>NC_081841.1:16068729-16668729 GCF_963259705.1 Myotis daubentonii
TACAAACTTTCCCTCAATTTCAAAATAGAGGATACTGGCTCAGAAGTTTTTATAATAGAGTTTTTACCTCCCACACATCTCCAGTCTGCAGTGCTGATCAGATTACACTGTGCAAAATTCACATGCTCACAGAATCTGGGCTCTGCATGTGATGACTATGAATTTAATCCAACTGGGTACAGTACTCAGCATGGATAAAAACAAATCAAGCTGTGAAAAATTGGGCATGAATGCTCTATGGCAATAAAATGGCAGCTTGCACCAACCAGCTTGTAGCATCACAATTTAGATGAAATGCGAAGATGGTGAGGAGAAAGTAAAACAGGGCAATAAAAATGATTAATTAGTTGAAAAAGGAGGAAGAGCACAAGGAAGTGAAAGGGAAGGGAGTGAAGTTGCTTGGCATGGTGGAGAGTCCATAAGGGCATGTCTAAATCCTGGCTCTGTTGCTAATCTGCTGTGTGACCTTCCACAAATCACTCACCTTTCTGAGCCTTATTTGTCAAGGGTTTTTGAGCGGATCATCATTATCATCAGTTATCATCATCATGACCTTCAGGGCTGTTAGGTTTATAAAAGATGGTGTGCAAGGAATACTTTGGGGAAGCTGCCAGGGAGATGGCTGTGTTCTTAAAAACTACTTGAGAGAAAGTGACAGGAAACAGAGGAAATGGGCTTTTGAGACACTTATCTTGGAAGAAAGATGGTGGACAGATACCTTAAGGTTAAAGCCCCTGAGACACTAACTGGGGTTTGGGGTCTGGACTGGCCTCCGCTGGGCAGCCTGAGCAGAAGCAGGAGGGTCAAGCATGTACTGTCCAGGCTCCACCACATATACTGGGGTCCATGCTGTATGCTCCTCACAACAGAAACAACGTGGTCAGCAGTTTGTATTCTTTTCTGGTTGGCAGACTGGACCCCCATAAATGTGTGCACCCCAACATCCTGAACCTATGACTATGTTATGTGATGTGGCAAAGGGGAATTTGCAGATGGAAGTAAGGTTACAGACCCCCAAATAGGGTGAGCATCTAGATTATTCAGGTGGACCCAATTTAACCCCACGAAGCCTTTAAAGGCAAAGAACTTTCTCTGGCTGGAGACAGGGGAGATGAGGCAGGAGGGGAGGTAAGAGAGATCCAAAGAGTGAAAGTAACCCAACCAGCCATTGCTGGCTTTGCGGATGAAGAGGGCCAGGAGGGCAGGCAGCTAGAAGCTGAGAATGACCTTTATCCAGGAGCCATAAAGAGACAGATCCTGCAACTGCAAAGAACTGAACTGTGCCAGCAACTGAACGAGTCTGGAAACGAATTCTCCCCATGGCCCTTCCCTTCCAACACCTTGATTTCAGCTGTGGGAGACCCCGAGCCGAGAAACCAGTTAAGCGCCCATCTCCTGGAATTCTGACTCGTAGCACTGTGAGATAATAAAGTTGTGTTGTTTTATGCAGCGAAGTTTGCAGGTATGTGTTACAACAGCAATAGGAAACTAACACACCTCCTACAATAGTCTTGGCATGACCTTCCCCTTGAGGTCTGGCCAACGTGTGCTAGGTTCCCAGTGCTGGGGCTGATGTCCCACGTGCTGCCCCCACCTGCCTGTCTGGTGGCTCTGGGAACAAGGGTCTGTCTCTCTGGGACTCGAGGACAACTAGCTTTTCTTCTGCAAACACACTCCTGTCCCCGAAGTGCACCACCAAGACATCATTGAGGGCCCCTCCTGCCACGCAAAGAAGAAATGCAAAGGGCAAAAGCTACTGGGCTGGAATGTGTGAGACTCAGTGAGGTCATTGACTCTGCCACTGTACGTCAGTGTGCCTGGGGCAAGCCTCTTCTCCTCACGGAGCCTCAGTATCCTCAACTCTAAATGGTGAGCCTTCAGAAGCTCTTGAGATACATACTGGTTGTGATGTGGGCAATAATATCTTGGCTGCATCATTCTAAACAACCTTCAGTTAATAAAGAGCTTTCCTTTTCACAATGCATAATGGATAACCTTCCATCTAGAATGGAAGACTTTGGCATCCGCCAGAGGCAGGTTCACATCCTGGTTGTAGAGCTGGCCAGTCATGAGTGCCACGCTGGGCAGGTAACTAAACCTCCTGGAGCCAATACATCCACCGCATGAGGCAGTGGTGAGGACAACACAAGATAATGGGTACCAGGTGTTTGCACAATGCCTGGGATGTACAAAATGCTCAGTTAAGTGGTTGTATTTAGGATGAAGAAAATGCTGACAATGAACTTCTATATAGAGCATTCTCAATGGAAATTCTGGAGCTAGGATCCTCACTTGTATATTGAGGTCTGCGCTTCTATCTTATACTTAATACACTTCCCTAAACAGGAAATCCTGAAATTCACTTAGGCAAAATTCAAGAACCCAACCAATCAGGAAGCAGCCCAATTTGCCTCTTCAATATAGGGCTCAAGGGAAAAGAAAGAAGATGTTGGCTTAATGACTGAGCATTGATGTGGTTGGATACATGTCACTTTGTTCTATTCCTGACACTTACTAAGCAAAAGCCCTCTTACAGACCACACAGGCAATAAAGAGAAGATGGATCATCTACTTGGGCATTTCTGACCTTAACTTGTCAAGTTAATATCTGAACTAAAAGGCAGGAACTTTGATAGAAAGTTGTGGTAAGTTCAAAGTTTCCCCCCAAATGCTGATTCATGGCAGGCAAAGTTCTGGATAGCTGGAAAGAGCTGGTAGCACAGGACAAGCAGATGGGCATCGACCTGACCCCTGTCATACTGTGCCTCCCCAAGGTGAGCCTTGGAAACTGCCTTGGGAAGGTTCTGCTGAAACCTCTTTAAACTGGGTTCCCTCAGCTCTAAAGGGGAGAATATCCTTCTAACCTTAGGAGTGGTGATGATTAAAGAAAAGGCCACATGCAAAGGACTTCACTGTCCCCATGCTAACCTGTCAGTAGGCCTTTATAAATTACCTACTGTGTGCACAGCCCCAACCTGGATGCTGTGGGTTTACCCTGAAGAAGCAGAAGAAAAGGGCCTTTCCCTTGAGCCATTAACCACGCAGGAGGGACTTTGTACTAATGACAACTTAATTAGGCTGAATTAAACACAAAAGACTACTTCAGGGACACCTGCTTTCCCCACACCAGAATATTATAATAATAGCATCACGTTTCAAACATTTAGATTACGTTTTCAGGATGATATGCCTAGAGGGAACATACAGATGTCTCTCTCTCCCTCCCCCCACCCTCTCCCTCCCTCCCTCCCTCCCTCCCTCACTCTCTTTCTCTCCTTTATCTTTCCTCCTGCCCCCTTTCTTCCCTTTCCCTCCCTCCCTCCCTTCCTCCCTCCTTCCCTTCCTTCCTTTTTTTTTTTCTCTCTTTTTTTAATGAAGACTCCACACACAGCCCTACATCACAGCTACTGAGGCCTCCCTGGACTGCTACCAGTTAGACACCAGCCAGCTTGGATTTCTTTTTCCTCTTCTTAGAGCCAAGTCCCCTATATTTACAGATTCTCCTTGGATAGAAGTTAGGGAGCTTTGGAAGTTGATAAGATTCTTTTTAGGTCACAAGGCTACTAATTGGGACACAACCTAAATACCTTATAAGAGAGTCCAAAGGTTTTGGAACATTTACACACATTAATTTTTTAAAGCGGGGATGGAAATATACAAGCCATTTTGTTGATGTGCCTGCATACTCATCTGATAAGATTACAACTGTGCTGAATGTCTAATGCAGCAGGATCCAGCATTCATTCTGCCCACAGCTGCACAGGACAACCCCAGGCGGGATGTGTGTGGGGAAGTAGAGGCAAAAGGAAGGAGTAGTAATGAGACTTAGCTTAAGCCACCCACAAGAGTCAGATGTGTATCTTTATAATCATATCTTTTTCAGAATACATTTGTACTATTTGGTGAAGGCAAAAAAAAATAAAAAAAAGACAAGTAAAAGGGTCAAAAGAAAGATGATTAATTCCCTTTCTTTATTGGGTAGGTAACTTATAATGCTTGTTAAGTCTGCCCAAAGTTAAGTCACAGCAACATTTAATAGACCAAGTACATGGATGAAAAGAGCATTTACTCGAAAAATATGTGTCTGAACTACATGAGTATGCTTTATGAGAGTCAGGTGACCTTTTAAAATAAAGATATTTGTGAAAAGGTACTTTATTTCTCTGTCTGCTCAGAAACTTTATCCTATTAATAAAAGCCTATGTGGTCATCACGCCATAATGAGCGATCACCATGAGGCTGCATGTTCAGCGGGCGTGTGTGGATGGGGGCTTGATGCTGTGTGTGTGACGCAGAGGTGGGGCCCACGGTGAGGCCGGGGGTCCCACGGCTCCGTGAGGTGTGGACGCGGGACCCCTGGGTCTGGTCTACCTCTTTGGGGCAATCCATTGAGGAGCCCCGGGTGGGTGGGCGGGGCCTACCTCTTTGGGGCAATGGATCATGGGGCTTCCGCACTGTGACAGGGCACAGGCCAGGCTGGGGGACCCAACCCCACGAGTGCACAAATTTTGTGCACCAGGCCTCTAGTAATAATATAATTTTCTCTTACCATTAAAGGAGATAGGTTTATTTCAGGGATCATTTCATGAACTAATGAGATGAAGTATCATTTATACGGATGAAACTAAAAGCTAAATTAAATGTCTGCATTTGGTATGCCACAAGAACTCGAGACCAGAACCACACATTGTACATGTGCCTTTCAGTTTGCAACATCAAACCTGGCTACAAAGAGACAGGACTGGTCATCATCTAAATCAGCCTGTTCTTGGGTAAGAGGAAGAGTTCAAGTACACACAACATTTTTTGACAAACTACATTTTGAAATTTACACCAGATACTAGGCTTCACGAACACCACCACAGTGATACCCAAAACGCAATTATATGTGGAAAGCAATGAAATTTGTCCTAAGAGGCCATCCTGAATCACAACATTATACCACCATAGTCAGATGATCTTTTTTCCAGAATATTCTAGTGCCTTCTCATGCCTACTACATTTGTCTATGACTGTAATTTATTCAATTGAAGTAGCACCAGCTTTTCCAGGCTAGAGATTACCTAGCTGTTCTTCCAATTCTAGAAATAGGGCTTTACCAAGCTCTTATTCACTCAAAACTTCCCCTCTATACACCTGGAGAATATATGATTGGATGCATCTTCTCTGCTTCTATCCTCTTGGCTCCAAGTTCATCCCCTCTTTCTCCTTTCCTTGGCCACAAAACTCATCAAGGTGGGGGTGAACCCCCAATGCTTCTAATCCCTCAGAACCTGGCCCATTCTCCACCAGTGGTAACTGGGTTTCCATGACCCTCCACTGGGTGGTCATCAGTCTAAATATGTCATCCTAGATCGGCAATGTCAGCATCACTATAGAGCCTCACCTCAGAAACCCTGGGAGTGGGCTCAGCCATCTGAAAACAAAAAATCCCTGCAGATAATCCTGACACATGCTAAAATTTCAGAACCACCACTCCATGGAGACTGCTAGCATGGCAGTTACCATAGTAACCAAAAAAACCGATTCTCAGCTCTTACCCTTCATAAGTAGCTGAAGGACAGCCCTTCTTACTGGAACTCATTTCTGGTGCCTTTGGCACTGCCTTCCCTTTGTTCTCTTCCTACATCTCAAATTGTTCCTTTTTATCTTCTTCCCATTTCTTCCTGTCTCCTTCCTGCAGATTTCCAAGGAGTGGCCAATGGCCCTCTTCTCTCCTCTTTCTACATCTTGCCCTGGGAAATTCCATCCATGCCTTTGACCCCCCAAATAGCTATTTTTGGAGTGCACAGCAATCAGTTTTCCCATGTGACCAAGGCCCCTCTAGTATTCCTTGTCACGGTTGGAGCACACAAGGCAACAGATCAGACAAACACTTCCATGACAGCATGCTACTGACCTGCTCATGAACTTGTACCGGCGGGGCAGGTAATAGATTTTTCTCCTGGAAGAACAGCAAAAATGAAGCCAGTCGAGAAGAAAACCCATCGTCAGTTACAGTTTGAACTAGCAAGGAAGGAAAGGAGATTGAAGACAGAAGCCTGTAAGAGGTGAAGAAGAAAAAACTAAAAAGAGATTAACAGTGAGGAATGTAGTGAGAACATAGGGCATGCGTTTTTTGAGTCATGAAATCTTAGGGAACATTTTCCAGAGATATTTCTTTCTCTCCTCATGACCATGACTTTTCAGGGTTGCCACTGGTTACCAAACCTGTACAGGTTGGTGATTTGGAGCAAAGGGTATTTGCATGAATTCAGCTGCCATCACCTTTTTCTCAGGGATGCAGAGATGGACAGCCAGCCTGTTGGCAATGTCCATAACTTAATGGGGCACCATTATAGTAACTAATATTTACATAACACTTTGAGTTTACAAGACCCTTCTTTCATTTGATATAAGCAGGGGTAAAATAAAAATATAGGCATCTTACAACCACTATGAGAAGAACACTAACTAGCCAGCATCAACATCCAGCTGGAAAGAGCCACATAAGGACTTACTGACGAACCAGTGGTCCTGGTTAGAGGTGAATTAAAGATGTAAACTAAGGAATCCAGGAAAATATTTTTTAAAATGGAACTTAATAAGGGCATGTCATACTTCTGTGTTTCTGCACTGTTTACATTTTAAAATGAAAATTCCGGGTGTAGCTGGAATGAAGAGCACATGTGTTGGCTACTTTATTAAAATGCAATCTCTTTTTCCTTATGGTGGCTTCAACCAATGGACTAGTTATGAACCCAAGGTAGTTTATATGTATTCTGAACTGTTACTGAGCTATCTCACTTTTGAAAAATGGAAAGCTTATATCTCTAAAATCATTTTTTTTTAATCTGTGAAAACTTAAAAAACATATCCATGTTGTTCACAGGCAAAACTATAGAGACAATATAAAGGTAAGTGGTTGCCTGGGTTTTGGGTTGGGGTGGGGAGTGGAGGGAAGGGATGACAGGTGGAGGAGCCTAAGGCAGTGAAATTATTCTATAAGATACCCTATTGGTAGATGCAGGATGTATGCATTTGTCAAAACCCACAGAACTGTGCAACAGAAAGAGTGAACCCTAAATTAATTCTATGGATTTTAGTTAATAATGATGTAGTAATACTGGTCCATCAATTATAAGAAATATACCACACTAATGTAATAAATTAATAAGGAGACTGAGTGGGGTGAGAAGGGGTGAGCATATGGGAATATTCTGTACTATCTACTCAATTTTCTGTAACCTAAAAATGCTCTCAAATAGCCTATTAAAGAACACCATATTCATGGACATAAAGGTACTTAATAAGCAGGGTTTATTAGCAATTTCCCACCAGAAACCTATTCCTCAATTTCCTTTCAAACACTATAGGAATAAAAATTCAAGGTGACTAAACCTGGCATTTAGAATTGCAGTCTACAGAAAATAATAAATACAGATAAGATTAGTTAGGGCATTTTATATTCAGGCAAACTGATGTTTGTACATTTTGTTGAAATGATATGTCAGGATAGTTCCTCTTTTGGAAATGCATCTACATCCTTAGGCTAGAGTTGTTATGAAATGTCGCACAAGATGACAGCAAAAATTCTCAACCCCTCAAGTGAAGCTATGCTAAGTTAAAACTGCCTTAATATTAATGAGGCCGATTAGTGTCCACACATGAATAGCATTTTCTCCTAAAATTGTTGTCCTCAAGAAATTCCTACATTCAAAAAGAAAATTATTATTCATTATTTATGTTTTTCATTTTATTGCTTGGATCACATTCTCTTACTGTCACAGCAGAAACGTATTAATGGCCCAGCTGGTGTGGCTCAGTGGTTGAGCATTGACTAATGAACCAGGAGATCACTGGTCGATTCCTGGTCAGGTCACATGCCTGGGGGGGTGGGGGGGGGGGTTGCGGGGATGGGCTCAATCCCCAGTAGGGGGCGTGCAGGAGGTAGCCGATCAATGATTCTCTCCCATCATGGATGTTTCTATCTCCTCTCCTTCTCCCTTCCTCTCTGAAATCAATAAAAATATATATTTTTAAAAAGGAAACGTATTAACGCTGCTCACAGGCAGCACTTTTCTGCTAGGTAGCGAGCAGGAGTGTTTTCTATGATGTGGCCAGTCCTTCAGGTAGGAAGTCCTTCCAAGCACTAAGGAACTTGCTCTACGTTAGCAATGCTCAAGTTTCCACAATCTGCTTGGACTCTTGGCTCTAGACTTCTGTTCTGGCAGAAGGTTTTGTGATTTCTGTTGGGGGGAGGGGAGTATCAATTTCACTAAGTTTCACTATTTTGCTTTTACCAAAAGGTAGACTTTTAGCTTTGTTGGCTAGAAGATGTTGATCTGATATACCACCCTATCAAAGCATATATTGTAGTGGTCCTCATGTGTGATATGGTATTAATCCATATTAGATGGTTATAGCATTGATACATAATTAGCTTTAATGAATTATAATTAGAGTGTAACAATTTTCAATGGAAACTAAATTAATAATCCTTCTCTTAGTGATAATATATCTTTTTAAAATCCTTGGGCTCTTAGGTTTCCTTTTCAACATTTTAAATGCAAAAGTTAATCCAAAGATTAGAACTAGGTATCTCAACTCCTTTGAGAATTCTACCTCAAAGCAAATAGATGCTAGAAATCCCAGCCTCTACTTTGACTTAATATTCTAACATAAAGGCCAACATGAAGAATATAATATACACCAGGGAGATATGTTACAGGACTCTAAATGGAAATTACTCTTCTCTAAATGTGTCCCAAGCTCCTCCCTGTCTCTATGAATGCAGCTGAAAACTTTGCCTCTATTACTTTCTACAGCTCATTAAGAGGTATATTTTAGAATTTGGACCAATGTGTCTAGTTCCTACTGTATGACTTGGTCTTACTGGCAAATTGCAAACCAAAAGTATGCATCAGTTTTGTCCCTTTGGAACTGTCCTTGGTACTAAAACCCTCCACCTTCTTTAGAAGATTCCATTATGGACTTCCCACATATCTTGGCATTTATACTTTCAAGTGTAGTACTTAATTTTATTTCTATCTAAAAAATGAAAATCATTTTCCTTAACCTATAGGGAAAATCAGAATTTTCACTGTGAGATGAAGGTAAGTTGATCCTTTTAAATAAGCAACCCACACAAAGTATTTCCTATTCCTCTGAGAATAAATAATGCCCAGCTGGTATGACCCTGTTTGAGAGACAACCTATGAATAGGTCATGATTAGATTCCTGGTCAGGGTACATGCCTGGGTTGCAGGCTCGATTCCCGGTGGGGGTCGTGCAGGAGGCAGCCGATCAATAAGCCTCTCATCATTGATGTTTCTATCTCTCTCTCCCTCTCCCTTCCTCTCTGAAATCAATAAAAAATATATTTTTAAAATGAATAAATAGCAATGCTTGTGTTGGCACAATATTTATGAACTGGCTTTTAAAAATTTAAATATCAGTTATTTTTAAAATAGAGCACATTTTCATGACGTTTCTTGAACTTGTTCCTATAGAACTCATTTCATGTTTTTCTGGAAGGGACTCATCACTAAGGACCATGAAGATCATCTGGCACCTTGGATGCCTGGAATTTTGCTAAGCAAAGCAGCAGTACAAAGGGCTTCCAAAAATGGCACTATGGGAATAAAAATGCCCTTTGGAAAACTCTTTTTCACAGACACTTGAAGTATCTAACTGCTAAGGAATGAATCAGCCATGAATTATTGGCCATGAGACCTACTGCACTTCCTAAACATCTGAGGGATTTTCTTCTCTTGCAGCATTCCAGCCTGCTCATCAGCGTTATTTTTTCCGAAAGAGGAGTGCACGGGGTTTACAGTGAAGCAGCAGAGACAGTGGGGAAAATACATTGACACCTACCTGAAAGGCATTCTTACATTCATTTGTTCTGCGTATCTTCCAAGCACTTCCCACGGGGCATGCAACTTCACAAAGATAATGTCACTATTTATTAGAGAGGACTGAAACAGAAAAAAAGAAACTCAACTGAAAAGGTTATCCAAGTCTCCTGTGGTTTAAATCGAGTTGGAACTTAGAACGCATGAACTTATATGGAGTTTAAGTTCAGGGCATTCTTCAATCAAACGTTGGGCCATTGCATGTGCACATATTCATTCAACAAACATACCACTGTGTGCCAGTACTGGACACCTAGCTGTGAACAGAAGGGATACAAATGGCATTTACATTCTTCAAGGGTGATTTTTAGAAAGATAGGCAAAAAGTTTAAAAGAAAGGGATAAATTCAGACAGTGTTGAGTGTTCTGAGGATCACAAAGTAATGGGGGGAAAAGTTATGAGGTGGGGAGCATAGGCTAGAGGTCAAGGTAAGGCCTCTCTGAGCAGGAGACATGTGAGCTGAGATGTAAAGAAGGAGGTAAAGAACATAGGCTGGCCTGGATGGCATGGCTCAGTGGTTGAGCACTGACCTATGAATCAGGAGGTCATGGTTGGTTCCTGATCAGGGCACATGCCCTGGTTGTGGGCTCTATCTCTAGTATGGGGCATGTGGCAGGCAGCCAATCAATGATTCTCTCTCATCACTGATGTTTCTCTCTTTCTCTCTATCTCTCCCTTCCTCTCTGAAATTAATTTAAAAATATTTTTTAAAAGAAGAGCATGGGATTAGTGAGTGTTCCAGGTGCAAAGGCCCTCATCTAGAAATGGCTTGGCATGTCTATGTTTGAGGCACAGAAAGGAGAGTAGAGAGGCTGGAGGGTGTGAATCGTGAAATTGGCATGAGAAGAGGCTGAAAAGGGAGCAGGGGCCAGAGCATGCGGTGGAATCGAATCTAGGAACACCAGGAAGTCCTTTGGATTTAGATTTTCAAAGATCACTCTGGCTGCTTTGTGGAGAATTAATTCAAAGGGAGAGTTCCAGGGAAGCAGAGAGACAGAGAGATGCTGTTGATGGGCCAGGCCAAAGAAAGATGTTGGAGGTGGAGATGAAGGGACCTAAGAGACATGAGACTTACATGTGAGTCAGTGTCAGGCAAAGCATTTTCAAAGGACCGCAAATTTAGACAGGGAAATAAACTAGGACATCCCACTCTGATAACCACTGGACATGCATGTGTGTCTGTGTGTGTATGGGGCTTATTATTTGTATTCAGTTTTTCAAGGAGTAACTGAACTTCAGCCCAGAAAAACTAAATGTGACACAGGTAATTGCTAATTAGTATTTGGCTTATATATCATTCTTTTCCCTACTGCTGAATAATTATGCTACTGTCTCTTAATAGGTTTTTCCTCATTGGTAAGGATTCCTTTCCACATAATTCCAAAGTGAAGAGAAGTGAGAATGATTTTTCTGAAACCTAGAGTCAGTTCATTAACATACTGCAAGAAAAAACCCTCAGGTTAGAACCCCAGGGAGAAGAAAAATGAACACTGAGAGAAGTTTGGAAACTGTTCTTAGACGAATAACTAGAGAAATTAAGTATCATGGAAACTACCTGGAGTAGAAATAAATACAATCCACAGAAAACATTCCTTCCCCCACCTCTTCATTCAGCAAGAACACATTGAACACCTTCTACGTATCGGATGTTAGGAATGCAAAGGTAAGGTACTTGCCTTGGTTTGTCAAAATTTAGTAAGGGAAGGTTAGATAAAGCAATTGTTAGAAAAAAAAAAATAGCATGCTATTGTCTAATCCAAGCAATCCATCGCCCATCTCTATACCTAGAAACCTGCTGAGAAAGGAACACTGAGGGAAAAACCGATTCAGGAGTGGGGTCTTGAAGGTAGATCATAAATTCAGGTTTGGAAGTGTTCACTTCAAGATACCCGTGAGAAGATGTCTCGTGGGTAGTTAGATAAATGAGTCTGGAGCTCAGGAGTGCAGGCTGGGCCAGAGATACAATGTAAGTGTGGCCAGGCTATAGACAACACTAAAGTCCCCAGGATTGGAGGAGGTCACTGGGAGAGTGTAGGGCCAGAACCACATAGGGAGCTGAATCACAGGGGTTCGTTGGAAATGCAGATTCTGAGGATGGATTGCACATATTCATATTTGTATTCATATTCTTGTCTTCCTCTTACTGTCTCTGTGACTTGGATAAGCTATTGAACCTCTCTATGCCTCAGTTTGTTCAACTGTAAAATGGGAAATGATAGTAATATCTATTTACTGAATTGTATTAAATGACCCAATACAGGTAAGATGCACACAGTACACTAAAGACATGTTAGTTATTATTATTTCCAAGAAGGGCCACACCATATTGGTGGTGGTGGGAAGAACACAGCACTCATCCAAGTAACAACCTGGGAAGCAACACATTAGGAACCAATATCTGGGAAGGACTTTCCAGTCTTTGACTACAAGGCTAAACCAAAAGAAACCCTGAGAGCCAAGTCCCCAAATCCTGATCCCTGTCCCTCCACAGCACCCAGCATCCACTACAGGTTCCTCTAAGGACACTCACTTACTCATCAACATTCAAAAGACTCCATCCTGACCTTCATGGAGTTCAAGGTCTGCTGGGGACACAGACCCTCAATCTACACACTTCTCTGTGCTTAGAAGAAGAATAAAGAAGGGCAACAAAATAGAAAGTAATGGTGAGAAGGAGATACTATTTTAGATACAGTAGTGTGGACAGGCCTTTTGATTAGGCAGCATTTGAGCTGGAACCTGAAAACAGTGCAGACAAAGGCTGTTCCATTATCTGAGAAGAGGGCATTCCAGGCCAGGAGAAGAGTTGAAGGCAAAGCGCCCGAGGCCTCTATGTGCTTGCCTTGCCGGTTCCACTTAACAGCTTGAAGGGTCAAATCAGGTTGGCCACCTGCAACTGTTCTGCATCCCTTTAGGCAGCTACCTGGAGACCATGTTCCCATAACCATGCTGTTTGTAAAACGCAGCAAACCCCTAAAATGCTGGGGCAAAAAGGAGATATTAATTTCTCCTTTTTTGCCCCAAAATAACTCAGGTAAGCCTCTTGGAGAAAAAAATAATAGAGGTGGTCACCTACTACATGCTGGTCGTGTTTGGGGCTTTTGTACACATTAAATAAGCTAATCTTCAGGTCAGCCTATGAGGCAGGCATCATTGTTGCTCTGATTTATTGCAGAAGAGGAATTAAAGCACAGAGGTCGGGGACCATGACTAAGGTCACACCATGAGTAAGGAGGGAGCCGGATTCTAACCAAGGCAGCTGGGCTTGAGAACTGCTGATTCACTTCAGGAAGGCTGAGGCCAACGTGAACTCAATTCCACTGTCATTTTGTGGTGTGTTTTTTTTAATGCTTAATTACACTTTGAGTCCCGGGTACAGTTCATGCAGTTCCCTCTGCATCCTAATATGAATGTGTGTCCAGTGGTAAACATCAAC
Source organism: Myotis daubentonii (assembly GCF_963259705.1). Classification (NCBI taxonomy): domain Eukaryota; kingdom Metazoa; phylum Chordata; class Mammalia; order Chiroptera; family Vespertilionidae; genus Myotis; species Myotis daubentonii. The sequence continues at coordinate 16,082,063 of NC_081841.1, forward strand.
TTGAAGTCTGGCTCTGCCACTCACTACCTGTGTGTCTCTGGGCATGTCACTTAGTTTGTGAGCCTCAGTTCCCTCATCTGTAAAGTGAGGATAACAATGCCCACCTTGAAGGGTTGTCCTAAAGCTGACAGAGTCGTACAGTGGGTGGTTCAACAAGTAAGAACTTCCTTCTTTCTCCCATAGTTACTGAATGCTCGGTGGATATTTTACTAACCTATAGATGATGCTAGAATTTCCTGATGGAACTGGAACCCAGCCTCTGAAACTGATGGAGAAATGTACATTTCTGGAGGGTGATAGGACCTGACGTAATCGCTAAGAATTTCAACTCCTCTCTGAGGGGCTGCCACCTAACCAGCAGGGTGTCCCTGGGTAAATGACTTGTACTTTCTGGCACTTCAGTTTTCTCTGGAAAATGAGGGCATATGTCTCTAAAATAACTTCTGCATTTTTAAATTCTTGATTTCCTTAGGGACGCACCAGAATTTGTGAATGTAGTTCAGAAAAATTCTTCAGCTGATTTCGATGCAATTCTCTCTCCACAAAACACACACACACAGTCATATATACTGACTGTGCCCCTGTGGAGAGAAGCCTTGGAGCCATTGTGTATTCCTAAGTGGCCCACAATGTTCATTCCATAAAGATGACATTAGCATTAGCAACAGGAAATAGGTGTGTGAAATAGCCACTTACTACTCAACGACCATATAGCAGATCTTTAAGTGGGGATTACTCGAGGACTGTATACAGGTCCTGTTCTTCCTGGGTGATCTCACCCCTTCCCAATGACTTCAGACATCAGCTATTGTTTGATGTCTCCCAGATTCACTTCTCTGGCCCAGACCTTTCTCCCAAGTTCCAGATGGGCACAGCCAATGGCCAACATGATATCTTGCCTCAGCTGTCTCACTGGCTAGTCAGACTCAGTGTGTTTAAAAGGAATCTACTTTTCTCGCAAAACTGCTCCTCAATGACCGCAGGTTTGGGAAATGGCACAAGCATCCATCCAGTTGCTCAAGTCCAGGAGTCTCCTTTCTTCCTTACCCCACATTCAATTAATCACCGTGTCTTCCTTATTCTACTGCTCACGTTGCTCTCAAATCCATCCACTTCTCTTCACGTCCACTGCCATCATCCTCTGCCGGGGTCCAACCCCAGCAGGTCCAGGCGTTCCCCAAAGGTGTGGACGGAGTCGGCGAAGAAGGAATGACACGGAGACAGCGTTCAGTTGATCAGCAGCCTAGCCAGGATCTCCAACCAAGTTCTGGTCTGGATCTCCAGAGAAGTTCTGCTTCGGATCTCCAGCGAGGTTCTGTAGCCATGTTCCCTCGCTAGGTTCTCCAGCCAGGTTCTGTCCAGGCTCTCCAGTCAGGTTCAGTGTCCAGGTTCCAGTCAGGTTCTCCTGCCAATCTCTGTAGTCAGGTTCAGTCCAGGATCCCTTGCCATGTTCTCCCGCTAGGCTCTGTCTCTAGGCTCCGAGGCCAGTCCCTCTCCAGGATCCTCCGGCATGCTCTCTCCAGCGAAGTTCTTCTGTCTCTAGGCTCCGTGTAGGTTCTGTCTTCTTGATTCTGTTCTAAGTTCTGCGTTCTGAATTCTGTCTCATGATTTCTGTGTTCTGAGTTCTGTCTAGGATCTGTCTTCTGAATTCTGTCTCCTGAGTTCTGTGTGTTTCTGTCTTGTTACAACTGTATTTATACCAGTTGATTCAATCCTATCAATCTCTATTACAAAGGTTAGGGCGTTTCTTATCTCCATTCCAGGGAGAAAAGATTATGTAGTTTAAGCATGATTGTTCATAGTTAAAGGGATTAATTACCCGCCTGGCACTTAGTTGAGGGGTTTTATTCCCTCCCTAACTTCAGGGGAAAATCCCTACCTGGGGATTCAACCTTTCTCGGAGAGGTGACTTTGGTTAAAACACAGCGCCAAGAAGGTGAGCAAACATATTAAGAACCGTATGCCATATATGCCAGGTCCCTTGAAACAGCAAGGATGGACCGGCTCCCAGCAATCCTCCTTTATGCCACCCTCCTCTTCTCCATGATTGCAACAGCCCTGTAGCTGGGATCCCTCCAATTCCCTTCTTGCCTTGTACATTCTCATTGACATTGGAGACATCTTGAAAAATGCATGTGATCTGATGGCTTCCCATGGCCTCTCTTGAAAAGCACTATAGTGGCCAATGCATAATGTGGCCACTCCCTTATCCTATGCCACTTTCCTTTCTCTGGGTTCCAGTCACAAGGGACTTCCTTTTTCTTTCCAAATTGCCAAATTGCTCACAGTCTCAGGCTTTTCTCATATGCCATATTCTCTCTGGTAAATTCTGCTCCATCAGGTCTCAAGTTATATGGCAGCGGAATTCTAAGATGATCCCTAGGACTCCCCCCTGCTCAGTGTGCACATCCTGAATAACCATCTCTTCTTGAGTGTGGGCAGCACCTGTGCACATGAGGGGAGATCGCTCCTGAGGCTGGGACACTAATACTCTGACTTTGAGCTCATCAAAGGGAGATTAACCTGAATTGGTCTGAACTAATCAGGTGAGTTCTTAAAAGAGAATCTTGAGGTCAGAGTGATTCTCATATTGGCTTTGAAGAAGTGAGCTAATGTGTTGGGAGAAGGACTGAGAAAGCAAGGACTCATGAGTGACCTGAGGGAGCTGAGGGAAGTCCCTGGTTGGCAGCAAGAAAATGAAGACCTCGGTCCAACAACCACAAGGAACTAAAATTTGTCAATAACCATGAAAAGACCTTGAACTCCAGAAAGGAATGCAGCCTTTCTGATGGCACTTGATGGTAGTCTTCAGGGGTCCTGAGTTGGAGACCAGTTGAGTTGAACCCAGACCCTTGACCAACGGAAACTATGAGGTCATAAACATGTTCTTTTAAACCTCTACGTTTGAGGTAATTTCTTATGCAGCAAAAATAAAACTAATACAGGACATATTTCAATTAATTCAATTATAATACAATAACTAATAAAAAATACTACAAGAATAAACTGTTCCATGTACTCACAACTGTAACCTACTTTGCCCACCCTGTATTTCATTAATGTCTCTAGGAGTGTCTCCACAGCTGTATTCCCAGCACCCAGGATGTTACTAAGCACTTAGTCATTGAGAATGAATGTTTCCTAGATTAGTTTATGAACATTTTGAGACCTAAACTATGAGTAGCTTTCTCACAATGATTAGCTTGTTAAAACACTATTATTAGACAGAAAAATTCCATCTTCTTGCCACTACAAAGATTCCAATATCGTTTAAATGTATGAGAAGCTCAAGTAAACCATCCTCTAGGCCACAATTAGGAGAGGACTAGTGCTGAGTTGCTAAGCACCAAGTTTCAAATATTTTGTTGAGTGAACAATGATGCAACATGCTCTTGGTTACTCTGCATCAACCCTGGTAATCCCTATATCAAGCCTAGGAAAATTACTGCATCAGGATAGTTGAAGAAAAGCAGTGCTTGTTGGATCAATCAGGATGGGCTAAGCTAGGCTGCAGTAACTAATAACTCCAAATATCAGTGACTTAACTAGAGCTGTACTGTCAATAGGGTGACTAATAACCAGGATCTTCTGTGACTGTCCCCACACTCAAGCTATGAAGTGCTTGAAATATAGTGAGTCCCAATTAAAATGTGCTGTCTGCAGAAAATATACACTAAATTTGTAAGACTTAGAATGTCTTAAAAAATGTAAAATACCTCCTTAATTTCTACATTAATTACATGTTTAATGGATAATAACTAAATATTGAATTAAATAAAATGAATCGCATGTTTGTGTTTTACTTTTTAGAGGTGGTCACCAGAAAAATATAAAATTACATTATTTCTATTGGATGGTGATAGGATAAAGGTTATTTCTCATTTTGCTACATGTCCACTGCAGGTCAGCTCACTGTAGTGACTCAGTGATTCACACTGATGGGTCACTGTGCCAGAGGGAAGGCAGCCCTCAGTGGGTCTCAGCAGGACACATGCCACTTCTGCACCTAGCCCACAGGACAGAGTAGTTATATGGGCCCATGTCTACAAGGTCAGCAGGGAGAGAAATTATATCTGATAAGTAGTGCTAACTAATGCACACTGGAGTACCCTTCCTCCATCACCTACTCAGGATCACAGGTTTATTGTATAAAGCAAATCTCTCATCTTCCTCACAACAGAACTACTGACAAAGTCATTCAACAAATACCTAAAGAAAATCTCATTTCAACAACATAACCACTCAAAAAGTCATTCAACAAGTGCCTAAAGAGTATCTCAATGACATCCTAAGCCAGTGATGGCGAACCTATGACACGCGTGTCAGAGGTGACACACAAATTCATTTTTTTGGTTGATTTTTCTTTGTTAAATGGCATTTAAACATATAAAATATCAAAAATATAAGTCTTTGTTTTACCATGGTTGCAAATATCAAAAAATTTCTATATGTGACACTGCACCAGAGTTAAGTTAGGGTTTTTCAAAATGCTGACACGCCGAGCTCAAAAGGTTCGTCATCACTGTCCTAGGCACTATGCTGGCTCCTGGAAATATAGAGAAGAACATGGTCCTCAATCTCAGAGAACTTACATTTCAACAGAGCAACTATTATACTAACTACAAACAATGTGATGAATATGAACAGAAGTTGGTCTAATTTCCTTTGGGAGCACAAGAGACAAAATGCTCCCTTTCAGGATGCTCCCTCCATGCAGTGACAAGTCTCTCCTTAGAAGTAAGCAATGTCACTTCTGACCCACATAACTCCAAAGTTCTCTCATAGTTACAGATCATCTTAATATGTGCTTATTCCTTCAAGGTGGCATATTAGACAAGTTGAGCTTAGGGACAAGTATATCAGCACAGGTGTGCTTTATATTATCACAAGTATGCTTTCTATTATCCACCCACTATAACTGTACACAGTTATGACCTAATCAATAACCCACACAGCATTATGCCCTTCGTGAGTTGCAGGGATTAACAGCCACGAAACAAGCATGACCCGGGAAGGATACATGAGCAGGATGTCTCCTGGCAGTGGAGTGCCGGGAGCCGGTCCATCCTTGCTGTTTCAAGGGACCTGGCATATATGGCATACGGTTCTTAATATGTTTGCTCACCTTCTTGCCACTGTGTTTTAACCAAAGTCACCTCTCCGAGAAAGGTTGAATCCCCAGGTAGGGATTTTCCCCTGAAGTTAGGGAGGGAATAAAACCCCTCAACTAAGTGCCAGGCGGGTAATTAATCCCTTTAACTACGAACAATCATGCTTAAACTACATAATCTTTTCTCCCTGGAATGGAGATAAGAAACGCCCTAACCTTTGTAATAGAGATTGATAGGATTGAATCAACTGGTATAAATACAATTGTAACAAGACAGAAACACTCAGAACTTAGAACAGAATCAAGAAGACAGAACCTACACGGAGCCTAGAGACAGAAGAACTTCGCTGGAGAGAGCATGCCGGAGGATCCTGGAGAGGGACTGGCCTCGGAGCCTAGAGACAGAGCCTAGCGGGAGAACATGGCAAGGGATCCTGGACTGAACCTGACTACAGAGATTGGCAGGAGAACCTGACTGGAACCTGGACACTGAACCTGACTGGAGAGCCTGGACAGAACCTGGCTGGAGAACCTAGCGAGGGAACATGGCTACAGAACCTCGCTGGAGATCCGAAGCAGAACCTCTCTGGAGATCCAGACCAGAACTTGGCTGGAGATCTGGGCTAGAGATCCTGGCTAGGCTGCTGATCAACTGAACGCTGTCTCCGTGTCCTTCCTTCTTCTCCGACTCCGTCTACGCCTTTGGGAACCCCTGGACCCGCTGGGGTTGGACCCCGGCAGTGGAGGAGTAATTTAACTTGGGGAATACTTTCTAATGCTCTTGAAGGTTATGAAGGTTATGACATCCCTCCCAAACCTATTCTAATTATCTCTTGGTGGAATGCTGATCAAAATTATAGAGAATGCAGATGGTGCATGTAGCAATATAGCTTATAAAGTTCTCTTTGCCAAGTCTTTGGATGCTCTCACATTTGGAGATCAAGTAGAACAGGAGGGCGAGCAAAGGTGATTGAGAAAGGGCCAGTGAAGAAGGGGGAAATCCAGAAGAACATGCCCTGCCTTCTGAACCAAGAACAGAATGTTTTTCAAGGAACAAGCCACCCTATGGATGAATGCTGCTGACAAGGCCAATACGATTATAGGGATGGCATGACCGCTGGATTCGTTCATAGCTGATCTTTGTAAAAGCAGTTTCTATGGAAGGGTGAGGAAGAAAGCCTGGACTGAATAATTTGAAAAGTATGTGGCAGGCAAGGAAATGAAGGCAGTAATGCTAGACAAATCTTTCAAGGTGTTTCTATGAAGTGGAGAGGAGAAATGAGGCAGTCATTGGAGGAGAATATAGGGGTCAAGGGCTCTTTCTTTTTAAGACATGAGTTACAGAAGCATGTTTGCAATGGTTGAGTAGAGAGGAAAATTTGATGATGCAGGAGAGAGAGGAGCAATGTCCTTGAGAAGGTGAAATGGGAGGGGATTCAGCACATAATAGGAGGGCTCCTGCGATGGCGGCAGACACTGCATTCATAGTTTCAGAGGGAAGGCAGAGAGTGTGGGGACAGGCACAGAAGATCCTGTCTGATTGTTTCCATTTTTAACCAGAGCACAAACAAGGTTATCAGTAAAGGTTGTGTGTGCATGGGGACCCGGTGGTGCAGATGGAGGGGAGAGAGTTGAGGGATGAGAAGAAAGTGTGACATAACAGTTGGCCAACTCCATGACCTGTTCACTCTTTGGTCAGATGTCACCTTCAGTGAACCCCTTACCCCCAACACCCTATTTAAAATTACTACCCCTTTACCCCTAATACTCTTATACACTGTTATGCTTTCTCCTTTGTCATATCACTTATCAGCTTCTTACATATTACGCTATTTACTTATTTATCATGTTTATTGTTCATTGCTCCCCCCATTAGAATGTGAGTACCACCAGATAAGGCTCTTTATTTGGTTCACTAATATATTTCCAAGTGCCTATAATTATGCCAGGCACTATATATTTATCAAATTATTGAAATTTTTTAAACGAACGAATGAATTATAGAAGGAGGCAAAGAAAGGAGAGGAGGGAAGGTGAGAGGAAGGAAAGAAAGTAGTTCATTGATATGATGAAAGTGGACAATAAACCTACTAGGCTCGCTGGGACTTCTTTGGTACTCATCTGAGACAGTGGTCATGATTTAAAGTGAACCACACTGCATGTTTTTCTAGCAACCTTCAGCCATTCAGGTGCAGGCAAAAAGAAGCTGGGGTTTAATCAAGGTCAAGGCTTTGCCACACAAAAAAGCCAAAGAAATAAAGGAATGATAGAATTCAGGTGTGTGCAAATGAACGGTCATAATGATGGACTACGAAACTGAAGCCAAGTAATGAGGGAAAGAAAATGATGGCTAAAAAAGTGGCTGGGACAATTCGTCAGCAGGCTCATTATCATATTCAATATACTTTCCAGTGGCATTTTGGAATATGTACACTGATTCAAAGTAAGTTTCAGTTCCAAGTATTATCTCCAAGTGTTTAAGGGTTTAATTTAGAACTCTCCTTTCCTAAAGAGAGTTCATTTTTAAAAGCTTTATTGTTGAAAGTACTTACATATGACCCCCTTTTCCCCATTGGCCACTTCTAGCCCACCCTGGCCCCCTGCAAGAGATTTCATTTTAAATGAAGATTAAGGTATAGCTTTGCTAAGTATATAGAGAATAAGAAAAAGAAAAAAGGAAAATCACAACTAAAATGTAGTACTTACTTGCTGATTGCTTATCTTTATTTTGCCAACCAAATAAAACATTCTGTGACAAAGAATATCAAGACTAGTTGTTTTTCATTCTACTGGAGTTTGTGCAGAGAACGGCTGGGTGGGTGATCCCTTCCAGCAATCAGAAGCAACACTGGACGCCACTAACATCATTTATCCATGAGTCACCAAATGAAGGACTAGATTTCAGGAGACCCATGGGTCGTTATTAGAGTGAAAAACTAAATCAAGGCAGCTTCAAATAAATGCCAAAGTGATTTACTGCTGTGCAATCCAAAATAATATCCTGACTAAACCAAAGAACCCACAGACTGTGGTGGAGGAGGAGAGGCCCCAAGAGGAGACCTAATGCATTTCTGAAACACTAATGGACGTAAGGTCCCACTGCGTGCCATTTTCCCCACCCACTGGGCTGCTAAAGTCAAGGACACTGTGTGAAGTACAGTTTCATTCTTCTGCTAGCTCTCCTCCAAGCCTTCTATAAAGCTCCTTTTCATATCATCATATATAGAAAAAGTCATAATGGAAAATGGAGGTGAAAAACAAAAACTCTAGTGAGCAATAAACGCCATCTTCTTGGGAGACCATCATGAACTTGGTTAAGTTTGGAGGCAAGAGCTGGGCTAGATGGTTTAGGAAAACCCTTGGCCTGAAAGAAACCCAGCAATGTGATGACTATTTAAACAGATGTACTACGGGATGGGTTTGGTTGCAAAGAAGCGAAATGACGTTAGGTTAGATCACACTGACAAAAATGACGAAAAGATATATATCTGACTAGCATCAGGCCAATCCTTAAGGCCTAGGACAATTATATCTGATATAATTTATATTCGTGGGAATTGCTGGATGAGCATCAACAGTGTGAAAGTCAAGATGAAATGGCAAGCCAGGCACTATGCTAGGCTCTGTAGGGAAACCTGTGTGTTCCTCATGGAATTCCCACTCCAACTGGAGAAGCAGAGATGCACGGCGGAGCCGTGATGCCTCCATCAGAAGTTACTGAACCTTTGCTCATAATTTTCCCTCTGGAATGCCAGGCCTTTCTACTTTCCTGGTTGGTAAATAACTATTCATATTTCAAGACTCAGACCACTCCCTTTAACCTTCCAGAAACCTCTGGGGAGAATCTGAAGTTGCCTTAGTGCTTTTATAGAAACTCTTCAGGATGTATTCTAATCACCAGTCTCAGTCTGTCTTCACTGCTAATCAACGAGCTCTTTAAAGACACAGCGTATTGTGGCAGGTTGCATTGTCCAGAGATGGCCCTGCCAAGAGCTTTCATCCCGTGTCTTCCAGAACCTTGCCACTCTCCAGCCAGAGGTGGCATCCATGCCCATTCCCTTTGATCCCACCTCTGCCAATGGGGTACAGCGCGAGAAACGCTTCTGAGTCTAGGTCATAAAAATGAAGGGTTGTCTTGTTCTGTTGGAACCCAGCCACCATGTCACGTGGAAGCCTGAGGCATCTGAGCCTCGGAGAAGCCCATGGAGAGGACCACGTAGAGAGGAAACCAGGGCCCATGGCTGACAGCCAGCACCAACTTTTCAGCTATATGAAGCAGCCCTCTCAAAAGAGAGCCCACCAGGCCCGTAGAAGTGCTGCTCTAGCTGATCCCTCATGGAGTACAGAACAGCTGTTACTGCCAATCCTGCCCAATTGCAGATCTGAGAGTAAATTAAATGATTGTTGTTTAAAGTCTCATGTTTTGGAGTTGTCATGCAACAATAGATAACTGGAATGCTCTTTCATTTTTGATGCCTGAAATATAATAGACACTCCTTACACTGATGCTTTAACATCAGAGGAGCATGAAGTGAGGGAAGAAGGAACCTTCCTCTTTCATTTTCCTCGTAAGGAAAGAGTTTTCAGCTTGTCTTCCCTTTTTCTATCCTTTTTTCTCCTCATCGCAAACACATGGATGTCTCATTATGTGAACTTGTGACTGCTACCGTCTGACACTCAAATGAAAGATTTGGTCTCAATGAATTCAGGTCTTCCTTGAACAAAAAGAATTGTCTAGTATTAGCATCAGAAGAAATCTGTGGGTATGGGGGAGCTACTGTGACTGTGGCTAATTTGCCCAGCCATGCCATGTGAAACGCCAGAAAAAGCTACTCTACCCTCACCTTGAGGTGCCATGTAAGATTCATGACTGAACCTGTAAAACCATTTGGGTAGGACAGAGAGGGGGCTGGCATAGCTTAAGTGAAGGGACAGGTGGCCAGACAAATCTGTTAGGAGGAGTGCTGGTGACTGCCCTATACTGTTTGGTGTCAGCTTGGCATCTCTGCTCCCTCCTTCTAAAATCTCTGCCCTTACTGCCAAGAAGATCTGGGACTACATTTCCCAGAATCTCCTTTGCTCTGGGAAGATAAGGGCTACTCAAGTGAAATCTGGAAGGTGGAAAAGAAGAGGCTATTTTCCCCCAAGGTAGGCTCTTAGAGGTAGTTATTTGTATAAGCTGAAGACAGCTTCAGGTCAGTTTTTGGAGAATTATCTATACCACACTCAGACATTCTTGAGATCTCTAATGGCTTCCAGGCCAACTTCTGGGATGCACCACTCCCAGCCTTTTCAGCAGTGGTGCAAACCTCTGTATTAAACACTTCATTTTTAGAAGACACAGAGTAGCATGCTTTCCTGCAGAACCCTAAATGACACAGGGGCCAAGCAGTCACAAGCCCTGGGGAAGGCTTTTAGAAGAAACTTTGGTCTATGAGTAGACAAAAATGGGAAGCCCACAAGAAAAGTATCCCCCCCAAAACTGGAAACTAAACTGATAAACTGCAAAGGAAAAGTCAGGGAGGGGGTTACAACAAGATCAGGTTTCCCCGAAGGTCCCAACACTGTTCGTGCACTTGATTTGTCCCTGCTCTGTGCCCTGGGAGAGGTCCTTTAGATGTAAACACCATAGTTTTCCCCATCCTCTCCCCGACCCAAATCCAGCCAGTTTCCCTCCTCCTACAGTGCACCCCTTCTCCCCTTCAGTGACTGTTCCATTTATTCTTCCCACCCTTGTCCCAGTCCCAGCCCACCCGGGATTGTGAAAACAAATGTAATTAGGAATGAAAATTCCAAAGTCTCTCTGTGCTCAGTTCACTCCTTATTTTAGGGCAGGGGTTGGGAGCAACGTCATCTGAGCGCCATACAGAATTATCAACTACAAAATTAGCCTGCTATATTGGGTCAAATATTTAATTAACTCACCCCCTAATGCCTTGGCAGGGCCAGAACAAATGATTTCATGGGCCTTATATGGCCTGTGGGCTGGATATTCCACACCCTTGTTTTAGGGACTTTCCAGAACTCCTATAATTAAACTAGAGGCCCAGTGCATGAAATTTGTGCATGGTGGGGGTGTGTGTGTGTGTGTGGGGGGGGGGGGTTCCTCAGCCTGGCCTGCACCCTCTCCAATCCGGGACCTCTTGGGGGATGTCTGACTGCTGGTTTAGGCCCGATCCCACAGGCAGGCTCCTAACCGCTCACCTGCCTGATAGCCCCTAACCACTCTGCTTACCTGCCTGATAGCCCCTAACTGCCTCTGCCTGCCTGCCTGATCACCCCTAATTGCTTCTGCCTGCCTGCCTGATCACCCCTAACCACCTCTGTCTGCCTGTCTGATTGACTCCAACCACCTCTGCTTGCCTGCCTGATCACCCCTAACCACCTCTGCCTGCCAGGCTGATCACCCCTAATGGCTTCCCCCTGCCTGATTGCCTGTAACCAATCTCCCCTGCTGGCCTGATTGCCCCTAAAATGCTCTCCCCTGCCAGCCTGATTGCCCTTGTCTCTGCCTTGGCCCTGCCACCGTGGCTTTGTCTGGAAGGACATCCGGAAGATGTCCAGTCTATCCAGTCTAAATAGCATATTACCCTTTTATTAGTATAGATAGTGGCTCCCTCTCAGTATCCCAGCATCTTTTCTCCACAGCACTCATCACACCTGACATATTTACTTGTTTATTTAATGCCTGACATATCACACCTGATATATTTGTTTATTTAATGCCTCCCTTCCTTCAATAACAGTAGACATTCAGATATTTGACGAATAGATGAAAAATGATGCCATCTAGAAATGGAATCATCAGGTACCATCAACTGCTCTTAAAATATGTCTAAAGCACAACCAGAAGTGAGTTAAACCTTGGTCCCAGCTTCAGGAGACAGTGCTGCATCATCACTTTTGTAGTTGAAGTATACCAGGCTTGGTTAATGAAATTCAGCTTACCATTCATCTTTGTCAAATTTTCCATATATAGGGATCACAAGCAAGAGACCATGGGCTTACACTTGTCGGTACTGCTTCAAAGTTTTGAAATCTCTCCGTCTTATTAATACATTAGAGGCCTAGTACATGAAATTTGTGCATGGGTAGGGTCCCTAGCGGCTGCTGGCTGGGGCCTCCCTTCCCCTGGCCAGGGCAGGGTCAGCGGGGGGGAGGGGGTGGGGGGAGGAACTTCAGCCAGTTGGCTGGCCAGCCCTGCCCCCTGATCGAACTCCTGGTTGAACTCCCGGTCAAGGGGACAATTTGCACATTAGGCTTTTATTATATAGGAGGATAATACCCACCAGGCCACTTCAACTTTCTCTAGACCAGTGGTAGGCAAACTCGTTAGTCAACAGAGCCAAATATCAACAGTACTTCTTCAAAATAGACTCGCCCAGGCCGAAAACCGACTTCTGCGCATGGGCCACGAAGTTTCAATCGCACTGTACGCGTGCCCGCACATGGTATTTTGTGGAAGAGCCACACTCAAGGGGCCAAAGAGCCGCATGTGGCTCGCAAGCCGCAGTTTGCCAACCACGGCTCTAGACATAAGCCAGGGACCCTTAGTCTAAGAGGTAATGAGGTTGAATGCCCAAGATCAGGAAAGAGGATGACCAGTTGTTGAAATTCTCCCTTTTTAATCAATGCCCCTTACCCCCCGAGTATGTACTTTGAGCAACTTTTAGCAATTTAACATAACATGTAGTAAAAAACAACAGGAACAAAACACCATAAAGAAAGGACTTCAGTTCCTTTAACAGCTGCAACAATGTGATGCCAGCACTTGGAAGTAATACATGATGACAGTGCAAAATGTGTTTTATATCAGACAAGTTCACTCTAGATCACTAAGAAGACCTTTCAGATGAATTATGTTTTGGCTTGTGGGATGGCAACAATACTTCACAATATCACTCAGTTCTTCTGTGCCTTGTCTAATGGTTATATTCTCCCTTTAATGTTGTGCTGTCTTGAGTGAAGGACTATGCATGAGTCACATGAAATATGAATTGGTTTAGAATAATTCTTTGAGTAAATCAGCTCAAGGTAGCTTTGTACTGGTCATCTTGACCTAGCAACAGAAATGTTTTGATTCAACTTTGTCTTCCTAAACAAGCAAAAGCAGTTGAGGCAATCATAATTAGGCTCTCAGATCTTTAAATGGTCTCAAAAATTAGAGTGAAAGTAAGAAAATGCGAGAGGAAAACAGAAAGACAGAGAAGTGATGGAGGTTCTGGCTGGATAGCTCAGTTGGTTATAGTGTCATCGTGATACGCCAACATTTCAGGTTCAATCCCTGGTCAGCACACATATAAGAATCAACCAATGAATGCATAAATAAGTGGAACAACAAATCGATGTTTCTCTCAAATAAATCAATAATTATTTTAAATGATGGAGAGAGAGACAGACATAAAGAATAAGAGAGAAGGAGAGAATGCCACTGCCTTCCCCCATTTGATGAAGCTGCCTTATGATGTACCAGTGAGAATAAAGCTGTGATTCTAATGGACGGATATAGGGCAGTGGTAGGTGACACCAAAAAAGACCCAGTCCTACCCACCAGACCACTTCAACTTTCTCTAGACAGAGGCCAGGGACCCTGAGTCTAAGAGGTGATGAGGTTGAATGCCTGAGATCAGGAAAGAGGATGGCCAGTGCCCCAAACCACGCCCTTCTTTATCAATACCATCAACAAGCATTTATTGAGCCCTTATTATGTGCCAGACTCTTCTAAGCACAAGGTAATGTATGAATGCATTTTATCATCATAACAGCCCCATTAGTTAGAATTATCTCTGATTTAATAAATTAAGAAACTGAGCCTTACCTACTTATTTACTTAGAAAGTGATGAGACAGTAAGTGGATCTGAATCCCAGTTATCTGGTTGAAAGGTAATCTTAACTTACCCTGTCCTTCCCCTCAAATACATAAGTCTCTCTTCTGATGTAGAGAGTCTGGTGTTAAGAGTGGTCCACATGAATGAAAGCATGGAATAGTTGCTTATCATTTCTCCAGCTGCCTCCTGCACACTGCAACAAACTACACAAGGCTGGGTCAAAGGGTCTAAGTCAGTGGTTCTCAACCAGGGATGGATTTTACCCCCCACTCCATCCTGGGGAAAAGTGACGATGCTTGGAGACACTTCTGACTCTCATAACTTGGGGAAGCGCTAGTGGGATCTAGTGGACAGAGGCTCTGGGTCCTGAGAGAGCATCTCCAGCAATAAGCTGGATGTGGTTGCAGAACATAAACAGGGATGAACACAGAAAAGGTAGTCTGGCAGGAGGTGATGGCAGAGACCAATCTGGGTTAGACAAGCACTTTAAATAGGGATGACTTTGTGAAGTTTTCCCTTGAAAAGGGTAAAGCAAGACTAGGATGTGCAACTAAATAGTCTTTTAGCTCCGGGTTGATCTATAATTTCATTCCTGATGAATCCAAACCAAATCCTCTGAAAGAAGAGAAGTGTCTGAACCTTGACCATGCTAAACTTGTGACCTAATGTATTCTGAGTTTTTCCAAGAGTATTAAAGATAAGCATTAATCTCATTCATGAATAGTCATTAGCAAACAGATGGTCAGTTGATGTTGCTATTCCTAATAGTTACATTTTAAGGAACTTTTTAAAATGTAAAAACATTTTTCTAAAAAGTTCTCCTTGAAAAATCATTTTAAAAGTAAAAGAGCTAATGCACTGTACTCAGCTGTTAGGATGACTGCAATGATGATAATAATAAAGATGTAGTAAATGCTTGTAATATGACAGGTACAGAGATAAGCACGTAATATGAATGATCTCATTTAATGATCATAATAACCCATGAAACAGGTCTCATGATTAGCCTCATTTTGCAGATGAGCTAGCTTTCCCAAGAGCACACAGCTTTTAATGGTGGAAACAAATGAGCACACAGAATGTCTAATCCCAGATTCTTAAACACGGTCTCAGTTACTTATTGCCGCATAACAGGTTACCACAAACTTAGAGGCTTCAAAGAACCTGTGAATGTTCTCAGTTTCTATCAGTCAGAAATCCAGGCACAGCTCAGCTGGGTCCTCTGCTCAGGGTGTCACCAAGCTGCCACACAGTCTTGGTCAGACCTGCAGTATCATCAGAGGGCTCGACCGTGGAAAGACCAGCTTCCAAGATCCCTTGGTTGTTGGCAGAACTCATTTCCCTGTGGTTGGAGGAGTGAGACCCTGTTTTCTGGGGGCAGCTGACAGCCAGCAAGAAAACACTGGAGGCCACCCCACCTATCTTTGCATATGACTCCTTTCATAGGCTGTCTCACGACATAGTAGCTGACTGCTTGAAAGCCAGCAAAGGAGTCTATCCAGTGCCGGTCGGCTGAAACCGGATCGTTATCCATTACATAATCCCAGAAGTGACCTGCCACTACATTTGCCATATTCTATTGGTTCAAAGCAAGTCACAGATCCCGTCTGCACTCCAGGGAAGGGGATTACACAAAGGTGTGAAAACCAGAAGGTAGACTTTAGGATCTGTTCATCACAACCACGAGCCAAGTAAGACTGTAATCATGCTTGCGCCCCTTGATTTTTGCCAAATTTGTACATCATCTAAAATATTTAAATTTCCTATATTTCCTTAAACTGACTCACTGTTTAAAATGATTATTTTACAAAGAACTTTTATAGCACAGTCATAACTGGAAAATTAATATTACTTGCCATAAAGAGAAGGTAACACAGAGGTAAAATGAAATGGGAAAGTAAAATAAGAAACAAAGATTTATACCCTACAATGTATTTACCTATATGGGTTCATTTAATCCCCACATAGTTCATGGTAAATAACATTATCCTCATTATTAAAAATGTGAAAACAGAGATCCAGAAAAGTTTAATAAACTGCTCAAGCCCTCTCAGCTTATATGGGATTGTACCAAGAATCAAATCTATAGCTACCAGCAACCAAAATGCAAAGAACTACAGTCTACATAGAAAGCACTTGAATTCATTACGTACCCCAATTTTCCTGGTTCCTTCCTTTTCCTTCTCCTTTTCCGAACTCCCTCTGTCTTCTCAGCCTATCTACTAACCTTGTCAACCCTGAAATTCATCTTTAGATACCAGAAATCAATGTGACACAAGGGTAAGGAGTAAGTATGCTCAGGTTTTAATCCTGGCTTAATTTCTGGTCTTGTCACCTGGGGCAAGTTAGTTCTTTGCCTCAATGGTCTCATCTATAAAGTGGGGACAATAATAGTAAGTGATTAATAAATGTCAGTGAATATTTTAATCATACTATTTTGTCATCATCTCAAAGAAAAGTGTCCAAGATACCCAACCTTGAGTGCTGTTGTATGTATTTACCGCACTTAGAATTTTTCAATCCTTCTGAGAGATGACTGAAAACAAACTGTTTTGACAGGTTACATTATTTTCTGCATTTTCTGTTTTTAAAGCTTACTATATCTCTTTTCGGGCCAATGTCCTTGTGTAGGACTGAGGGGATGAGGTCTTCAGCCCAAAGAAAGGGCTGGCCTGAGCCAGGAGCATGGTCATATATCCCTAGCAGTGGAGGGAAGGCTGCATTTGTGGGCACAGATGCAGGCTGGTGGGTCCATGCCATGGGAGGAACTTGTCATTCTCTTCTTATTGAGTCAAGGACATTGCTCCAAAATTATTTTTTTGCTCTTCTACTTCAAATTTGTTCTTCTCAAATAAATGATTTGTACTAGCTCTCATCGTAAATAGAAAGAACTCTTTCTTGACCCAACTTCATACTCCAGTTTTTACTCATTTCTCTCTTTTCTTTTAGAGTGAACCTCCTTGGAAGAAATATCTATATCTTCTGTCTCCAAATTTTCTCATTCCATTCTTTCTTAAACATACTTTAACCATTCTTTTACTTCCACCTCTTGCCCAGCTCCCCAAAACCCTCCACGTTGCTAAATTCAGTGGCTAACTTTCCGGTCTTGATCTTACCCCACCAGCAGCATCTGACACAAACAATCACTTGCCCTCCCTCCTGAAACACTTTCCTCCAGGCACCATAGCCTCTTGGTTTCCTTCCAACTCCTTTCTGCTGGCTCCTCTGTCCTCCAAATTCATAACACTGCTGCGTCCCACAGCTCAATGTTTGGATCTCTTGCTCCATTTGTAGCTGCTCCTTGGGTGATCTCATCCAAATGTGTATTTCCAGCCCAGATCTCTCCCTGTCTTCCAGACTCTTCTATCCTACTCAGCATCTCCACCACTGGGACACCTCAAACTTAACATGTCTACAAGGGGACCCACTCTTCTTTGCATCCCTGCGAATGGCAACTTTTTTCATTTAACTCTTTAAACGAATAGCATATGACACATGAATAGCCTATGCCTCTTCTCCCTGGCATAACTCGCTCAATCTGTCTGCAATTCCCAGAAGTTCTACTTTCTCTTCTTTTTCTCATTAAACTCTGTTTTAATGGGTCTCAAAATTCTATGACAGAGTTTTGGCCAAGTTTGTTTCCATTATAAAGTACTGATTTTAAAAAACCAATAATTTAAAAACTGCCACACACACACAAACACACACACACACACACCCCAAATGGTCCACAAAACATTCTGCTTTCCTTCTGAAGGTTTTACTGCATTGTCATCATTAACCAGTCTTTTACTATTAAATTGAAATCGCCAATTGAGACAAATAATTCGGAGACTGTTCTTCCATCACTGATTAAGACAGGTGGCAGGGATGGGGATAATATGTATTTAGCCTTCTGAGCTTTCTGGCCAGACTGGGTGGCTGTCAGCTC
The DNA here is from genome assembly GCF_963259705.1 of Myotis daubentonii. NCBI lineage: Eukaryota > Metazoa > Chordata > Mammalia > Chiroptera > Vespertilionidae > Myotis > Myotis daubentonii. Next base: position 16,099,933 of record NC_081841.1, read on the forward strand.
CAGCTGCCTTCTTGTCCACTGCTTGGATGACACCCACAGCAACTGTCTGTCTCATGTTACGAACAGAAAAAAATGGCCCAGAGGCGGATAGTCAGGGAGGCTCCCAACACACATGGGCTTGCCAGGAACCATTATTGACCAATCTGGCAGCATCACCAGATTTCAAAAACTTAGGGCCATCTTCCAGCTTTTTCCCAGAATGATTACCCATCTTCTCCTTCAGTTCAGGAAATTTGCAAGCAATATGAGCCGTGTGACAGGTGCATAGCCAGCACTGATCTGGCCTGGATGGTTCAGGATAATCAAGCTGTACCTTCTACTCTTCTTAATATCTCCTCTGCTGTGCACTTAACCAAGTTACCATAATTTCTTTCCTGGATTCTTACCAAAAATATCCTAACTGATATTTCTGCTTCTGCCCTTGCCCCCTCTACTCTCTCCCCCGTTTAATATCACCAGGCAACCAGAGTAACCCTAATAAAATAAAAACCAGATCTTGTCATGCCTTTGCTTGAAACTGTCTAAGGACTGTCCATATCACTCAGAAAAGCTAAAGTTTCCCCAGTGACCAGTAAGGCTTCCGTTATCTGTATGGCATAATTTCTTACAATTCTCCACCTTGCTCAGTCAACTCCTGTCATACTAGCCCCTCACTGTTCCATGAACACCCCAGGCATGCTCATGCCTCAGGGCCTTTGCACCTGCTGTTCTCTTTCCTTGGAAGAGAGGTTCACCTTTGCCAACTTTTATAAAAAGTGAACACCCCTTTCAACACTTCCTGCTTTACTTACTTCTCCTTGGAAATTATTGATATTTTAAATATATTTACTTATTTATTTTGTACATTAAGTCCCAACAGGGCAGGGGTTTTTATCAGTTTTATTCATTGCTGAGTTCTTTGGTGCTTGAAATAGTGCCTGGCATAGAATGAGCGTGCAATAAATATTTGTCGAATGAATTAACTACCATCAAGATGGTATGATTTATCTAATTACAGTTATTTTGTAATGACTGTAATAATATGGGTTTTCTCCCACATTCTGCGTGATTCTAAAGAGGAAAAATCTGCTCCATTAATATAACTGCTGTGCACACATTCTAAATAACTCAAAAGTCATCCATGGCTGGAACCGGTTTGGCTCAGTGGATAGAGCGTCGGCCTGCGGACTGAAAGGTCCCAGGTTCGATTCCGGTCAAGGGCATGTACCTGGGTTGCGGGCACATCCCCAGTAGGAGGTGTGCAGGAGGCAGCTGATCGATGTTTCTCTCTCATCGATGTTTCTAACTCTCTATCTCTCTCCCTTCCTTTCTGTAAAAAATCAATAAAATATATTAAAAAAAAAGTCATCCATGATTTGACTACTTATATAAAGGAAAAGATACATTGTATTAATGATAATGATTTCAAAAATTAAAAATGGAACATACCTAAAACACAAAATGTGAATGAATTAACATATATGTGTGTACCTTTAGGAAGGGAAATCTCTTTAAATAAGGTATCACCAAGAAGCAAATCACTTGAAAAGAATACTTTGAGAATTTTGCTGTTCTTTTGCTTTCTCCTGGCTAATATGAGTTACAGACTATCAAAGACCCAGGGTGCCAAAACAAGAACGTACCCGCTGACCAACCAGGCTGGGGCAAAGGTTTTAAGAAAGATGAAAGGCGACTATGTCCTTGCTTTTATCATGAAATAAAGATTCTCCTGGCTGTGCTTCTTGACACTTAATGTTAAAAGAGATAAGGATTATCTTATCGTCACACTGTTCAACTACAGAGTCTGTCTTTGCCCACCTGTGTAACATGTTTCCCATCATTTTTGGACATCAGGATACACAGCTCATGAAGAAGACACTGGTAATTCACAAAATGTACTTAGTGTCAATCATTTCAGATGTACTAGCTTAGGGATTCCTGGGTTTTCTTTTTTTCTTTTCCACTTGAATCAAATTCTTTGTTTTAGGTATAAAAGGTTGAAGTCACTTCCGGAAGCTGAAATAGTCATTAAAATGGTCTCTCCCTCTCAGCTGTTTATACAACGCTTGACTTAAATAAGAGTGCTTCTGATGGTTTCTAACTCTAATGATGCCACGTAGGTACAGATCTATTGTTCAACCAAGGGGCATTGTTGTAATTCTTTGTGGCAGGGAAAAATTAATTTATCTATAATTTCCTGCTGCTTCCTAACCTGCAAAGGCTCCTCATCTTTTTGTCTGTTTGTTTGTTAATCCTCACCTGAGGGTATTTTTTCATTCATTTTTAGAAAGAGTGGAAGGGAGGGGGAGAGACACAGAGAGAGAAACATCAATGTGAGAGAAGCACATCAATTGGTTACCTCCCACACACCCCAACCAGAAACAGGGATCTAGCCAGCAACTGAGGTCTGTGCCCTTGACTGGAATCAAACCTGGGACCCTTTGGTCCGCGGGCCCACGCTCTAACAACTGAGCCAAACTGGCTAGGGCAAAGCTCCTCTTCTTGCTGAGCTGGCTAAGGCGTTGAGGATGCACAGCAGAACCCAGAGGCAGGGTTATAGCCAATTGTGCCACTTAAGCAAAGGGTGGCAGAAAAAGACAGGGACCGGGCGGTGGAAAAGGCTACTTGGGAAGAAGGTTTCTTTCTAGCTGTCGGTAGTGGATAGAAGACTGAGGGATAAAGGAGAAAGAAGCTGCAGCTCAGTATAAAACCTCTGGAGCGAAGGGGAGGAAGAGATGCTTAGAATGTTTTTATGAAGTTTTGCCATACGGTGACATCACCCCTTTCCCCAATAACTGTGTTTTTTTCCTAGTTACATTAAAATAAATACCAAGCTATTAAAATTTTTAAGACTTATAACCAAACAAAATTATCCTATATACAGCCATAGTCATGAAAGCAGTCCAGCATCACACCATGGTCAGCACAACTACAGTATATAAAACAGGGTGAATAATCCTTCCCAGCTGCCTGCTTGGCATTCAAATGATAGATGGATGCTGTAGTCTGGATATTTCAGGAGACATGCACGAGATTTGTCATCTCTTTAGTAATGTGCATTATTTTAAAACGTAGTAGGCTTTTTGAGTTTTAACTAATAAGTCATGAAATGACATTGTAAAGACCTACATAGAAGAAATCCCAGGAATCGAGAAAATAGTCATAAAACTTAAAATATAAATCATTAATTAAGTGAAGCTAACTGATGGGAATCAAAGTTTTGAAAGGGTCAGAATGGATCAGAAAAAGGACTGACATTATGTAGGATCATATAGCAATTCAGAGCTCTTATTTATTTATATAAAAATCCAGAAATTTAGCAGCAAGAATAAAAGATGAAAGGATACATTTTAGGCTAAAATAAATTAAAGCACTATTAATGTTAAGAAAAGAGACTAGACAGTTGCCTCACTAAGAACTTAAAGAACAAGATTCATCAAAGACATGTTCAATGGGGATAGAACCACACAAAATGGAAACAACAGCATGTTTCATTCTGTCTGAGGCACTTCCAACTGAGTCTTTTGAGTAATCTGGTTCCTTTCCTAAGAACGAGTCTCTAAGACCACACTCATCTTGCCATTTTTCTAATTCTCTTTCTGGAGACATTCTAGAAAAACACTGCTTGTTTTTTAAATCCTCAAGAGTTGAGACCAGTCTAACAGATGTGGAAAAGTCCCTTTTATCTGATGGGTCCCAAGAGAAGCATGCAACCTGCACCATACAAGGAAAAACCTGCGTGTTGATTTCAAAGATCTCTCTCCTCAGTCTTGAGGAGAATAATCAGAAACAAAACATTTTAATTGCCAAGATGTGCTTCTGATTGACGAGGAAAAGCTCCATAATCTTTGCACCATATTTAGGGAAGAGTTACATAATCCACCACCCAGGACCAAGTTCTACACATGCACACAGTATTTCTGGGTACAGAACAGTCTCATTGTGGCTGGGCCTCTTGTACCTTTCTCACGAAATTACTCCTTAAAACTCCCCATGTAGAGGGGAAGGAGAGAAGGGGGAGAGAGAATCCTGGGAGGTAACTCTTGAGTCCGGGAACATGATAAAAACAGTCAGAATGTTTCTCAAAACTGGAACCATTTTGTAAGTTCCAGCTGTTTGGGGCCAAGTCGGCCAGTCTCTTCTGGTGAGTGAGGATGCCCAAGCTCATTATGTTTCCTGAAATATAAAAACAGCCTCCCGTGAGGGGTGACTGTATTTTATGTAAAGTTGGCCTTAATCCATGAGACCAGAACACCCCATTCACATAGAGGAAGCAGATAAAGGAAGTCTGGTAAATTATAACACTTTGAAACGATCGATTCCATGGGAATAGAGTATTTTGATTTTCACGAAATCATTTGGCATTAAAATGCTCTCAAGGCAAACTGTGTTGTGAAAGTCTAATTGCTGGAACATTCCCCAAACACTGGATTGGCAAACTCCGACCAAATAAAACACTCAGTTAACATAATGACTAATTTTTTAAATTGCCTCTTGATATGAATAATGGAATGTTTATATTTTTCTCATCCAAGCCAACTAGTTACCTCTTTCTCCATTTGTAATCCTTCCGCTCTAATATTTCTTTCAAACACTTCTCTCTTTTCCGTCTGGGGGTTAGATTTTCTGTACACAAGAATGTAGTCAATTCGACACTTTCCATCTCTGAAGTAAAGGCCATTTGATTTGGTTTTTTCCCGTACTGTCTGCATACAAAGAGAAAGGACCAGCTTAAGACACTCATAAAACAGAGCCTTGGGTGAATAATGTTAAAGAAAAATTAAAACAAAATGCATTAGTCCTGTGTTTTATAAAAATTACATTTTTTATTACCGAAACATGTAAACAAAAGAAACAAAATAAAAATTGGGAAAAAAGCACTATGTCAATTGGGAAAAACTTTGGACACCTAACAATACCACATGTTGGCAAGGATCTATAGCAACTGAGAATTCTCATAGTCTATAAGTGAGAGTGAAAATGGATATACTTACTCCGGAAAACACTGGCATTCTCTTGTAAAATTAAACATTTGCATAACATGCAACCCTAGAGACATTTTTGATAAAGCAAGGAGGAGACATGTATATAAATAGTCATAGCAACATTGTTTATGAGAGTAGAAAATAAAAAACTAGAATTGGTGCTAATGTCCATGAAAAAGTAAATAGGTAAATAAATTGTAGACCATATAGTGGAGTATTTATGCAGCCCTGAACATGAATGAACTGTAGTTGCATCCAGTAATAAGCATAAATCTTAAAAACAACAGTGACAGAAAAAAAGTCACCGAAGACTTCATACTGCATGATGCCACTTTTTATAAAGCACTAAATAAAATAAATCTTTAAAAAGAAGTTGATAAGGCTACAGGTGTATGTGGCAAAACTATTTTAGAGAAAGAGAATAAAAAACAAACAAACATTCAGGAAGATAATACCTTTTGTAGGGTCAAAGGATGGAATTGCAGTTGCTTTGATAGCTTTAGTAATATTCTAGTTCAATGTTTCTTGAATTTTTTTGCCCAAATTCAGAAAAACATTTTACTTTCTGATATTTGTAAACACACACAACACATCTGAGACCAAAGTTTTACAAAGTAATACCTATTTTTTCTACTTGCATGCACACTAATATTAATTTTCCATTCCATCAGGAAACAACTGGAGTTAGTCACTTACAATTAGGTTGCCCCATAATTTGAAAAATACCATTCCAATTTATAAGTTGGGTGGTGTTTCATGGTGTTCATTTTATTATGTTTCATAACTTAAAACCCAGAAATAGCAGGTGTCATTTTTGTCCAGGCGCCATGGGTGTGTTTCAATCACGAACAACATTGAAAGAGACCATCAGGTATGGTGGCCCAGGCTGGGGCCAGGATTCTCGGGCTGATGTTCATGTAAACATGCCTGTAAACTAGCAAGTGGAAATGGGGGAGCTACCTTTTCTCCGGGCCACAGTATTCATGTTTCCAAATGACAGGATGAGGACGGCAAACATGCCCGACTGCCAAGGCCATAGCAAATCCATATTCTTGCACACAAGTGCCACGCATGCAACCTCATCTAAAAGGAGCATGCCAGCCAGGAAGGAAGGAAAGTGTCCATTACCATAGACATTTACACTTGATGACCCATTCTGAGTATTTTTTTTTTATTTTTGCCTTAAAAGATACTCAGAAGTGTAGACAAGTAAACAATTTCTTCATTATTTTCTAAGCAAGGGCACTATCCTATAGAGTTAGCACAAAAACAGGGCCTCAAAGCCCTAACCTTCCTGAGGTTGCTTCCTCATCTAAATTGAGATGAGTTTCTTTTTGAGGTTCCTTTTAAGATCCCTCCAGTAGTCCATACCATGACATTCAAAGTATCTGTGTGAAGAACATGACAAAATGAGTTTTTTCTTTAAAAATAAAATATATGGCCCTAGCTGGTTTGGCTCTGTGGATAGAGTGCTGGCCTGTGGATTGAAGGGTCCTGGGTTCTATTCCAGTCAAGGGCACATGCCTGGGTTGTGGGCTCAATCCCCAGTAGGGGGCGTGCAGGAGGCAGCCGATCAACAATTCTCTCTCATCACTGATGCTTCTCTCTCTCTCCTTCTCACTTCTTCTCTGAAATCAATAAAAATATATTTTAAGAAAGAAAAGTATTTCCTAAAAAACAAACAAACAAGTAATATACATGGATAGTAGTAGCATGTGGTGCTTGCAGGGAAAAGCCTGGGAAACCTGGTGGAAGGAAACATTTTTCTCTGTCATCCTTTCCATGGCTAACTGGCTCTGGAATAACAAAAATATTAGGAATATGCCGTAAATAAATGACCCATTCTGAGTTCCTATTACCTGTATCCAGTGCATATATAAAGGAGATATTAAATCCATAGAGACCCAACCTGAACAACAATGAATGCTTCTAACAAAATACTTCTTTTTTCCAAAATGACATATGAACAGATAGGCCTATTTGCAATTACAATGAGTTTCAGATTACAGAGGCAAATGGAAACTCAGAAAGGCCTGAGGCAACACAATCTATTGAGGGCTGCTGCATTTTGTGTCACCGTTCTAGGTGCTGGGGAGGTTACACAAGGAAAGCCATCCTCGTAAAGCTAACATTTTACTAGTTAGGGACACCCAGAATGTACATTTTCTAAAAATAACAGGTGGTTTTAAGAATCTTCCTTTGGCCCTAGATGGTTTGGCTCAGAGGACTGAGTGTCGACCTAAGGACAAGGGTCCTGAGTTCGACTCTGGTCAAGAGCACATGCCCAGGTTGGGGGCTCGATCCCCAGTGGGGGGTATGCAGGAGGCAGCCCGATCAATGATTCTCTCTCATTGATATTTCTATCTTTCCCCCTCTCTCTCCCTTCCTCTCTGAAATCAATAAAAAGATATATTTTTAAAATCTTCCTTTGTATAAACAAAACATCTTTAGGTATAAGGTAGGAATTGCCTGACTCAGGGACAGTTTGTTTGGAGCCTAGGTAGATTTAGAAGTGCTGAAATATACCAGACCCATGGGAGGTAGCAAAGAATATAAGACCTGCTCCTTGTTTATCAGGAACATACAGTTCAATGAGATGATTACATTAAACAGTCCCTTGGAATATGCTTTACAGGTGCTCGCCTGGGTCAGGAATTGTCTTTTGAAGAAATCACACACTCTTACCTCTCCCCCTGCTTCCAGTCTGCTAGCATCGTCTGAAGTACTGGTCAGGTTTCCAGGGTGAAGGAGAGAATCGTCATCTTTGCAGGGACTGTTGACAGCTTCTAACTCATCAAAAAGAATATTGACGTCCTTGGCCACTAGAACCAGAGTAAATAGATTACAAGTGGGCTTAAGGCTCTTAAAAAGCAATATTCAAAGAGAAGACATCTCCCTTTGACTTCATATTTTTTCATTGTTTCAATAACACTTTGAACAGGTATTTATTTCCTAGGAGCAAAGGATGTCAGATGTAAAACAAGTTTGTCTAAACAGTGTCTTCATTAGACGAGATCAAGGACAATGTGAAGCAAAGCAAACTATCTGCAATAATATAAATATAACTTGCCTTCCAGAGCACAGGAGTTGTGTTGAGCTTCCCTTCACTTAGTTGTTTAGCATAAGTCACTGTTATTTAAGACTTCTAAAAACTCATTCTCTGTGCTGGAGATGACCTATACCTTTTCTTCCTCCTTTGTTACTTAAGGCCTAAGAGAAAACCCAATGCAGTAATAAAACATGCAGTTAGATTTTCTGCCTTTCTTCTCTAATCATGGATTGAAATCATGAAGGGAGCCATTCAGAAGCTCTCCCCAAAGACGTGATGGTGATGCTAACATGTGGACACATGAAGCACTGTGCATCAGAGCTCCGAATACAGAACACCGTGTGCAAACGCATAGAGCCCGGCAGCATACTGGAGTGGAAGGACAGCACTAGTGCATGAGAAAGTGCAGGGCCAGGTAACGGTGCCTTCTTCACCAACTGGTCGGATTATGGACCAATATTGAAGTTCACGTTTTCCTTTGATGCTTTAGAAACAGTGAAGGATTTTTAACCTGTCAGAAGCCACTGCACAGAATAATTTGTAGGATATTGGGTTCTATATATACAAGTATACAAAGGACTCTTCATTCTTTCATTAAAAAAATCTTAGAGATGGGCACACTGTGTCAGGTACAGAGCTGTGGGACAGCCGTACCTTGGTGAAGAGAAGTGATATGTCTTCTTGCAAACAAGTAATCAAAGAAATGTAGAATGGGATAAAGAAAAACAGAGTTTAGAGAGAATAGAGATGCATTTAGATAGGGCCATGGTCGGCAAACTGCGGCTCGCAAGCCACATGCGGCTCTTTGGCCTCGTGGGTGTGGCTCTTCCACAAAATACCACAAAATACCACGTGCGGGCATGCACGTACAGTGCGATTGAAACTTCGTAGCCCATGCGCAGAAGTCGGTATTTTGTGGAAGAGCCACACTCAAGGGGCCAAAGAGCCGTACGTGGCTCGCGAGCCGCAGTTTGCTAAGCCACAGTTTGCCGACCACTGAGATAGGGTAACCAGAAAGCTGTATCCACGTGTGTAAATTTAGGCAATTTTTCAACTTCAAGTTTTTCATCTGTAAAATAAAGCGAGTGTGGAAATAAAATTAAAGTTTACTGCTTACTGTGATAGGCTGAGTCATGGCCCCAAAGGTGACCTAATTCCTGGAGTGTGAGAATATATTACCTTTTATAGCAAAAGGGACCTTGTGGACATGATTGAGTCAAGGGTTGTAAAATGGGGAGATTATTCAGGATTATATGGGTGGGCCAAAGTAAGTAAAAGGGAGGTAGGAGGGTCAGAATCTGAGGGAGAGCGAGACAGGAAGATGCTACACTGCCGGCTTTGACAAAAGGGATAGGGCCCTGAGCCAAGGAATGCAGGTAGCCTCCGAAGGTAGAAAATGCAAAAAAGTAAATTCTCCCCTAGAACCTCCAAAGGGAACATGGTCCTGCTGACGCCCTGATGACTTCTGGCCTCCAGAACTGTAAGTTACCATGGTCTTTTCATACAACCAAGATCTAAGGACCCCTATTCTGTGCCAGGTACTCAAGGACAGGTACTCATACTTTTTGAGGAAGCACCGTATGTTCAGTGTTGTGGGAGGTATCAAGATCAAAGACAACTTCCCTGACCACCCTATGTAAAGAAATCCCCCTCACCCAATTATTCTCCATCTCCTCTCATTGCTCATTTCCCTCACCGCACTCATCACAATCTGTAATTATACTGTTAATTCATTTATTTACTTTCATACTAGATATTTATACTATTAGAATGTGAGTTCCATAAGGGCAGGGACCCTGTCGGTTTTGGCTGGTGTACAGAGGTCCTGGAGTGGAGTAAGCCCTCAACACTCTTTGTTGAAAGACCGAATGATGACCTCAGAGTGGTCACTGTCTAATGATATCTGAGATCTGCCTTTTCTATGGTGGTAGGACCTTGCATATACGTTTCTCCTAACGCGACTCTTATTCACAAGCCAGGAGCTCCTCAGTTTCAAGTCGATGCTGATTAAATTTTCAAGTACATAGTGATTAAATTTCAAGTAGATATTGGTTGGATTGGAACAGGATAAAACAGAATTTTAACAAAGTCAGAAGCCCTGCTTACTATTCCAAACTCTACCACTTAGCCGGGTGAATTTGTACTCCTGCTTTCTCACTGGTGAGACAGGTATAGAAAACTTCTCTCTCAGGGTGGCTAAGAGGGTTACATGAGATAATGTAACATTAGCAACATTAGCGGGTGGCTGACACTTAGCAGATCCACAAAAAAATGTTGGTTTGTCAAATGTAGACCCTGGACCTTATATTAGCCTTATCAATACAAGAAGGCAGAAGAGAGATTATATATAGTCAGTAATATTATGATAAGTATGAACAGTGACAGGTGTACTAGACTTAATGAGGTGATTACATTTTAAGGTATATAAATGATGAGTCACTATACTGTATACATTAATCTATTATAATACTGTCTATCACCTATAATTTTTTAAAGTCTAAAAATTATGGAATGGTTGTTAAGAGGGTAGACTGGGATGAGATAAAGGATAAAGGTGGGAGCTAAAGAGGACACTGAGATCCACCTCTAGGTGATTGATTGCCTCAGACTGAGGAGAATTGTTGAATCCATTCATCCATTCATGAGAACTGCCCTATGCTTTGGTCAAGGATAGACAATTATCAGGTCATCTTCTGCCCGTATCACCTCCTCGTGCTGGCACAATCAGTTCAATAAAGCCCACTCCATCTGGGTTCTCAAATGGACCAAACTTTCACCCTGGAGACATCTGGCATTGCCTGGACACACTTTTCATCATTTGGGGCAGTGCTAGTAGTATCCAATGGGTAGAGGCCTGGGATGCTGCTGAAACTGAACCAACTTCCAACGTGAATCTTTATAATGATTGAGTTTGGTATATAGTGCAGTAAACAAATAGCGCTCCTAGTTAAGTATTTGTCAGCATCCTTCTGTCTCTAACTCGTTTCTGTTTTTACAGCCACACAATCTTGGCATGTATTAAGAAAAAAAAAAAATCCCTATTCAAGTAGTTTTTTCCACCTATCAGCACTGAGTAAATGCCATAAATCCATCAAAATGGTCTAAATGTTCCATCTGTTCTCCTGTTTTGCCAGTTATATAGTAATGAAATACATTTGTAAATTTTATGCAACAAACGGCAAGCGTATCATTATTTAGAAATTGTGTATGTAAAAGTTATATTTTTACACATAGACTCTTGTTATTATGTGTTTTAATACATTGTATTGGTTTTTGTTTTGTTTTTTTAACTGTGTGGTTTAAAAACGTCTCATTTAAATGAAATGGTGAGCTACAAGTATCTGAATTTTATGTTCATTTCTGAAAATGTAAGAACAAATAAGGTAGTTACCATGTGGTCATCTTTTACAAACCCATAAACATTTTGATTAGCAAAAAAAAAAAGAGGTATCAAGGTCATCCAAATAAGGTCACTTGTTAATGATGCCATCACCTTCCTTATATTCAAATAAAAATAGGTTTGCTATTTCTACTCTACACTGCACAGAGTAGCCCCCACAACAAAGAGTTAGCCAGCACAAAATGTCAACAGTGCTAAGGTTGAGAAGTTCTGCCCGGTATTAAAGCCCCAACTATTTGATTGTAGAAGGACCAGATAACCTGGAAAAAGGAAAAGGAGCCTTATTGCTGCCCATCAGAGACACCTGTCAAAGTCATCCTGGAGCTGATGCCACCTGAGCGCTCAAGAGAAGTTGGTATGTCAAGGCTATCTGATAGTTAGAGAATAAGTGTTATTAAGGCACCATTATTACCTGCCAGGCTCTCACGTGCTTCAGCAGAGATTAGAAATGCTGAAGTCAGACAATGCCTAGCTGACCACATGCTCAGAATGAAGACTGTAGAATACAGACATTCCACAGATTGGAGAGACGCATGTCCTTCATCAGCATGTCACCATTGTGGCTCATCTATCAGCTTTAACTACATGACAAATTTTAGAAACAAAATATAATATCCTGTGATGCAAACTTACATTATTTTCTTTTAAGAGAAAACAACCCCCAAGTCCCGAAGTTAATCAATTTTGTAAAATCTATTTATTCGAAGAGTATTTATGGCCAGACACCATGCTGGGTTAGGAACTGGGCTCAAGTGCTGGCCACGACAGGCATGGCCCTGTCATCCCAGAGCTCACTGTGCAGCCAAGATGGGAGCACGGTCTCTCTATCCACAGGCACCAATGTCACAAACATATGCCTCATCCAAATAAGGTCACTTGTTAATGATGCCATCACCTTCCTTATATTCAAATAAAAATAGGTTTGATAAATACATCCCTAGAACAGCTCTACTATTAGGTCCATGAACAAGACAGGGAGCCAAATGTTCTGAGGAGTCGAGTAAGAATGACCACAAGGAGCCCAGCTGGCTGGAGCATTGTCCCGTACACCAAGCAGGTTGTGGGTTGGATTCCTGGTCAGGGCACATACCTAGGTTGCGAGTTCAATCCCTGGTCCAGGCCTTTATGGGAGACAATCGATCAATGTTTTTGTCACATCGATGTTTCTTTCTCTCTCATTCATTCATTCATTCATTCATTCATTCATTCATTCATATTCTCTCTCTCTCTCTCTCTCTCTCTCTCTCTCTCTCTCTCTCTCTCAAAATCAACGGAAATATATCCTCTAGCAAGGATTAAAAAAAAAAAAAAAAGACTGACCAGAAGGAAAGAGAGTGTGAAAGCAAATGCAAACACTTCATGCAGCCCAAATAATGGACCCGCACTGCATTCGGACTCAGAAAGGGCTGTGTAAACACCACTGGGCAGCTACGATGGGTCAGGGTAGCCAGATACCATGCATTAGGGAAAGCAATAATTCTGCTTTGCAAAAAGCACTCAGCTATAAAGACCTGGAAATAAAACAGCAGGGACATGCATATGCATGTAACAGCTAAGCAAGGGTCAACACACTCAAATTGCCCGGGAAGACCAAAAATCAGCCACAGAGTCTGAGTAATTCACCCAATTCAGCAGAGCAAAGAGATTTCAGAGGGCTGGCTCACTGTACAGGGGAGGGGAAAAGTGGGTTTACAGTTGTTCATATGGAAAATAATACATACATTAATAAGCAAGAATGCAAGAATAAACTCTGTGGTTCTTTTGCTCACAACTGTAAACCTACTTTTGCCCCACCCTGCGCTATCCCAGAGAAATCAGAGGACCAGTGTTATAAAAGCAATGGGGGGGGACCCCAAAACAGTAAAGATGTTTCAGAAATAGTCTAAAAGAGACTAAGAAATAAATACAAAAAAACCAAACAGTTGGATTCACTGCTCCTGTCTTTAATTCTCTATTTTCCACACGCAGCAGAATAACCCCACCTTGTATGGCAGGACAGGGTGCTCTGATCTCAGTATTTTCTGATGCAGAGAAAATAAAGTGAAATTACAGGTCACTGAAGACATGAGAAGGCTGAGCAGCATAACCTAAGTCTCTATTTGTTCAAGTGCCAGTTCATTATACTATTTTTGTCCCGAGTTCCACATTATTCCACCTGATACTCAGGATTCTGAAGGTATTGCACAGTGACCTCAAAGCCTCGTTAGAAAGTGCCAAAAAAGGGGGACACCTTCAGGAATAATTTACAATGCAAAAAAACATGTTTATATCTCAATCTGAACCCTTGCCTGGCTGTTTTATAGCAGGTTCATCTTTATGTCTAGGGTCCCTTTTAGGTGAAAGCTCAAGGTAGCTCCAGAATTGCTGGCAAATAGTAGGCACACAGTGTCCATTTTAAAATAAATAAAAGCTAGTTGTCACATTATATAAACTGTTATCTTTTCCTTCCTAATGAGCTTTGTGAGATTATTTAAAAGAATCTGTTTCTCGTTTAGGCTCAGAGATTTAAATTAAAGGAAGTGAGAATAGACAACAATTTATTGAAAGCTGACTGTGTGTTGAGAATCATCAGTGCTGTTTTCTCCAAGCTATTTCTAACCGGCTTCTTTCTTTTTATTGGAAAGCATTCTATTATTCTTAAATAATAGGCTTTCAAGAACAGGAAGTCACTTAACCACCAAACAATCACGTTGTCACAGTTCTAAATAAAGCTAGACTTTACATCGTTAGCCCGACAGATCTGACACATTTTAAACTTGAACAAATAGATCAAATGAAATGTTTTTAAAAATTCAGGGAAACACACAGACTCAGCACAGCATTGAGCACCTTAGCCTGGGATTTTAAAGACTAAACACCACTTAGCATTTATATGACCCTTGCAAGCCTAGGGCTCTCTAGATCAGTGGTTCTCAACCTGTGGGTTGCGACCCCTTTGGCGGTCGAACGGCCCTTTCACAGGGGTCGCCTAAGACCATCCTCCATATCAGATATTTACATTACAATTCATAACAGTAGCAACATTACAGTTATGAAGTAGCAACCATAATTTTATGGTTGGGTCACAACATAAGGAACTGTATTTAAAGGGCCAGAAGGTTGAGAACCACTGCTCTAGATGTGCACTACTCTTTCAATGAATCTGAGAATGTCCCTAAGGCAAAGACTGCCTGGTTTACTACTAATAGTAATTTTTAAAAAGGGACTAGTTCAGAAAACTCAAAATAAATAAATGAAATAATTAGAAAGGACACAAATCCTTTCTTAGCTGGCTTTATTCCTTTATAATAGGCCAGTGGTTTTCAGTGTGTTCCCTGGAACCCCAGAATCCTTTTAGGAGCTTCAAGAAACCATGGAGGGTGTAAAGAGGAAACTGAGTGGGCAAAGCCCTATATCCTCTACCCACCAAGCCCACCTCACCCCACCCCACCCACCCACCTCACCTCACCCCAAACAGCCCAGTTATCTGTTTTATATATTGAGATGATATGTGAAAATAAACTTGGGGGGGGGGGGGAAACTGATTCTCCTGCTATAAAAAGTTTGCAAACTTCCATTAGTGTGTTATGGCAACATTAAGTGGTTATATTAATACATCCCAAAGAAACACTGGGGTAAAAAAACTGGGATCCTCACCGATACAAATCTGAGCAGGCACTCTTTTCCTGCCATAGAAAATTTACTTAAAATATTTTGAAATTCAAAAAAAATGTGTGGTCATTAAGAAAGTAATTATATTGGCATTTCCTGGCTCCCTAATGATGCTGTGTATAAAACAGAGTGCTGATTATGGCACGGGGTTCCCACCGTACACTCTGCAATGGGGCCAAGACCATTGACTCGGTCCTGGGACAGCATCCTATATAATAAAGAGGTAATATGCAAATTGACCATAACACCCTCGCACAAGATGGCCACCACAAGATGGCTGGCAGGGGAGGGCAGTTGGGGGCAATCGGGCTGGCAGAAGAGCAGTTAGGTGTCCATCAGGCTGGCAGGGGAGCGGCTAGGGAGTGATCAGGCTGGCAGGCAGAAACATTTAGGGGTAATCAGGCAGGCAGGCAGGCAGGCAGGCAGGCAGGCGAGTGTTTGAGAGCCAGCAGTCCCGGATTGTGAGAGGGATGTCTGACTGCCAGTTTAGGCCCGATCCCGTGAGGGGTCCTAGATTGGAGAGGGTGCAGGCTGGGCTGAAGGACACCCCCCCCCCTCAGTGCACAAATTTCGTGCACCTGGCCTCTAGTGTTTCTTATGAAAAGCTTCTCCAACTGCTACTTCATTTTAAAGAAGAGACAGACGCCTTCATTAGTTCTGTAACAGGGCAGACAATGAAGCACCTATTACAACCCTGGGAGTGATATTTAGAGAACTGTGTGCCCGACTCCAGCTTTGCTCAGTAACCTTGGTTACCTTTTCACGACTTGAAAAGAGGTCAGTGATGTTCTGCATTACAGATCCTCAAAGTCTACTGAACATAATTTTCCCTTCTCTGAAAGGAGCATGAGCTTTGGATTCAGACAAGCCTGGGTTCAAATGCTAGTCCCCCCTCTTAGTAGCTATCAGATTCGGTGATTTAACTTAAACTTTAACTTCTTTATCTTTTAAGTGGAGATCATACAATTTACCATGCAGAACTTTTGAGAGGAATCAAGACAAGGAGGCAGCCCACACTTGCCCAGAGCTTGCCAGGCACTACCCTAAGGGCTTTGCCTGGATAATTATCTCTCTCTTACAAATGTGGAAATTAAGCAAAGAGAATCTAACACCAAATAAAATAATGTAGGTAAGAAGGTCAACCACAACCATAGTTGCCAGACAAGATAACTACTTCAATATATGTCAGCCCTTCCCTCTTCCCCATCTTCTCCTTTGAAACAGCATGACCGTGTGGATTCAAAATAAAATTGGAAATCAGAGCTCAATAAATTAGATTCAAAATGACTCACTGGATGTCTCTGAGAAATGACTCAGTCTCCTCAGCCATAGAAATACAAAGAGCCACCAATGGAGGAGCAATTATATGATTACTAGAGGCACAGTGCACGAAATTCGTGCACTCGCAGGGGTCCCTCAGCACAGCCTATGCCCTCTTGCAGTCCAGGAGCCCTTGGGGGATGTCCTACTGATGGCTTAGGCCCGCTCCCCGGACATCCTTATCACTGCCGTGGAGGTGGGAGAGGCTCCTACCACCAATGCTGCGCTCACCAGCTGTGAGCCTGGCTTCTGGCTGAGCAGCACTCCCCCTGTGGGAGCACAATGACCACCAGGGGGCAGCTCTTACGTTGAGCATCTGCCCCCTGGTGGTCAGTGCACGTCATAGTGACCGGTCGTTCTGCCATTCAGTCGATTTGCATATTAGCCTTTTATTATATAGGATGTGGGCAAGTGTGTGAACACAGAGGGTCAGGCTACAGGATAACAAGTATTGAACAATCCTTCCAACTCCCAGGTCTCATTTCAAATACTCTGCTCTTTGCTCTCTTTCCCTCATTAGAACCTAATGGACTATAACACAATAATGTCTGCTAGGGTATGAATGCCACTCAAGAGTACCCACATGGCCTTGGCCGGGAAGCTCAGTTGATTAGAGTGTGCCCCCATATGCAAAGGTTGCAGGTTTGATCCTAGGTAAGAGCACATATAAGAATCAACCAATAACTGCATAAATAAGTGGAATAATAAATTGATGTTTCTCTCTTTCCTCTCCCCTCCCCTCCTTCTTCTTCTTCTTCTTCTTCTTTCTTTCTTTCTCTCTCTCTCTCTCTCTCTCTCTCTCTCTCTCTCTCTCTCTCTCTCTCTCTCTCTCTCTCCTTTCCTCACCCCTCCTCCTTCTCCTATCCAAGCATCACCCACCCAAAAGCTCAGGCTTGTAGAAAATAGAAGCCAGGAACTTTAGACAACACAAAACTCTGTAGAACCAAAGGAGTTCAAGGAACCTGGCTGCCATCATGGGATGAGGAGCAAAGGAAGAGAATGAAGAGATGGGGAAAATAACCTCAAGGAATACACAC
This sequence comes from Myotis daubentonii, assembly GCF_963259705.1. Lineage (NCBI taxonomy): Eukaryota > Metazoa > Chordata > Mammalia > Chiroptera > Vespertilionidae > Myotis > Myotis daubentonii. Next base: position 16,117,354 of record NC_081841.1, read on the forward strand.
ACACACACACACACACACACACACACACACACATTTACATTATACTGACACATATAAATGCTTTTTTCCTAAAAAGAAACCAAGTTGTTTTCAATTTGAACAATGAAACAAAATGGGATCTGTGACCATTTTAATTTTTCATGAATTAAACTATACACCAAAATGTTCAACACTACTTTAAGATATTATGCCTAGCACAGTGCCTGGCACATAACAGGTGAGATGGATAGGCGGTTGAATGAATAGAGTAACTCTTTTCTTCCTTATAAGCTGTATAGCTGAGATGCAGGAAGTTGAGAAACAACTTATGGATGGCCAGCTTCTCCGACGAATCTTTTTTTGAATAGATGAAGCTATTCTAAGGGCATAAGCACTATAGGAAAAAACACAAATATACTTTACAATGTAGAAGCATAGGGAGGAATTCTTACATTAAGATGTAACAACATAGTAATAACATTTTAGAAATCCAAAGTAGTTAGTTTTTCTTATTCATTTTATTTTCTCTTTTAAATAGCAGAACAAGGGCTGATGTAGGATTAAATATTGCCTCTGTCATATATTACCCATATAGCCTTGGGCAGATATACTCAGTTTCTTCACTTTTAAAATAAAGAAATTAGCCCTGGCCAGTGAGCTCAGTGGTTAGAGGGTCAGCCTACACACCCAAGGGTTGAGGGTTGATTCATGGTCAAAGGCACGTACCTGGGTAGGAGGCTCGATCCCTGGCCTGATTGGGGCTCATGTGGGAGGCAACCAATCAGTGTGTCTCACATGGATGTTTCTCTCTCCCCCTCCTTCCCTCCCTCCCTCCCTTGCACTCTCTCTGAAAAGCAATGAAAAAAATATCCTGGGGGAGGATTAAAACAAGCAAATAAACAAATAAATAAATAAATAAATAAATAAAATGGAGGAATTAGTATCTGCTTTTACTTATGGTTGTCTTAAAAACAAAATTCTTAAAACACTTCTTGAGTCTGGCCTATCTCAGACTCAAGAAATGTTTGAAACTCACACACACACACACACACTCACTCACTCTTCTATCTTGATCTTGAAGGCCATACATATATTCCACAAAATTCTAAGAAAACAATGAACACTCTCCATCATCATGCTAAAAATAGAGGAGAGAAGTTTTACTGACGTTTAAATCCTATAGTATACTTTTTTTACATTTTTATATGTTGGTCTCTCAAAGCTTTTCATAAACAATAATCTAAGGTACAGTCCCTTGAAGAACCAAACTATGCGTCTTTATACTTAGAAATTTCAATGAACTGGTTAAATATCTGAAGCACATATGGAATCCAGATAGAAACTGAAGGTGAATAAATAGCCCAAATCTTTCTTACCAGGAATAACCCAGGCAGGCTATGTGAGCAACTTCCCAAACCTATTTAGCATAAAACTTAATTCTCAACATGAAAATAATAGATTAGAAAATTCTTAAACCAATAAAAAATTTGATTTGCATTTTAAAGTGAAATAACACTTTCTTTTTCTTATTTTTAAATTTAAATATAAAGTACTTACAAACTTATATTCTTCTATCTGTTCATAACAAATTCACCATTCTAAACTATAAAGTGTCATATACAAATGTCTTTACTAAGATGTGCTAACAAAAATTACTATAAAAATAGTCTCATAAACATTTAGTTAATTTTGATATAAGTTCATTCAGTCCTAAAAATATTCATCTCCTGACTTGCAGGGAAGCCACTGTATCATTTATTAAAATATTTTCTTATTGATTTTTATACAGGAAGGGATAGAGATAGAGAGATAGAAACATCATCCATCTGCTGCATCCTACACGGCCCCTGCTGGGGATCCAGCCTGCAACCTGAGCATGTGCCCTGATCAGAAATCGAACCAGTGACCTCTAGGTTCATGGGTCAATGCTCAACCACTGAGCCACAACGGCTGGGTTAAAATATTTTTAAATCCTTTCAGCACTGTATGCTTTATCATCTTTCACATCAAATAATGTAATTACATAATTTTATAACTTTCCATGAAAAGTTATTTTCTGTCTAATATCTATTAATTTGGTTTTTTACTTTTAAAAAAAATATATTTAATGTTAAGAACTTATTTAAGTTACAATCAATCTGTATCTACTTGGCCCTTAAAAAGGCAATTTCCAGTCAAATTAAATCAGTACTTATTATTAATTTGATTTTTATTCTCCTCGGGAAATTTTTCTCTTTTCTTCATGAACCTAATCTGAAGGGACTGTCCAGCCAGAACAAATAGCTGGTCCTCTTACATTCTTCATCATAAATATTTCAGCCTCATCCTCTTCTACTTTAGGATCCTTCACCTATGTGTGTTTAAACACCTAAACTGAGCACCTTCATGAAGGAATTAACCCTCCATTCTAGTTTGGTCTCCATTATTTATCAGATGACCTTGATACTTTACTTCTCCCACCCTAAGTTGTCCAAAAAGTGGAGATAGTATCAAATAAGGTCAGGAGAGTAGTATAATGACAAAAGGGGATGACTAAAAATGCTTGAAATTGTTTATTAAAAACTCACATAACAAATGCAATGTCACAAAACTCATCGTAGCAAAAAAGAAAAAAATTGCATTGATTCTTTATGCAATGCAATGATCTTCACATCCAAATCCTTTAAATGCAACATTGTTATTTAAAGAGGAACATCATTATCTAGAACTAGAGGCCTGGTGGACAAAATTCATGCATGGGGGGGGGGGGGTCCCTCAGCCCAGCCTGCACCCTCTCACAATCCAGGACCCCTCGGGGGATGTCTGACTGCCAGTTTAGGCCCAGGGATTGGGCCTAAACCGGCAGTAAGACATCCCTATCACAATCCGAGACTGCTGGCTCCTAACCGCTTGCTTGCCTGACTGCCTGATCACCTCTAACCCCTCTGCCTGCCTGCCTGAGAGCCCCTAACCACTCGCCTGCCTGCCTGATTGTCCCTAACTGCCTCTGCCTGCCTGCCTGATCGCCCCTAACTGCCTCTGCCTGCCTGCCTGATCGCCCCTCATTGCTTGCCTGCCTGCCTGATTGCCCCAAACTGCCTCTGCCTGCCTGATCACCCCTAACCATTCGCCTGCCTGCCTGATAGCCCCTAACCATTCGCCTGCCTGCCTGATAGCCCCTAACCGCCTCTGCCTTGGCCCCCACCGCAGCAGCTTCATCCGGAAGGACGTCCAGAATGAGGTCCGGAAGGTCGTTCAGTTGTCTGGTCTAATAGCATATTACACTTTTATTATTATAGATTAGAGCTCCAATAACAAAACAGAAATATTAATGACTTAGTATGTGATACTGCATCATCCATCTTCAGGGTTAAATCTATAATTGGATTAAATGTATTAATTATGGAAAAATTCCTAGTGAAAACCATAAAACACAAATAAAGTAGCCTAAGAAGAGTAAACCTTGATTAATCAAAATTCTTAGAAGAGAGGGGCTCACTTCTGGGTCACAGCCCATCATCAGTGATTCCTGATGCCCGTTTCTTGAATTTGGCTTACTGCATCAACACTTACTTCCTACTACTTACATCTCAGCAAAGGAATAGTATTCTGGTTTGTTACAGATTTTTCATTTGGTATGATTAATTCAGGAATCTAAAAAATTATAATACCTAGTGATTTATAAAATAGTATATAGCATATTCCATATACAGAATTTATAATTCCACTAAGGTTTTCCACCAGGCTTCTTCAAAGACCCCAATATTATGTGGTTCACAGTTTTACAAATTAAACCTGCATTTAACTAACCATCTCTTCTGGTCTCAAACTATTTAACCCATATCTCCTTTAAGACGTCATTGCATTTTTTTAAACTCTGGCATTCAAGGTCTCTAGTTTCAGGGACCCCTCCCAAGTATTATAAGAGTTTCCTCTTTTACAATAAATTTAAAATTTGAGCGAAACTTACTTTCTTGAATTGCATTAAGAATCTCTGAAAAGTCCACATCACTCTTTGGGCCGTCGGGGAGTATTTGCATATCCAGCTGGTAGCCTCCTTCTAGAGAAACGAAAGATATTCATGGAGTTTGCACTGGTTATCAGAAAGCCCAGCATCACGTCCCAAGGAGAAGCAATGTCAAACTCTAAAATGAACAGCCAGCTGCTTTGCCAGGAATCTTGGATAAATGATTCTTAAAAAATGAGAAACATTACCAGCCATTTGCTCCTCATGGGATCAAAAAGGTTTAATTGTATTTCCAAGGGAAAAATAAGGCAGCTACTTTATTAAAACACCACATACTTGCTAGTATTTATTGATGACTTCCTGGGTAAAGATTATTTCACAGTAGCCTGCACCCAAGGCTATTTAAAATTAGTTTCAACCTTTACCTGGCTAATAAATGACATTCAACACAAACATTTTATGATACCATTTTCTTTAAAATTATAATAATTCACTTGTAGGGAAAGATTTAATATTCTTGAAACCACAGAATAAAAGGTATCATGATTTTTCCCCTCACAGTTAGGCTTTCCTGCTGTATCATGTATTTTTAAAATTATATCAGAATATTTTTATTTATTGTATCATGTAATTAATCCTCTGGTACTAGTTTTGTCTGATGTATTTTTAGTGTATTCTAAAGAAAGATGATTTTTATGCTGGCCCACATACTTACAAAACATTTAGGGAAGTCAAAGAAACCAAGATAGCAAAAAGCCACTTTATCATAAATAATAATAAACCCCTGAATGCTTCATAAAGTACCAGTAAGAACAACTCCAGTTTGAGGAATCTGGAAGGTATAAAAGCCAGTGCTAAAATAAATAGACGAACAGAAGGTGGCATGCCTTAGCTTCCAATATTTTTGTAGAAATAATTCTTTCATATGCCCAGGAATTAGTCTTGAATAAAATTTCAGTTACACCCCGCCAGCCCCCTCCCCCCAAATCAAGAGGAATAAGACACAGTCACTGCCTTATGGGAAACACTCTTTCTAGGAGGGAAATGGACACAAGTAACTTAACATTGCAGAAGGTAAGCTTTAGGAGGGCAGGAACTTTTGTCTGTGTGCTATAACCCAGTACTGAGAACTCTGTGTGGGGGCACAGAGTAGGACCTCAACTAATGTCGAGTGAGCCAATGAATGAGGCTCTGCAGCAATTATGAAACAAAGGCAGTAGAGCTACAAGTAAAGCAAAAGGCTCAGATTCTGGAGTCAGGTAGAGCAGCACTCAAATTCTCACTAGGTAACACCAAATCTCAATCAATCTTAGTTTCCTCACCTATAAAACAGGGATGATAGTAACAGTCTCACAGAGTAGCCAGGAGGACTAAATGAGATAATGCATGAAAAGCCCTTAGCCATATAACATAGTCAGCACTCAGTAAATGGAAGCCATTACTTTACCATCCATAATCATTTATTAGAGCAGCACAGGCCCTTATATAGAAACTACATAGCCACTAAGTAATGAGAAAAAAAGCATAAGCCAGTTCTTTGGGGCACCGGCGTGCATTTCAGTGGTTGTCAAGCACTGCGGACACAGCCGCGAGCTTGGTAAATGCCTGTGTGCAGCTGGCTCACTGCAGAGTCTGAAGTTACTTATAAGACTTAGCTCAATGGGACAGAACAAAGATGCCTTCCTGCTGGCCCAGATTTAAAAATGGGTTATTTGCTTTCCCTCCCCATGGCCAGCTACTTTGAAAGTTCTGATGCTGTTCAACCTCTACGAAGGCCAATTACCGCTGTTCTGTCCAATAACCAAAGGCTTCACAATGAGGGGACACACACACACATACACACACACGAGAATATTCAGTGCTGCCTATTGGTCAGGTTCTGTGCTATGTACTTCATTATCTCATTTAGTCTTTATAACCTTGAAAAGGAGGTGTAATAAGAAGCTGTAATTTGCACAAAGTCTCACTGCTACTGAGCTATAAAGATGTAATACCAATCCATGCTCTTAACTAGTCTTTAATACCACCTCTATCCAAGCAGTCACAATATAAGCTGTTAGAAACAAGAGAACTGCATTTACCAATAGCCCCACATTCTAGTGCTTCAAAAGCCATTATGGAACCTAAAAAGCAATGACTTCTTAAATAGACTAATAAACAGAAGCCTAATTTATTTCTGTCACAGTTAGCAATTCATAAGTTCAAGTAGTAGTTATGACTACTAAATAACTACAATCTATACTAATAAAAGGGTAATATGCTAATTAGACTGGAGAGACTGGACGTCTTCTGGATGTCCTTCTGGATGTCCTTCCAGACAAAGCCGCAGTGGCTGCGAGGGCCGAGGAGGGCCGGTGGCCGGGAGTGGCAGCAGCAGTGGTGATGGGGGTGGCACCTTCCCCTGATTGGCCCGGTCGCCTCCCGCAGAGGGAGGCCAGACTGTGGCTTAGGCATGCTCCCTAAGCGATCAGTAGGACATCCCCTGGGGGCTCTCAGACTGTGAGAGAGGGCAGGCCAGGCTGAGGGACACCCTCCCCCGCCCCCACAGTGCGCAAATTTTCATGCACCAGGCCTCTAGTTTTTAATAACTAAATTCTATAAAGTGTTAAAAAATTTATTTTTGCTGGAAGACATTTTAAGAGTAGAGGAAGTCATAAAAGAAGTAATATAAAGGAGGCATTCAGGTCATTAAAGTCTGTCTTTAAAGAATATTTAATGATATGGAAATACTTAATATATAATGAAAAAGTGAGGAAAGCAGATACAAGGAAACAAGTTATACATATGTCTCAAGTATATTAAAAAAAAAAGACCTTTTATGTGACTAGAAAAAAAAGACACAAAAAAACTCCAAGTGGGTACAGAAGTTATCTCTCAGTTGTGAAATTATGAGTACATTTTTGTTTTATTCTTTATCAATCCCAGTCCTAGTCCCTCCAGTACAACCTCTTTTAAGAGTTTGCATTATTACTTCTTTGGACACATCCATGTGTATATCCCATTGTTTCTTGATCAATTTTATATATTACTTTTTGGTTTTTGCTATGATAGAAGACAATATAACTTATGTTACTGCCACTCTCCCTTGCTCTACACCCACCCATCAAATCACTATCCTTAGTTACTATATTATAATGCGTCAGTTTAGTAAATTTAAATTTCTTGTTCATTCAAATATAGACAGTTCTATATTTTCAAACTAGAGGCCTGGTGCATGAGATTGACGCACTCGGAGGGGGGGGTGGTGTTCCCTCAGCCAGGCCTGCACCCTCTCGCAGTCCAGGACCCCTCAGGGAGCAGGCCTACGCCAGCAGTCGGACATCCCCCAAGGACCCAAGGGGTCCTCAGTGCTGCCACAGAGGCAGGAGAGGCTCCCGTCACCGCTGCTGCACTCGCCAGCCATGAGCCCAGCTTCTGGCTGAGCGGCGCTCCCCCTGTGGGAGCCCACTGACCACTAGGGGACAGCTCCTGCATTAAACTTCTGCCCCTTGGTGGTCAGTGCGTGTCATAGCAACCAGTCATTCCACTGTTCGGTCGATTTGCATATTAGTCTTTCATTATATAGGATTAACACAAAGTGGTATAAAAAACAGATTTTGACACTACACTGACCTGGATTTGAATTCCATTTTTATGTGACCCTGAGCCATTAAATAGTGTCATTGTTCTCATTTATAAAATGAGAGGTTAACATTTGGGGGGGTGGGGGAGAACTCTATTAAAAATAATTTGGCTCATACTGTTAAATCATCATGGTCCACTAAAATTTTATGTGAGCCCTAGCCATTTTGGCTGAGTGCTTAGAGCAGTGGTCAGCAAACTGTGGCCCCTTGAGTGTGGCTCTTCCACAAAATACCACGTGCGGGCATTCACGTACAGTGCGATTGAAACTTCATGGCCCCACTCAAGGCGCCAAAGAGCCGCATGTGGCTTGCGAGCCACAGTTTGTCGACCCCTGGCTTAGAGCATTGGCCCACGGACTGAAGGGTTGCATGTTCAATTCCAGATCAAGGGCACATACCTTGGTTGTAGGCTTGATCCCAGCCAGCCCTTGTCAGGGTACATGCAGAAGGCAACCAATCGATGTGTCTGACATCGATGTTTCTCGCTCTCTCTCTTCCTCCCCCCCCCCCAACCCCGCCCCGCCCCTCTCTTCCACTCTCTCTAAAACTCAATGGAGGGGGGAAATCCTCGAGTGAGGGTTAACAACAACAAAAATTTATGTAACATATTCCTCTTTGGCACACTGACAGTCAATTCCAGGTTTAGGGCCTAGATCAGTGATGGCGAACCTTTTGAGCTCGGCATGTCAGTATTTTGAAAAACCCTAACTTAACTCTGGTGTTGTGTCACATCTAGAAATTTTTTGATATTTGCAAGCATAGTAAAACAAAGACTTATATTTTTGATATTTATTTTATATACTTAAATCCCATTTAGCAAAGAAAAATCAACCAAAAAAATGGGTTCGCGTGTCACCTCTGACACACATATCATAGGTTCGCCATCACTGGCCTAGATTAAACAACAATAAAAAAAATCAGTAAAAACAAACAAAAAACAAAATCAACAACAACAAAAAATCCCTGTAATTTGGACTTGAAATGGTTATTCAAGCAGAAAGAAAGGAAATTGTGACAAAGCAAATCTTACCTTCCCCGTGAAACACAAAAGACAGGAACTCAGTATAGGCTTAAGGGGACAAATGGTATTTTCTGTGATTTCTGCATAATAAATGATGCTAGATCTGAGCTTCTGTCTCTATATGCCATTTATCTCCTGAAATAAAAATTGGTAGTTCCTGTCCTAAGAGGCATATTTAATATCAATCCTCAAATGCAGCATATTTCACAGACTAGGAAGCAGTGATATTTCAAAACTTAATATAAATATCTAAAATAAATCCTCAAATGTAATATTTTTGAGCTTAATAGGCTGCAACGACACCATTTTCGAGACGGGGAGCCTGTTTTCAATTCCCCATAAGCAAACTCGATGACAGGGCTAAGACAGAGGATGGTTTCAAGAAGGGAGGGAGGTACAGACAGTCCCTGCACCAGCCAGTGTCCAAGATAAATCTTTTAAGAGGGAAGAAAGAAAATGAATTCAGTTCTTCCGGAGGATCTGAAATTGAAAACCCTAGCTTTACTTGTGGGACATTCCACTGGTTCTGGAAAAATGTTCCATCTCTGTTTCTCAACTTTCCAAAATCTACTTAGTGAGCCATGAGCTAAAAGGCCTTGCAAAAGAGCATGCTGCCTAAGAGCTACTGTAAAAGACACACTCTTTTTATATTAGTGTTGTGTAACTATAAATCGAGTGATATGACAGATCTTTTTTTTCCTTTTACAGCATAAAGCTCAGTTTTATATGAGTAGTGAAAATAAAACAAAAACATATCGGTTCACCCACATTAGTCACTACAAAAGCTACAGATATTTATTCAGGTGATTAACACTGAGTAGTTTTAAGGACCGATTCAGGACTGGGTCCTAACCGGAGAAGCACATTTGGCTAATAGCGGTCAGATGCTTCCCAGCTTGAAAATGAAAATAATAATCCCACTCCTTCTGCCAGTGCCGGTAATGGCTGGGCTTCTACAAAATTGCTTCCATGTGCCCCTGGACTGGCAAGATAGTCACCTCCTAGAGATAATGCATCCCTGCGCTAGGAGATTCAAAGGGGGCTTGGGAATCTGAGCTTCAGTGCTCCAAATGGCAGGACGGATCCGATCGGTGTGTCCTGTGGGCAGAGCGCGGTGGGGGTCTTCCAATTTCCGGGATGCTGAGGTCTGTTGTTATGATGACAGGGACTCACAGAGGGAGGGAAGAGAGTAACTAAGTATTAGGAGGGTCGTTAAAGAATAGAAACCATGAAACTTTCAGCATCACTATCATGCTATTTACTCTCTTAACTTGCATGATAAATCCAGGCATCTGGAAGGTTTGGCTGGACAGATGAGCGAGTATGTCCTTAAAGGACAACAAGCCTCATGACAGCTTGTACATCAGCCTCTCGCTTCTCAGTCAGGGAGTTAAGTAACAGAAGTTACCACTAACTGATGGCCATGGTCAAGGGTTTAGGCTAGGCTCAGGGTTTAGGCCACCAGTTATAGTTGTATAATCTTAAATCTCTCCAAGCTTCTTTTAAAAAAATATTTTTATTGATTTCAGAGAGGAAGAGAGAGGTAGAGACATCAGTGATGAGAGAAAATCATTGGTCGGCTGCCTCTTGTATGCCCCACCCTGGGGATGGAGCCCACAACCCAGGCATGTGCCCTGACTGGGATCAAATTGCAACCTCCTGGTTCATACATAGGTCGAGGCTCAACAACTGAGTCACACCGACTGGGCTCCAAGCTGCTTCAATAATTTGATATAGCACAGGCAGAAGGTGCAGTTTTAAATTTCCCAAGGCACAATATTCTTTCCAGAAATTAATCATTTGGTTTTCTTCATGATTGCTTTTTCTATAGTTTTCCTTCATTCACTTTGTATGTTCAAAAGGTTGTGAAAAGAGTCTTGGGAAAATTCTATCTAAATGCATCATATAGGTACAAATATTTGCATATGTTCCTCAGGAAAGGGAAAATGCAAATATCGAAGGGAAGAATCTGGTATGTATTTTTAGACATAAGTTTGTTATTCAGCGTATGATAGCAAGGAGCACAGATACCAATGCCCACATTCACCAAGGCCCAAAATAGCTTGTTTTCCTAAGTTTTCCCCTTATTTACTAACCTCACATCACACATTTCTAAAGAAACACAAAGAGGAAGTAATTCAAATGAGGGATGATTGGTATTATTTCTACACCATAGCACTAACTGTTCGTGAATACATCACATTGACCTTCAATGCAATGAGAAATAAAACAGAGGTCCATTTAAGGAGCTCTTATCATTTTTTATTCAACACTAGAGGCCTGGTGCATGAATTCGTGCACAGGTGGAGTCTCTCCGCCTGGCCAGTGACGGGGCTGATCAAGGCCGTCTCACCCAGTCCTGATTGGGGCTAATTGGGGCCAGTGGCCAGGGAGGGATCGCGGGAGGGACCGCGGGTGGGCTTCAGGAAGTGTCTGGCCCCATCTCACTCAGTTCTGATCAGCAGGACCCCAGCAGCAAGCTAACCTACCAGTTGGAGCATCTGTCCCCTAGTGGTCAGTTCACATCATAGTGACTGGTTCGGTCGACTGCTCAGTCGGACACTTAGCATATTAGGCTTTTATATAGAGAGATAATTTCAAAGCCATGTGGAAGATCTTATCTTCTGACCACACCAAAAATCCATCCCACAAATAGGAAAACAAATATGTCATTTCATCCATGCTTCTATTCAAGAATCTATTATAGGATCTAGGATCTATTCAAGAAGGGCAGCCAGATTCCTTTGGCTCCATCAAGAAGCATCAACCACAGTTCTCAAAACAATGTCTGTTTCCAGATAATGTGAGGTGAAAACACCAAACTCAACTAATTCCCATCTTCAAGAAAAAGAAAACTGTCACAGTGAAAGGTAAAACAACATACAAACAACAAAAAAACAAACACCCATAAGAAATTAAAGACATAAATCTTAGTTTGGGTCTATCAATGACTAATTTTGTACTTTGGGGCAAGCAATTGCATTTCCTGAGTCACAGAACAAATACAGGTAATCCCACCTCACCCACAGCTGTGAAGACCAAATGAGATGTAGGAGAAATATTTGTGGGAGCCTTTCAGAAACCATGGAGCAGCATCTAATGTAAGGTGGTGACATCAAGATTATTGTTGTTAAGACCGATTATACATTTACTTTTTCCTTAATTATTTCCCCCTAAAGAATGAGTTGAATTTTGACTCACATCTTGGCAGAATCAGGGGCAAGTCGACCAAGAAAGACTTGTCTGTTGGCTGTCTTTCAATTTTTAAATCTTTCCTTAATTGCCCCTCATCTCTCACTCTTTTACATCCCCACAGGCTCTGGTACTTCTGGTTTGTTTATTTGTTCTTTTTTAGCACATGGAATTCTGTTTAATAGTAGAAATTTTACGTTGTGATAGCATCTTTTTAAAAATATATGTTTTTTTAAATTTTTTTTTAAAACCTCACCCAAGGATATTTTTCCATTGATTTTTAGAGAGAGTGAAAGAGAGAGAGAAAGTCAGAGAGAAATATCGATGTGAGAGAAACACATTGATTGGTTGCCTCCTTCATGAGCCCCAACCAGGGCCTGGCCTGGAGAGGAGTCTACAACCGAGGTACATGCCCTTGACTAGAATCGAACCCGGGACAACACTCTATCCACTGAAGCCAAACTGGCTAGGGCTGTGATAGCATCTTCAAGGTCAAGTTGTGGTTTGGATGTAAAAGCACTGGACTGAGGATTTATTTCTACTATAATTGCTGATTTATAAACAAAGTGGAATTGCCATTTTTAATGCTATCTTTAAAGAGGATGTATTATCTTTTTCCTAGCCATTGAATTTTTGTTTTGTTTTGTTTTGTTTTTTTCACCCCATGCAAAGGATTTATTTTCTGCAATTGGGCTAAAATATGGCACTGCTGTGTATGGGGTGAGACAGCATGCAAAAGGCACTGGCTGAGTTCAGTCCGTTCTCTAATTTGAGCCCAGGCCTTGACATGAGGGTCAGAAAATAATCTTTGAAACTCAGGGAAGCAGAATGAGTTTTGTTTGGAACTAGAAAAAGGGAGCATTAAAAACAAAGGTCTACTGCGGAGCAGAACAAAAAACAAGCTGTGAAGTGGAGCATCACTTATATTGAAAAGAAATAGTAACCCATTTGAGTGACTAATGTATCTTTTCAATGGAACCCTAATGGTTTCTTCTTTAGTATGGTCTTCTTCTGCTAATTTAAATTTTCCAAGGCTTTGTTTTACTAACTTGCTAGAAAAATTGCTATCAAATTGTTTGAAGAAGGTAACAGCACAATGAATGAGAGAATTAAACCACCAAAATTGAAATCTTGCCTCTGCCAATTATTGACTGTATGTCCTTGGTCAAGTTATCTCACTTCTCTGTGCCTTAGTTTCCCCAACCATAAAAAAATGAAAACAGCACGAGGATAGTATGAGAATTAAGTGAGACAATGAATGCAAATAGCTTAACAGAGTTTGAGATTGGAACTATGGGAAAGTGCTTAACAAATTATAGCTGTAATTTTATTATTATCAAATGTTTAATTATTTCTGTATACAGACAGTACTACAGATATGCTAGCTCACTGGAAACAATAATATCTTAAAGTTTCTGTCCTATGATATCATCTTGTCCCAGCATGTAAATGCCACAACTACATAAGAGAAAAATAACCATGCATAAATGGGGAAGGGGCTGCTTAGGTTTTTAAAGGAGATAAAAGAAGGTTAAAATTACTTGGGAAAAAAATAAAACATATCAACAAAACATCATTTTACATTGGGTGGGAAGACATCAATCATAACCCATGGACACAGACAATAGGGTGGTGAAGGCCTGGAGCAGGGGTGGGAGGGGGGCTAGACGAGGTTAAGGGGGGTTGAAGGGGATGTGTAATACTTACAATAATAAAGATTTTTTTTAAATCATTTTACAAATTCTACAAGAGAATAAAGGACATATTCTGTAACTAATGACATTTCTCTAGGATTATATGATGAGCTTCACAGATAAAGGAAAAGCAAGAGAATAACTATTTTAGATTTCAGAAGGTTTCTAATTCTATTTTATATGGCATAATCGTGAAAGTGGGATAATTTGATCCATACCCATTAAGTGTTACAGTTTCCAATTCAAACACTGCAATCAATGCTTCAGTTTACTCTGTTCTTGACCCTTAAAATATAGTCCCAAGTCCAATGCTCTTAATACTCTCAGTACTGGCTTATGGATGGGAATAGAAAATAATATTCATTAATTATGAGTGGCTAAAAGATAAAGTCAAATGAAATCGATATACAAGAGAAACATCTGACACAATCAGAAGGAAAGAGAAGCCATACAAATACAAGAAGAAGGTGAACGGACCTGTGTCCGTGTACAAAATGAGAACTCCTCTTACTGGTATCAGCACAAGTTAACTGGGAAATGGTCTATGGTGCAGTGACCGAAAAAGAAATGATTAGAAAGATTTGTATGCTCAGGCATACAAAGCTTCAGAATTTTGCCTGTGATGATGGTGACAACAAAAATGATCACTACCACTTATTACTGAGCACCTACTATGTGACAAGGATCATATTGGGCACTTTACATGAATGAATTTGTCATAACAATGCTGTACAGGGTTGCCAGATATTAAACATAAAAATATAGAGTTCCCATTTTCAATTTCAATTTCAAATAAACAACTAAATTTTTTTTCTTATAAGTGTGCCCCATGCAATATTTGGTACAGTCACCAAAAAGTAATCGTAGTTTATTGACATTTAACCAGGAGTTCTGTATTTTATCTGGCAACTCTAACACCATAAGCAGGTATTAATACCCCCATTTTGCTGAAGAGGAATCAAACTCAGAGCAATTGGGTCATTTGGTCAAGTCTGTATAGCTATTTGGTAACGTATCTGTTTATAATATCTAAGCACAAAGCTTGCATTCATAACCAGCACAATTCACTGTCTCTCTTATTATGCTCTTTGCTCTATCAACATGGCCATCTCCCCATCTGACTGTCGAAATCCTGGTTGACCTTCAAAGTCCAATTTTGCATCCTTTTTAATGTTTCTTAAATTTTCCACAATAGGAATGTTCCCATATCTTTATTTATATTTCTTCCAGCCATTAGTACAGTTTGGCTTCTATTCTAGCAGGTTAAGTTCAGATCCCTGCAGTGGGCATTCTTCATGTCTATTTCCTTTTTCTAACATCACATCTCTTTCCTTTTGGGGAAGGTGCCTTTTCCTTACTGCAGCCTGGGTGGAAGGAGAAACCAAAGGGTCCTATCTCGTATTATAAAAGCTGAAGGAGAGGTCTCCTGCCCCATCCTTTCTCTCATCAGCCTCTACCCAGCCAAGGAAAAGGAGTATGGCCAGTAGAACCTCTGTCTCAGGTCTTCAAAACTTGAGCCAAATAGTGCAAAACCTGAAAAATAGTAGTTCAGTGTTGAGTAGTTGAATGTTGACCTATGAACCAGGAGGGTCATGGTTCAATTCCCAGTCAGGGCATGTGCCCGGGTTGCAGACTCCATCCCCAGTGAGGGGCATGCAGGAGGCAGTGGATTGATGCTTCTCATCATTGATTTTTCTATCTCTCTATCCCTCTCCCTTCTTTTCTGAAATCAATAAAAAAATATTTTAAAAATTGTAGTTCATTTTTTTCCAGATAGTTAAATAGTTCTTTTCTTAGTTTCTGTTCCTTTTGCAAAGCTGGTTCTCTAGGCTTTCTTTCCATATCATTCAGCTTTAAATTCCTTATTTGCTTGGTTTAAATAATTGGCTTCAGTTATTTATAACCAAAGAACACTGACTGATCACCAATTTGGACACAACTGAGAGCTCCCTAAGGACAACATGATTAAGTTCGACACTGTATCAGCCCTTAGGAAGTATTTTCCAAATACATAGTTAGCACATAGTAGGCACTCAGAAAAGGTTGTAGACTCTAAAGGAAATGAACTAAAATAATCTAGGGCTGATGGCACAGAGATCTACAAGACTGCCTTGCTCTGTCTTTTCATATTTAACAATAGGTTTTCAGAAAGCACTTTGGGAATTGGGATTATTAACTTTGTAAAAAGTAGATGGATGACTTAATAGGCCTCAATATGGCTAAAATGTCCATGCTGCCTCTAAGATCTATGACTCACTACAAATTAGAAACTCAGTTGAGAGCTCTTGTATAATCTCTCAACAGAGCTATGATGCATTAGTCTAAGTATACTACAAGTAAAAGAATGAAACTAAAGAAGTCCCATCTACCTTGCAGAATAATGAGTTTTAAATATGTATTTTTCATTTTAATGACTTTTATTGATTCATGCTTTTAGTTCATATTCATTTAAAAACAAAGTACATTAAATATATCCTCTTATTGCTCTATAAATGCACACAGTTCATTCTGTATATCAAAAGTAATAATAATGGTGCTAAAACACCAAGATGGTTATAAAAATGACATCCTAGCTTCAAAAATAGTATTGAACAGTACAATTTAGAACAACCCAACAAAATACATAAAAGTGCCACATATGAAAACATACAGTGTATATCTCTACTTCAGTACTGGGCATATACTTGACCTTCTTTAAAAACACAGTAGGGCTTTTTACTCCCTGAAAAGGGTTGACATATGCAAAAAAGTGCAAATTATAGCGTCACTGATTTCAATATCATTACATTCAAGTCAGAATAAAATTTTCATTGTACAAAAGAGTAAGCTACATACTTTGAAAAAGACAAAGCAAAGCTAGAAACTAAAGCAGAACAGGGGGCAATCTCTTAAGAGTAGAAACCCTAAAGTTACACTCAGTATGTATTGATTGAAAGCAAGAGCATTGCAAACAGCATGGTGGATATGAGGCAGGCAACCCTGGCTTAAATAATCTGGCTGATCACTGCTATATGACTGTGGTCTGGGCTACTTAAAGGAGCAGCCAGCTCTCCTCATACATGGGGACTCGGCTCCTTCACCTGAATCCCCTTAAAGGTCCTTGAAAGAAATCACTTGATGATAAAAAAAAAACACAAAAAACCTGTCTCTGCACACCCCATCCCCACCCCCACCCCAACAAAATCATCTACATCACATTTATCTGAAAAGGAAAAAAATTCTCTGGCACTCGGAGTAGGTTTTGAAAGGGGCTTAGCCCCCTAGTTCTTTTCTCCTTTTCTGAAACCAGATAAAGAAGCTGTAGAGCTTTAATTAAGAACATGCACAAAAATGGGGGGCGGGGTGCTTTATTCACAGCAAAGACTTGGAACCAGCTCGTTTCCAAGACGAGTCTCTGGGATTGGTGAAGGAGTGTATGTGGCAGAACTAGCGGATTTTGAGCAAAAGCAAACATGCTCAAAAGAAGAAAAGTATGCTTTTCTTAGTCCTTCAAGGAACTCACTCATAGCAAAGTATGCACAGACAAGGCCATGTTGTTACAAACACAGCTCTGCCCAGCCAGTCAGGTTTTAAGCCCGATCCCCACTGTGAGCCCAGTCCCCCACGGATTCAGTGAGGATACAAGTCATACTTATCTTGCTCTAACTAGGAAGAGAGAAAGAAAGACAGCACAAATGTACGATAACGTGGTACATCATCTGTAATGTTTTAAAGGCCAGATCTTCTCTCTGCTAAGTTTCACTGAACTGTAAACAGTGAAATTTATCACCTTGATAAAAAAAAACCCAAAAACCACAACAACACTAAATTACCAAGCCACATGTTTCCATGATTTTAAAAAATAAAACAGAAGCCAGTGTAAAAAATTCACACTTTGAAAGAAAAACTTCACAATGGTACCTGGGAGCATCCCTTGCTCTGTTTCAGGTTTTCCTTTAGAAGGGGCAAGTCTAAAACATCCTTTAAAAACAAAAAGGAAAAATAAAGACAAAAGCAAATAGAGACAGACTCATAGAGAACAGGCTGGCGGCTGGGAGGAGGGGAATTTGGGGGGTTGGGAGTGTGGAGGAATTAAGCAAAGAAAAGAAAAAAAGAGAAAAACTCATGGACATGGACAACAGTGTGGTGATTGCGGGAGGAGGGGTTGTAGGAGAAATGGAAGAGGGTATGGGGAGATAAATGGTGATGGAAGGAGACTTGACTTGGGGTGGTGAACATACAATACAGTGGACAGATAATGTGTTATGGAATTGTGCACCTGAAACCTGTGTAATTTTGTTAACAAGTATCACCCCAATAAATTCAATTAAAAGGAAAAAATAAAACAAAAGGAATTAAGATCCTATCTGAACTGTTTGTTTGGGAGGTGAGGGTGGGTACTTAAGTGAGTGAATTTCCAGTGTTTATATAACATCCAAGGTCATACTCCATGAGAATGAGGCACAAAGGTATTCTACAATGTTGACATAAATAGAAATAACAGCATAAAGTGTTTTAGGTACCAGTTTAAAAAACTAAGACTTTAGCCCTGACCAGTTTGGCTCAGTGGATAGAACGTTGGACTGCAGACTCAAGGGTCCCAGGTTCTATTCGGATCAAGGGCATGTACCTTGGTTGCGGGCATCCCCAGTAGGGGGCGTGCAAGAGGCAGCTGATCGATGTTTCTCTCTCATGGATGTTTCTAACTCTCTATCCCTCTCCCTTCCTATCTGTAAAAAATCAATAATATATATATATATATATATATATATATATATATATATATATATATATATATATATATATATATCAACTAAGACTTTATTTTTATTTCATTTTATCTTTTCCATCACATTTGTCCCCTCCATGCCCTCTTCCATCTCTACCTCCCCCTACTCCTGCAATCGACACACTGTTGTCCATGCCCATGAATTCTCTCTTTTTTCTTTTTTGCTCAATGCCCCCACTTTCCCAACCTTCCCTACCCCAACCAGAGCAGTCTGCCTGCTCTCTTTCTATGAGTCTGTCTCTATAAAAACTAAGACTTTTAAGTCAGTGCAATGAAACCCTGACATTAAATAAAGGATTAGATTTCCCATTATACACACAACCTGACCGTGAAAAACAAAAAGTAGGTCGTTAACTTCACAAGAGGAAGCACCATCAGTAAATATTCAGGTGACCAGATAAAATGCCACCAAAATATTGCAAAAGCCTTCCCAAATGCTCCTTTAAGTTCAATACGTTATTTGTTAAATGCAATACAGATTGATTTTTGTGTGTGTGTGTGTGTGTGTGTGTGTGTGTGTGTGTGTGTTGGGGAAGAAAGTGTGTGTGTGGTTTTGGTTTTCTTTTTTCTTTTTCTTTTTGGTTGATGGAGAACTTTTCCATTGAGTACAGACAGAGAGAGGCTTTAAGGAACCAAAAGCACCTTGAGTGCTGTGCTGTGTCTTTTTACAAATATGTATAAATAAAGTTATGGAAGGGCTATTTCTATCCTCGTTATTATATGTTTACAAAGATCCACTCCCCCCAAAATGATGCAATAAACTAAGCCAAATAGGTCTTGTTTGACAATATCACATGCTCTAAGATCTAGGATTTAGGGGTTAAAAATTATGCTATCATATGTAGATATATAAACACAGGGTTTTAATCCTTAAATGTATTACCACTGTAAAGACTTGAGAAATTTAGTCTCATCCCATTACATCCAACTTACCCCTGAAATTCTGGTTTTAAAGTAAAAAAAGAAAGAAGCAAGGCTCTTCCTGGCAACTATAACAAAGAAAAAACAGCAGTGAGTGACTGAGGGGAAAAAAGAATTGCTGAGATGAAACTATCACTGTAACTCCCAGCAAATGTCAATGCTATCCTTATCTTATACCTGTGATTCTGGAAGCTTTCATTGCTGCTCTCTGAGACTTGCTCCTGTAACTATATCTAAATGTTTTCTTCCCTCTCCAGTGCTGCCAGTCATGCTCTAGGTGTGAAATTGCCCAGTTGTTTGGGTGGGTAAGGCAGACAAGCTGGAGGAGGAAGGGGCGGAAATGTAATGGGACTCTTCCAGTTCAATTTCTTCGAAGGAAAACACTATCTACAAGCGTAATGTCCAGAGCTCTGTGTATGTCACAACATTTTTCCAACTTCTTTTTCATTTCAGCCAAAATATTCCGCCCCTAGAATTGAATTAGAATAAAAGAACAAATTCACAAAAAGGGAGCATGCCCAATCTAACAGGTCACAAGATAGATATAAAACATTAAGTCAGGGTATATCGAAAATGAGGAAAAAGCCCTGGCCGGTTTGGCTCAGTAGACAGAGTGCCAGCCTGAAGACTGAAGGATCCAGGGTCAATTCCTGTCAAGGGCACAAACCCAAGTTGAGGGCTCGATCCCCAGCAGGGGGCATGAAGGAGGTAGCCGATCAATGATTCTCTGTCATCATTGGTATTTCCATCTCTCTCCCCCTCTCCCTTCCTCTCTGAAACCAATAAAACTATATTGAAAAAAAAGAAAATGAGGAAAAATAAAAATACATATTAGAAGCTAGAGTGAATGGCAAGTACAAATAAAAGGTATACATCTACATTCTAAAGCTTTGGAATGTTTCCCAGTGTAGGGGGAAAAAGCAGCTATCCATATACACTATTCAGGAATGTTGTATGTTGTATCTGTTGTTCCATGATGATTTGTTGTTCCTAAATGTGTGTTTTTGTATATTTGTATGATATAATTTTTCTTAATTATAATTCTATGCTAAACAATTGGCTTTATATTTTCAGCCAATAGTTTAACAAGTTATTATAAAATTATGCATAGATAAATGTAGTGATGTGTTTTTAAGGTGAGAGCAGTGACTAGAGAAAGTCTAAATTATCCCATGCTGATGGTACACTGTTAGGAAATACCTTAATAATATGTATTTAAATTATATTACATTAATATCGGTATAGGATATGAATTAAAGGCCGACTGTACTCTGCCTGGGTCAGACACCAGCAGAATAGTCTATGCCAGCGGTTCTCAACCTGTGGGTGGCGACCCCTTTGGCGGTTGAACGACCCTTTCACAGGGGTCGCCTAAGACCATCCTGCATATCAGATATTTATATTACGATTCATAATAGTAGCAACATTACAGTTATGAAGTAGCAACGAAAATAATTTAATGGTTGGGTCACAACATGAGGAACTGTATTTAAAGGGCCAGAAGGTTGAGAATCACCGGTGCTATTCTGGGCACTGTGTTTTCAAAGGGGCAGCCATGAAATAAGACTGTTTCTAAGAGCACAGTGGGCAGGAGGTTATCTGAAAAACATGTCACTGAAGGAAGCATTGAAGAAACTAGGAAATGTTTCAGTTGACAAGCAGCTCAAGATGAGTTTTTTAACAACTCAAGGATCATCATTTGAAAGAAGACTTAGATTTACTCTATATAATCTCAGAATGCAAACCTGTATCCAGTGGGTGGAATAGATTTGACAAACAGTAAATAATCATTTAGTAGTGGAACCTACTCTTAGTATCTCATGGGCTTAGCAAGGATGGGGAATACAAAGATAAATATAGTTCCTGCCTTCCAGGAGAACTATAAAATCTAAAACCAGGTGGACCCAATAAGGCTTCCAAGTTCTATAAAGATCAATTCTGATCAGTGAGATTTAGAAAGGCTTTTGGGAGAAACTGGAATTTGGGTTATATTTTGAGAAATGAGAAGTAGAGATCAATTGGGGGAAGGGCTCCTCCAAAAAACAGGGAGGAGCTTGAGCAATGACAGAGAAATGGAAAGTACTAGTAAAAGCCTACCTGAGCAATAGTGAAGAGCTGATGATGGTTCAAGTAGAATCAGCAGGTCATGGAGTATAAAATGACATAACCAGGGAAAAAAAGAGGGAGGTTACAGTGGAGCGGGACCACAAAGTTGCACTTACTTCTGGACAGCCATAAAGATTTTTTAAGCAGAGGAGGGATAATGTTGATCATCATCATTAGAGAACTTTGGGGTGGTCTGAAAAAATAACTAAAGAGAGCCATCGAAGGCAACTCTCCAACATCCAAATGCCTTTTTTTGGGCCCCCAGAATTAACTTCTCATCATCTGTCTTTTCTCAGATTGTTCCCTTCATCTTTTCCAATAAAAGCCTGTTGTTCCCAGAGGTCACTGCTTCCCTGTGGGATTTTCTGCTAGAGCCCTGACACCAATGGATCTGGAGAAGATATCTTCCTTGAGTCTCTTTTAGTATTGAGGTATAATAGACATATTATTAGCTTCAGTTGTACATAATAATTTGATAATTGTGTATACTGAGAAATAATCACCACAATAAATCTAGTTAGCATCTTTCACCATACAGAGTTACAATTTCTTTTTCTTATGATGAGAACTTAGATTTCCTTGAGTCTTAATGCCACTTCAGACCATTGTTCTTCCTTCTTCCCTAAACACCCCCAGCTTTAAATCTCAGGTTGTTATATTTTGTCACCTTCTATTCCTCATGACTGCATTCACCTGCTGCGTCCCAGGTCATGCTTCCACATTTCTTGATGAGGTTAACTCCTGGCTTATTATCACTCTCCCCAAAACTATTCAATTATTGAAAATTTCAATATCTATATAGACAATGCTTTCTAAACCCTGGCCTCTCAATCCTGAGAATTCTTTACTCCAATGATCTTGCCTTATTATAGTCACTCACTTCATATCCTACTAGTCTAGACTTGCTTATTGCTAATAATAGCACCCTCCTCCATAACATCAGTGTCATGCATGCCCTCTCTTATCACGTCCTCTTATCTTTCCAGCTTTTCTTCCCATTACCCGACCTCAACACCCTTTCAAACCTCTCAGACCTCCAACCAATTGATTCTATCAGCTTTCCACTGTTCTCACCCCCTTGATGTCTTGACTTAACTCTTTACAAAGCTTTACATCACATAATCAATTATAGTCATTGCCTCTCATGCACCTGTGGATCCCAATCACTCTTTTCCTAATTCTTTGGCAAAATGCAGCCCTGACTAAATCTAACCCCCCATCTATTCTATGTCTTCACTCATGTGGCTAAACAAGATTAAAGCAAAACACAACTATGGTGACTCCTCCTACTTTAATCATAACCATAAATCTACAACAGCCCTTGAACGTGATTGGCAATCGTATTTCCTGTTTATCATACATACCATCATATCATCATAACATACAGATTCCTCTCCACCTCTCCCTCTTTCTCTGCCTCTCTCTCCTTGGCTCCATTCTCATTCTCAGCCATGACCTTGCTTCCCACATTACAAATAAAACTGACAGTGGGAAAAGAACTTCTTAGATCCTCATCACACTGCCAACATATACATATTGTCCCTTCCCATCTGTTATCACAAATAAACTATTCATGATTGTATTGTGCGCTACTCTCATCTCTCTCACCGAAGCTCACATCATGAATTCTCCCCTCTTTCCAACATCATGAATTATCTACTAAACAGTTGCTATTTTGAAAAGAAACTCTCCCTTGACCTTATTTCTCCTCCAGCTTCTTCCCTATTTTTTCACTATCTGTCACAGCAAAGTGCTCAAAAAAGTTGTCTGTATTTAGAGTATTCAATTTATACCCTCCCATGCTCCTTTAAATCTACATTAATCAGTATTTCACACCCACCACTTCACCAAAACTTCTCTTATTAAAATCACAATTGATCTTCACTTTACTAAAATCAATGGCCAATTCTTAGCATTGGACTTACTTGACTTTCAGCAATATTTAACCTAGATAATCACCACTCCTCTCTTCTTGATAAACTTTCGTTACTTATCTTTCAAGACACATAATTTCTGGCTTCTTTCCATCCTTGCTGGGCATTCTGTCTTGGTCTTCTTTGCTGCTAATTCATGTTCTCTTTTACCTTTACCATTGGAGTGCCCCAGATTTCAGCTCTTAATCCCCCCCACTGCCCCATCTTTACTTCTTTCTTTTGTCACCTCTTTTCATCTCAGTGCTCCAAAGACCATTTATATGTCAACAACAGTCAATTTTAGATCTCCCACCAAGACTAATCACTCAAACTCCAGACATGTTTATCCCACCACTTACATGATCTTGCCAGTTTTTAATATTATCAGGTTCACAATCAGACTTCTGATCTTGGCCCTACTTCTGACTTAAAATCCACCAAATCTGTTTCTCCTACAGCTTCTCCATTGGATATCAATCAAATATATTCAGATAAAAAACCTTGGAGTCATCCTTAGAACTCCTTTCTCTCTTACCCAACATTCAGTCCATTGGGAAATCCTGTTAGCCCATCTTTAAAATACTTCCAAAATCCAAATCCTCACCACCACCCTACTCCTACCCCTAATGATGAGAGCTACCATCGTCTCTTGACTAGATTGTTATGGTGGCCTCCTATGTGACCTTTCTCCTTTCACCCTCTCTATCTATATACTCAAACAGTAGCCAAAGTGATCCTTGTAAAATATAAGTCAGATCATAGGATTCTTTTTCTCCAAACTCTGAAAGTGCTCTGATTTCACACAGGATTCAAAGTCCTTACCGTGGACTATAAGGCCCTGCCCAATCTGTTCCCACTGGCCTCTCTAGGCTGATGTTTTCCCCTCACTTTAGGCTCAGGCCCTCTGTGCTGATCTTCAAACTTCTAGATTCATCGCTATCCTAGGCTCTATCCACTGACTAGCCCTCTGCTGTAATGAACTGGCCCATTTACAAGGCTCTCTTGGCTCCTACTAGTCTTTTTTTTTTTAATCCTCACCTGAAGATATGCTTTTTATTGGTTTTTAGAGAGAAAGGAAGGGAGAGAGAGAGAAACACTGATGTAAGAAAGAAACATCAATTAGTTGCCTTCTCTCTGTGCCCCGACTGGGGATTGAACCCACAACCTAAGTATGTACCCTGACCAGGAATCAAACCCATAACCTTTTGGTGTATGGGAGGACACTCCAACAACTGAACCACCTAGCCAGGGTGCTCCTTCTAGTCTTTGATTGCACATCTCCTCCATGAAGTGGCCTACCCTGACCACCTTATTTAAAATTTCAATAAGCAACCCTACTACCTGACTCCCCTACTTTTCCTTTTACCCATAATACTTATCTTCCTAAACACTATATAATTTACCTATCAGATTCTCTGAGGTCAGGGACCTTTGTTTATTTCATTGCTGTATCACAAGTACTTGAAGGATAGGCCTTCAACAAGTATTTGTTGAAAGAAAGGCAGGTAGAACAATTTAGAAAACTACTATAATTTGTCAGTGATAACACAATAAAGCTGGAAAAATTTGTTTATAAAAAAACTAGTGTAATAATCTGAAAAACAGTTAATGATGGTTCAGTTCAGTCCTACCCTACTCATATTTATTGGAGATACAATATATATAATCCAGAATTCTCATCCTTGAAAACCTTATGGTGGAGAGACAGGTAATTTAAAAAATGTTAAAATATAATGTGACAAAACCAAGTCATCCTAGAGAGAGCAGCATGAGCAAATGTTGGGAGACATGAAATTGTACCAGGTGTTTGAAGAGCTGAATGCAAGTCAGTCTGATTAGATGTCTGATTAATCTGATTAATGGTCTAGTTGATGTGCCAACTTGTCTAGACTACAGTCCCCAATTACTCAATGAACACTAGGTATTGCTGTGCTGTGATAGAAATCTGAAATCAGTTGAAATTAACTTAGGAAGATTATCCTAGGGAATCTGAACAGAACTGATCCAATCACCTGAAAGGCCTTGAAAGCAGAGCTGAAGCCTCCCTGAAAAAGAAGAAATTCCACCTGTGGACAGCAGCTTCATCTGCACCCAAGAGTTCCAGTTTGCCCTTCCTGACAGCCTGCTCTATGGATTTCAGACTTGCCTTGACAGAACTCACAATCATGAAAGCCAATTCCTGGTAATAAATCTCTAGTATGTATCTTTCACTGGTTCTGATTTTCTGGTTGAATCCTGACTGATACACCAGCATATAAAGTTTAAGGCAGAGGTAGGCAAAAATGAAGGATGAGAAGCCGTAGAGGCTAAATCATGAAGGGCACTTGTTTTCAGCATGCTAAGAGGTTTAAACTTTACCCTACAGACAGCAGGACAAGCAAGGTGAATGACATGGTCAGGGTTGAGATGAACTATTCTAGATTTAGTGTAAAGGACCTACTGGGATGGGATGCAAGAAGAAGAGAGAGATGATGGAAATGGGAAAACCGGGAAAGTTGTATGCCAAAGAACTAACAGAAGAACCAAGAAAGAAGACTGTTGTGGGAGCCAGGGAATATGGTTTTGGGAAGGAGTGGTGGGTGGTTCATTCTGGTCTGGTGCATCAGAAGAGTCTGTCACTTGGCATGCTGGGCCAATAAGAGGTCACTAAGGGCCTCAAGAGAAGATGTGGAGGAGCTAGAAACCAGGTAGTGGTAGGTTGAAGAGTGGCTTGGAGGGAGAGAGAAGAGGAAATGGTGTAGATTATTCTTTGGCTTAGAAGATGTTTGGCTTAGAAAGGAGAAGGGAAACTTCAAGAGAGATGGTAAATGAAAGAGAAAGTGGCAAATGAATATGATAGGAATGGGAGAGCTTAAGCCTATGTAATAACCCGAGGAGAAAGAACCAGCAGTAAGGGAGGAAGAAAAAGAGAATGAGAGGACACATTCTCCTGAGCAAGGCTCAAGAGAGGAGGGGTGGCCAAGGGCACAGGTGAAGGCTTATTCAATATCATTGGGAGGACCTTCATCTCCTAAAAATGTAGGAAAGATGAAAAGGATGGGAGTAAAGAGAGATACATTTGGAGAGAGAGAGAGAGAGAGAGAGAGAGAGAGAGAGAGAGAGAGAGAGAGAGAGAGAGAGAGAGAGAAAGGCATGACATGGCTAGAGATGGAGGCTTGGCTTTAGTTGGGGCTGGGTGGCCACCTGCCCAGACATTACACAGAAGAATCAGATGGACAGTAAAGTTGCCTTGTTCAGTGATGTTTCCTCAGCATCCAAGACGATGCCTGGCATATAGCAGGCATTCAATAAATTGGTTGAATGAATGAATAAAGACCTAAATGAGCTTCTCATTCAAACAAGCAAATAAAACCTTTTTTAAAAAACTACTTGCTTTGATATTGACTCGTTTTAACATTTTTTACTTGTTAAAATGCTTCCAAGAGCCTTGAAACATAATATAACCCCAATCTTCTGCCTTACTCTTAGGAGGTTATAGGCAAGTCAAACCAGATATCTTGGGCTTCAACATGGGCATTCTCAGGTTGACCTTCTCCCTGGCCTATCCTAGAATAAATTATGAAGAAAATGGCCAAATCCTCTTTTGTTTTAGTGTACAATACGCTTTTTTGAACTAAGCAAGTTTATTCACTTAGATCTTCATTTAGATTCTACCACTGTCGGCAGAACGTAGCCTTCACCTTTCTGACACATCAAGCTCTCTCTCTACTCTTACTTGTCTTGTGACATTTACCAGTGATTGAAGTGAAGAAAGGGACAGACACAAGATTCTTTTAAAAAGCAAACTTAACTGGAATTTTGGCATAATTCAATAATGAAAATATAACACAGGCTGTTTTTGATTGCTACTAACATGGGTCCCTGCTGCACTTTCCCCATGCCTTACCTGGGTGGAAGGCTTTGGTTTTCCCATTAGTGACTCCAGAAGAGCTTGCCTCCATTTTTATTGACCTTCTACTTGGTGGGAGTGAGGAATGCCTGACCACGGGCAGGCGACGTGACCTTGGGTGGCTTGCCACACTTCGCCGTTGATGGATTTGCAAACGCTTTTCAGCCCCATGAATAGATAAACTTAAACCTGGAATGAGAAATAGCACCATTATGTTGACTAAGTCAGTTCAGAAAGGCTAAAATGCCAGATTATTTTCTGGCATGAAATCCAGAGAGCATAAGCAACTGAGCTTCAAATTCTTAAGGGATGCAAATGATGCTAGAATTGTGATACCAATTGATTTTCACACTAACAATATTTAATGAACACCGTTTCTTTCAAAAGTGGACAACCTCAGATATCAGGACAAGAGTTTTATGAATAGGGATAGTCAATTTACATATTACCAATATTCCAATGAAGTCAAATATTAAAATGCTTCCCCAAATCCTGGAGAATATGCACATATTTGGCATGCTGCTGTCAGGGGCTATCAATAGTAAGAACTGTTGTTGGGATATCTGGAATTTCAATGAAAATCAAAGAACCTTCTCCAGGGGATTCATGTAGAGGCCAGAGTTGAAGACTAAATTCAGATTTACACCTCTGATAACCTTAGAATTATGTGTATTTCTAGAGCTATTTTATTTGGAAAAAATTCAAACATATCCAAAGCTAAAATAACAGTATAATGAACCCTATGAACCCGTTACCCAGCTTTAATAAATATGAAGATTTTTTCCATAAAGTTGAAAAAGAAAAGGATTTTTTCCAATCTTTTTTCATCTATATCACTCCCTTTGTTGATGGTCTGCTTTTAGGTGCCAGAATAGTTTGAAGGAAATTCCATACATTGTGTCAATCTCATCAAAAACAATATGAATTGCAGCAATTTACATAGATTATGGCAATATGGATCACATGTGTTGATACATATAAAATATGTCAAATTCTGAGTTCAAAAGGTGTCATTTTAAAAAAACACACACATTGTTCAACATTGGAAGTGCTAAATTCTCAATTCATTACTCAAAAAATCGATAAAGAGAAAGAATTAAGCATTTGTCCTGCCTTTACTTTATTAACAACATTTCAAAATAGCCAAATAGTTAATAAGAGAAAGTTCTTCACTCTAGAATTCCAGCTAATAAATTACTGATGGAAAGAGAATTAAAAAATCATTTTAGAAGCCTCAATGAAATATGAAAGATGATTGATTTGTCCAAAGAAGTACTATGAGGATGGAACTGGAATGCAAAGGCATGAATGACTGAATCCAGACCTGTTCTTAAAAAAAAAAGCCAAGGAAAGGTGTCAGCCTTATTAATACCAACTAGCTAGGGGGATCTGGTCAAGAATCATGCTGTTTGATAGGGGAAAGCTAAGCTTCACAAAATCATAGCTTTTTTTCTTTATTAAGAGGAAAATCTTTTGAAACTTAAAGGTAGGAATTTAAAGTTAGAAATTACTTTAGTGGTTAGCTAATTAATCTGGTGCCTTATACAGATGAGTAAACTAGGCCTGGCAGGGTAAAAATAGTAAATTTACATATTACCAGTAGAAGAAGGCTACGGTGAGAAGTCTACTAAAAACCCAGACGTGAGGGAAATAAAAAGCCTGCTCAGAGGTAAACTGTAAATCAGTAATAATGGGTCATGCGAGAGGTATAAAGAGTTACCTTAAATTTCTCCAAGGTGGGGGAAAAATATGACCCAAGTCAATTTGTGAATTCTAACCAATCTTTAAGAAAGGATGACTCAAATCAGAGTGAGGTTTGGTCAGTATAAAGGAAGCATTAAACCAGCGGTTCTCAACCTGTGGGTCGCGACCCCTTTGGCGGTCGAACGACCCTTTCACAGGGGTCACCTAAGACCATCCTGCATATCAGATATTTACATTACGATTCATAACAGTAGCAACATTACAGTTATGAAGTAGCAACGAAAATAATTTTATGGTTGGGTCACAACATGAGGAACTGTATTTAAAGGGCCAGAAGATTGAGAACCACTGCATTAAACCAACCAAGAGCCCGGCCGTGTGGCTCAGTGGTTGAGTGTCGACCTATAGACGAGGAGGTCACAGTTGGATTCCTGGTCAGGTCACATGCCCTAGTTGCAGGCTCAATCCCCATTAGGGGGTGTGCAGGAGGCAGCCGATCAATGATTCTCTCTCATCATTGATGTTTCTATTTCTCTCTCCCTTCCTCTGTCTCTAAAATCAATAAAAACACATACTAAAAAACAACCAACAAACAATGCAATAGAGACAAACTGGGCAGTGCCCATCCAGGCAACAGCCTCAGAGATCGAGAATTCCAAATACACAGCCAGGCTGTCCTGACACACAGTGTTACTCTCCTTTATCCACCTACGTGCCCTTGCTCTGACAGTGCTCACCAGACAGCCTTCAGACTAGCACGTGGCCTCCAGTGCAGCGAGTAATGGTACTAGTGTTCCCGACTACCCGGCAGACAGGGTTTTCAGTACGGCTAGCAGTCTGGGATCCTGGGCTTCTACACGTCCACTTCCCATGAACTGCTTAGTATGTGTCTGGCCCCAAGATCTAGCTTCCAAGCTCACATGTTGTGAGCCTGAGCCTTGGTCTTGGGAAATTCACCCAGGTAAGGCCTCCATGCTGGATGACCCATGGGGAGACACTTCGGCAGCCTTCCCTTCGCAATGCACGTCCTGCTCTATGCGTAGGTGCTGGGCAAGTGTGTCCTTAAGCTCCTGCTGTCTCTATGGGCAATACCAACACCACAGCATCAACCTGGTATTATTGCATTCCTCCGTGCTCCCGACCACCACTGGGTGCTCCACATTTCCACAGAGGTGCCAAATGAACGTCTGTAGACCCATCAAGATTCCAGAAGAAGGCAGACAGGTGACAGATGAAAGGCCTGGGAGAGATGTTTTAAGTCAACATCAGACAGTACGTGCAGCCTCAGTCTGAGCAAATGAAATAGGCTGCTCTCCCCAAAACATTTCTTCTTGTCCCTTTTGCAGAGGATTACTGGGTTGAAGGGACAAGGACTGTGAGTCAGTGCGGCACTTCTAGCTCTTATATAATTCCCCTCAAAGAAACACAAAATGACAAATGAGAATAAAAATTACACAGTGGAAATAAATGGCATAGGCACTTGAAACTGTTGAATTCCATGTTTAATAAATATATAATAATGGAGGTCCTGGGGATATGTTAAAAAAAATCATGAGAATTACCAAGACAGGATGGATATGAGGAAAATGGGTATATTACAGGGGGATTTGGGAGGAACCCCTGATACCTGAGCAAATCCATTCAGGTACTCTAAGAATTATAACTTCTCAGAGGTACATATAAAGGGCCTGGCCCATCAGAGCATATACTCTGGCCAAATCCATGGAGGAGGGAGATGTATAAACAAACAGTACACAAGACATAACATATACTTCATGCATATGAAAGCATTAACACTTATAGAAAGTTCAGCAGTCACATCTTCAGAAATGAATTGTCAGCCAATAACTTGCATCATCCAATTTCTTCTTCATTTTAGGCACTGTGCTTAGATATCAATTATTATCCCATTTATGCCGTAGCACAACCCTAAAAGACAGAGAACTGGTATCTACATTTTACAGAGGAAAACCTGAGCCTCAAGAGGTGAAGTTACTGGTCCAAGGTCATACAAGTGATTAACTGGAATCTTAACCCCGCTCCTTTCCATTATACCATGTAGCCTAATGAATTAAATAGCAAAACACAGACTGATTGTTTTACGTCTGTAGTGGTTCTGAATAATTTATCAAAGTAGGGTTGGATGGTATATCATGTGTCAAGGAAGGTTTGGAAGGAATAGTATTCTGGCACTCCTTGGACCCAAATTCTTACAGAGCTATTATTCCCACCACCACCCTTAGCATCATGCTGAAGTGTCCTCTGGGTTCTTGACCAACTATTAAAGTCCTTCATCAGCTGAAGCCTTCACCTGGAAGTCCTTCCAGTTCCTCTGGACCACAGTCAACACCCAGTTAATTACAATTAACCCTTATCACCTTATCACTCAACGCCCTTGTACAGTCATCATTCGCCTGCCAGCACATGGATGTCCCATGTCTCCAACTAGCTCCAGAGTCTCTAAGGGCAAGGATCATATTGTATATATCTCTGATTCCTTCCTTGGCTCTGAATGAAGTATATTCATTACAGAGTTGTGGGGTGACAGTCCCCCTTCTGCCCCTTCTCCCCTGCATGTGACATTCTACGTGAAACAAAGACTCCTTGGGCACAGGCAGAGCACAGGGTCAAGAGCCAGTCAAGGAAAGACACTGAGCATGTTTACCTCTGCAACAAAAATTGAATGCAGTACTTCCTGTTTCACTGCACCCTTGTCATCTTTCCCAGGTTCCTTGAGGCCAGACTTGGCTGCCTCACTGGGTGTCAGCAGGCAACTTCCTCTCCAACTCAGCTGGGAAGATGGAGCCCAGGTAACATAAAGATTCTAATCTTCCCTCCATTCTACCTCAAAACATCTTTAAAAAATACCTTTTTTTCCCCTTGAGACCTATCATCTACCTTACATGATAAAAAGATCTGAAGTCACACCTTTAGGGAGGAGAAGAGGGAAGTACAGTGTGTGGTTAAAATGTGGGTGCTGGAGCCAGTTTCTGGGTTTACATCTTGGTCACACCATTTATTACCTGTTTTTCCTAGAGTAAGTTATTGAATCTTTTTGTGCCTCCGTTTCCTCACCTATACAATGGGATAACCACAGCTTATATCTCAGAAAATTGTAAGAAGGAATTAATACCTCTCAAGTTCTTATGGCAGTGCCTGGAACACAGAGTTGCTTGGGTGACAAGTTAGCTGTCACCTTTAGCTTCTATCACATCAATGACGATTTCCTCTCACTCTTCATTCTCACACCCCTTAGATTCTAGCATTCAGCATCATTACCTCTGCTGTCTGTCTTAAATCTCTTTTTCACTCTTGTTCCCAATGATGGGATATTAGTGTCCTAGGGCTGCTGTAACAAGTTACCACAACTCTGGTGGCTTGCAAAAACAGAAATTTACCATCACAGCTTGGGGGCTAGAAGTCTGAAATCAAGGTGTTGAAAGGGCTGTATTTCCTCCTCCAGATGCTCTGGGGGCAAAGTCGGGTCCTTGCCTCTTTCAGCTTATTGTAGGTGCCAGCATTCCATGCTGCTCTTTGCCCTATGACTATATCACTTCAATCTCTGTCTCCATAGTCATGTCACCTCCTCCTCTGGGTGTGTGTCTAAGCTCCCTCTGTCTCTCTCTTTTAGAAGGACCCTTGTGATGGCTTTTAATGCCCACCTGGATAATATTTCTCAAAATCCTTAACTTAATCCCATCTGCAAACTCGTTCAAAATAAAGTCACATTCACGGGTTCTGAGGATTAGGACACAGACATATACTTGGGAGCCACTGTTAGCCTCACTCTGTGGGCATATCCCAAAGTCTTGGCTTTGGTCTTCCCTTTCTCTACATCCTCACCCCATGTGCCTTCTGCACCCCATGTCTCCAGCGGTCATCATGTGTGGTCAACTCCAGAGGCCTCCTGCTTTGCTCTGTCTCCTAAATTTCAAGCCCACCTTTCCTACTTGGTCTGAGTTTCCTCCTGAGAAATTCAATGAGTCCACTGAAACACAATACATATTTAATATTCTGATAACAGAAAACAAAGTTCATATTTATCTGAAGCTCCTCATATTTTTTCTTTCTGTCTCCAAAATTCTATGTAAAATGTTATTATATTCCTCAATGGAATAAAATTCTTCGGTGCTCCTTCTTCTTGGCCCCTCCAAGGGGCGCCAGTTCTGGCTGCGCCGCGCGGTAGAAACGTGCCTGGAAAAGTGATCTGCTTTCAACTGAACGTCACTCCTGTGATTCAGAAGAGCTCTGGGCCACAGGAACATTTGTCATCCTGTCACTGTTTTACAACTTGCAGCAATAACGTCTATGGGTTGCATCACTCCCCTTGTCGTTTCTTAGTTAAATTACTTTTCAAATCACTGAAACACTGTTTTGAATGTCACTACCATGAGCCAAACATAAGACTCACCCTTTGCCAATTAAGAAAAAAGCCATCTGTGGAATGGGGTATTTATTTCTAGTTTCCTCTTGTTGTCAGCTCTAGCTACAAAGTGAAGGACAAATCCAGCACTTTTTCTTCCTAAAACAGTAAGAGAAAGGAGGTGAAAATTCCCCTGGCTACTCTCAGATCTGATTTACTTTTCCAATCCTTCTGGAGCTTTTCTACTATCCTTTCTTATTTGACTCAAAAACATTTTTTAAAAGAATATATATTTTATTGATTTCAGAGAGGAAGAGAGAGGGAAAGAGAAATAGAAACATCAGTGGTGAGAGAGAATCATTGATTGGCTACCTCCTGCATACCCCCCACTGGGGATCAAGCCCACAACCCAGGCACATGCCTTGACAGGTTCATAGGTCCACAGTCAACCACTGTACCACACTGGCTGGGCTGGTTCAAAAACATTTTATAAAATATTTATAAAGTAGGCTGATAGCCTCCCATATCCTGGGGAGAAAAAAGACTCAAACGAACACATAGGAATGCATATAGTAAGTGTGTAACCCACTTGTCATTAGCTGAGGTGTGTTCCCAGTAGAGGGGGCAGGATTTGTGCCATCTCAGTCAGGTGAGCTCAGGTGGACCCAGAGCAAAGAGATTCTGAGGAGCTTTAAGTCTCAGAAAAGGCGGGTAACAGAGCCTGGCTGAGTTGCAGGGCGCAGTCACAGACGCAGAGATCTCCCCTCTGGAGGCCTGAGGCTGGAGCACTGCTTAGTCTCAGCAGGCCCCATGGCAGCATCTGCTACAACCCAACCTTCCTTGTGTGCACGGTGCCTCCCACTGTGCAATCTTCCTGCACTGTGCCGTTACACAGATCTGGCAACACCAACACAGCAAAACCAGGAAGAATTTCCTGCCAAGTCCCTGTTATTTGTAATGTTGTGACAGTTGTTTGTCTAAAGCCACATTGGCAGCCAAGCACTCTGAAAAGAGACCAAAACTGCTAGATAGGACTAGATATCAGATTACCCAGATTTCACTTTTGGCTCAATGTCTATATGAAGAGTTTACAGAATCGGAAAGAACAAGAGCCTGTAAGATTGCTAAACCGGCATGATTTGATTTCAAATAAAGTGCTGGAGATCAGTTTCCGGGCTTTCTCTAGATTCTTTATAGACTTTTTGTAACTTCTTTCTCTCCCACAACTGGGGCTGGTTTAGAGTCTCTTTTTGCCCCTGCTATGGAATTCTACTAGAAGGACTGCATTTCAGGAAACCACAGTGAGTCACTGGATTACTGTCCCCAGATTTCCTACCTTTTCTCCGCCATGTGACCCATTAATACTTCCAAGTAAAGAGAGAAGATATATTCCCTCCATTGACTTGGGCTTGGTCATCATGACTTGCTTTGACCACGGGGATGCTAGTGGATGAAAGTGGAGATGTGAAATGTGCTTGTATGGTTTCGGCTGGGTCTCTGGTGCTTCTGCCATCACCATGGAAAACACATGCTCCAAGCAGCCATAGGCCCAAAATGAGACACACAGAACAGCCTCAAATCTAACCTGCAGCCCTGAACCACGCCCCACTCACCCCACCAAGATCGTTCAAACACCAACTGCTGAAAGACTCCTGAACAGAAGAGGTAAATGTTTCAGGATTTGACTACTGAGATTTGGGGTTGTTGGTACACAGCAGAGGACTGACAAACACAGCCCCAGTAACAGTCTTCATAAAGTGGAATGAATGGTACTAATGGTTACAGTTTGGTCATAAGTGGTAAGTTCACAAATAAAACCACCCTCCTTCTTGCCTGAAATGCTCTCCTTCAGACCCCAAATTCAACACATTCTTCTAGAACCAACTCATTCATTGCCCTTCTGAAGAAGCCCCACCATTCCCAACCTCCTACCCAGCCCCTCACCCGCACTGCCCTATGCTGACAAGTCCCTTCCCTGCATTCTGTTAGCACAAAGCTATCCACCTGCATTGTAATTGTCTGCATATCTGTCCCCTGAATTAGGGACTGGACTGAGACTGTGTCCCACCCCCTGTGCTCTGGGAAGCAGGCTCCTGCGCACTGCATCACCAGGCTCCCTCACGGGCTTCCAGGTGCCTCAGCCACTGGGAGGCACCAGCAGAGGCTGGAGAGTAGGAGGAGTGTGTTACTTCCTCCCTGCTCCCTCCCTGCTCCAGCACTTCTGAGGGCCCTCTCTAGGGTCTACTCTTGTGGGGTGGCCCCTCTGCCACAGCTCCCTCTCTAGTAGGTCAACATTATCTTTGTTTCTTTAGACATAGCAAAGACTCTCCACTGTTGTTAGACGCTGCTTTGCCATCTCCTTCATTTCCTTAACCTTTGCAACATAAATCTCCTTTTATTAACATCTGCTCATTTCCTGGAATTGTGTTTCTACCTGAACCTTGATTATCAGAGTCTTCGAACGCCATCTCTTTCAATTTTAACAGATAATGGCTCTACATCCTCATAAATCAACAACATCTCTGAAAATTCCTTGGAAGGCTCCCAGGAACATCATGTTTGTTAACGTTTACCTTTATTCCCCAAGACTTTCTCATTTTGTGTTAGTTGGGCTCATCTTCTCCATCTTCCCCCTTCCCGCCACTCCCACTACTCTGAAGGCTAACCTAACTTTACCTTATCCTGTGATATTGAACTCATCCTGAACCTTTACATTGCCACTCAGGGAAATAGAACAGCTATGGACTCAGGAAAGCTTAGGGGTTTTCCTTGTGTTCTGTGGACTTGGGCACAATGTCCCCCCCGGTTCAGACATACAAAAGATATAAAACTTACCATATGGTAACAGTATACAAGGTGGGGGAAAAGTAGGTCTACAGTTGTGAGTGTGCAAAACACAGTTTATCCTTGTATTATTAATTTATTAATTGTAGTATTATTTTCCATACAAACAACTGGAAACCTGTCCTGTCATAGGTGACAGTGAAGGGTGTGAACAAGATGAAAGTAGGCAATTGCAAGTATATAGTTTAAACTTAATACCTTGGGAAGGAGTTCTTTTTGAGATCTTCAATTGTTTATTGATTAATCCATTCAACAAACATTTGTTAAGCACTGAGGATTCAGAGAGTAAAGGGCACAAAGAAGGTGGTATTGCCTCTAAGCCTGCGCTGCTGAGTAAGACTCTAACAGACAGAGATGGAGGGAAAGAGGATTCCTGGCAGCAAAGGCACAGGGTATGAAAGTATGAGAAAACAGAGCGAACTGAGAAGAGGAAGAGGTGTCCAGTGTCAAGCATGCTTAAGGTGTCTGAGCAGTAACATTGGCTATTCAGAATATAAGTAATGATAATGACAACCTACTTCTGTATGGAATTTAAAATTGGTAGAAAATTTCTGAACGCTACACTATCAGCATCTTCATGTTGAGGCCATGGGGAGTCACTGACATTATGTGAACAAGATTCGGGGGGGTTGGACATCATCAGAGCAGGAACTTAAGAAGACTGTTTTACTTTAACTGGGGCAATAGATCGAGGCAAGAATAAAAGTAGAGTCTGTAGAATTTGATAGTCTTTTTTATGTTTAAAGGTGACAGGAAAGAATCAACATTGATTTTGGATCTGAAGATTAAAAAGGAATAAGAACATGAATAGGATATTTTGGTTTGGCTTCCCATATGCTTGGTCTCTGGCTTCCCTGAGACATCCAAATAAAATGTTCACCAAGCACTGCCAGAAACAGAGGTGTGGTGTTTGGAAATGTTTCTGGCTGGAGTTCTTTAACTGGAGATTAATGCTCAAACTCTGAGAAAGGCTTATAATTTCTGAAGAAAAGAGGTCACAGATAAAACCTTGCGGGAACATTTACAAAGAGAATAACCAAAATAACAGCAACAAGGCAGTTAGCATCCCTTGCGGGTGCACTATGCGACAGGCATTGTTCTCAAAGTGGTAACTACATTAACTCATTTAATCATCACATTAATCATACGTGGTACATGCACATTCTTTATCATCATTTTACAGATGAGAAAATTATGGTACCGAGATAGTGAGTAACTGGCAAAGGTCACAGCCAGTATCTGAACCTAGGCAGCCTATACAGCCAACCTACAAGCCCTGGTTAGCCTACTCAGCAGTATTGCTCTCAGCAGAAGGTAGTGAACAGGACTGCATGCTGAGGAAGGCTGAAAGTTAAGAACTGAGAAGATAAAGGTTTTAAGTGAACTGAGACAGAAATGGATGGCCAAACACAAGAAGCTGGAGAGTGAGAAGATGAGGCAATGAGCACAAGAAGCGCAGATAGTGAATACAATACAAACAATTGTGGGCCTGTGGCAAATAGAAAAAGGGATCCCCAAACTTGTCCAAGCCCTAAACTCTGGAACCTGTGAATATGTTACCTCACATGGCAAAAGGGATTTTGCATATTTGATTAAGGACTTTGAGAGGGAGACATTATCCTGGATTAACCAGGGGGAACCAATCTAATCACACAAGTCCTTAAAAGGAGATAACTTTTACCTCTCTCTCTCTCTTTCTCTCTCTCTCTCTCTCTCTCTCTCTCTCTCTCTCTCTCTCTCTCTCTCTCTCTTCCTCTCTCTCACTGGAATACTATGCAGCAATAAAAAAGAATGAAATCTTGCCATTTGCAACAATATGGATGGTGAAGGTATCATGCAAAGTGAAATAAGTCAGACAGAGAGACAAATACCATATGTTTTCACTTTTAGGTTAAATCTAAAACAACAAAAAAATGAAGAAACAAAACACAGCAAAAACAGATTCATAGGAAAAGAGACTAAAGGGATGGTTTCCAGAGAAGAGGGGGAGGAGAGAGGAGTGAAAAAGGTGAAGGGGGAGGAGAACCAAGATGGTGGCATAGGTACTAGTGAACACCTGTACTTGCTGCCTCTCACAACCACATCAAAATTACAACTAAAAGACAGAACAACTATCATCCAGAACCACGGGAAAGCTGGCTGAGTGAAAGTACTACAACCAGAGAGGTAAAGAAAGTGCACTGAGACTGGTAGAAGGTGTGGAGGCGCGGAACAGGCCGGCACCTGGGTGTGCTGCTTTTTTAATTGGGAGGGGAGAAATAAGTTCCCACTTGCTCTGAACTCCAGTTCTTGGAGAGACTCTGGGGGACCCAGACACATATGGGGAGAAACTGGACTGTCTGGCATTGGGGCAGGAACACGAGGGCAGCTTTCTTTCAGACGGAGGTGCTCACAATGGTCATTGTCCCTGCTCCAGGACCTTTCCGGTGCAGGGCTGACTGGCAGCCACTGCGGTTTTCTCCGCCATGGTGATTTCCTGAGACACCGCCCAATCCAATTTACAATCCCACCCAAGGTGTGCAGCGGCTTTTGCATCTGAATGGCCTGTCCTTTCTCAGCTTAAAACCTGTCAAACAGGCAGCAACTGGGTCAGGGAACCCCAAAGCTATCAAAAGAAGACCCAAGGCCAGCAGCAGCAGTCTGCCTTGCTTCACAGCTGGGCCTCATCTGGGCACTTCTAAACCTGATACAAAGAGGAGGAATCTGCAGATCTCTCTATAGCTCCTGCTGGTTGGCCTCAGGCAGTGGCTGATTTTGCACCTCCTTGGAGATCCAAGAGCCAGTGTACTGAGTGGTCAGTGTGAGACCATGCCAGATTACAACTCTTCACATCCATAAGAGACACACTCAGGAGGCAGACTCAGTGAGCAACAAAGCCCAACTGAAACAAGTCCTGCCACATAAGGGTGTCCCTTGCACAGCAGCTCTTCCATTGTAGACACAGCTGGTCCTCACAGCCAATTGGCCTGGAGGTCAATTCCTCCCAGTGATACCAACAGCAATCAAGGCTTAACTACAACAAGACTGTGCACACAGCCCACAAAGGAGTGCACCCAGAGCGTCCACCTCAGGTGATTGGGGAGGCTGAGCCACTGGACCCTATAGGACACCTACCACACAAGTCTCAAGGAGACTTAGCATCTGTCCAATACATAGAAACAAACACAGGAAAGCAGCCAAAATGTGGAGACAAAGAAACATGTCACAAATGAAAGGAATGGAAGAAAGCAAAATACTAGATATAGAGTTCAAACCACGGTTATAAGGTTTTTCAAGAATCTTCTAGAAACCTCCAAGGAACTTAGTGAGACTTTCAAGGATCTTAGTGAGAATGCCAAAAAATGGAAAAGGACCAGTCAGAAATTACTAGTAAGCATACACTGAATGAAATAAAGAATATTATACAGACCCCCAACAGCAGACTAGAGGATCCCAAGAATCAAGTCAATGATTTGAAATACGAAGAAGCAAAAAGCACCCAACTGGAAAAGCAAAATGAAAAAAGAATCCAAAAATACGAAGATAGTATAAGGAGCCTCTGGGACAGCTTCAAGCGCACCAACATCTGAATTATAGGGGTGCCAGAAGAGAGAGAGCAAGATATTGAAAACCTATTTGAAGAAATAATGTCAGAAAACTTCCCCTACCTGGTGAAAGAAATAGACTTACAAGTCCAGGAAGCGCAGAGAATCCCAAACAAAAGGAATCCAAAGAGGACCACACCAAGACACATCATAATTAAAATGCCAAGAGCAAAAGACAAAGAGAGAATCTTAAAAGCAGCAAGAGAAAAACAGTCAGTTACCTACCAGGGAGTACCCACATGACTGTCAGCTGATTTCTCAACAGAAACTATGCAGGCCAGAAGGGAGTGGCAAGAAATATTCAAAGTGATGAATAGCAAGAACCTACAACCAAGATTACTCTACCCAGCAAAGTTATCATTTAGAATTGAAGGTCAGATAAAGAGCTTCAAAGACAAGAAAAATCTAAGGGAGTTCATCACCACCAAACCAATATTATATAAAATGCTGAAGGGTATTCTTTAAGAAGAGGAAGAAGAAGAAAAAGGTAAAGATAAAAAATTATGAACAACAAAGTGACCACAAATACATATCTATCAACAAGTGAATCTAAAAATCAAATGAATAAAAAATCTGATGAACAGAATAAAGTGGTGAATGTAATCAAATCAGGGGCATGGAAAGGGAGCAGACTGACAATTCTCAGGGGGAAAGGAGCGTGGGGGGTGTGGGAAGAGACTGGACAATGATTTTACACCTATGGATGAGGACAGTAGGGCGGCAACAGCCTGGGGTGGGGTGGGAACCGGGTGGAGGGGAGCTATGGGGGGAAAAAGTAGAACATCTGTAATAATATGAACAATAAAGATTAAAAAAAAAGAAAAAAAAGAAACATGTTTTGTTCTTAGGAGATACACACTTAAGTATTTAGGGGTAAAGAGCC
The DNA here is from genome assembly GCF_963259705.1 of Myotis daubentonii. NCBI lineage: Eukaryota > Metazoa > Chordata > Mammalia > Chiroptera > Vespertilionidae > Myotis > Myotis daubentonii. Next base: position 16,157,784 of record NC_081841.1, read on the forward strand.
ATAATGGCTGGAACCTGTTCTTGAATGGTTCCGAAGAAATACTGTTGTTGTTTTTAAAGAAAGAAAGAAACCAAATTTGGCTAAATATTAACAATTGGTGCCCCTAGTTGGTTCGGCTCAAATAAACTCACAAAAAAGTTCTTTGGAATAAAACAAAAATGGCGAAGGGGCATATAGTGAGCAATACTGTGATAAATTTGCATCATGACAGATCGTCATTAAAATTAGTGATCACACTGTCAGCTATAAAAATGTTGAATCATTATATTGTACACCTAAAGTAACATAACTAATAAAATATTGTATACCAACTATACTTAAATGTAAAAAGAAATTCAAAATGATAACTTAAAACAGGCAGATAACCTTCTGTGGCTGGAGTCAGAGGGATGCTATTGTCGGCTTGGGGAAGGGACCATGAAGAAAGGAATGTGGCAGCGCTAGAAGTTGGAAAATGCAAGGAAACAGATGCTCCCCTAGGGCCTCCAGAAAGAAAACAACAACAGCCCTGCAAACAATTTTATTTTCGCCCAGGAAGACTGAACCTCTAACTTCCTAACTCTAAGATAATAAATCTGTGTCATTCCAAGCCACTAAATGTGTGGCAATTTGTTACCACAGCAATGGAACACTAATTCAGGTCCCTAAATCTCCTTAATATGATCAATATTTTTTAATATTTACCCAAGGACATGCTTAGAGAGAGAAAGGGAGGGAGAAAAGGAAAGAAAGGGAGGAAGGGAGGGGAGGAGGGAGGGAGGGAGGGAAAGAGAGCCATCCATGTGAGAGAGAACCATTGATCAGCTGCCTTCTGTATGTGCCCCGACTGGGGATTGAACCCTCAAGCCAGGTATGTGCCCTGCCCAGGAATTGAAGTGGCAACCTGTCAGTGCACAGGACGATGCTCAACCTGCTGAGCCACACTGGCCAGGCTGATGACTATTCTTGATAATGATTCTCAGCGCTGGTCCACTGGCCTGTCCCACGCACATGCGCACTGCAGTGGGCCAGCACAGCCTCCTGAATGCTCAAGGCAACGTACTGAGGGGCCAGTGAATGAGACAGATGGCAAAGCTGGCCCTCTCTGAATTTCCTTAATCAATATTTAATTTAACTGACCACAATACAAATGTTAACTCAGAGAAGTCTAAAAATGTATCAAAACAAATTCCAAAATACAACCTACTAATTATTTAGACTACAGCTTTATGCTAAAATGGTACAATTAGATTTTTAGCCATACAATGTACTTCTACAGACACTCAGTTTAACAAGTGTTTGAAAAATAGGGGCAAAAATATCATTAAATTACATGGACTTTGAAATGTCTCTTTTTAATCAAATTCACAATGATTATTTCAAAGGAACAATAAAGGCTATTTATGTCATCTGACTTATCAAGTTGATCTTGACTAATTTCAGAGCTAACAATTAAATTTCTCTACAATTAATAATTAATGAAAATCCCTCTGCTAAGATCCCCTTGAAATGCCTTTATTTTTTATAAAATTATATTCAATTTTTCTTAAATACGCATTTATTTACTAGTAAAATTGACCTACTTTTCAAAATTATTCAGCAAAAGGATCTGAGATAACTTAAAGCAAGGCATATATTCACACATCTTCATGCTATATGATCTTTGAAAACTTGTTTAGTCCGCACTGTCCCTAAAATCATATTTCAATACATTGAGTCAAATGGCTGGATCGTGTATGCACCACTTCATAGCAATGTAAATATTGCAAGCCTTAGCTAACCACAATTTGCAAGTACCTTGCTCAGTAGATGTGGGATGAGGTCAATAGGAGGTGAAGTAAAAATAAGCATGGCATTAATATTGTTTAAAAATCTATGCCTCTGAAGGCTACTGATTCCAAAATTCACTGTCATTCAATATCTGCTGCAGTGGCTGATCTTTCTCTGATATTAGGAATCAGCAAGTCATGGCTCATGGGCCACATCGGGCCCACACCTGTTTCTGTAAATAGTTTTACTGGAACATCGCCACACTCATTTGTTTACGTATCGTCAATGGCTATTTCTGGACTGTAATGATAGAGTTATGTCACTGTGACAAAATTCCTGTGAGCCTCAAAGCTAAAAATATTTACTGGCCCTTTACAGAAGAAGTTTGCCTTAGGTCAATATTGCTAAGGTATTTGGAAAACATTGGTCAGGTGTTGTGACCAACTGAAGCCCTCTCTCTCAATTGTTTTACAGTTTATATTTGTTGTTTAAAATCTCTAACCTTAATGGCTTCAAATTTCATAGACTTTTGTACTTAACCTCCTCTTGTTTTATTTGGTAAGGTATGGCAAAATACCTATGTAACTTTTCACAAACTAATGTGGTAGTTAGGGGCACATTTTGGGGGGTTGTAGGTAACAACGGGGAAGTGTATAAACAGAGCTCCAATAGACCACAGAAAGGCTCACATGGTCTAGTGCAGGGGTCCTCAAACTACGGTCCGTGGGCCACATGCAAATACAAATATTGTATTTGTTCCCGTTTTGTTTTTTTACTTCAAAATAAGATATCTGCAGTGTGCATAGGAATTTGTTCATAGTTTTTTTTAAACTATAGTCCGGCCCTCCAATGGTCTGAGGGACAGTGAACTGGCCCCCTGTTTAAAAAGTTTGAGGACCCCTGGTCTAGTGGATAGGTATAATAATAATATTATACTGAAAAATAAAATAATTTTCTTATGTTGTTCATGGAGACCAAAGTGAACTGGGCATAGTGGCCATAATAGCTCACACTGAAGCATCCCAGCTGATGCCTGACAGTCTGATTTCTATTCTGTCTTCATCTAGGTGTGGACTGCAATCCTCCCCTTTAAGACACTGACAGGTCTTGGCACACCATAAACTACTGAGAGTCACTGAGAACAAAGCTGGTGATTTGAACAATCACAAAGATTTCATAGACTGATACACTTGGCCGGACTGATTCACAAGGTTCATCTCCTACACAAGGCCAATCTGTTAAGACTGAGAGAGAAGGCTATTTTCTCTAATGAAAAGACCAACACAGAGAGTAAAGGAAAATGAAGAAACAATAGAATATGTTCCAAACCAAAGAACAAGATAAATCTCTAAAATTGAAACAGAGATAAGACATTTATCCAATAGAGAGTTCAAAATAATTGTCATAAAGATGTTCATGGAGGTCAAGAGAGTAATACAGAAACAAAATGATAATTTCAACAAAGATACAGAAAATATTAAAAAGTACCAAACAGAAATTGTAGAGCAGAAGAATACAATACCTAAACTGAAAAATTCAGTAGAGGGGTTTCACAGCAATTAGATAAAGGAGAAAAAACAGCTCTTAGTTATATCTATTCTGATCTATGTTATTTCCTTCCTTCTGCTTACTTTTGGATTTTTAAATTTCTTTGAATAAACTTTCTGTCCTTTTCTCTATTCTCCTTCTGGGACTCCTATAATGTATTTATCAGTCCTCTTAATGGTATTGCATGTGTCCCTTAAGCTGTCTTCCTTCTTCTTCTTTTTTTTAATCTTCTTGTTGCTCCTCTAACTAGAAGAATTCTATTACCTTTTATTTAAATTCATACAATAAAATAACTGCCAGCTAGACAGTAGCACTTGTCAGGAAAACTCTTCCAACGTTGACAACACACTATTATGTAACTTGTGTTATCCTATTGCTTTAGGGAAAAGTTATTTTTTATATGAGACAGTCAACTCAGTTCTACCTTGATTCAAAGTGGTTGATTCTGATTTGGTTGGGTAGGAACAATTTTTAAATGGCAACACCTTTGGATATTTACACATAAGTGGGACCCACCACCACCACTTAGTATCTGATCAGGAAATGGAACAAACTTCCCAATGGGTGTTAATATTTTCACCAAGAAGTGTCATCAGGTATGGAGGACAAAATGCATTGAGAAAGCAAAGATAAATTAGCACCTATCCAGTGCTCACCTTGAGTGGGATACAACATTGTACATATATTTACCTCATTGAATTCATTGGACTGTAATTTCTTGGGGAGAAGACTGGGTCAGCCTTATCAATATCTCCTCAGCACCTTCCACACTGGTTGGCACTCCATAGGTGCTCAATAAATGTTGAACATTGTTCTGTAAGTCACGTGGCCAGTAGGCAGGAGAGCTGGTATTCAACTGCAATATGATTCCCATCACATCAGCATAATCTTTAATGGACAATATTGCTTTGTAATTCCAAAGGTCAGGATTCAGTGACAGCTGAGAAGCAACATCTCTGGCTAATGCCAGGAAAAAGCTGAGATACATGTTCCAGTGTTACTCACTCACTTGCTCACCACTGGGGGAGGGAATAGAATAATGCAGAATCTACACCAATTAGAACAGCTCCGAAATATGACAGTGCTCAAGTGCTTGGGGTCTGGGTTCAGAGAAGATTTATGTATAAATTCTTCCAATTACTAGCTAATTATCTACTTCTCTGAAAGCCTTCTTTTCTTTGCCTTTAGGACCCTACACTCAGGATGCTGGAAGGAGCCCATTGGGGTATCTTTCCAGTGATAAATTATCATGTGTGACCTCACTTAGGAGTCAAGCTAAGAGTGACCTTGGGATTTTTGTCTTTTTGTTCACTGGCACATAGTAGGTACTCAGTAAGTATTTATTATTTTTTTTAATATATATTTTGATTTTTTTTTACAGAGAGGAAGGGAGAGGGATAGAGAGTTAGAAACATCAATGAGAGAGAAACATCGATCAGCTGCCTCCTGCACACTCCCTACTGGGGATGTGCCCACAACCAAGGTACATACCCTTGACCGGAATCGAACCTGGAGCCCTTGAGTCTGCAGGCTGATGCTCTATCCACTGAGCCAAACCGGTTAGGGCGATTAAAACAATGATGGAAAGGACAGGCCCTTAGGCCTCAGAACGGAATATTCTTTCTTTCCTATGGGAACCTCAAGGAAGTATTTAGATTATGATAATGACAATTACTTTCAACGACATGTAGAAATTACATAGCTAAGTACTTTTTAGATAGCCAATGTGTCCCATTTTTATAAAATTATAGCTGCTTGAATATAAATCTAAGTGAAAATGAGGTCATTTTTGTGTCTTCCTCCTATCAACACACACATTAACAAGGCTTCTATGATAACATTAATTCATTAAGACTGAAAAAGTAGCTAAACTAGACTTACATTTCTTTTGTAATGGCTTGCTTAGCTGAAAATGAAGTAAATGCTAATTCTGCAGCTAATCCTCGTAATTACTTTGCATCATACAGTGAAATGCAAATGGTTACTTGGACACATAAACCAATGATCCTGACTAGACTGGTTTGCCAGCGTTGCTGGGAAAATGGAGCTGATCTCAAAATCACCCGTTCATTCCCCTGGGGGCTACTGAGCATCTTTCAACTGCCCTGGCCGGCTCTGTCTCCAGCTGCTCCCGCCATGAGACAGCATCTACCTTGTGGTGTGATTGTTTTGTCTTCCTAACTGAAGGAAGGGCAAGGCAGGACAAGGTCTTACTCTTCTTTGATTCTCAAAGCTTAAGTCACAGCTTGGTATTTAGTAGGTGCTCAATAAATGAAACGAGCAAATGAAAAAAGACTGAAAAAGTTAGTCCAGTAAACATTTGGCTGCTGAGACTAGGAAAACAGCATCATCAATGCATCATATGCTCAGTAATTAGAGTTATTAGAGGCAATTACACATCAACGCAAAGATATGTCAGCTAAGCTTGTCTCTCAGTATTTACTCAGTAGGCCATCACGCATGCACTAAGCAGCTCTACCCACAGAATGGTGAGTAATTAGCAGTCTGTGTTCTCAGGGCACTCAGTCTACGGGAGGAGGAAGACTTGTAAAATGACATAAGCCACGAGGTGTTCAGGGCTGGAACAGAAGTGCATACAAAGTGCACTGGGGCACAGCTCTGGGACCAGCTAATTGCCTGCAGCAGTCTTAAAACCCACTTCGTAGGAAAGCTGACTTTCAAGCTGTAAATAAAGGGTATGAAAAAGTTTGGCCTGGAGAGACAGGGGTTTCTCAACACGCAGTTTATTTTGTACAGAGTTTGATTCTTAATAATTGCTATCCATTTTAGAACATGGCTTAGAAGAATTTAACCAAAGAACTTGCATGCATATGTGCATAACCCACGGACACAGACAATAAATAGTACGGGGAAGGCCTAGGGTAGGGCAGGGATTGGGTGGAGGGGGGCAAAACGGGAGAAAATGGGAGACATCTGTAATACTGTCAACAATAAAAAAAAATGCTACCCATTTTAGACATGGCTTAGAAAGTTTCGTGGGTGCAGTGGATTATGTAACAGCTCTTTGTCTTGTCTAGTTCTCCTTTCAATAAAACACACATGATGAATGACCTTCTCTTAAGAACAGCTCATCAAAGATGTAAGGTGATACGAAAACTCAGTTATCACAAAATGATGGATGACCATTGGGAGCAACAACGGTCAAAGAATTTCTAGGGGACAATTAACAGCACCAGACAGAGGAAGCACCACATATGAGGACAGTAATGTTCACAGGTACGTGTGCCACCTATTGAGTTTTATGTCATCTCCTCGTACTGGGTAGGAATGACGCCATGAAGGCGGAGAGTAAGTGTGCCAATTACCCAGAGAAATAGGACACATCACAATGATACCTCAAAAATACCAGGTGGAGAAGACTTATTTAGAACCAGTAAACCTACACCCTTAACTTATAAACTCTTCTATATGTTTGGAAATCTAAAACAATTTCAGGAACAAATGAGAAAATAGTTCCTGCCTAGAACTAAGGCATACAGAAGATGTTGATTTCCTGGACTATGGATCATCCTGCCACCCTACAAGAGTTTATTTATTGTCCTGCAGTGTCTAAAAGCAGGGGTTTGCAAACCCTAATTAAAATTTAAATGAAAGTAATCATCAGATAGAAGGGACCCACAGGCTAAGGGATTAAAATAAATTACGTTGTGATGGTATTTGAAAGAAAATAGAAGATACAGATTGCTTTTAAAAAGTTCTGCAAATATAAGGAATGGCAAATTGTCATGTTTCAAGGACAATGCTGTAAAACAAATTAATGAAAACGGAAAATAAGTCCTCAGTCTATTCATTTCGTTTTTCAATAGACAACTAAGGCTGCTTAACTGAATTCCATCAACTGTAGCATATGATAAGGATGCAGAAAGAAAGTGAAATAATTATGTTGTAGACTTTTAAAACAGGAGTCATATGATGTTCTGGGGCTTTAAATAAGGCATATTTAAAATGAGATTTGCTGCACAGAATATTGTAGGAAAAGGTCAAAAGTGCTGACCATGTCCCTCAAGCTAGGATCCTCTCAGCTCCTTCTGGCAACCCTTTCCACGCAGTTACATCTGTCTGGGGTTCCAGCAACTGCTCCTTCCCATCACTGCTGCAAGCTTCTATCCCTTTGTTAAATTCTCCTCAAATTACCCTAATTTGAGCATGCTATCTGTTTTCTACTGAGACCCTGAAGTGGGAGTCTGGTATTAGATTGCTCACGTATTTGGGAAATGCTGGCAGGACCTCCTTACTCAAGGGAAATGGGAGGCTAATGGCCCAGGGCAAGTGGTGACATCAGTTACTCAAGCTGTCATCCGTGATGGCATGGGATGTAGCGCAGGTGAGAAGGGAGGTGCTGAGAGGTCAAGTAGCCGAGGCACTTAAATGCTATGAGGATGTTAGTGATTATAAAGACTATCAGCTTCTTTTCAAATTCCTGGAAGATGTACAAAAGGAAATGAGACATTGAAGTCTGTGAGTATACAGTTGAGAACAGGAATGCATAAGCCAGAAAGTCTCCAAAGTCCAAAGACACTCATCTCCTACAGTCTCAGCAATCCATCGTTTTCTACAGTCGCAGAGAACATGTGGCTGAGGACCACGCCCAGAGCCTGACTGTCAAGACTGCTGGGTGCAGTGCCAATCATGTGAGCAGCTCCACCAGGCATCAGATATTAAGGTGAGGGAGGCACTGGTGGGAAGGGAATGTGACTGATGAATGGGATGGGATCATTTGAGCAGACATACACAAAGCTGAAAATTCTGGACCCACAAAATCCTCCTGCACCTGGTACAGATCTTTCCTAAGGAAAACAGCCTCTCCCTGCATAATAATCTGTTAGTGAATCCACTCCAACTTCTTCTCATTGCCTCTATTTATTTTTTTATTGATTTTTAGAGAGAGAAGAATGGAGAGGAAGAGAGAGGAAGAGAGAGAGAGAGAGAGAGAGAGAGAGAGAGAGAGAGAGAGAGAGAGAGAAACACCAATGTGAGAGCAAAACATCTCTCAGCCCCCTCCTTCATGCCCCCAGTAACAGAGACATGTGCCCCGACCAGGAATCAAACCCCCAACCCCTCGGCACACAGAACAACACCCAACCAACTGCGCCACACAGGCCAGGGCTCTTATTGCTTCTAGGTCTATACCTAAGGTTTGGTCCCAGCATAGCCCAGAGGGAGATGTATAAGGCAGGCAACATACCTTAAGATTTATAGAACCTCACCAATCGGTTTGGCAGAAATTAGGAGAGCATGCATGAGTTTCCAAGGGCATTGGGTCAAAATATAAATTTTGATCTGGTTTAATTCATTGACAGGGTGTGTTCACACAGTATTTATGATATAATGTTTTATCTTGAGCACCAGTGGTCTGCCAAATCCTATATAATAAAAGGGTAATATGCAAATTGACCAAATGGAGGAAAGACCGGTCACTATGATGCACACTGACCACCAGGAGGCAGACACTCAACACAGGAGCTGCCCCCTGGTGGTCAGTGCACTCCCACAGGAGGAGCGCCCCTTGGCCAGAACCCTGGCTGACGGCTGGTGAGCGCAGTGGCGGTGGTGGGAGCCTCTTCCACCTCCGCGGCAGTGCTAAGGATGTCCGACTGCCTGCTTAGGTGGGGAGCGGGCCTAAGCCATCAGTCAGACATCCCCCGAGGGCTCCCGGACTGTGAAAGGACACAGGCCTGGCTGAGGGACCACCGCCCCCCCCCCCCCCAGTACACAAATGTCATGTACCAGGCCTCTAGCTGCCAAATAAAAGCCTTGGCTTAAAGGTGGCTTAGGTCTACACAGTCCACTTGAACATCTTTGCCATCTTGTAGAGCAGAGGTCAGCAAACTATGGCCCGTGGGCCAAATATCAACTGGGTTCTGTTTTGCTGTGATTCACAAACTAAGAATGGTTTTTACAATTTTTAAATGTTAAAGAACAGACAAAACATAACAATGAGCCTTAGCAAGAATAGTTACTAAAGTGTGTCTCTTGGCTCACCAAGACTAAACTATTTACTACCTGGCCCTGTACAGAAGTTGGCTGAGCTGACTCCTGATAAAGGGAAAAGATTCTAAAGCAAGCATGTCAAACTCAAAGGCTAACACTGGCCAAATAAACAAGGTTTAAGTTTATGTGGGCCACAAAAAAACCCCAAAAGCTTCAATTTTCATAGAAACATAGGTTTATTTCGATAGAGACATGCTGAATACAAAGGGCTGAAATAAATGAGTAATCATTAACATAAATAGAGCATTTCAATAAAAATTAATATTTTTTCTTGAACATTAACTTATGAGACACTGAATAACTGCATAAATTAATAAGCCTAACGCAAATAAACCTATTTTTCTTGTTCTCCAAAAGCGAAATATTTCCTGTTGCGCACACCAAACAAGTCAGCCCAAAACTTATGACGTGGCAGTCGGCTGCTAAAATATTCGCTGCTAGTATAGTGGAGAGAAATGGTGCGCCTGCACGTAAGGCGCGTAAGGGAAATGAATACAACTTGATTATAGTAATCAGTCATTAGCGAACATTGTAGTTCGTTATTAATAATTATATATAACAGGATATTGTAAAAACTAAGTTACAACATTTTTATTAAAATGTTTCTTACATACCGTAATATTGGCTGGGCCGCAAAAATATTCACTGTGGGCCACATGCGGCCGGTGGACGGTGAGTTTGACATGCTTGTTCTAAAGTCTTAGAGAGATGTGAGTGCTGAAGTATGCAACGGCCACTTCCTAACCACAAATCCCACACTTCACCAAGATTGGGGGAGAAGGAGGAGAGGCGCTCTTGAAAAGCTGTGTTGGTGCCTCTGCAGGCTGGAGATGGGGCAGGGGGATGCTGAAACGGAATCAGGTCCTCTGGTCTTCATGAAGAAAAAGGGATCCAAGAGCAATAGAGCCAGCTGGTGACACCAGACACAACAAGCCCTAGGGATGAGTGGTAATCAGAGCCTTGATCTACAAGGATTTGGGACAACCTGGGCACATGCCCTGACCGGAAATCAAACCAGCAACCTCTTGGTTCATAGCTCGATTCTCAACCACTGAGCCACACCAGCTGGGCGCTCAAGCCTTTCTTCCTCACTTCCTTAAACACCTTGTCAGGTAGGTTTCCTTTCCCTACAACAACTAACTACACTGCCCCCTCGCTCCCCCACAATCATGATCCCACTTACTCTCTTTAGTTATCACAACAGCACTTACAACCCTATGACATGCTATACTTGTTTATTTGTTAATCATCTGTCTCTTCCAATAGAATGTAAGGTCCTGAAAAGCTATACTCACAAGGCTTAGATCAGGCCTAGAGGAGGTTCTTCATACATATTTGAGAATTAGTGAATAAACTCAGGGAGGATTTGGGGCACTGGAGAAACTGCTTAGACAAAGACCAGAGACATGGGAAAATGTACTCCATTTAGGGAATTTAAATTTGGGAGGGAGAATATGAAAAGGTCGGCAAGCAGGGACCAGGTCACGGCAACCTTGTGTACATATGTCCTTCCAGATGTCTGAAATCCTTTCTAGAAAGAAACAAACAAAAACCATGGGCTGGCAGAGGGCTAGGGACTGAGGCAGACTTTTACACTGAGCACACTGAGGAGCCAAATTGGTAATCCCTCAACACCTCAGAATAATATGCATTAAGCACTTTTTGAACCAAATAAAATTCTTTGCAATCCCTGGTGAAGTAATAAACTCTGAATCAATCACTACACACTAGCCAAGCTTTAACATCAGAATTTCCTCCTAATTATAATGCCTAGTGGAAAGATGGTCAAGATGCAAGCTCAGCATCCTGCTCCAAACCAGTTTATATGCAAATACACCATCTCTCCAGCCCAAGTTGCACTGATGCTACTTCTTTAAATAAAGCTTTTTAAAGGCCCTGGTGGGAGGGAAAAGACAACTTGAGAATCCACATTAAATGGCTTCTTTGTCCATAGATAATTAGCCAGCGAGCTACCAAGGAGGTGAAATGTCAGCAATGCACCTTGTGCCACCACAAATAATAAGATATTAAGCACCAAATAGTTACTGAGCACATATTATGTGCCACACAGTTTTTTTGGTCCTTTTCATTAATCTGACTAACACCATCTAGTGCTCACTGATGTCACAGATAATCCCAGGTACCCAGGATCAAAAATGAGCCAGCCGTCAGTCCTGCCCTCAGAGAGCCTCGGGAACCATGGCAGATCTATAAACACAAACTATTGGACAACAGGTTACACATTTACAGGGATACAGAAAAGTGTGTTCTCATAGACTGAATGCTTAAAAATACTTTAAATTCTTAAATCTGCCAATCATCTTTGATCCAGGTATAGGAGGTCCTATGCGATTTACATCTGTTATACATTTCTTATGGGCGTCAGATGTCAGATGTGTGTTATGTATTAGTCAGGCCAGACTTACTTATGCCGCAGTAACAAATAACCCCCAAAATCTCAGTGACTTAAAACAACAAAGATCTGTATCTTGCTCATGTTCCATGTTCCAACACATGTGAGTCAGCTGGGGGGCTCTGCTCAGAGACTCAAGCTGGTAGAGCAGCTACTGTCAAATATTAGGATACATTAAAGCATGCCTCCATTGGCTCTTAAAGCTCTGCTTAGAAGCGACACATGTCACTGCCACACACATTTAATTGGCTATTAACAAGTCATAGGGCCATACCTGAGTTGAGTAGAGAAGAGCAACTGTACTGTATCCCAACAGAAGGAGGGATCAAACACTTGTGAGCAGCCCTGAGGGCTACCTTAAAGGGGAACAGCAGGGAAAGGTGAAAGTGCTCTTCCTGAACATGATGTTACTTTTTACCTAAGGCTTGACTTCCCATGAGAGTTCCTTCTCTTCTTCTCTGGGAGATGAAAATTCTGATGCACGATGACTCCTTTTGTGAAAATCAAGTATGTGACACCTTCCTATTCCTATTTGGCAACTGCGGGATTCTTGCTTCCAGTACATGTTTGAGTCACTGCTGTTGAGGTTAATTAGAAAATGAGGGAACTGAGGGTGGAAACAGATAAAGGAAGCAGGGCAGATGGCAGAGGCGGAGTTTTTCACAATGAAGCTACTGGCAAGAAACAGGAAGTTGGGGGGGAAATGGACCCTGAATCTTGAAAAGCCACTTGAATCTGTCAGAAGAAAGGAATCTACATCTTAGAAGGATTCTAAGTTTTAGAATATTCAAGCACAGGCATTGAATATTTGAATGGAGAGCCACGAACATAATATAAGGACAAAAGCCTTTTCATGTGCAAATTATCTGTCACCAAAGAGAAGACATTAAGAGGGATCTTTTTTAAACTATAAGGGAGCATAAAGTCTTAAGAAGCAAAGGATGATAAGTATAAGTTACTTATATAACCCATGCCCATATAAATATAGAAAATACCAATTTTCTCTATTTAGCATGATGTCTGTAAGTTTTATTTTAGCAATATAAAATCTCATTTACATGGATTTAAGGATTTTCATCAGCTTCTTTTAAAAAATTGTTCTTCCCAACCCATGAAGTCTTCAACCTCAAATTCTCCTACCACCAATGATAGAATTTGTGTGTGTGTGTGTGTGTGTGTGTGTATACATATATATATATATATATATATATAATATATATATATATATATATATATATATATCCCTGTTAAAAAATTAAAGGGTAGTTTCAGTTTGTGTTTTGTCCCCCCCCCCCCATTCTAATGTTTGATTTCAAGTGTGTGCCTTTAATGTGATCTTTAATCTATTTCATTTTGTCTTCTCACATTAACTTATTTAGTAAGAAAATTATTTCATAAGAAAAGGAGTGACATAGGTTATTTTATCATTTTGGCTTAAGGAGACTGCAGTTCTATAACAAACTCAGAAAGCTTCAGAGACAATTTCTTTCTTTCATCCCACTCCTCAAACACAGCTGATGTCGGGCACTCAACCTATTTCACATGAATGGTTCAATGACGCCATCGCTTTGACAGTTGAACCAGAACATCTCCATGTGGCACCACACATGTCTGTGTATCTGCTGCATAGGGGGGTCCAGGGGCCTGGAATGTTTGCTCTAGGGCTTAGAAGTTGGCAAGCTCTGGGGTTCCACATTAAAGTTAGTGACCCTGGTGAGTTGTTACATCCTCTGTGCCCCTGGTTCCCTGTGTAAGGATTGTAGCAAAGGCTAAATAAAGTCATGAATGTAAAGCACTTAGCAAACCTTATGTGGAAAGCAGAGAGTGCCCCATAGATGTTAGTTACTGTGATTACCACCTAGTATTGTCATTCTGTAACGATAAACTCCACTCCCCATAAGAAATTCTGGTCCTGCTTTTGCCTGCTGTATATTTGGGACTGTCCATTTAACAAGGTTTTCTGAACCTTATTTTAAACGCATTTTTGTGCCTGCAAACTGCATAGCAATAAAGAGGGGCAAGTAAAAATGTGACCATGTGCACAGCCCCTGGCAGTGACCTCCAACTGTACTTGGATGTCCTCTCAGGCTCTTCAAGAACGCTTGAGCCGCCATATGCCCAGGGAAGGCTTCTCTGCTGACGTGTGACAACACACTGTACTGCTTTTACTGACTCAAAAGCTCCACCACCTGAAATCTTGATGAAACCAACTAGAGAAGAAAGGGTAAGTGTACCTGAGAATCATATTTTGCTCATCTCTCCCTCAGCCTTCCCCCCACATCCAGTCAATCAGAAAGACCTGTCAAGTTTCCCTCTTAAACATTTTAAGATCCTCTGCTGTCCTAAAAGGTAAAGTCCATACTGCTTACCATGGCATACATGATCTAACCATGGAGCCCCTGCTTCACATCCTGCCACTCTCTGCCTCACACGTGATGCTCGCACAGTGTGAAACTGCTTTCGCTCCCATGCCTATGTGCCTTGCTGTTTCACACCTCATGCCTTTGCTCATGCTGCAACACCCTGCCCTCATCATGGTCTTGGTAGACCTGGCAAGCTTCTTCCTACCCATCCTTGATGGTACAATACAGACAACATCTTCCACAACCTCTTTCCACTAGCCCTCACCTTGCCAGGCTGCAATAGTTTCCCCTCTTCTGTGCTCTCAGAATACCCTCTACCCATCTTATTCATCATTCTCACCCTGCTGTGTGTTACAATCATTGATTTTTCTATTCCCTTCAACCAGCTAGGAGAGCCAGCCCTATACTTTTTACACCATCTATTCTCCCAGCGTAGTAGAGGCATGAACAGATGCTCAACAAATATTTCCTGAAAGAGGGAGCAAGTTTACCCTCAGAGACACTCCTAGTCATCAATGTAAACTTGGAAAAGTTCCTTAACTTCTGTAGCAATCAGTTCCCTCATTTGTAACACAGAGATCTGGCTGGCTAAGTCTTCTGCCAACCATAAGGTACCAGGATTCTACAATGCATTTTTTTTTTTCAAACCTGCATTTGCAATTAGAGGCAGAGATGAAAACTCTGGCTAATGCAGTCCAAAATCAGTTAGCAAAGTACTCAAGATCTGCAATTTAACAACCTTCCTTCAACTTCATTTCCACTGACCCATTATTCCAGCCACACCATTAATGTCAAAGTTCTCCAAATGCACTGTAGATGTGTTCATGCCTGTGGCTCTTTGTCCATTAAGTTTTCTCAGCATGGAACACTGCCCAGCCTCTCCTTGCCCAGGGAAATTCCACTTCTTCCTCTACCTGTAGCTGCACAGCAAGTTCTTCTGTAACATTTCTCCCTTGATTAGATTTTTGACTACAGCACTTGTCCCTTTTGCCCTAATATTATAAAAGTGGTTAACACATCTACATCCTTGACTCACTTCACTGTGAGTTCCTTGAAACTTGAATTAGGTGCTATTCATCACTATGGCATTCAGAATGCACATGGCTTCCACGCAGTAGGTGTTAAAGAAATGCTTTTCTGTTCCATGTGAATGTATTCCTGATGTCACTATAAAATGTGAAATCCCATTGAAAAGACAAATTGGCAATGCCTGGAAAGGAATTTTTGATAACACTCTCCTTCCTGATATTTTAGTCATAAATAAAAATAATGTAAAAGTGATATGTGCAAAAATAGTCTAAGAAAAATTGCTTATCTCTAAGCATGATAGAGTGGACCAATTCTAGAGACTATCATGGAACCATAAAAATGGAAATATGAAGATTACTTAGAAATATGAAAACATATAAACCAGAAGAGAGTGGCAACGCAAAATTAAATATATGGCATGATTGTAACTACAGAGCACTGTGAATAAAGATTTGAATAACTTTCAGAAACTAGAAAATGGACCATTCTGCCCCAATGGTGGGATAATGAAGAAATTTTTCTGTTTTGTAAACCTCCTCCAAAATTCACATAAAATTGTTTTTAGTAAATAATAATGACAATAATAAAATCTCAAGGACAGAAAGTAGAAGCTATTGAAGATAAAAGAAAAAAAAGAAGAGAAAAGAAGAATGTGAGGGAATCAGGCTGACATTGCTCACACGAAGAAATGACACATGCCGATGTAATAAAGTGCTACAGGACCACACTTAAAAATAAGGAATAGACTACTACACAGAAACAAAGAAAGGACCAAACGGGTTTCAGATTCTGACTAAGAACCTAGGAGCTTTAGAATAAAGCAGATGAGGAGATAATAAAAAAATGGACTTTGTTACAAGTGAGATGAAAGCAGTATTAAGTCTCCCTACATGAAGTGCCAGAATCCAAAGGTCACTGGTCCATGCAAAGAGCACTAGATAGAGGACAACTAAGATGACGGCATAGGTAAACACCTGAACTTGCTGCTGCGTACAACCACATAAAACTACAACTAAAAGACAAAATGAGTATCATCCAGAACCACAGGAAGGCTGGCTGAGTGGAAATTCTACAACTAGAAGGAAAGAGAAAAGCGCATTGAGTCCGGTAGGAGGTGGAAGTGTGGAGGTACGAAGGCGTGTGCAAAAGGGGCTGGCAGCTGGGTACCTGTTGTCTTTTTCAATCGGGAGGGAAATACAAGCTCCCAACTGCTCTGAACTCCAGTTCCGGGCGAGAATTTGGGGACCCAGGCTCATAAGGAGAGAAACTGTACTGTCTGGCATCGGGCCAGAACATGAGGGCGGTTTTCTCGCAGAGGTGCTTGCAACATTGTTCCTTCATGGGGTGCGAGGCACAGAGACTCAGGGACCTATCCGGGGGAGGCCCTACGGCAACCATTGCTGTTCACACCACCCCGTGATTCCCTGAGACCACGCCCCACCAAATTTACAACCCCACCCAAGCTGTGCACAGAGGCTTTTGCATACTAATGGCCTGATCTTTCTCCTCCTAAAAACCTGTCAGTAGTTGGGTCAGAGAACCCCAGAGCTTCCAAAAGAAGGCCTAAGGCCCCACAGCAGCTTGCATTGCTTCACAGCTGCGCCTCATCTGGGCACCTCCAAACCCCAAACAAAGAGGAGGATTCTGCAGATCTCTCTGTAGCTCCTACTGGGTGGCCTCAGGCAGTGGCTGACTTTGCACCTCCTTGGAAATCCAAGAGCCAGTGTAGCCAGTGGTCAGAGTGAGACCATTCAGACTACAACTCTTCACATCCATAAGAGACACACTCAGGAGGCAGACTCAGTGAGCACCAAAGCCCCACTGAAACAAGTCCTGCCCCATAAGGGTGTCTCCAGCACAGAAGTTCTCCCATTATAGACATAACTGGTCCTCACAGCCAACTGACCTGGAGGTCAATTCCTCCCAGTGATACCAACAGCAATCAAGGCTTAACTACAACAAGACTGTGCACACAGCCCACAAAAGGGTGCACCAAGAGTGTCCACCTCAGGTAATTAGGGAGGCTGAGCCACTGGGTCCTATAGGACATCTAGCACACAAAGTCACTCTATCAACACAGGGAAGCAGCCAAAATGCGGAGACAGAGAAACAGGGCACAAATGAAAGAAATGGAGGAAAGCAGACTTCTGGATATAAAGTTCAAAACCATGGTTATAAGGCTACTCAAGAATCTTCTAGAAACCTCCGAGAAACATAGTGAGACCCTCAAAGATATGAAAAAGGACCAATTAGAAATTAAGCATACACTGACTGAAATAAAGAATAATATGCAGAGATTCAACGACAGATTAGAGGAACCCAAGAATCAAGTCAAAGATTTTAAATACAAAGAAGCAAAAAATACTCAACTGGAAAAGCAAAAGGAAAAAAGAATCCAAAAATATGAAGATAGTGCAAGGAGCCTCTGGGACAACTTCAAGCGTACCAACATCCGAATTATGGGGGTGCCAGCAGAAAAGAGAGAGCAAGATATTGAAAACCTATTTGAAGAAATAATGACAGAAAACTTCCCCTACCTGGTGAAAGAAATAGACTTACAATTCCAGGAAGCTCAGAGAACCCCAAACAAGAGGAATCCAAAGAGGACCACACCAAGACACATCATAATTAAAATGCCAAGGGCAAAAGACAGAGAGGGAATCTTAAAAGCAGCAAGAGAAAAACAGTTAGTTACCTACAAGGGAGTACCCATACGACTGTCAACTGATTTCTCAACAGAAACTATGCAGGCCAGAAGGGAGTGGCAAGAAATATTCAAAGTGATAAATAGCAAGAACCTACAACCAAGATTACCCTACCTAGCAAAGCTATCATTTAGAATTGAAGATCAGATGAAGAGCTTCACAGATAAGAAAAATCTAACGGAGTTCATCACTGCCAAACCGGTATTATATGAGATGCTGAAAGGTATTCTTTAAGAAGAGGAAGAAGAAGAAAAAGGTAAAGATAAAAATTATGAACAACAAAGTGACAGCAAATACATATCTATCAACAAGTGAATCTAAAAATCAAGTGAATAAAAAATCTGATGAACAGAATAAACTGGTGAATAGAATCGAATCAGGGGCACAGAAAGGGAGTGGACTGACAATTCTCAGGGGGAAAGGTGCGGGAAAAGACTGGACAAAAATTGTACACCTATGGATGAGGACAGTGAGGGGGAGGGTAAGGGCAAGGGTGGGGTTGGAACCAGGTGGAGGGGAACTATGGGGGGAAAAGAGGATCAACTGTAATAATATGAACAATAAAGATTTTTTTTTTAAAAAAAAGAGCACTAGATAAACTCTGCCCACTCCCCCAAGAAAGCAAGGACTCTTGTACATTGTACATCCCGTGAACTAGGAAGAAAGGAGAGTCACCTGTGAAAAATCCAAGCCCCAGGCTTGATTGTGGGTGGGTATAAATTCAAATTCATATTTACATGCAGTGAAAACCCTTACCTGAGAAATTACAATGGATACCAGTTCAAGATCTAGGTTAGTGTGAAACAAACATGAGTTGGTTCTGAAAAGATCCACGCAGGAGACAGAAGCCCCTCCTCCCAATGCACACACGAATGACCACAACAGTCAAAGCTTCCACTGAAGGTAAGATACAAAGGAAAGCTCAAAACCACACAAGAAAACGGAGCATGATGATGAGGATTTAACAAATAAAAATAAAATAATTTGCACCCCAAGAACTGAAGAAATAGAAAAATTTTAAAGAGACCATAAAAGAAATATGTTTACGAAATTGAACCAGTTAAAATAACTAAGACATAGCTCCAAGAAAACAAAATGTAATTTTGAAAAAGAACCAAAACAATCTAAGTAAATTAAATTAATTAATTAGACCAGGGAGAATCAGGCAGAATGTAACACAGAAAAATGAAGAAATGAAAAGTGTGAATGATCCATTAAGAAACGTAAAGGCTAGTATGGCTTAGTTGGTTGAGTGTCATCCTGTGCACGGAGAGGTTGCAAGTTCAGTTCAGGTCAGAGCACATGCCTGGGTTGCTGGCTAGATCCCCTGTAGGGGTGTGCAGGAGACAGCCGATCCATGTTTCTCAAACGGATATTTCCTTCGTGGATGTTCCTCTCTCTCTCCCTCCCTCTTTCTCTTTCTCTCTCTCTCTCTCTCTCTCTCTCTCTCTCTCTCTCCCCCCCCCCTCTCATAAAAAAACATTAAAAAAAAAAAAAAAGAAACATGGCCCTGGCTGGTTTGGCTTAGTGGATAGAACATCAGCCTGCAGATTGAAGGGTCCTGGATTCAACTCCAGTCAAGGGCTCATGCCCAGGTTGTGTGTTCAATCCCCAGTAGGGGATGTACAGGAGGTAGCCAATCAATGATTCTCTTTCATCACTGATGTTTCTATCTCTCTCTCCCTCTCTGAAATTAATAAAAATATATTTCTAAAAAAGAAACATAAAGGATACAATGCTCAACCCTGATATACACAAGTTCTAAACTGAAAGAAAAATCAAGAATGGGGAGAGAAAATGCAAAATAATGATTGAAAAATTTTCACAATTGAAGGAAGACATAGGTCTCTAATACTTTATACCTAACTGTAGCTATCACATCTCCAAACTGCAGTCCTTTAAAGAAAAGAGGAAAGAGCTAAAGGAAATAGAGAATAATTACTAACAAGTAAAACATAATGAGAGCAATAGATTTCTCATCATCTACAAATGATGCAAAAAGCAATGAAAAAATACCTTGTAAGAACTTCTAAGAAATTATCTTCTAAGACTGAGGGGAAAATAACTCACTTTAGAATTCTACACTCAGTAACACTATCATTCATAAATGAAGCAAAACAAGGGCATTTTCAAGAAAAGATTTTACCACCCGCAGAGCCATAAGATGCTCCTTGTTAAGAACCAAACAGATTATAAGGGATGAATAAAATTCAAAAGGCAATAATAAGCAAATAAACTGGTTATCATGTTGATAAAGCTACATAAAACTACAGATGGTCCTTAATTTAATGACAGTTTGACTTACATTATTTTTTTAACTTGGTTGAGCCTCTGCAGTAGGATTTATCACAGAACATAAATGCAACCCAAATGAAACTATAAATGAGTAAGAAAGGGGTGAATGCGAATTTGTAAGTATATTACTCTTTTTATTAATCAATGCTGCAAATATCTCTTAGAATGTTTATAAGCAAGAAAACACAAATTTCAAAGCGCAAAAAGATAGGCATGATAGACACACATGGATGAAAACTTCTAGGAGAAAATTAAACACATCTGAATACTAAAAAAAAGTAGAAATGTAAGTAGACAATAAACTTACTGATTAGCCATAAACTAGCAAAATTAACTTACAAAGAAGCAAAAACTAACCAAGAAGGTAAGAAATTGAAGCATATTTCTGTCCCTCACCTCCCACGTTTTCTAACCTCATCTCCATCTCCCACCTCTTCAGCCACTTTAGCTTTGCTGCCATCCCTCCCCGAGGCCAGGTTGCTCCTACCTGAGATGCTCATCTATGGTTTTCCCTCTGCCTGGATGTGTGCCTTGAGATAGCTATGCTTTGTCGAGCAGCTAGAGCAGTTTTTAAACAGCAAGCCATGTCAGATCACTCTTCTATTTCAACCTTCGCATTGGCTCCCATGTCACTAACATTGAAAACTCAAGTATTCAACATGGTTTAAGAAAGCTGGAATACTCCTGTCCAAGACCATTCTCTTTCGGACCTCAGCTCCTGCTTTCTCCCACTCACTCACTCACTCTGCCCCACCCACTCCAACTTCTAGATAGTCCTTCAGTATACTGAGTGTGCTCCCATTAAGAACTTGCTGACCCTTCTTGTTGAAACACATCCTCCCATCTACTTGGCTCACTCCCTTACCTCCTCAAATTTTACTGAAAGTATCCTGATGAATGAGGTCTTCCCTCACAGCCTTACTTCAAATATCCCTCTTGGTTGGTTTACTTTGCTTCTTCACATTTACTACCATTTGACACATTATACAATTACTCCTTTAAAATGTTTTAATTTTTAATAAAATTATAAAAACATATAGGAGAAAATACAGGTAAATATCTATTGCATGATAGATGTGGGAAGGATTTCTAAACACAAAAGCTAGGAAAGCACTAACAAAGAAAAAGATCAATAGATTTGAATCTAAATAAAGTTTCTTGAATTTGCCTACTTCCAGTTGCCCTCAAATACTTTCAACTCACTTCAGTCAACTGTACATGTTAAGGACATATCGCAAAACCTGGAAGGCCATGTGCTGAGGGTCAGAGTCCTGGCTAGACTAGTTACCACTGCAGTTTTGTGATCACAATTAACAGAACAATTGATATAGTCCCTGTTTTTGGCAATTTGGTAATACTGCAAGGCATGTAGCCAATAATCTAATGAGTAGAAAATTTCCTACACATACATATGTACATGAAAAATGACATGTACAAGGAAATTAATTCATAGATATAGAGTTTCAAATAGGAGCCTAAATATCCATCAATAAGGAGCTAGTAAAATGAATTGGGATACACTCATACATCAGAATACATTGACACTGTAAAAGAGATAAAATAAAGCCTCTTACGTACTCATTTACACCAGATGTTTACCAAGCCACAGTGGTAAGATTAAAGGTGCTAGTAGAACAGTGTGCAGCATATATTACCACTTGCCTTTTTAAAGGCATAAAACTGAAACACTGATTGCCTCAGGGTTAAAGAAACTGGTTCTGGGGGACAGGGGCAGGTAAAAGACATTTCCCTGTGTACCTTCTTTAGATTTAGAATTTGTAACAGGTGACTGTATTACCGATCTATATATATAAAAAGCCAGCGACCAGAACGCCAGAACGACTGGAGCAACCAGTTGCTATGACGCCCACTGAGGCCAGCAAACCGCCTGATCAGGGGGTGGGGCCAGCCAGCCAACCTCCTGCAGCCCCTCCCCCCAGCTGGCTCCACCCCCGATGGGCCCCCACCACCCCGATTGGCCCATGGCCCCCTCCCCCTAGCCAGCTCTGCCCCCGATCGCCCCCCCCACACCATTCAGGGGTGGGGTCGGCCAGCCAACTTCCCGCCATCTCCTCCTCCTAACAGGCCAAGCCCCGATCTGCCCCGACTGGGGCCAGGCTGGCCAGACCCCACCCGTGCACAAATTTGTGCACTGGGCCTCTAGTATAAAAATACAATAAAACTTGGAAAATACATACAGGATAATTTAACTATTTTCTGTTTATCTAATACATATTCATAATAACAATTACTGCTAATAGCCCAAGTCTTTCTTTATGTCTCTACTAGAGGCCCAGTGCATAGGATTCATGCACTGGTGAGGGGTGTGGCCTGTGGAGATCAGCCCTCTGTGGAAGCGCCATTCATCCCAGTCAGCCAAGTGATGTGCCCACTGTGGGAGTGCACTGACCACCAGGGGCAGCTCCTGCATTGAGCGTCTGCCCCTTGGTAGTCAGTGCGCAACATAGCAACTGGTCAACCCACTAATAAAAGAGAAAGATGCAAATTAACCATCACTCCGCTACACCCATGAGCCATGCCAACCAGCCAATCAGGAGCCAGTATGCAAATTAACCCAACTAAGATGGTTGTGGCCACAGAGCTGGAGCAAGCAAGAGGCTTGGGTTGCCCCCGGTGATGGAGGAAGCCAAGCTTCCTGCCTGCCCTGGTAGGCCCTGGGCTCCACTCAAGGCTACAAAGTTTCAATTATAGAAGATAAATAATCCCAGATACCTTCTTCCAGGCTGCTCTGGAAAAAAGAAAAAAGAAAAAAGGAGAGGCTGAGACCTTGGGTCACTGGGGGGCATGGCCAGCCTGAAAATAGCCATCAGCCCCTCACCCAGCCTGGCCACACCCCCATCGGGTGAGGGTCCCCACTGGGGGGCTTGGTCAGCCTGAAAATGGCCCTCACCCCCTCACCCAGGCTGGCCAGGCACCCAAGCAGGACCCCCACCCTGATCCAGGACACCCTTCAGGGCAAACCAGCCGGTCCCCATCCATGCACCAGGCCTCTATCCTATATAATAAAAGGGTAATATGCAAACTGACCCTAACAGCAGAACGACTGGGAATGACTGGTCACTATGACACACACTGACCACCAGGGGGCAGACGCTAAATGCAGGAGCTGCCCCCTGGTGGTCAGTGAGCTCCCACAGGGGGAGCTCTGCTCAGCCACAAGCTAGGCTGACGGCTGCCAGCACAGCGGTGGTGGTGGGAGGCTCTCCCGCCTCCTCAGCAGCACTAAGGATGTCCAACTGCAGCTAGGCCTGCTCCCTGCTGGCAAGTGGACATCCACCGAGGGTCCCAGACTGCGAGAGGGCACAGGCCGGGCTGAGGGACCCCCCCGCCCGAGTGCACAAACTTTTGTGCACCAGTCCTCTAGTATAGGATAAAGTGTAAACGCAGTTTCCCTCAGCTCTGCAACTTCTCATCATTCCTGTCTTTCTTAAGTATCTCACTTCTTCCCTAATGTCACCACCCCATTCCACCATCCTGTTTTGTTTCCTTCCTAGTCCTTAGCACTAACTGAAATTATCTTTCTGATCTGTCCTTGTTTAACATCTAATTCCCTGCTCTAGAATGTAAAGCCCATGAAGGCAAGCACCTGGCTTGTCTCATTCATGTCTGTAATCCTAATGTTCAAAGGAGTATTTGACAGTGGACATGCAGAATAAATGAATGAACTAAGTGCTGAATAAATGAATGAAGGAAGGAAGGAATGAAGACAGCACAGACAGCTTCAATGTGCCTTGTCTCACCTTTGCCTTTAAGTGAAAGGAATAGAAAAAAATAAACCTACTGATGGCTTTATTTTTAAAATATATTTTTATTGATTTCAGAGAGAAAGGGGGGGGGAGAGAGAAACATCAATGATGAGAGGGAACCATTAATCGGCTGCCTACTGCACGCCCCTTACGGGGGATTGAGCCCACAATCCGGGCATACGCCCTTGATTAGAATCGAACCTGGGAACCCTCAATCTGCAGGCCTATGCTCTATCCACTGAGCCAAACCAGTTACGGTAGTAGGTTTATTTTTACCGCAACTTCTATCTGAAGAGAAGTGTCAATACCTCCCCCATACTTTCCTTCTGGCCAGGTTTTCAATAGGAACGACTAATTACAGAGCTCAGATAGAAGTCCAAACTCCCACAACCACACTCAGATTATTCCATGCCACTCTATAAGCATGGATAATTACTCTAAAAGGACCAATTAAACCATTTCTTTCTCCTTATTCAAAATTCTAACCAAGTTAAAAGTGACTCTGTATATATTGAGGGATAGAAGTCATTCCTAACAATAACAGAATTTTCTTTTGTCAACAAGCCTTCTAAATAGCAGGGTACTTTTTTATACTTGCACGGCTCTTTATTGCAGTGAACACCTTGATGAGGGTTTGGATATATAAGTTTCAAGCCAGAAGTTGAGGAGAGTGAAACTGCTCTATCAGAAAAAATTGAAGTTCTCGTGAAAAGATGGTGTAAAGGATATTTCCTTAAATATAGATTAGAAACATTTTTATGGATTTACAAGATCATAGCAATGAGGAACATCAACAATTCAGACACCTCTTTAGAGAACCTGTTCATTTTTTGCTTGCCTTAACAATAATTCCTTCTCTCAGAATCATTACTTTGATGATGATGATGGCAGTGGTGGCCAGTAGAAATTATTTAAGGACTGATGATAAACCAAACACTGCCCTGAGCACTAGGAATGCACTATTTCAGTCTTCTTCACAGTTTGCCCTAAGCTACCCAGGGAGTAAGGGATGGAGTAGATTTGAACCCGGATTTGCCCATGCTCTTGACCACAATACTAGCACAGCTCTTCTGTCATAATTCTAACAACAAGGAAACACTGGCTGGTGATGCTGGTGTGACTTAAACTTTGGGAGAAAGAAATTGTGTCATCTTGTAATTGGTCCATGAAAGAAGAGAAAGGCTGGGTTAAGACAGGAACTTAGGATTTTAATGAAAGTGTTGATTAAACTTAGAAGTAAAATGTCATGATTCTATGCTCAGAAGCTCTAAACAGAAACCTACCTACCTCAAAAGGCTCCAGAGACTAAAGAATGACATATCAATGCGGGGATACACACACACACACACACACACACACACACACACACACACACACTCTTGCAAACAGCTCTAAGAAAAGTCAAAATATCAGGCTTCTAGAGAAAATAATGTGTGGTTACTGAGGGAATTTTCTGAGAGGTTTGGGTTTTAAAACAATCATTTAAAAGTTGGAAGGATGGGGGACATATAACAAAGAATGAAATAGACGAGTAGCACTGATCTATAGGAAAAATGTCAGAAAAGTTTAAAACCAGGAATGAGCTGGAGCTGTGAAAAATGCCAATGACAAAAGAATAGGCTACAAAAACAAAAACAAAAAAAGGACATTCAGAGCCAGAAACTGAATAAAGAATATTATGTCCTTGGTGTTGGTGGGGTGTGGACATTGAAGTATTAGCATTTGTCAGAGCTCTACAAGATATCTGGCTGAGATATATGCCAGTGTTGTGTCCACTAATCTGGTTGACTCAGCTACTGGGAAGAGCTGACACCCACAAAGAGGCAATGTTCCTTCCTTAAAACACAGGAACAAAAATGTCATAGAAGATGCACAAACATTCAGCTTCTATTGAATAAATTATCTTCTACAAAAAGCAAGCAGAAAAAGGTGGCTTGAATATCTACACTGCCCACATACAGGAGGTCGGGGGGAGAGGGAAGTGGCCACATCCTCAGCCCACCCATAAATAGTACTTTTCTCTAATGCCTTGTCATGAGCCCTTTTCACTTCCAATGTAAACGCTCTCCTCTGGGGATATTATCAACCCAGCTTCCTTCATGAGATCCAAAACTACAGTCCAAGTTAGGACTCAACTGTCTTCTGACACCTTCACCTGGATGAGCCTTCCACAAGAACGTCAAATACAACCTCTCTCCCCAGGCTCCCTCTTACCTGTGAGAAAACTCCAAAACCCTCAGCCCAGACTTCTTGTGTACATCTCACACGGTCCTCTTAAAGAGACACCCTTTCAATTCTCTAGGCCTTGGCTCATGTTATTCCCTTCACCTGAAGTCCCTTTCTCTCTCCTCTATCCTACATAATAAAAACCTAATATGCTAAGTGTCCGGTCACCTAGTCATCCGTTCAACCAATCAAAGCGTAACACGTTAATGATATGCTAAGGCCACTCAACCGCTCGCTATGACGTGCACTGTCCACCAGGGGGCAGATGCTCCAACTGGTAGGTTGGCTTGCTTCTGGGGTTGGGCTGATTGGGATTGAGCGAGACTGGCCAGACACACCCTGGAGCCCTCTCATGGTTCCTCCCGGCTGGCCAACCTCCTGCGTCCCTCCCCAACCCTGATTGTACACCAGTGGGATCCCTCAGTCTGGCCTGCACCATTTCACAATCCGGGACCCCTTGGGGGATGTCAGAGAGTCGTATTTGGCCTGATCCCGCAGGCCAAGGGACCCCACTGGTGCACGAATTTGTGCACTGGGCCTCTAGTTTTAACATAAACTCATTTGGAAGCATTTCCTGGGCCTTGCTGGAATAGCCTCTATTTCCTCTAGACTTTCAAAGTATCCTACTCCAAACATTCTACTATCACAGCCATTGTCGCATTGTATGATCGTTATTGGCTTCTGTCTTTCCTGTGAAGGAATAGTTTTAAGACTTCATATTTTACTCACTTTGGTATCCCTAATGCCTAGGACACAAAATGTTCATCAAACTGATTAATAGACCTTGAGACCAGGCAAACCTTTATTAAGTGTTTTAAATATTTAACACAAATTCACATTTCCATCTGTGGGGGCTCTAAACACTTATGGACAGATTGAACGTAAAGGGAAGTAAGCGAGATGCACACACACATTACCGACTCCAGTAAGTACCAGTTTAGCAGACAGAATGGGATAAGAATTGCATTTTTCTGGCATTGTCATATTTTCCAGCTGATGAACGGGGCCCTCGGGCAGTGGTCCTGCTGTCACTAATTGAGATGTGCTTTCTTGACCTTCCGCTGGGGTTGTTTTGTTGACTCCTGGAGCACCTTGCTTAATTAAATAACACAAGTGCTCGGTTACATAAGGGCACCAAATTTCCATTTCACAATTCAAGAGCTATAGTAGCAAGAGCCACTCATAGCTACATAGCTGATTACACTGGCAAGACTAGTTGCAACAAGAATTCAAATGATCAGCTTCCCTGAGAGCTGCCGGCAGCCACACATGGATGTGGTTCCATTTTTGATTCGTGTGTTCTTTGGGTGTATTGCAGAAAAAACCTACAAGCTCAAAAATTTCCACATGACGGTAAAACAGCACAATCGAATCAATCCATCAATTGCCTATGTAGCAGTAAAATAAGCAGCTGCATTAACATTAAAAATCAGGCAAGTAACGCAGACATGTTTACATCTCCAAAATCTTTTTAGCAGTTTTGTTTTCAATACTTCCCAGCATCAGAGCCATGATGCCAAGGACGGAAAAGTACTGCTTTTAGAGAACAGATTGCAGAGGCTCAAATCTCAGCTCCTCTGAACTCTGGGACTTTCTTTCCCTTAATCTCTCTAAGCCTCATCTATGTGCGATTGAGGAAAAACCTCCTCCTTACATATCGTGCCCACATTATCCATTCTTCAGTCACTCAAAGTGAATTTAAAATTCCATACAAAATGTGTATGCCAGGCTCTCTATAAGCGGTTCAGGAAGTAAAACAAATGACACATCTTTCCCTTAAAGAACCCACCAGGCAAGTGGAGATCCAGCCAGGCCCACACCATGTGCAATTAGCCAGCCCCCCCGCTGCCCCCCCCCCCCCCCCCCGCCGCCGCGCCTCAAGCCTAATTGAGGATCTTGCTACAATGTACGAACTAAAGTGTGTCCTCACACCTCACTGCCTCCTACTGGACCACAACACCCACGGAAACAGAGGCAGAATCTTGTTCATGTATTGCAACCATGGTGGTCGGGTTCCCCCTTCCATCTCTGACCTCATCTCCAACTACTTTCTCTCTCCTTTATTCCACTCCAAATACACTGCCCTCCATGCTGCTCCTCAACATGCCAAGGAAACACATGCCTCAGGGCCTTTACTAGTACACTTGCTGTTCCCCTTGCCTCTTCCCCAGATATCTGCATTGCGTTCTCCCTGTGCCCACTGGTTTTGTTCAAATGCCCCCCTTCCCAGTGAGACCTCCCTGGGCCACATTTTAAAACTGCTATCCAGTACCACAGCATTTTCTATCTCCCTGCCATGCTTTCTTTTTCCCCCATAACACACATTACTAGCACAACCCCAATTTTACTCATCTTGCTCATTGTCTCATCCCTTCACCAAAATGCAAGCTCCCAGAGATAGGAATGTTTATGTAGACACTGCTGTATGCACGAGTATACACAGCACCTAAAACAGGTGCTGGTGTCCACGTAAGAAGGGATTAATGTGCCATAAATAAACTATAGGAACTCTAAAACATAGCATGATACAATCTGCTCTCAAGAAAATTAATTTTTTTGGAGACTGAAGGGCAAAACTAGTGGGGAACATTTTGTTTGGCCACTAACCATCTATTTCTACTTCTTAACAGCATCCCAGTTTCCTTTTAGGAGGTTATCTGTCTCCTGCAGTGAGTAGTCTTTGGAGATGGTACATCCAAGTGCTTGGCCTCCCGCTAAGGTCATTGAAAGGACAGATCCTTCCACTCATTGCCCTGGTGTGGCCAGACGGAGCCCATCACACAGTCTCTTCCTATTTGCATCCTGAGTAAGTGCCACAACAGTGGACAAAGTGATTGGAGTCCATTCATCTCAGTAGTGGTTTGCTGAGCCGACCGCTCCTGCTCTGAGATTGGTCACCAGATTCCTCACTCCTCATCACCTGGTGCTGCCTCGTTCCCAGCCAGTGCTGCCCTGCTTCTCCAGGCTCTGTTGAGTCCAGGGGGCTACACATAGCCTTCCCCAAATTTTCCTCTCTTCACTCAAGTTAGTTAAATTTCTTTCTAATGCTTTTACCCAGAGAACTCCAACTGATAAACATGAAAAAGAAAATAATTTAGGGAGGTATCTATTAAATGATAAATAAGTTCCCTTATTTGGCTCAGAGGAAGATGCAAGTCCCACAGCCCCCATGTAAGGGATGTGATCAGGCCTGGTCTTTGTATAATGTACAGGATCCAGATGGGTTGAGAAGGATGAGGCTCTGAGGCAAGGTAAATAAGACCAATATTCTCAGGTGTCTGCCAGACACCTTACTCAAGAATCCACAACTAGTAAGAAAAACAGTGAATCTTAAGATTGGAGGCAAGATCACATGTGGTTTCAAGGAAATAGAAGATTAAGTGATTGACAGAAGAACCACTTAATTAGAGGGGATCTGATAAAGATTTGAGACTAAGTAGAGGTAGTAAATGGTGAAACATCTAAATTTATATCTCCAGGCTATGATTATTCATCTCTGAATGATTCTGGAATGAAAAAAAGGCTAGAAGCAAATACGGTAAGAACAAATTTAAATATGAAATAGTGAGTTCTCTAAAATAGTAAACTAATGTATTTATGCATATTAATGACAATACTTTCCATTTGTTAATTACTCTTCCGCACAATGTTTTTCTTGAGCTGCCTTAAACCCCAAGTGTTAGAAATGAAGGTGTTAAATGGAAGAAATAATTATTCTTTGCTTTTCATTTCTCCATTACTAAATATATATATATATATATATAGTCTGGGCACCATACATTACATATTCCATTTTTATTACCCTGCCCAGTTCCTCAATACTTTTTTGAAACTATGCATCCTCCCCCCATAATCTTCATATGGGCCTAGGTTTAGTATTTATGAATAAACAGAGAAAATAAAATGTTTTGGGGAAAAAATTTATTTGGTTAGAAGTGTCAGTCCAAGGCAATCAGTCTGCTAGAAAGTCTAAAGCAGCCGTGGGCAAAATATGGCCCGCGGGCCGGATCCGGCTCGTTTGAAATGAATAAAACTAAAAAAAAAAAAAAAGACTACCCTTTTATGTAACGATGTTTACTTTGAATTTATATTAGTTCACACAAACACTCCATCCATGCTTTTGTTCCGGCCCTCCAGTCCAGTTTAAGAACCCATTGTGGCCCTCGAGTCAAAAAGTTTGCCCACCCCTGGTAAAGCCAGTTGCCTACACAAATGTTTAAATATTTATTGAGCTTAAGTGTTTAAAGTATTAACAAAACAAACAAAAAAAAAGAATACAATATATTAGAGGTAATAAGATGGATCTGGGGGGAAAAGCAATGATTACAGTCTTGTTTCTGTACCTTCTCCTTATTTCAGATGGTATCTTTAAGACCATGTAGCCCAAAATGGCCCCATGAATTCCTTCCTGCTGTGATAAAACTGCTCAGCACATCTTGAGAGGCGAGTGGTTTTGCCTGGGCAGGTGGCTAGCTGAAATCATTAAGGAGTAGGTCTGAGCAAATACATAAGCAAAAGGCGCAGCAAGAAAAGAACCATTAGCTGACAAAGCAGATGCTCCAACATCAGCAGCATAAAATAACGTTCACATAAGTGAACACACGTTTCTGAGAAACCAGAATGACTCCTGAAATCATGAGCAAGAACTGGCAAATGTCATCAGCTCTGTGTGGATGGGGATGTGGGGGGATTTAAAGAGACATTTCGCTCAGGGCCAATTCTCTCTAACAGGTGTTTCAAAGAAACCACTGGTCTTGCTTCTTTAGTCCTTGCTCTCATTGGATTCCTGTTTAACCGTTGGCAATAGGACACTGTTGTCCCCATCACCTTTACAGTCCATCACATGTAAAAGTTATAAAGGGGAAGGTGGGGCTTCGTGAGCTGTTATTTTCCTAAAATAAAATAGCATAAGCACCAAAAACTTGAAAGAACAGCACTCATAAGTACTAGTTATTTCGCACGTCATTTTTCTTAAAATATGTCCCCTACACACACTTGGACAACTTTCACACTTTTTAGGAAAGCTAGGAAATGCTAAAGGATGGGACAGAACTAGCAGGGGTCCAGTGGCAGGACCCGTCTCGCCTGAGTTACTGCCAATCGGCAAATGAGAATGAGGTTATTGGTGACTGACCACAGTCCCTAAAGGTGAGAAACCAATGCTCTCAGAATTGCCCTCTCCAATTTGAGAAAAGGGCAGTATTAGGTAAATATCTATAATAATAAAAGCGTAATATGCTAATTAGACCAGACTGCCGAACAACCTTCTGGACGTCATTCTGGACATCCTTCCCGACGAAGCCGTGGCAGCAGGGACCGAGGCAGAGGCAGTTAGGGGCGATCAGGCAGTCAGGCAAGTAATTAGGGGCGATGAGGCAGGCAGGTAGAGGCGGTTAGGGGTTATCAGGCAGGCAGGCGAGTGGTTAGAGACAATGAGGCAGGCATGCAGAATGGTTAGGGGCAATCAGGCAAGCCAGAAGGCCAGTGGTTAGGAGCCAGCGGTCCTGGATTGCGAGGGGGATGTCCGACTGCCGGTTTAGGCCTTATCCTACAGGGATTCCTCAGGATCAGGCCTAAGCCAACAGTCAGACATCCCTTGAGGGGTCTCAGATTGTGAGAGGGTGCAGGCCTGGCTGAGGGACTCCTGTCCCCCATGCACGGATTTCGTGCACCGGGCCTCTAGTTAATTTTAAGTTTGTACAAAATGCTAAAAGGAATACCAATAAGAAAATGATTTGGGGGCATGTTAGACTAGACATTCTAACTTGCAAACCCAGTGAGACTGGGTACCCTACTCCGAATATGAGCATCCAGCACCCCCTAGTGACTGGTGCACATTTATGAAATCTTTTCTTTTTTTTTTAAATCAGGAGCATGTATCAAACCTGGTTTGTAAAAGTAAGACTCTAGAAGCAACTTAATCCTTTCCATATGAAATGGTTTGAGGAAACACCCCTCTAGCCCATAGGACTAGAAACCTTCAGTTTTTCTAGGACATCTATGTGTTAGAAATGGGGATAAAAAAAGAAGGCAAGAACTATAAGATCAAGAAGCTTGCTGAATGTTAGCTTTCTTCTCAGGCCTCACCTGCTCTGGAGTGTCTGCTAAAGTCCTATGC
Organism: Myotis daubentonii; assembly: GCF_963259705.1. Classification (NCBI taxonomy): domain Eukaryota; kingdom Metazoa; phylum Chordata; class Mammalia; order Chiroptera; family Vespertilionidae; genus Myotis; species Myotis daubentonii. Next base: position 16,190,009 of record NC_081841.1, read on the forward strand.
ATTTTAAATTGCTGGACTACATAACCATTTTGGTACCTCCAAATACCAGAATTCAAAACATAAAGCAAGCAATGCTAAAAACATTTTTCTTTGTTTCCTAAAATAATAATCTGATAGAATGAGATGTGTCTATTTATATCATTAAATACTGACATTTCATCCCCCGCCAATTAATCATTTGTGAATATAATTCCATTCTTCGCAAATATTTATTGAACTCCTACTACGTGCCAGACATTATGCTAGGCATATAGGCAGATAAAACAGAAAAAAGAATCCCAACTTTCCTTCAGCTTACATCTTCAAAGAAGAAACAAACAACAATATGTTTAATTAAAAGATATAGTTTGTTGGATTACAGACATGCTACAGGGAGATATAAACTGTTATGAGTGAGGGGTTTCTTTTTTGCTTTTGGCTTTTTACAAGTTTAAAGAGGAAGACCAAGGAGAATGTCAACAAAAAAGAGACTGAATAAAAACCTGAAGAAAATGAGGAAGTGAACCATGCATATGATAATAGAAGAAATATCTGGGCAGGTTGGGAAACAGCAAGTGTAAAGGCCTTAGAGCTAGAACATAATTGGATGGACTCAAGAATCATCATAAGGGCCCTAGCCAGTGTAGCTCAGTTGTTGGAGCCTCATTCCATGCACTGAAGGGTTGCGGGATCAACTTCAGGTCAGGGCACATACCTGGGTTACAGGTTCCATCCCCAGTCGGGCATGTACGGGGCCAACAAATTGAGGTTTCTCTCTCACATCAATATTTCTCTCTCTCTCTCTCTCTCTCTCTCTCTCTCTCTCTCTCTCTCTCTCTTTCCCCCTCTCTCTTCCTCTTTCTCTAAAATCAATGAAAGCATATCGTTGGGTGAGGATTTTTTTTAATACAATAATATTAATTAATTAATTAATTAAAAAAGAATCATCATAAGGATCTGTATGGCTAAAATGGGGTACATGTAGGGAAAACAAGTATATGAATTCAATGCAGAACAGTCAAGAAAGCTGTTTCAACATAACACCAAAAGCACAAACAACAAATGAAAAAAAAATCAACAAATGGGGCTAATCAAACTTAAAAGCTTTTGTACAGTGCCCTGGCTGGTGTGGCACAGTTGATTGGGCATTGTCCAGTGCACCAGGAGGTTACCAGTTCTATTCCTGGTCAAGGGCACATGCCTTGTTTGTGGGCTCGATCCCCAATAGGGGGCATGCAGGAGGCAGCTGATTGATGTTGTGCTCTCACATTGATGTTTCTCTCTTTCCCTCTCTCTATCTCTCTAAACATCAATAAACTATTCTTAAAAAAAAAAAAAGCTTCTCTACAGCAAAAGAAACAATCAACAAAATGAAAAGTTAACCTATAAAATGGGGAAAAAATTGCAAGCCATGTATCAGATAAGGGGTTAATATAAAAAATGGATAATAATAAAAAAAAAAAAGACAAACTTAGGCAACTCAAACACCAAAAATAAAACCATATATATATGTATATCCCTAATATGCAAATAGAACTAACAGCAGAACAAATGAAAAACCAAACAACCAGTCACTATGACATGCGCTAACCACCAGGGGGTGCATGCGGAACATGGCGGGTGTCAGCCACGGAGGGATGGTGGAGCAGGTGAGCAGGTGCACCAGAACAAGGCGGGGTGGCAGTTGCTATCATCTGGGTGAGCCTCTAGTGGTGACTAAAAATTCTTTGTTCCCATGCGTCGCAGTCCCGCCCCACTCGCACACACTGCCAATGCCTGGCACCAGTCCTGATCGCGCTGTCAGCGGACAGCTGCAGGCCCTAATCGCCCCTGAGGGCTTCTCCACCCCCCCCTGCTCCTGAGGGGTGATCAGGGCAGCAGCCAACACTTGCACCCACTGCTGGCGCAGGCCCCAATGACTCTGCACTGTCAACAGGTGTGAGCGGGGCCAGCGCTGTCAGTGTGTGGGAGCAGCGGCCATGGGAGTGGCAGCCGTGGGAGCAGGGCTGCAGGCAGACAGGGGACTGGGGGCCACGGTGGGAAGGGCCAGTCGGGGGCACAGAGGATGGGCCAAGACCCACCCCTGTGCCCATGCAGCCTCGCAGCCCACAATTCCTTTGAAGGTGCATGAATTCATGCACTGGGCCCCTAGTCTAATAAAAAAAATGGGCAGAATGGACATTCTTCCAAAGAAGACATCCAAAGGGCCTACAGGTACATGAAAAGGTTCTCAACACCACTAATGATCAGGAAAATTCAAATCAAAATCACTACTGGATATCCCCTCACACCTTGAAATGAATAAAACTAAAAAAAAAAAAGGCCGTACCCTTTTATGTAATGATGTTTACTTTGAATTTATATTAGTTCACACAAACACTCCATCCATGCTTTTGTTCCGGCCCTCCGGTCCAGTTTAAGAACCCATTGTGGCCCTCGAGTCAAAAAGTTTGCCCACCGCTGGTCTAGAAGATAAGAGATAACAGCATTGATGAGGATGTAAAGAAAAAGGAACCCTTGTGCACTCCTGGTGGGATTGGAAACTTGTTCAGTGATGGAAAACAGTATGGAGGTTCATCAAAAGATTAGTAAGACTACCACACAATCCAGCAATCCCATTTCTGGGTATATATCCAAAAAAACTAAAAACAGGTTATCAAAGAGACATACTGCAGCACTACTCACAATAGCCATGAGAAAAAAATAAAAATTTTCCCACTGCAAACACATGGATGGACCTTGAGGGCATTATGCTAAGTGAGATAAGTCAGACAGAGAAAGACAAATACTGTGTGATATCTCAAATGTAGAATCTAAGAAAACTGAAATCATGAAAGCACAGACTAAAATGGTGTTTACCAGAGCCTGAAGATGGAAAAATTGAGAAATGTTGTTTAAGGTTACATACTTACAGGAGATAACTAGTAGTAGACAACTAGACCTAGAGACCTAATACGTAGTACCATAATTCTTCAATGTTAACGATAGGTTCTTGAAACTACAACTTGAAGCAAAATGATGTCTAAAACAACTAACTTTACCATAGGCTAACTGATATGAGAGTTAAGTTCCAACAGCATCTTTCTGGTAAAACAAACAAACAAACAAAACAAAACAAAAAAAACATCAAACTTCTAAAGATCCCAAACACTTCTATGACTAAACAGTGAAATAAATGTGAGCTATACACACACTTAAGAAATATTATTACAAACAAGATAATAATTCTCCACTTGCTTATTGTAGTTCAGAGTCTTGTGTGGCCAAAGCCTATCTCAGCAGCTCAGGGTGCAAAGCGGAAATCCACCCTGGATATGATGCTCTCCCTTCGCACCACACTCAATCATACTGGGACAATTTAGACATGCCATTTCACCTAGTATACACATCTTTGGGATGTGGGAGAAAAACCAGAGTACCTGAAGAAAACCCACACACACATAGGGAGAACATACAAACCCCACACAGACAGTGACCCCATGCAGGGAATCAATTATTTTCTTATCCACATTAAAACGAAACAACATTGAATGAAACAAGGTTATTTGAGGACTTACTGCACAGTGAGTACAGATAACAAAACTGTATTATAGACATTAAACTTGCAAAACCATATCCAATGATTAAAAAAAAATAGAAAACTGTTACTTAAGGGTCATTATAAGGACCTTGGCTTTACTCTGAAGCAGGAAGTCATCACGGGATTTTCAGCAAAGGACTGATATGATCTGACTTAACATTTTACAAGATTATTCTAGCTGATATAGTGAGAACAAACTTCAAAGCTGGGGATAGGAAGGAGCAAGACGTAAGTAGAAAGATCAATGAGAAGCCTATAACAGTGAAAGACTGTGGCTAGAATGATCCCAGTGGAGTGGTGAAAAATGGTTAGATTCTGAACATATTTTGAAGGTAGACCAGACAGATGAAGAATGTGAGAAAGAGAGTGTAGTAAAGGATAATATCAAGGTTTCGGCTTGAGCAATAAAGAACAGAGGTACCATAAAGTGATATGGGGAAGACTGAAGGAGGAATTCATTTGGGGAAAATGTCAGGAGCTCAGTTTTACCCATTTTAATTTTGGGGCCTCTATTGAGATCCCATGTGGGAAATAAGAGTGACAGAAATGTTACTAAAAGATTGACACGTTGTATTTACAATCCAAGCACAGTTACGGTGAAGAAACTGGGACTGCTGTTGGGAGAAGGAAAACATCTCTACAGCTTCCTGCAGGCAATGCTGATTCAGCACCATGGACAGTGACCGGCAAATTAGTAGACGCTGAATACAAAAAAATCATAGCACATCCATGAATAAGATTAGTGAAATTCAGTGCAACAATGTTAACAGATCTGACTGATTTTCTGTAGCTTTTTAAATTAGTGGCATCCATCAAATCATTATGCTGAATGGATGAGCTCTGTGACTCTTTTTCTGTGGCCAATCACTATTTTCCAAGTATTTTTTCTTTCTCAAATGCATCTTCAGACATTTGTTTTTCTGTCTTAAACACATACTCCAGGAAATCTGCTTATATATTTTCCAGTGTTTCCCTCTTCAGTAATTTTCATAGTCCAATTTAAATCTTTACTCTGCATTGTCTTTTGCTTATAAGCATTATTCCTTTTCAACTCATCTATGCTCATTATAAAACATCACACCAACTGCCGAAACCGGTTTGGCTCAGTGGATAGAGCGTCAGCCTGCGGACTGAAGGGTCCCGGGTTCGATTCCGGTCAAGGGCATGTACCTGGGTTGTGGGCACTTCCCCAGTGGGGGATGTGCAGGAGGCAGCTGATCTATGTTTCTCTCTCATCGATGTTTCTAACTCTCTCTCTCTCTTCCTCTCTGTAGAAAATCAATAAAATATATTTTTAAAAAAATCACACCAACCACAGTGGAGCTGAGAATGGTGCAGCAAACTTGCCCCTCATCAGAGGTTGGCTGGGTTCCTGATGATTACATTTCTCTGCATAATCATTTGATTCGTCCAAATTCCTCAGTGATGCAGATTCCCAAGATGGTTGATTTTGGTAACAAGGTCCATGATAACGTAATTTAGTACAATTTAAACTTTTTATTTAATAGATAATAGCTAACATGTTATAAACAACACAGAAATGTTCCAGGGAAACATGTGAAAATGTCCAGTTACAGGTTGTGCATAATCAACAACCCAGTTTCACATCTTCCCTTTTAAAGGCTAAAACATATTTTGGATCATTCATCAAAGTGCCATTAGTGTGAGTTATATGGGAATATCTTCAAGCCCATAATTAAGTGCTTCAAATTTTCACACCAGGCTTGGAGTCTACTTGTTGAAGTCTAACTCAATGTCTCACATGGTCCCGTTGGGACCGTCACATGTGAGGCCTAGACATTCTCCTAGTTATTCTTACTACAGAGTCTCTACCCTGCCTCAGCCATGTCATAAAAGGTCCATTCTGTGTCTTTGATATTTGTATCTCAGTAAGTATATGTAGAAGCTCACTGGGTGTTAATTCCAGCTCAGCCCGTTTACCTGTGTATGACCTTGGGCACATCATAACATCTCTTAGCCTCAGCTTATACATCAAAAAATGAAAAGCCGTATTTCAGAGTTGTTGGTGGATTAAGTGGTATCATGTATATAGTCTACCCTAGCCAAGCCCTCAAATACTAGCTCTCTAGAAAATCAAGTGATTCAGTATTTGTCTGTTTTCTTAAATGGTTGACTATTCAGTAGATTGGGATACTGATAATTTTCTTTCCTAAGCCAATAGCAGCTACTACCTAACTGCTTAAGTAAAAGATTGAGGATTCTGTATATGAAAATTTATACAGTTGGGACATATATTTTCCTATGACACTAATTGATACCAATTAAATTATTTTTATTCCAGGTAAAAAGATACTTATAATGAAAAATTAGCATGAGAAAGCTCACCATTTTATAACACATGGATTGGATTTTGTAGTTTTCCAACATAAATTTATGGATAATTCACACAAAAATACTTTACTCCCATTCATATATTAAAAGGACATCAATTAAGCAAGTTAAAAAGAAACCCAGAATACTTGAGTTTAATAGACATAATACACCTCCCTTGGGTCTGAATCCACTTAACAACTTTATACTAGAATTGAAGCAAAGTATCTGGCATGGGGGTTTCTATGACAACTTAGTTTTCTGGTTTGTGAAGCCATTTCCTCTGTGAAGTAAACATTCAGAGCTTTGTCTAATTCATTGCTAAGATCTTCCCCAGTGGCTGCCAATGTTTCTTTTTTGCAGCACATATTTTAATGTTTCAGACAATAATTCATCCCCATCTGTGACAAATGCATTATCCAGTCACATTTCTGTAGAATATAAACTCTCTCTCAACCAGTTAAGTGTAGCATTGCACTCTGAGATCAGAAGCCATATTTGTGCCCATCTGAGAAAATGTGTTTTTTTAGAATAATCTGTAAAGCTGCAGAACAAATTCAAACTAAATAGAAAGAATGCTTAGAGGGAATTTTTAAAATCTGTGATGCTGTCTTTTTATTCTTTAACTAGGGGCCCGGTGCATGAAATTCGTGCACTGGGTGTGTGGGGGGGGGGGGGGAGTGTCCCTCAGCCCAGCCTTCCCCCTCTCACATACTGGGAGCCCTCAGGCATTGACCCCCATCACCCTCCAATCGCAGGATCGGCCCCTTGCCCAGGCCTGACGCCTCTGACAGAGGCGTCACGCCTGGGCAGGGGACCCTCATTTCCCCCCATCACTGGTTCTGCCCCCAGCCCAGGCCTGATGCCTCTGGCCCAGGCATCAGGCCTGGGCAGGGGACCCCCAGACCCCTCCAATTGCTGGCTCTGCCCCTTGCCCAGGCCTGATGCCTCGGCCAGAGGCGTAGACCCCCATCACCCTCCGATCGCCAGATCGGCCCCTTGCCCAGGCCTGACGCCTCCACCAGAGGTGTCAGGCTTGGACAGGGGACCCCCATCTCCCCCCGATCACTGGCTCTGGCCCCCGCCCAGGCCTGAGGCCTCTGGCCCAGGAATCATGCCTGGGCAGGGGACCCCCATCTCCCTCTGATCATTTGCTCCACCCCCCGCCCAAGCCTGACGCCTCTGACCCAGGCTTTAGGCCTGGGCAAGGGGACCATCATATCCCCGCAATCTCTGGCTCCGCCCCCCACCCAGGCCTGATGCCTCGGCCAGAGGAGTTGACCCTCATCACCCTCCGATCACCAATCACTGGATCGGCCCCTTGACCAGGCCTGAGGCCTACGGCAGAGGTGTCAGGCCTGGGCAGGGGACCCCCAGCTCCCCGCGGTTGCAGGCTCCGCCCCTGCCCAGGCCTAACGCCTCTGGCCTAGGTGTCCGGCCCGGGCAGCAGGGACCCGCAGCTGCAGCGGCCCCGCGATCATGGACTTCGCTTTAGGCCCAGGCAAGGGACCCCTAGCTCCTGGGACTGCCAGCTTGGACCGTGCCCAGCTCCCATCGCTGGCTCCACCCCTACTTCCTGCTATCACTGGCCAGGGCGGCAAAGGCGCCTGATTCTCCGATCATGGCTGGGGGGCAGGGCAAAGGCGGCCCCAGGGCCATCTTTGCCCTGCCCCCCAGCTCTTAGCTCCCCCCTGGGTTTCCGATCACTGTCAGTGGCAGGGGGCTTCTTCCTGCTTTCCCTTTCGCCTCCCTGCATTGTGCCTACATATGCAAATTAACCGCCATCTTGTTGGCAGTTAACTGCCAATCTTAGTTGGCAGTTAATTTGCATATAGCCCTGATTAGCCAATGAAAAGGGTAGCGTCGTACGCCAATTACCATTTTTCTCTTTTATTAGTGTAGATTTTTATGCCTAGTGGAATTTCCTAATCCTGAAAAGGAATCATTCTTTTATTCATTCAACAAGCATTTATTAAGCCCTCACTCTGTAGCACAGAGTCCTTTTCAAATTGAGGAATTTGAGACCTGGGGGAATGGGTGACATGACTACAGGGGAGCCAAAGCCAGAACTTTTTGCTCTTAATCCAATGTTCTTTCCACAGCGTCCTATGCTGGGCATACCATGGGCATATATGATATATGGGCATGTCAGTTTTAAAACTCTGTCTCCCAAAGCTCCCAACTGTGAAAAAAATAAGCTCGGGAGTCCTCAGTTTAATTTTTATGTTGATGTTGTTTTTCAATTATTTACCTATCCACTCACACTCAAAAAATTCTCGAGAACCCCAAAACTTTTTCTCATCAATAAAAGCAGTGGGTACTGATTAGGGTGGAGGGGCATGGGGGGAAAAAGCACTTTCATTTAGTGCTGGAGAACATGTCAGTTAAAACAGTGTCTTTAAGGAGAAGCAATTTGAGAATAGCCATCAGAATTCAAACTATGTATAACTTTTGAGTATTAATTCTAAAGAAATGTCAGACTACTAGTATGTATTCCAGGATATGCATGTAAGAATGTTCACTATGTCGATACTGATAGCAGTAAAACATTGGCAATAACCTCATTTATCAAATTACCTAAATTAAGGCATGTTGCATTTATGATCTGGAGTAGTACTAGACTGCTATTAATAATGAGATTAACCTATTTGTCCTGGCATAACTCTCCAGGACAAATTAGTTGGGGGAAAAACAAGTTCAAAAAATACATATATTATGATCCATTTATGTTTTGAAATTTCATATATGTGACTCTGGTTCCATCTCTATCTCTCTGTCTCTATGATTACCGAAATGCATATTCCCCAAGAGTGGTATTGGGGCCCTGGCTGGGTAGCCCAGCTGGTTAAAGCATTGTCCTCATTTGCTGAGGTCCAACCCCAGCAGGTCCAGGGGTCCCCAAAGGTGTAGACGGAGTCGGCGAAGAAGGAATGACACGGAGACAGCGTTCAGTTGATCAGCAGCCTAGACAGGATCTCCAGCCAGGATCTCTAGCCAAGTTCTGGTCTGGATCTCCGGAGAGGTTCTGCTTAGGATCTCCAGCCAGGTTCTGTGTCCATATTCTCTTGCTAGGTTCTCCAGCCAGGGTCTGTCCAGGTTCTCCAGCCAGGTTCAGTCACCAGGTTCTAGTCAGGTTCTCTTGCCAATTTCTGTAGTCAGGTTCAGTCCAGGATCTTTTGCCATGTTCTCTCCAGCGAAGTTCTTCTGTCTGTAGGTTCTGTCTTCTTGGTTCTCTTCTAAGTTCTGTCTCTTTCTGTCTTGTTACATCTGTATTTCTACCAGTTGATTCAATCCTATCAATCTCTATTACAAAGGTTAGGGCGTTTCTTATCTCCATTCCAGGGAGTAAAGATTATGTAGCTTAAGCATGATTGTTCATAGTTAAAGTGATTAATTACCCGCCTGGCACTTAGTTGAGGGGTTTTATTCCCTCCCTAACTTCAGGGGAAAATCCCTACTTGGGGAAACAACCTTTCTCAGAGAGGAGACCTTGGTTAAAACACATAGTGCCAAGAAGGTGAGCAAACATTTTAAGAACAGTATGCCATATATGCCAGGTCCCTTGAAACAGCAAGCATGGACCGGCTCCCGGCACTCATTTCCAAGGTTGTCAGGGTACATACAAGAATCAACCAATGAATGCAAAAATAAGTGGAACAACAAATTGATGTTTCTCTCCCTTTCCTTTTCTCTCTCTCTCTCTAAAATCACCAATAAATAACGATTTTTTAAGAGTGGTATTGGGGTAGCAAGGAGATACATTGAGTCATTTCCTCTTTATTCTTCCATACCATACTGATTTTTAAATAAACATGTAGTGATTTTATAACTTTTAAAAATGTAAGTACTATGCTGGGCATATCTGTTTTAAAACTCCTGTCTCTCAAACAGCTGAGAGAAAGGCAAGGCCTTTCTTAGTGATCCCACCACTGATGTCTACTGTCCTAAATGAAACTCATTGTACGCATCAGATTTGTTTTATTCTTGGAAACTTGCTCCTAAGCTTTCATTACCCATTTGATGGCACATTAAGAAACCATATGGCAGCTTACTAGGCCTGACTACACTGCAGAAACCATTTCTATAAATAAAACGGTTGACAATTACCTTCAGGGCATCAATAGATGGATGTGGGAGCCAATCAGAAACACAGAAATATCCCTTCAGTTCTAACAACCATGAGACCTTTTATTCAAAAGTGCGTTGGCTGTGGCATGGAGTGCTAAGTCGATCAGTTCCAAGACTATTCATTCGTACTGACCAATGAAAAAGTAAACTCTGAGAAATGATGCTCAGCTGAGGACAGGACCTTGCATCATTAATGAGAAAATCCGCCCGCACAACCAGGATCTGGCCAGCAAAGCAGAGGAAGAAAGAGAAGCTTCCATTCCTTCATCCTTTTTCCTCATCAGCACAAGAAGAAATGATGAAGACTACAACTCTGCATTGCAAACCAGGGATGAATAGGCCACTGGGAAACATTTTGGAAACCCAATGATGGAGGTCGTCTAGAATCTCAACTGCCTGCTGGCTAAAATTCTGCCTGTATCCCAGTTCTATTTGGAGGGGAGGAAAGCAATTGACATAGCAGCAGAAAAAGAACTGCACAAGGACCACCAGCAGCTGTAAAGCTCCCAATTTCTTTTATCTTGGAGAGCCACAGATAAGCTTGCTGACTTCCATTTTTCTCAATTTCCAGCCAAGTGTTTGGTTTTCCTCGAGACAGACATGCCACAAATGTATTTCAACACAGAGTAAAAAAATTGTTCTGTAATCATCCCATCTGTGCTCTGTCAATTCTCATGCTACATAATAATCAGAGGAGGGAAAGGGGAAATTTGTTTTGAGAAATCGATTTTCTCGCTGGGGTGGCAAGAAAGCCAGGAGACCCATCAATTATCAGCAACTGTTGAAAAGAGTTTCTTTGGTAATTAAATGAAGGAGTGAGATTTCAATAGATTGAAGAATGAATGGGTTTCAGCAATGTACAGGCTGAGGTCAAGTGGGAGAGCTCCCCCTCTATTCAAAACATCTAAAATTGCTACATAAACTGTAGCTACACAACCACAAACGTTGTAAATGCCAAGCCAGGCTGGAAGGAAAGGAGAGGAGAGGCAGGAGGTAGGGAAATGGAGAAGGTCAAGAGGGAGGGATTCAAATGTAAAAGCAACAAGCAGAAACTATGCTACCGCTGCCTTCGGGGAAAGAGCCTGAAAGCTGGGGACAGGGAGGTGATTTAGAGCCACTGCATGTCAGATGTTAAGGATAAAAGGACAAGTAAGACATGGCCCACTTCCTAAGGCGCATGGCATGGGTTCCAACATGCACTCCCTGCGTGGTAAGTCAAGTGTGCATGGGGTCGAGGTAGGCGGGCAGAGAAGGCGAATAAGAGAGGGAACTAGGTAAGAAGAGAACCAGTCTTTAGAAAGCATTTTAAACAACAAATGAAAATTGTATCTTATACTTAGAAAAATGTAGTTGGCAACTGTGCTGCTGCTTTTGAAACCTATTTTCAGGTGCTTTTTTTTAACGTTTTTATTGATTGAATTTTTAGAGAGAGAGGAAGGGAGAGGGCTAGAAAGAAGGAAAGGGATAGAGAAAGAAATGCATCAATAAGACAGAAACATCATTGTTCTGCTGCCTCCTGCACACCCCCTACTAGGGATCAAGCCCACAACCCTGGCATGTGTCCTGACCGGAAATCAAACCAGTGGCCTCTTGGTTCATGGGTCGACGCTCAACCACTGAACCACACTGGCTGGATTCAGGTTCTTTATGTCAATCTTTATTTCATAAAAATATGAAGCAGATAGGCCATAACCGTTCTTCAATACCAAAAATTTTAAAATACACATTTGCTCCAAAATAACTTTGAATTTTATTAGCATTGATGCTCATTCTTAACTGATCCTAAGCCATGAAATCCAGTTTTCTAAACTATCAATTTTAATACTACTGATGAATCTTACTTTAAATCATAGGGATGAATATCTATCTTTGAAAGTTGCTATGTACTGAAATACAGTTTTCAACTAAATTACAGTATTTAAGCACTGAATAGTTTTTACTTTTCCCTATAAATACTACTAGTCCCTCTTTGACAGAATGGGAAACTGTCACACTGCTGAAAAAAATCAACAACTTCATCTATCCTGGTTTTCTACAACTATATTTAACTTACATTTGAGGATGCTGAATCAGAAAAAGAGCAGAGTAGTAAATTTTGACTACATTTATTCTTCTCTCTGTTACTTAGTTCATTGAAAATGACTAGGACACCATTTACAGACCTACCTGACAACTAAATTTATTGAATGTCCTTATTTTTATATTCTTCGGGTCATTTAAAATAAGAAAAAAATACATGATCAGCCTATGTTTGAGGATGAGTCATACTTAGATGGGAAAAGCCCCTCATAGGTTAGCCAGCCCAGGGTTTCTCAGTCTTGGCACTATTGAGATTTTGGATGGAGAATTCTTTTTTGTTGGCAACTGTTGTGTGTACTGTAGGATGCTTAGCAATAGCTCTGGCTTCTATCCACTAAATGCCAGTAACATCCCCCAAATCATGACAATCAAACATTGCCTCCAGATGTTGCCAAATATCTCCTGGGGCCAAAATCGCCTCCTGCTGAAAAAACACCAACATGAAGATTTGGAAGTTGAGTCGAAGAAAAGTTCAGGAACATACTCAAAGCCACAAATCTGGAGTATAGCATCACTGGGAGTAAACCCAAATTGTCTGAATCTTAGACTAATGTTCTTTCAACAATACCTCCCTGTTTCTCCCATTAGATATTACTATATTAGGTTTAAAAAAAACAAGTTGTTTTAATGATCTGATTCATAATGATGATGCTCAGTAATAATAAATATTCTTAAAAACTTTAAAAAGTAGTTAACTCTATTTGCACTACATAAAAACTCCCCCACCCTCAATTTCCTTTAGCTACTTGAGGAAAATCTATGATTTATAGAAAATTAGCCTGGGATCAATTAAGAAGACACCCAAGTTTAGATAACATATTTAGGCTTCCATTATTTATATATCTATTAAAGTTGACCCCAAATTTTCATGGCCTGAATGATAACACTAGGATGTAGCCAAGATACCTATCTATTATCCGTCAAGTAATTTAAAAGTGCAATTTTTACATTAACCTTTTTTTGTCCTCTGCCAAGTTTCTGCTCGTTACATTCAAACTTCATAAAAGCCTGGCATTAAGGTAAAATTCTGTACCTGAATGGTTTTGAACTTTGCAAACCATGAACTTGAGCGCATTGCTCTTTTGTAAAACAAGCACTGAATACTTAGCACACTCACCTTACTAAATCCTGTGTATAAAGGTAGATGAGACACAATGCTTACCTTTAATAGACATATAATCCAGTGTTTAATATACACAGTTAATTTTTAAATAATTACATAAAAGGTACCATGATAGCAAAAGCCAAGGGCAATGAGCCCAAACTGGTGTTGCAAAGTTTCTTAAAGAAGGCTGAACTGTAGCCATGTTTTGAAGGATGACGTATTAGTGCCAATCAATCAATCAAAAGTGACAAGAACATATCAACAAAGGTAATGGCAAAAGCAAAGGCAAGGAGCCATGAAATAGTGGGAACTACAATTTGTTATCCAATCTTTCAAACTATGAAAGGAATGATCAAAGATTGGGTTGGAGAACTAAGAGGAGGCCAGGAGGTAAGGGTTTTCAAAAAACTATTCATTCGTATATTGCAAAGGATACATTTCTTCATAAAAGGGTTAACTGTTGCACATATGAATGATGTACAAAATATTTATGTTACATATGTTATTATCAAACCTATACATGATTGCGAAGTAAAAGTTATGTTTTTTCATATGAGGCATAATCACAACTTCTGAGTCCTGCGTTATGTATGACACAGCCTTCTGTGGAGGAGAAGCCAGAAAATAATGTGGATAATCTATTGTATTCTAGGCAAACAAATTTTTCTATCACAGTTCCCCAATAATGCATCATCACCTCATCACAATCCACAAGGCCATAATTTATAGATGTTGTCAATTAGATCAATTTATTGTCAACAAACAATCTTTAGTCTCTCCGTAAAACAGAGAATGAAGGTGCCACAGCTCACCAGATCTCACTGAGAAAATTGACTAATCTTTAGCACACTCCTCCACTTCTGATCCCTTTATCTAATTTGTATGGCTTTCATGAATTAGTTGTGCTTTGTCCCCAAACCATGTTATGCCATTTGTACTTATTATTGTAATTATGTGATCTGAGTTAAATAGCAAGCAAAACAATAAAGTGTGTAAAAAGAGAGTTGGCATTTCTCTGAAAAAATAAGTTGAAAGCTTTGGAAATACTTGATAAAGCTGAGTCACATATACAGAAATAATTGCTACAAACCAGCAACTGTAGTAATCAGGCAAATCATAAAACACGAAATGAATTCTGCACTTGTTTTCACAGGTGTCTAAGTCCTCCTAAGTGATGAGTTACAGGCATGATTTATACAAGAAAGATAATGTAGAACACAAATTTATGGATTCTTATTTGAAGAATGGTTCTTATCCCCATGCCAAAAGATTAGCAAGTCAGCTTAAGTTTTTGTTTAAAATAAAATGTTCAAGAAATGCAAATATCATACTGCTTTAATGATTCTCTCATTTAAAATTCTTTTTCCATTGCCCCCCAAAATCTGTCCTAAGCATTTAGAGTAAAGGGGCTTCTAAGTCTGTTTCTGGTGACATTAAGAAAGTCCATTCCACATCATATGTTACCAGGAAAATGCAAATTAAAGTGATCAGATACCGCTACATACCTCTTGGCCAAAATCCAGATAATATTAAAACAAGCGAGTAAATTATACAGTATGTTGGAAGATGATAAATACTATGGAGAAAAATTAAGCTGCAAAGGAGACAGAGAATATCAAGAGGTGGGAAGTGGTACAAACGCATGTAGGGTGGTTAAGGAAGACTCCATGGAGAATTTGGGCTAAGAGTTGGAGCTAAGCATCAGCCAAGAAGACAATAGAGAAGAGTGTTCTTTGGCACAAGGAATAACAGTTCCAAGAGCTGGGACTGGAAAGTGCATGTAACAGTTGAAGGACTGGAGCAGCGTGAACTAGCTGAGTGTGGGGGAAAATAGTACAAGTTGAACAAGGACATTATTTAGATCCATGGGAAGTCAACATAGGATTTTTAGCAGAGAAATAACATGACATGACTTCTGTTTTAACCAGGTAACTCTGAGCTTCTGTGTTGAGAATACAGCGTAACAGCCAAGTTCAAAGCGGGGAGGCTGCTGCAGATGATAGTCAGGAGATGACAGTGGCTTTGATCTGGGTGGCGGTGGAGGAAGTAGTGAGAAGTGTTGTATCCCAACATATTCTGAACCCATATTCTTTGCTTAAAGAAAGGACGAACCTTCTCTCTTTGAGTTTTTTCTTTTGCATAAAGCAAATATAAGGCTAAAATTATTCTGGTCGTCCTACAGGAAGTAGATTTGTGGTCTTCAAACCCTTTTGCCCCTGTATGTCTTAAAACAAAACAAAAACCTATACATTCCCTCCTGAGTTTTGTATTCCTCCATGAAGTTAAGTTGGAATTATCATAAACTGACACAGGATTGCAAAGAACATAATTTCTGGAGAACCAAGATGGCGGCATAGGTTAACGCTGGAGTTTGCTGCTTTGAACAACTACTTCAAAAGTGAAACCAAAAAACGGAAGGGACATCAACCAGAACCACAGGAACGCTGGCTGAGTGGAAGTCCTACAACTAGGAGGAAAGAGAAACGCACACGGACACTCAGAGGAGGCGCAGTGCTGAAGTCAAATTCTGAGGTGAGGAGTGCGCGGAGCGGGCTGGCGGCGGAGGGCGCGGTTGTTGTTTTCAATCGGGAGGGAGTTGCAGACTCTGAGCACCAGATCCGGGCGAGTCTTTAGGGACCCAGACTCAAACGGGAGAAGCGGGACTGTCTGGCTTCGGTCAGAGCGAGTGCAGCTTTCTCTCTGAGCTTTGCAGCGGGTTCTGGGACTCAGAGAGGCAGAGCCCCTGGGGACAGGACTGAGAGCCGCCATAACTGCTCTCTCCGGCCCACCCTGTTGATCCTGTGCGACCCGCCCTGCCCAAGCCCTGCACAGAGGCATTTGCCGGATAGCCTCAGGCAAAGGCTAGATTAGCACCTCCCTAGAGGACAGAAGTTCTCTCACTGCTGACACAGCTGATTCTCATAGCCACTTGGCCTGGAGGTCAAACCCTCCCTGGAATTAGCTACAACAATCAAGATTTAACTATAAGACTGCGAACAAAGACCAGTAGGGGGTGCACCAAGGAAGCATAACAAAATGCGGAGACAAAGAAACAGGACAAAATTGTCAAAGGAAGATATAGAGTTCAGAACCACACTTTTAAGGTCTCTCAAGAACTGTTTAGAAGCTGCTGATAAACTTAATGAGATCTACATGAAAACTAATAAGACCCTCGATCTTATATTGGGGAACCAACTAGAAATTAAGCATACACGGATTGAAATAACGAATATTATACAGACGCCCGACAGCAGACCAGAGGAGCGCAAGAATCAAGTCAATGATTTGAAATGCGAGGAAGCCAAAAACATCCAACCGGAAAAGCAAAATGAAAAAAGAATCCAAAAATGCGAGGATAGTGTAAGGAGCCTCTGGGACAGCTTCAAGCATACCAACATCAGAATTATAGGGGTGCCAGAAGATGAGAGAGAGCAAGATATTGAAAACCTATTTGAAGAAATAATGACAGAAAACTTCCCCCACCTGGTGAAAGAAATGGACTTACAGGTCCAAGAAGCGCGGAGAACCCCAAACAAAAGGAATCCAAAGAGGACCACACCAAGACACATCATAATTAAAATGCCAAGAGCAAAAGATAAAGAGAGAATCTTAAAAACAGCAAGAGAAAGAAACTCAGTTACCTACAAGGGAATACCCATACGACTGTCAGCTGATTTCTCAACAGAAACTTTGCAGGCCAGAAGGGAGTGGCAAGAAATATTCAAAGTGATGAATACCAAGAACCTACAACCAAGATTACTTTATCCAGCAAAGCTATCATTCAGAATTGAAGGTCAGATAAAGAGCTTCACAGATAAGGAAAAGCTAAAGGAGTTCATCACCACCAAACCAGGATTATATGAAATGCTGAAAGATATCCTTTAAGAAGAGGAAGAGGAAAAAAAAGGTAAAGATACAAATTATGAACAACAAATATGCATCTATCAACAAGTGAATCTAAGAATCAAGTGAATAAATAATCTGAACAGAATGAACTGTTGATTATAATAGAATCAGGGACATAGAAAGGGAATGGACTGACTATTCTTGGGGGGGAAAGGGGTATGGGAGATGTGGGAAGAGACTGGACAAAAATCGTACACCTATGGATGAGGACAGTGGGTGGGGAGTGAGGGCGGAGGGTGGGGCGGGAACTGGGAGGAGGGGAGTTATGGGGGGAAAAAAAAGAGGAACAAATGTAATAATCTGAACAATAAAGATTTAATTAAAAAAAGAAAAAGAACATAATTTCTGGCATATGTAAATAGTGAAATTTTCAAACAGAACTTTAATGTCCCACCTAGGTAGTTAATTGTACGGTTCCATCTGGGCCACAAGGTGCCCAGACTTTGATCAAACATTGCTCTGGGTGTGTCTGGGAGGGTGTTTCTAGATGAGACTGACACCTGAATGAGTAAAGGGATCTGCCCTCCCTAATGTGGTGGGCCTCATTCAGTCAACTGAACACCTGAATAGAACCGAAAGGCTGAGTAAGAGGGAACTCCTCCTTCCAGACTGCCTTGAGCTGGGACATCAATCATTTCCTGCCCTTGGACTCATCTGAAATATTGACTCTTCTTGGGTCTCCAGCTGCCAGCGTTTGGACTGGAACGGAAACCAGTGGCTCTCCTGGGTCTCCCGCTTGCCAACTGCAAAATGTGGGACTTCTCTGCCTCCAAAATCGAATGAGCCAATTCCTTATCTTTTTAAATTTCATTATTAATTAAGGTATTACATATGTGTCCTTATCCCCCCACTACCCCCCCAACGCCCCCTCATGCCCTCACCCCCCCGTTGTCTGTGTCCATTGGTTAAGCTTATATGCATACATACAAGTCCTTCAGCTGATCTCTCCCCCTTACCCCGACCGTCCCCCACCTTCCCTCTGAGGTTTGACAGTCTGATCGATGCTTCTCTGTCTCTGGATCTGTTTTTGTTCATCAGTTTATGTTGTTCCTTATCTCTTAATACCTCTCTCCCTCCCGCTGCCCCGTGTGTGCATGTGAATATGTTACTAGTTCTGTTTCTCTAGAGAAGCCTGTCTAATACAACACCATTATCCATTTTTAAAATAACTGACCAAGTTCAAGCTCTTCCTTAGCAGCTGGAAAATTTATAGGGTTTTTTTTTTTACCCTTTCATTCTTACACTGAGTCCACTTCCCACAGAACTTTATCCCAATGTAGTACATGTTTATGTTAGAATGTCTGTTATTGCTCACACAGTACCATACTTATTTGGCAGGAGAATATTTCAAATTGCTGTTCTGTTCAGGGCCCGGTGGGTTTTATATCACTGCACAATACACTACGGTAATATTTGGGGAGGATGAGAGAGATTCCATTCTTTGCCAAAATGGGAAAGAGTAATTGTGAAGGGGAGGTGAGAGATAAAACTGAGCATATATAATTGAGAGTTTGGGAACTGATGCCTTCAAAACCTGTACTTTGCTAAGTGTTTGGATATATCCCAGGAATACCTGTTTCAAGGCCCTGGAGATGACCACGCATTTGTCTGAGCGTTACAGAATCTTCTGTGCGTGTGTCATTGTGGCTCCGCTGCTTGGCTCCCCCAGTGCTGCCCTGGGGAATAAGGAGGGCAGCCTGCTCTTCAGGCAAACGTGTTTGTTACCAACTCAGCTCGCTCTAGGATGCTAACCCCAGCTTTAATTTGACATTTGGCTAAGGCACCAAGTCTCAACTGGCCACAAAGAAAAGCTGCAATCTAGGCTTTATGAATCTGGGAGTAATGCCACCTCAGGTTCAATGTCAACGAATAATTCTCAAAACCTCAGCTGAGAAAAACAATACACAGGGAAGAGTGCTTGAAGGACAAGTACTACACCTACTCTTCATGTCGCTGGGCCAAATCGGATCAATAGGGAATAGAACCTTACAGTTATAAAAGGGCCTTTTACAGAATTCTGCTTTGAAGCAATGCTATCAACACAAAAGTGTTGGTGGGGGATCAGCCATGTAAAATCTGATGATTTTCATAACAAAACACTGTGTACTCTTTATGGAGATTCCTGGGAGAACTTCTCCGATGTTGGTGCCAAGAGTGGTTATAATCATCCAGAGCAACTGGTTTCTCTTTGTTCCTGCAAGTGTTTCCTCTTCCCTCAGGCTGATGGGAAGCTTACAGCCACAGCTGTGGCCCCTGGACCTTCCACTTAGGTCATTCTGACATGCATTTAATTCAGGGGTGGGCAAACTTTTTGACTCGAGGGCCACAATGGGTTCTTAAACTGGACCGGAGGGCCGGAACAAAAGCATGGATGGAGTGTTTGTGTGAGTTAATATAAATTCAAAGTAAACATCATTACATAAAAGGGTACAGTCTTTTTTTTTTTTTTTTCAGTTTTATTCATTTCAATCGGGCCAGATCCGGCCCGAGGGCCATAGTTTGCCCATGGCTGAATTTTAATTGCATTCCTGGTTCCATTTTGTTCCCGCCTTTTCTTCCTTGCTTTTTTTTTTTTTAATCTCTTTTCATTCTGCCAAATATTATGTATTTGTATCAGCACCCTAAGTTCCTCTGGTATGAGGTTATATACACATGAATACCTATGTATGTACCTTCATGCTATAGTTTCATGCTCTTTCTATCACCATCTACAGAGCTATTTCTCTTGAAAATATTGCCTATTCTTTTAATGGTTGGAGTCATAAATATGCTATAGACTGTCACATAAAACCAAGTCAGAACACAAGATACAATCATCAGGGTCTCCAAACGAAATTAAAAACTAAACAGAGTACAGGAGTATTTAATCAACAGAACAACAACAAGACGATAAGAAGCCCTGGCTGGGTGGTTCAGCTAATTGGAGCATCATCCTGTACACCAAAGGGTTGTAGGTTCCATTCCCAGTCAGAACACATAACTGGGTTGCGGGTTCCAACCCCAGTTGGGAAAAGTATGTGAGAGAACTGATTGATGTTTCTTTCTCTCTCTCTCTCTCTCTCTCTCTCTCTCTCTCTCTCTCTCTTTCTCTCTCTCTCTCTTTCTCTCTCTCTCTCTCCTCCCGCCTCCTTCTCTCTCCCTCCCTCCCTCCCTCCCCCCTTACTCTCTCTTTAAAAAAAAAATTTAAAATATCCTTGGGTGATGATTAACAAAAAACAAAATATGTTTCTAAGTTTTGATCAACAACCATTTTCTGAGGTCCTACTTTGTGCCAGACACTAAGCTACATGTAAAGAACTAAAAGGAAAATAAGAATGGTTCAAGATTCAAAAAGACTACTACAGTCTGGGGGCAAGGAGGAGAAGTTACATATGCATATATGTCTATATGGATACATTCACACACATACATGGTATACCATTAACACTATGACATAAGTCTATATAATCTTATAAAAGCAGGGGCCAGTTAATGCGACCTAAGGGGATAACAGGAAAAGGGATTTTTTTATTGACTGCCGTGATTTAAGGGACTCTAATTCAATCAAGACTGTACTTGATTTACTATAAGTATAGTTAACTAGATAAAAAAACATGTCAAACGATATCACTTCATCAGTATGACCAAGACAACAGTCTCCAGTCCTGTCCAGTTTTGATCTCTACTTGTCCCATTCTGTGGAAACTTACCTAGTCCCCAGTGATTAGGGCAGTTTGTGGCATGATTTTCTTCCTCAATTTTGCAAGGGAAATCTAAAATCTTATCGGCAGCCTAAAATCCTCCAAAAGTCAGGGTCTGACAAAAGGGGTATCTTGGCTGGGATCCATAAAATCTTTCATGAGTGTATTTTCAGTTTTGTGACCTAAGACACCACATGATTTACAGAAATACGCTTACTATTTGAAACGGAGGGCACTGCATCACTCAAAGGTAACTTTCAGAGATAAGGGAACTAGCCTTGACTCCACTCTCCGGAAGATTTTATACCTTTTGCTAAAGGAAAAAATGTACGTAGGCTTTAGAAAGAACTCTTTCAGCTTAAAGCACTCAGTAAAATGTGAGGCAATGTATAATTTTCAGCCAATGTATAATTTTCAGCCATATTTAATTCATTTTCCCCACACTCCCAAGCCCCAGGATCTGAGGGTCCTTTTCTGTGTCCCCACAGTGTTCCTCTCCCATGTCAATCGCAATGGGCTGTCAACTTCTTATACTATCAGGGTCCTAATTACTATTTGCTGAAAATTCTCAGGATGTGAAACTGCTTAAAGTAAATTTAAATGCATCAATATTATTGCTCAAAAAAGTAGGTACCATTGATATATTTCCAATTAACCCTATTTTACACAGCTTCCCAGAGTAAGGAAATTCCCAGAATTCTCTATGGAACCATTTCATACATTTCAGGGTGGTTTGCAAGTACACACAGATGCATAAAAGGTAACCCTTTAGGACAGCGGTTCTCAACCTGTGGGTCGCGACCCCTTTGGCAGTCGAACAACCCTTTCACAGGGGTCGCCTAAGACCATCCTGAATATCAGATGTTTACATTACGATTCATAACAGTGGCAACATTACAGTTATGAAGTAGCAACGAACGTAATTTTATGGTTGGGACACAACATGAGGAACTGTATTTAAAGGGCCAGAAGGTTGAGAACCACTGCTTTAGGAGTTCATGATGGCCCACTCACCCTACTAACCGCATTGACTACTCTCGCTGAAGTGCCCCCCCCCCCCCCAGATATTGTTTCTTCATCTCCCTTTAAGACACTATTTCCTTAGCAGCAGTTATCTAATCTATACGTGTCCATTTTAGTTCCTAGGTTTATCTCCCTGCATCCTTTCAGCTCCAGGTGGGAGTCAGATGCATATCTTCCACCTCTCACGACCTCCAATGCCACCACCTTGGTCCATCACCACCTCTGTCCTGATTTCTGCACCAGCCTCCTCGCTGGTGTGCCTTCACCCTGACTCCCCACAGTCTGTTCCCCATGCAGCAGTAAATGAGATCCTTTCGAGGCTGCCAGTCAAATCATGGATCTCCTGTACTCAAAGCACTGGCTTCCCACCTCACTGTGAGCAAACTCGAATTCCTACCATGACCCCCAGCTCCCAGCCTCCTCCTCTGTCACTCTGCTCTTGGGCTCCTGGCCTCCTTGCTATTCTGTAATCAAGCCAAGAGCAATCTCTTCTCAGGGCAGGCCTTTGCACAGGCCGTTCCCCATGCTTGGGCATCTTTTCCCATACATCCCCTGGCTCACACCCTCGCTCCCCTGCTCAGGGCTCTGCTCAAATAGCACGTTGCTGAGACGACTGCCCTGGCCGGCATACTTCATGCCACCTTCGCTTTCCCCTTCATTCGGCTTCACTTACAATGGCCTGACATCAGTTTATTTATCAGCTTCTTTGTAAATCTCCTCCTACTTAAATGTAATCTCTTTGGGAGCAGGGAGCATATTTATTTTATATACTGCTGTATCCTGGGGCCTAGACTAGAGCCTGGCCTTTCAGATGATTGAAATGAGTAAATCTTACATAAGGTCCCTTTGTCATTCCTAATGCCTAATGAGAAGTCATCTCTCCCAGGGCCCACTATTATCATCTCCACACCAGTATCCCTCATTGCACACACCAGTCCTTCTAACTTGGACTGCATTTGGCTCTCAGAGGGATGTTATCTACAATCTGACCTTGTCTTTCTCCTGCTCAAAATTTTGTCCAGTGCCTACAGAATATAGCAAAACCTCCTTTCCCTGTCATATTACGCCTCTGGAGATCTGGCCTGAGCCTTCTGGCTAAGCTTCATCTCCGACATCGCCCCAAAGGATAAATTACGTGCAGCTCACTTTTGCCCCCAGTGTCTTTGCACTTGATCGTTTCTCTGTCTGGAGCAGCGTCCCCTGCTTTGCAACTCGTCCGAATGGTCTCAGGGCAGATGCTACCTCCTCTGCCCCAGGTCAGCCTTAAGCCTCCCCCTTCCGTGCTCTACCTCCACCTTGCAGATATTTTCAAGAAAGCACATTACCTTATTTTATTATAATTATTTATTTTCAGGTCAGCTGCCCGGTGAACAGCAGACCCCTTAAAGAAAGGGGCCATATCTTATTAGTATTCATATTCCTCACGCTTGGCCTACAGTAAGTGCTCATTAATTGCCTCCTGAGTTAATTATAGACAAATTAATAATAAGGCAATGATACAGAACATTTGCAGAAGGATCTGAGCAACTGGTGCTCTGAATTTGGGGATGTGAAGACATTAAATTCAGTTGCAAATTTAAAACAATGTTTTTTAGAGTTAGATGGGCAATTCAAAATATGGGCTTTTAAAGGAGCGATAAAAGAAACAAATGAGTCCATCCCACCTACATGTATAAATTTTCAGTATTTTCCCCAGGTAATTTTTTCATTCTATGGTGCCTAAAAAACACTCCCTTTCTCTTCTCATCCCTCAATACTCCTGGAAATGTGTGACGACTAGACAAGGAACAACCATAAAACCATTTTGAATAATTTATTTAAAGAAAAAATACTATACACACGTGTGTGTGTGTGTGTGTGTGTGTGTGTGTGTGTGTGTGTAGAAAGAATACTTTAAAAGACTACTGAGATTCATAAAAGAAGATCTGAATAAATAGTATATATATCCTGTTTGGGGACAGGTTGGAACAATTTCATTAAAAAAAAAATCTTCCTAAGATAATTTATAAATTTAATTTAACCTTTCCACTTGTATGCATGCATATAAGCATAACCAATGGACATAAGACACTGGGGAATAGGGGAGGCTAGGGGACTGTCTAGGGCGAGGGGATAAAATGGACACATATGTAATACCCTTTGTAATACTTTAAGCAATAAAAAAAATAAAAAATAAAAAAAAAACAAATAAAAAAAAATTTAACCTTTCCTTAAAACATGGTTTTTTTAAAAGAACTAGACAATTTCTAAAGTTCATACAAAAAAAAAAATAAACATGTAAGAAGATCCAGAAAATCCTGGAACAAAACAAATAAATAACAAGAGAAGACCAGCCATACCAGATACTAAAACACATAAAACCAGGGAAGTTAACAGTGTGGAGCCAGCCAACAAGCTGACAGTCAACAAAACAGAGCAGATTCTCCAAAAATAGTTCTAACTGCATAAGGGGATTTAATAGATGATGCTACCCTTTCAGGCAACCTTCACTCTGATCTAAGTAAACATCATCTTTCTCAGGGATTACGACATCCCAGGCTAGAGAAAGACACATTGCTCAAGAAATGATTGGAGGGAACTGGGTAGTTATTGGGGGAAAATAAAATTGAATTTCGATTTCATTACTACACCAAAGGTAAGTGTGAACTAACGACACAGACAAAAATAAAATCAGAAAAATACAAAAAAAAATTGTGAAAGAACCAGTTTTATGTGCCCAGAGTTGGTTAGGCTCTTTTAATTATTACCCCAAATCCAGAAACTACAAAAGACAACTTTAACTACATGAAAATAAAAAAAGTTCTTATGCTCAGAATATCACATATAATATCAAAAGACAAATGACAGATTAGGGGGGAAATATCTTGGGGGAAATCATAAGGAAATGCTAATTTGTTTAACATATGAAGAGCTCCCAAAAATCGAAAAGGCCAACACTCAACTTTTACAAGTGAGTTCACAAAAGGCACAAACAGACTGCTCACAGAAGAGGACAACACAAGGGAAAACATGAAAAGATGCTCAAATTAAACTCTTCACCTAGCAGACCAGCAAATATCAGAATGCCAGTGGGTTTAGCAGTGAGGAAGGACACAGGCATTCTCCGTTGCCGGTGGGAGAGTAAATTATCACATTTCTATCAATGTGGTAAGAGCTATCAAAATTTTAAACTCGCATGCCCTGTGACCCAGGCATCCATCCTACTTTTAGAAATCCTTCCTATACACTTACTGGCATATAACCACTTCTCCCTAGTCACTCTCCCCCCATCTATACCAATCCATCCTGTCAGCTATTCTCTCCAGGAAACTGCAAGCTACAATGCACCACCTGAGGAGCAACCATCCCTATCACCTCTCAAATATCAAAAACTTATAAAAATAGCCAGCTAGCATGGCTCAGTGGTTGAGCATCGACCTGTGGACCAGGAGGTCATGGGTCAATTCCGGTCAGGGCATATGCCCGGGTTGTGAGCTCAACCCCCAGGAGTGGGCATGTAGGAGGCAGCCAATCAATGATTCTCTCTCATTACTGATGTTTCTATCTCTCTCTCCCTGTCCCTTCCTCTCTGTTTAAACATATATATTTGCTGCCATCTTGCTCAGTTTCCTCTTTTATTGTCAGAAAGTCACTTACTGTGTCTAGTAGGTCCCTCCTCCCATGGATCCCTGTGGCCTGTATTCCTTCAGTTCCCCTGTTCATACATCACTGAGTCAGACTTACAATCCAAGTGAATTCCACATCACAACAAGCATTTAAATGACCGATAACAAAAACTGTGAAATCCGTCCAAAAAGCTTCATCATAAAACCATTAATCAGAGACATGAAGAAGAAAGGATGATCATAATTATTAAGGAAAAGTTCTGCTAAGCAAGCAAGCACACACATACTAGTACATCTGTGTGTACTTGCTTCCTAATACCAGAGAGAGAAATAATGATAATAACAAGTTAAACAATTGTTGGGCAATGTAAGCATCTTGAAGGCACTGAGCTAAGCACTTTCTCTGTACCATTTCATTTAACATCCCAGCAACTCAGTGAGGTAGAGGCTGTTAGTTATCCCCATTTTTATAACCGGGGACAATTATATACGTAGTGACTATGTAACCTGCACAAGATCCAAAGGTGAGTTAGCGGCAAAGGCAGGGTGGGAACTGGACTGTCTACCCCAGAGCCCAGCCTCATCACCACCAGGAGATACTTTCCTGTAAGTCCTAATTCTTTTAGAAGCAAGGTAGAACGAATGGGTGAAAAGCTTGCTTGGAGTAGAATGAAACTCTGATACTGGGTTAAAGATCACAACGAATAGAGAGTGGGAATTTGGGGAAATCCATAAATATTGCTTTTAGTTTCCAAGCACCATTTCCATTATACAACTCACCCAGATGTTCCACATTAGGCAGAACCTGTTTTGGTAAATGTTGCTCATTGATATACATATGTCTCTCTGGCTTTCCCTCCTTTCTTCCCAAATTGAAAAACCTTGCTAAATTGCTTTTGTGTTCACTTTCTAGTTCACTTCCACCTCCCTCTCCTAATGAGCTGTGTCAGAGCTCCCTGCACTCAAGTTACCAGGCTGCAGAACACCCCAACTTGCTCCCTTCAAACTCAAGCAAGAAACAGGTCCTTTTCTTCCCCACGTTCTTCATCTAAATTCTGACAACTTTACCCTTGAGACAAATACTCATGAGCCTTGAAGTCCATAGTACTTTTCCTTTCCACCAATTCAAGAACTAAAAGCTTGTTTATAATTCTTGTTCCTAAGTACTCCCAATTGTTTCAACTGCTAAACTTATCTAGGGGAGAAAACCCTCAAGACTGTGGTTTATGACAGACTAGATAGAAAGTAAATATAACAACAGTGAGCTAAAGGCAGTGAGTGGAGAGAAGATAATTTTAACATAATGTATAAGTTTTAAAAAAAATGGAAAGAAAGCCCAACTGTGAAGAGAATAGTAGCAAAGACAGTCTTCATTTTCTTTGTCTCCATAATGCTTACACACCCTGACATGCTCTGTAAAGGCTAAGGTCCTCCCAGCAAGATGTTGACTGTTTTGTTCACTTTGTCATATCTCCAGGGCCTAGAACTGAGCCTGGAGCAGAGTAAGTACTCGGCAAGTACTTGATAAATGAATGAGTGAATGCATGAAACTTTTATCTCATTATCACTTGCTCCATGAACAAAATGTATTTGCTTTCATGCTCTGTCCAGGATATCTTGAGATCCTCCTTGCCACCCCTCAATCTTCTGGGTTACTGTCAGGATAAGGAGTCATCTGATCAGATCCAATTCTGAGATGCACAAAACTTAACTTGCCACTCCCTAAACATATGTTACCTGATTCTTTCAGAAAAAGAAAAAGAAAAAACAACAACAACAAAGGAAGGAAGAGCCACACCAGAAATCATACTTTAGGGATGAACTTAATCATCACACACAGAAAATCCTAAGTCACTTTTCTTCTATATGAAACTAGCTTATGCATGCATATCCCAGCTGATTCATAAAATGATTGTATTCCTTGTAAATAGCATGAGTTAATTGCCAAAGAAATAGAAACATAACTAAGTTATAAGTAATAAAGCATCAAAGGGCCATGGGGTTTTTACACTCTGGACAGTGTATGAACAGATACTTCAGTGACCTCAATCTCTCTCTAAGTCCAATGGATTGATTTAGGTTAGATTTCCCGGCTTCATTTCCTTTGAATGTCAAAGCGTACCCTCAAGGGCAAAAGGGATGGTTGAGAAGCAAGCCTATGCAGTTGTGTACTGAGCAACTGCCCTTCTTCCCTGCTGAACACCGCCTTTTGATTTAATTAAACCTGAGGAGAGATTCCAAACAAATTTCCATTTGGCTTTTTCTAGACCATATTAATTATCTTCCAACTTTCAGAAACAGGCTGCCATTTAGATACTACTCCCATCTCCCCTAGCCAAAGATTCCTCACCTTCCTCTGCATTTTCCATTCCCCTTCCCTCAGCCCCACTCCCCACTCTGCCAACTGTCCCACCAAAGCCACCTCATTTTGACACATTATCAAATCTCTAGCCAGCTCCTCTTTCTAGAATGCCCTTTCTTCCCTCTGCCTTACTGTAAGTCTACAGCCTACTAAAATCTCTATTTATAACAGTCTGCATTGTAACCAGGTCATCGACACATGGAACAAATCCTTACTAATTTGTGGCCTTTTGGAGGACAGAAATTATGGTGTTACTTTTTTTTTTTCAATTTAAATCATTTTTTTTGTTTTTCAATTACAGTTGACATACAATATAATATTAGTTTCAGGTGTATGCCCGTTCATTAGACATAGTGACCGTCCCGATAAATCCTGTACCCATCTAACACCATACATAGTTATCAGAATATTACTGACTATGTTCCTTATGCTGTACTTTACATCCCCCTGGCTATTCTGTAACAACCAAGTTGTAGTTCTTAACCCCGTCACTTTTTTCGCCAATCTCCTAATCCCCCTCTCATCTGGCAACTGTCAAAATGTTCTCTATATCTATAACTCTATGTTCTGTTCTGCTTGTTTATTTTTTTTTTAGATTAAATCACTGATAGATATGCACTTATTGCCATTTTATTATTCATACATATTTTTACCTTTCTTTTTCTTTTTCTTCTTAAAGACTTTAATATTTCATGTAATACTGGTTTGGTGAACTCCTTTGGCATTTTCTCATCTGGGAAGTTCTTCATATGATCTTCAATTCTAAATGATAGCTTTGCTGGGTAGAGTAATCTTGATTGTAGGTCCTTGCTTTTCATCACTTGGAAGATTTCTTGCCAATCCTTTCTGGCCTGCAAAGTTTCTGTTGAGAAATCAGCTGACAGTCTTATGGGTAACTAACTGCTTTTCTCTTGCTGCTTTTAAGATTCTCTCTTTGTCTTTAACCTTTTGCATTTTTATTATTATAGGTTCCTTACACTATCCTCATTTTTTTAAATTCGTTTTGCTGTTCTGATTGCGTGCTTTTTGCTTCCTTATATTCCAAATCACTGATTTGATTCTCAGCTTCATCTACTCTACTGTTGATTCCCTGTAAATTATTCTTCATTTCTGATTGGTTGTTTTTTATAGTTTTCACATAATTTTTTATGCCACTGAAGTTCTCAGTAAGTGCACTGATCATCCTTATAACCAGTGTTTTGAACTCTACGTCTATTAGGTTGCTCATTTTCATTTTGCTTGGTTCTTTTTCTGATCTTTCATTTGGAACATGTTTCTTTGCCTCCTTGTTTTGACAGCCTCCCTGTGATTGTTTTTATGCACTAGGTATAGTTGCTACATCTCTGGGACTTGGTAGATTGGCCTTATGTAGTAGGTGTTCTGTAGGATCCAATGACTCAGCCTCCCCATCACTGAGCTGGGGCACTGCAGGTATGCCTTCCCCCGCCCCCAATTTAGGATGTGTACATTCTCCTGTTGTATTTGAGAGCCTTGATTGCTATTGGCACATCAATGGGAGGGATTCACCCTCAAGCCAGTCTACTGCAAGGACCGGCTATGGTCATTGACCACTGTGGAGGGTCAGCTACGCAGGGGCTTACCCCACAGAGCAGGACATACTTTAGCAGGGCTCTGGTGCCCACTGAGTTCACCTCTTGAGTGTGTTGCTTGTGGAGGTGGTTAAGGAGTGCTTTGACATGGTCTGAAGCTGTCCACAAGGTGCGCTGGCTCTGGGGTCTTCCAGGAGGTGCAGACCAAGGTCAGCTGCCACCTGTGTTCTGCCCGGTTAGCTACAAAGCAATCTGCAGATGGCTGTTACTTGTGCTGGGCTTGGAGATACCTTGCTGAGGCAAACTGAGAACCAAGGTGGTTGTTGCTAGTGCCAGGCCTGGGGCCACTTATCAATAAGTACCAGGCATTCTGAGGCCAGATGCTGTTTGTTTGAGAGATTTTAGGAAAGTCTAAAGAATGAGCCAAGATAGACCATTCATTTGGGAATGCCACTGGAAACAGCTTGGGTGAGCCCAAAAGTTGGGTGTGGCAGCGTCTCAGGGAATCACCAGGGTAGGGCAAATAGTTGATGGAGATTCAGATATGGTGCCTGCCAGTCAGCCCTGTGGAAGGGTAGAGGAGTCTCAAAAAGGGAACAATGGCTTCTGCCAGCATTTCTGTATAGCCAGCAGAGAGCTGCCGCTCTTGTCCTGATGCCAGATAATTCCTTTCCTCCCCCGACGTCCCTGGTACCCTTCGAGCTGTTAACCCAGTGCTGGAGCTCAGATGAGCAAGTCCGGGTAAGTCTGTGCATGGGCCCTTTAAGAGGACCTGCCTGGGGCTCCAGTAGCTTCCATCTCCCTCAGCCACAATTCCTGCTGGTTTGCACAGCCAGAAGTTTTGGGGACTTCTCTTCCTGGCACTAGAATCCTGAGATGTAGGACCATCCCATTTCACGTCTCCACCCCTCCTACCAGTCTCAGTGTGGCTTCTTCTTTAATTCCCTTGCTGTAGGACTTCCATTCATCTAGATTTCAGGTGGTTCTGAATGATGACTGTTCTCTAGTTTAGCTGTAATTTTGATGTGGTTGTGGGAGGAGGCGAGTACCACATTTACCTATGCTGCCATCTTGACTAGAAGTCTACCTCTTTTTTTATTTTTTAATCTTTCATTCCTGGGGACCTAACACAATGCTTTGCTTATAGAAGAAACTTAATAAATTCTTGCTGTTTACTTTTTTGGAACTCACTTGGAGGCAGAGACATTTTCTGAGGTTTGCTCAGAATTTCTAATGGCTGCCAAACTCTTGATCCTTCTCACTATAATTTATATAATCGCATTGCTCTGAAAAATCCCTTTTCTACATAGAGCAACAGTCACCAATATAAAACCATCACCACTGGTTTTAGATAGTCATTCCTAATCTACATGTTCAACAATTATTGGGTATCTGTTATAGCAGTCACTGAACTAGACCTTGCAGTACAGAGATAAAAATAAAGTCCCCGTCTTCAAGAAACAAAATGTCTATTTGGGAGAGAACCAAGTAGACAAATAATTACAGTATAGTCTATTAAGTCCTATGAAATCTTTGTACTAAGGAATGCAAGAGGCAGACGTGGTCAACCTAGTTCAGCTTTGTACAATAAGAGTCACACAAAGGTGATAAGTGTCAAAAAGCTTCCATGGGAGATGATATCTGAACTTGCCCTGGAAATTAGTCTGAAGAAACAGGAGAGACATTCCAGGTAGAGGAAAGAGACTGTGCAAGGCACTAAGGAAAGCGAGAGCTGCATATTTCTGAGCATTGCAAATGTTCTGGTTCTTCTGGAACACTCCAGGGGGCTTGCAGAACAAGAAGGCAAGGGTTGTCCATTTCGATGGACCTGGTATGCATGGCCAATTTTTTATATTGAAACTAGAGGCCCAGTGCACAGGTAGGGTACCTAGGCCTGGCCAGAGATCAGGGCCGATCAGGTTCCCCGCCTCCCAGCCTCCCCACCTCCTCCTTCCCTTGCTCCCTCAGCACACTGACACCGCTGGTCACCCACCATGTTCCATGCCACCCCCTGGTGGTGAGCACACATCACAGAGAACGATCGAACTCCAGGTCTCCTGGTCGAACTCCCGAGAGGACAATTTGCATATTAGCCTTTTATTATATAGGATTCTGCTTTTCTTATGAACATTTCAAGAATTTCATAAACACTATGCTTAAGTCTTCCCTCACGCTTGACTATTTAGTTGATTATTTATTTCTGTTTTGCAGAGGGGGTGATGCTTACTCACCTGCAATTTGTTCCATGGACACTATGCAATTCAGACTATCAATTGAGGATTCCAGGCAACAGGTAAGTTTGGCCAAAGAATGGGATTGTCATTTTTTAAGTCAGAACAATAGAGCAAACAAGCTTAGCTAATTAATCTCTTTTGTTCTAAGTCTATTTCTATTTTTAACAAAATCAGAAGCTAAAAATACTGTGTTGGAAAACTGTACAATATGTGTCGTGATGACAGCAAAGGTGTCTTTTTATCAAAAGAACTTCTCTGTGTAATAATCATGGGCAAGAACTATTTTTTGACTGGATTTTTTTTTTTTTTTGAGAAACCATGTGAAACAGTAAGCGATCACTGGCTGAGCATCAAAAGATGATCAACTCTGTGAATCATAACTAGATTCTGAACTTCCTCAAAGCAGTGGCTGCATCCGGCTGTCTCACCACTGATTTCAACTGTCTGACATTAGGGTGAACACAATAGGTGCTCAGTTAGTCTTACGTGAATAAATGGATGAAGGAATGAATCCATAAGCATCACCCCCTCTTTGCAAAACAGAAATAATCAACTAAATAATTGAAACATAAGGGGACACTTAAGCATAGTGTTCGTGTAAAATTCTTGAAATGTTCATAAGCAAAGCAGAATTTCAATATAAAAAATGCACTTCCACACGAGCATGAACAAATTACCATAAATATTTGCTTGATGTGACTCACTCTGACTGGTACAGCCACGTAATCTGCCTGAAATGAACCCAGAAATAATGGACCCCAGTGAGTTAGATACCACAAGGCAGTTTTGTGAGCAATGAAAGACACAGCAAGTATCAGCTGTGTTTCATCCCCACACCAAGAATGAAACAGGGGTCTGAGGAAACCCACGAACATTGCACTGAACTGTCCTGCCCAGGCGCTAACCAGGTCTCCTACCCTGAGGAAGGCACTTAACTTCCCTGGGCCCCAGCTTCCCTGTCTCGAAAGGAAGAGGGTAGGTGACCTCAAGGTCCCTTTGGATGGTAAGGAGAGACATTTCAAGGCGTCCCAGGGTCAGCAGCTGATCATCATATACACATGAGCCCTGTCCACGAAGGTTCACCATTACCACACTTTGATAGGCATGTCACTGCCGTAGTTCTGTGGGCTTTGTAGGGTCAAGGGAAGGTATAGCCCATCCCTTCCAGGATGAGTCCGCTGCTTTAGAAATTACCATCTACCTAGTCACTATCAGAGGTACAATAACAGTTCACAATTTGTACTGGGTGGGGGAGCCCTCTGAGATCATCTGGCCCCAGCCCAATGTAGAAGACATGAGTTTGAGTCTTACAGCCAGTTAGCAGCTAGAGCTGGACTAGAACCTGGGAGCCTGAAGTCATCCTGTTGTGACTGGCCGGGGTCTCTCATGATCTCCAGGCACTCATTCCCTCTCTGACACTCACAGGAGGTCCCCAGTGGGAGACCAACTGGGAAAATATAAGTGAATTCCTGCTGTATTACAATATGTCTGCTTTCTGTGAGAATGGCTACTGGGCTCCATAAACTGGAAGGTCACTTAAGCAGATGCCTAATTAAGGGTCAAGGATTTCTATTAGAGAAAAGGCTCTCAAAACCTGTCACTCTGTGTTTTTTTACCAATCTCTTAGCTCTTCAGACTTAAGAGCCAATGGTATTTCTGGAGAATTAAATGCTAACTATAGGGAAGAATATTCCCCTTTCATCTTGCATTATTTTGGGGCTGTGATTTGGGTCTTCTCCAAACTTCTGCCATCTCCCTCTACCACCCATGAGACAGAACTTGTGACACAAACATTTATGACAGCCTGGTTAGGTTGTTATACTACTGAGGACATGATTTGTTTCTGCAAAGCTGATCTAATGACCGTAGTCCTAAATGAATTCAGTAAGGAAGCACGGATCGAAATGCAGCATTCCACACGGCTCCTGAGCATTTCTCCGTTGTTATACAATCTGTCTGAGTTGCCAATTGCAATAGCAAGTTCCTTTCAAAGTAGATCACCATAGCTGGTGTCAGAAGTGGTTTTGAATCTCTGTTAAAGCATGGTCCTCCCTCTGAGCAGCTTTATGTGGGAGTTGTGCATTACTCATTTTACTCAGTAAAAAAAAAAAAAAAGAAAAAAAGGCTTGCGGAGAATAAAGGGGATATATGGATTTAATTGCATTGGGAAAAGCAACAGAAAAATTCAGCCAACATCCTTAATGATACTGTTCATTCAATTCCCAGAGAAACGTTATATCACATAATCAAATGATTTTACTTGGTATCACCCATAAACTCCCCCTCTTAACACAAAGACCTTTTAGATAGTAAACATGTAAGGATTTAAGGGCAGTCCAACCTACACAGACGCAGAGTGTCATTAATTAAAATGCAAAACGGATTCTATTTCTGGTCCTGGCAATCAGCTATGGGAAACAGTTTCAATGACAAGAATGTCTGCAGAAGCATGAGGTTATATTTATATTAATGGGAGCGATTTCTTCTTTCAGTTACGTGATTACAGGCTGAACACTGGAGTTTGGTTACGAAAAGAGAAGCTGTAGCCACCTCTTCATTAACCGCCAATTTTCACTGTCTGAGTTTATATGTGTACACATATGCAGGGTCACGTATAGAAACATATATAAAGCGAAAGTGGGAAAGGAAGAAAGCAGAAAGAAAGAAAATAAAACTGGAAAGCAGTGACTCACAATATAAGCTGCGGGTTTCAAATGAAAAACAACACCGAAAAGAAACAGAGTAAGAACACTGTTTCAATGATAGCTGTCATTAAGAAATGTGCAAAGTGCATAATTGCCTCGGCAACCAATCGAGGCGATTCTAGAGCTGTTTCAAATAACTTTGATTTGCTAGGGTTGCAGGCAAAATCAGTTGCAAGGCACAGCAGCTAAATCAGCACGCGCAAATAAAATGTTGCAGTGACTTCATCACACCAAGAGGCTCTGCTTTTGTGCATTTTTCCTGCAGTAGTTTTCTATGCTGCCGCTGGAGATCCTGCAAAGAAATTAACACGACACTATGCCCTGAGACAAGGAAAGGCTGAAGAATGGCTCTCCAGATTCAAAGAAATTCCCAAAGGTGTTATATGGAGGAGGGGTGTGGGGGGTGGGAAAATCCCTACCAGGAAAAAAAAAAAGTTAGCTAGAGGATAGAGAATGCTAAGCAATTTCTCAGTATCCCAGAAATGTTTCTTCTAGTCTCTAAGTGAGCATGCTGCAACTATTAAAAATATGAACACATAATAGTCACAAGTAAACAGTACATTAGTGTCTCTGCGCATATATATATATATATATATATATATATATATATATGCAGTTCTGATTGCAGAGATAAACATTGTTCAGCAAAATAAAACAAGTCTAGGAATTAATCTCGCAGCTAAAGTTGCTACCAATCAAAATGAAGTCTTTCCTAGTCACATCTGAAATTGCCCGCAGTGTGAAATAAGTGTCTAATTCCATGACACCCAAGCTGATGAATACTTCAAGCTGAGTTGCCAAGCACCTGATAAAAATCCTTGCAACGGGACCAAAAAAATTTAAGCAAAATAAGAAAACACTATTAAGGACGAAAGCAAACAACTAAGCATTAAAGAATCATCAAAGGAGCAGAGAACTCTGCCAGTCAAAGCACTATCTTGCAGGGAACCCTAATCCGGGTAGGAAAGAGTGGATGTGAAGACAGCTCATCTCAACAATGCTGAAAGTAACTGAAACATTGTTTAAGGATTCAGAGATTGCAGTCTGCAAGGATCTAAATTTGTTGCTGTTGCTGTTAACTCACTGTGCTTTTACTCTGCAACTGGACTATCATTTAAATAAAGAGCAAGAATTTGCAGATATGTATATGCATGCTTCCATATACGCAAAGAACCCTCCACCAAAATTAAAACACCAAACGTTGTTACTCAGGACCCAGGGAAAAGCATATGTCATCACCACTATTCTAAGAAAAAATCCACACAGATGGTGGAAACAAAAGTGGTGAGAATGAGCAGGACATTAAGGAACTTTACATTCCAAACTCCCAGGCAACAGGGGGAGAGACCAGCAACTTCATTCCACAGCTTTTTCCTCCTTTATGACCCATCCCCCACCCCCCAAATCACATGTCTGAGCACAGTATCCTATAAACCACAGTCTGAATTGCGTGGAATGGGAAGCTTCCTGAGAGTGAAATGGACCAGAATTAGACATGAGAGAAGCTGACCCATCTCTAGCCCAAGACTAGGAAAGAACGAAGCCGAATTACAACTGTGACGTTTATTCTCTGGGATGCTGCATTGACCAAAATACTTCAACACACCTGCTACCAAAAGTTAAAAAAAAAAAAAATTAAAAGAGGAAGAAGAAAATGTCCCTGTGAAGAGAGACCCCTTCAATCACAGGCTCCACAAGGTGAGAACTGTACCAAAATGTTCTCGGCGTCCTTTGGGCTTGAAGTTGTGGCACTCGCTGCAGCAAGCCTCGGGAGACCAGGTGAACCATCAGACCCTCTTCCAAGAGGAATGCCCTGGGGTAAACAATCTGCCCGTGGACACTGCAACACGCATGTTCTTCCTTGGAAACCTATTTTCTCTTAGAAAAGTCTAACCGTTCTCACAGCCTCACAGCAGGTTACCTCCCAGCGGGAGGATGAAACTATGTTGTCAACTCAAAAAGGTTCCCATCGTCACTGACACACCACCCTCCGAACAGGATGCAAAATATGGTTTGCAGAACAGGCACCCTGAGACTCCAAAGGGAAAGAAGCGATGAGGTCATGCAGTCTACCCCTGTGAGCCGGTGCAGGATTCCTCCCGCCGCCAATGTTATTGCCCAAGTTGTTAAAGCCACAGGACCCAGGGCCATCCTGGACCCACCGGCAGGTGTGCAAAAGCACCACTGCCCGCAGCGGACTCCGACATCACTCATGCATGTGCTCGCCTGCACCCGGAAAGATGGAAGAGTTTGCTCCGTGGGTGGATCAGCCCCACGCCTTCCAGATTCCCAGAGAGTGCCCCTCCAGATGCCAAGAATTCATCTTGCCCAAATGTGCCAGTGCCCCCTGCACAGATCCCCTGCACGCTGCTGCAATTCACCAGCCTGAGCACATTTCCCCAGCTGCCGCTTCAAGGACAAAGAGAGAGAAGTGCTTATGTTTCCATCACAGCCCAGGAGCTGGGGTTTCTGGCAAAGGATAAAAATCAAGAGGCAAGCAATCCGGACAAATGACTCCTGGCCTTTTAGGGAGCTCCCCTGACATGGATGCATGTAAACAGGGGGACCGCAGAGAGGTCACCAAGCTGAGCTGGGAAGAGCGAGCCAGCGAGAGAGACGGCGAGAGAGAGCGTTCCCTTCACTGCCGCAGACCAGCTCATTCAAGGCAAGCACTTACCATAAAAATAGAGAGAGTCAACAGAAGGAGAGGGATCCTTCCTCGGTTCTCAGGCAAGAAAAGAAATCCACCATCAAGCTCCAGGCAGGGCTGGGGATGCGGCCAGCAAAGTGATGGAAGGCGATAAAACCACCACACAGGAGTCCTTTGCAGCCTCCCCAGGGGCCCGCATACAGTTGTCTGTGCTGTAAAAACCCTGAGAAGTCTGGAGCAGGACTCTCCCGAGAGCGAGCCGGAGTGAAAGCAGCCTGGCGGATTTCAGCAGCCTCAGAGCATCACGCCCAGGACTGGTCCTCCCCCGGGTGCAGGGGCGGCAAGGTCTGGGGAGGCTGAGCAGCGCACCGGGCTGGGGTCAGGAAGGCGAGAAGAGGAGCCTCTTTGGCGTGGAAGGAACCGCCAGCGAGAATATCAGTATTCCACATCAGTTACTGCCAGCGACCAATCAGCCCAGCCAGGGGGCCGTGTCAGCGTGACAGGAGAGCAGCCGCCGATGACAGCCGGTTCTGAGAGGCAGAACAGCCCCCTGCCTCCACAGAAGTTTAGAAAGATGGGCGGTTTACCTTCCACCCAGTTGCTGATAAGATCTGCTTGTTATTAAAACCAAGAAGCAACGCCCCATAGTTACACCAGCCACTCGGGAAGTCTCCTGCACAGCCCACAGCACCTGTATCAGAAGCCGACCTGAAACCCACTCTAAATGATGGCGACGGCCTCTCACAGATCAGGCAGCCCCGCTCATGTGCCCAGAGAGGTCACGACGAGGACGGCAATGGCACTTTGCCCAAAGCGCAGGATGACATGACCAGGGGCCGGCCTCCCTATGTCACAAGTGAGAAATGTAGACAGGAAAGGTTAAGGGTCTCTCCAGAAATTTGCATCTCTGTTCATTCATTTTCTTGTGCAATCTGTTCAGGACGCGTTTATAAAGATAGCTAACATTTTCCTCTGAGGTCTCTGAACTCACCCATCAGACACAGACTATGTGGTTCTGAATAAACAACCCTGTAGCATAATTCACAGTGTCACTGAAGTTTGGGAAAGTCTGAGCTAGACTAAGGGAAGCAGCAGAGGAGAAATCCCACACTGGTGACTAAAGGATGAGTGAGGAATTTTACACTCCTCCCACTTGCCTTTCCCCCCATTCTATTTTAATATGAAACCTATACACTCAGTACCTATATTAATTACTTAGAGCTCGCTGATGATTAAATTGGGGAAGCAAGTTCTAAAGTTAAATGCCAGTCCAATTGGACTCCACAGTAAAACATCAGAACTTTTTTTTTTTTTTTAACTTGGAGAGATTGCTCTTGGGTCACCTGGGGTGTGTGTGTGTGTGTGTGTGTGTGTGTGTGTGTGTGTGTGTGTGTGTGTGTTTTGTTTTGTTAATCCTCACCTGAGGATATTTTCCCCATTGACTTTTAGAGACTGTGGAAGGGGGAGGGGGCGGAATGTAAGAGAGATACTGCAATTGGTTGCCTCCCATATGGACCCCAACCGGGGTCTGGGATTGAGTCTGCAACCCAGGTACCTTCCCTTGACTGGAACTGAATCTGAGACCCTCTGGGCATGCAGGCCAGTGCTCTGACCACTTAGCAACACTAGCCAGGGCCTGGGTCACCTTTTTATCTTTGCAGGAAAGGTTAATTCCCTTGTGCTAGCAAAGAGTTAATCGGAAAATAGAAATATCCCTGAGTTTGTTTTTCAGGTGACTTCCTTGATACAGTTTTTCATTTTAGTTCTCTGCTTTTACCTCCAAGATGAAGTATCATCTGGACATTTGGTTGCGATGTCTACGCAGAGGCAAGCTCACTCTGAGGAGCCTGGATACAACAGCTTAAAACCAGGGTGGGGCTCCCAGGGAACAGTTAACTCAGCACCCAAGTGCGACCCACCAGGAGGCCATTCAAATGTTCTGCATCAAAGATACATGTAATAAAATTGAATTTTTGCAACGAGGAAAGGATGCGGTGTCAGGGCAGTCCTATGTACATTAACTAGGAAATCCTGGGAGCCTGACTCTCAAATTCTGTGCTATTGTTCACTTCAGTGCAACTGAAGTGAGCAAACATTGAAAAGGCAGCCACTATGTGTCAGGGGTACAGAGATGAGTGGCAGGCCCTTCCTTCAAGATAGTCTCAAGGACAAATTAAAAAAATTTTTTTTCCAAAATTTCAACACTGTGATGCTTGCCAAGACAGAAAATGTTCTACTATTTTAATGTCCCTCAGCTAAAACCAAACCATGAGGTTGGACTTTAGACTCAATGTTCCAATTCAGCCTAATAAGGTGTTTTCTCATCATCAAAACCATTTGGGAAATATAAATGCACAAATCATTTTTTTAATCTAATTGAAACATGAAAAGGGTTTTTTAACTCCATGTTTGCTTTTATCAGCATCATCAGTTTCTGACCCTGCAAAAACATGGCCAGCATAACAAAGACTATATTTAATAAGGGAATATGATTTCAAGCTCCCAAAGTAATTGAGATTAATACTGTTTGCGGAACAGATTCAATACCTTGAATATATCGGGTGAAAATGAAGCATGCAAGTGATAAAACTGCAGAATTATAAATTACTTAATAGGTTAAATAATTAAATTATATAACAATCCGTCAATTAAAGCAGGCATTCCGGTCACTTACTCAAATGTAATTAATTTTTAAAGTTTGGCGACTCCTCCACTCCTCCCTCCTCAAGAGAGGACAGAAAACACCTCATGTTTCAGACAGCGACAAACACCAATTAATCTTTGTAAAGTACAAAATATGTAGCCAAGTCGATTAAACATGGGACAGTTTGGAGGACTGTCTTTGCTCACTGGTGGGGCACTGGTACCGAACGCCTAATGGGTTTTCAATAGCTACTTGTTAGATGGCCATGTGAATGGCCAAGTGACTCTGGCGAACATTCTACAGCAGCATGATTTAATGCCTTTTAAGACTCCAAAGTTCTCTGAATGATGTGGCTATACCTGCCATTTGTTTAAGAAGAAAAAAAAGATAGCTTTCTCAGAAAATGTGCTTCAGAGCCTCTTGCTGACTGAGCTTTCTACAGTCTGAAAGACAACGATTCTTTAAAGCTCAGTCTTTCAACAACAAAACTGGATTCTACCTTCCGTAAAGAGCCTGAAGAGAAAACAGAAAGACACGCCTCTTTTCCAGATCACCATGACACCGTGGTTCCTTACCTGACATGCACATTCTCCACCAGCAATCAGTGGGAGGACTAAAATGAAGAGGGCACAGGGTGCGCTGTTACTCTTTCCTCACCAGAGGTCACTGGCTAAGAATAATTTCCCCAAAATGCTTAGTAGGCGGGCTCTCCTCTATTCAACAGTTCCAAACACATAAAAGGTAAGTAACCTGCAGCACATAAATAGAGCCATAGCATCCACGTCTTCAAAAATTCCTTTGCCCTCAGCATTTCCCAACCTGAAGAATCCTATGGGGTCATCAAAGATCAAACCATAAAGAAAGAATAAGAACACAGACCTATAACTTTTTCTTCTGTTTTTGAGGCTAGAAAAATAAATCAATGGCCAGCTTGAAGAGTCAGGCAGAAATGGAGCTGAGTCTGGGGAAATCAAAATACGGAGCACAAGTACACGTGTGTATGTGTGTGTAAATGTGTGTGCGTGTGTATGTGTGCGCACGCAAATGGAAAACTAATGTGTGCATCCAAAATCCAGTTGGTGTATCTCTATATCCAATTAGTCCTTCAGTCTCATTGGTGTCATTGCCACATTTCTCTTCAAGACATAACAAGAACAATCCAGAGCCTTGTTCTTGCTCCTCAACTATTACAGTAGCTTCTAGAACAGCCGTGGGCAAACTACGGCCCGTGGGCCGGATCCGGCCCGTTTGAAATGAATAAAACCTAAAAAAAAAAAGACCGTACCCTTTTATGTAATGATGTTTACTTTGAATTTATATTAGTTCACACAAACACTCCATCCATGCTTTTGTTCCGGCCCTCCGGTCCAATTTAAGAACCCATTGTGGCCCTCGAGTCAAAAAGTTTGCCCACCCCTGTTCTAGACTTACCCGATTCAATCCTCCCCTTGCCAACAACATTTGCTTTCTAAAACACAGCAAATATAATCATGCCATTCCCATGCTAACAAGCCTGGGATGGTAAGGCCAATTATAGCACCTCCTGAGCCTGGCATTCAAGGCCCCCCTACCATCAGACTTCCATCTACCAGCATCATTTCCCACCATTACTTCCTATACACCCCACGCTCTCCAAACACGCGCTTACTTACTATTCCCCAAAGACACCATATCCTTCTATTGTAATAATCTCTTTTTCCTAAACCTTTCTTGCTTTTTTTCTCCCTGGGGAAACCCTGCTATTCATCCTTCAAGGCCCAGTTTTTGGGTCATCTTCTTGGTACGGCCTTCCCTGAATTCCCCAAAGTACTTAATTACGTCTTTCTCTGTATTCCTATAGTATTTTTTTTCTTGGCTTGTATTACAGTGCAAACAGCACTATGCTACGTTAGTACCTTCCAACCTACTTAATTGGGCTCCTGTGATATTCCCAGCGTCTGGAACACAACAGTTGCTCAGTAAATACATGATGAATGAGTCCATCTTTTATGCCTCTTCTTCAGTGAAAAGCACTTTGAGGAAAGTACAAATCTGTCTTCTGGCAGCCTGGAGGACTACAAGCTTCTGAGTCATAAATATCTCCTCCTTCAATCTGGGGTTTCTGTGGTTTGAGGAGAGAGCCCTCAATTAGAATCAGAAGAGCCACGTTCCAGCCCTGTTCCCAGTATCACCTCAGGTAATCTCTTAAGTGAGAAAAGTAAAACCTGTCCTGATTATCTTTAAGGGCTCTTCTGAGCTACAAATAAGACCCTGCAAAGTAATTTACAAATTATAAAAGTATGTGATATCGGCACAATTACTACCACTGTCATCATTGTTTGACAGTCATTGTTGTTAACATCCCATCAAAGCCACCCCACAATTCATTAAAGCCAGCCTAGGAGGCCAGTGACTCAGCATTTAGTCATTCCAATTGTCTTGCTTCAATTCCCCTGGTCTGCAGTTGGGGGAGGGATGGAAAAGCAGGAGGCCCTGACTTAGGTCCTAGCTCTGCAACTTCCTAGCTATATAGGCCTGGTCTCTGAGATCTGGTTACTTCCATTTTCTAAAAGCAACAATGCCTACCTCATTACATTGCTGAATGAGATGAGGTATACATCTATATGTAGTACATATATATCCTATATAATAAAAGGGTAATATGCAAATGGACCAAACAGCAGGACGACCAGTCACTATGATGCGCGCTGACCACAATACAGGAGCTGCCCCAGCCCGCAGGCCCTGATAGCCTGATGGAGACCTGCCGGCCAACCTCTTGGTCTCTTCCCCCCAGCCAGCACAGCAGGCTCTGTCTGATTACCCAATGGTGAACAGGGAACGGGGGGGGGGATGGCCTAGGACCATACCCACGTATGAATTTCGTGCGCCGGGCCTCTAGTCTATTATATTTCTGAGTCTCTAATAGCATTCCAAGACTGCTTGGCAAAAGGTAGCCATTTTCCCTGACTCTAGAATATCTACATACCCTCCAACCATTGCCCTCCTTCTGTTTCTTGAGCTCAAAGAGCTCATTCCCACCCCAGGGTCTGTGTCTGTTTCCTCTGCTCCACCCTTTTCCTTAGATCCGGGCACAGCTTGTCAAAAAGGATTCCTTGACCCCATCAATCATTTCCCAGCACAGTACTTTCTTCATCCTTCTCATAACACCTATCTCAATCTGTGACCATTTTATTTCTTTGATTGTCTATTTAACATTTGCTCTCTGCAGTACAATATATGCTTCTGTTAGCCAAGAATTTTTTATTTGTGCTTCTCATTGTGCCCAGAGACTAAAATAGTGTCCAGCACATAATATATACTTGGGAGACATTCTTGAGTATTTACAGCATGATCCAAGTTTTATAGTTGTTCCCATGTTCGTTACATCTGCACAAAGTTCCAATTTTCCTTAACTACTGAAGGGGAATGAAAGCTTGAAGGTCACTTACAGAGGGAGTACCACAATGTTCAAATTTATACAGATAGTTAATAATGTGTAACACTCAGTAACAGACATTAAAAATGTTATGACAAGGATCACCTATCAGTAACATGCCCACTCCTGCCTCATTAGAAACAAGGATTACACAAGAATGGCAAGCTGACCCTCATCTACATAACTGGGACTGAAATATTGAGCAAATATGGTAGGTTATGTTTATTGAATAAATCAGGAGGTTTATTCAATCTTTATTTCACATTTTGTGTTAAAATTGCTCTATTCCAAGCTGATCTTCAGAAGAAATTGACAAGGTCCTTGATCTCTAAAGCATCAACTGGAACAAATGGTTTCAGAGGATCAAGAGCCCAGGAATCTAGACAATTTCTCCTTCCTCCCAGGGAGCTGTCTGGAAAGTGAGATCCAGAAATCCTCCCAAGCCTGACCATGTCATCCCTGTTTTCTGATTAGCCCAGCCAGAGAGGAGGCCTGATAAATAAATAACCATGGCAATCCTTTATAATGTATGAAGGTTACTTTCTCGTCGTCATCTGGAAGGACACAGTTTTCAATGAGAGTATTTTCACATTAGCAATAGCATGCCAATCTACCAAAGAGTCGTGAATTTGTCATTGGCAGGAAATAGCAAACAGGTAACTTTAAAAAAAAAAAAAAAGAATGAACATTCTAGAAGGAACATTCTAGAATGAACATTGAACACACATTTTCCTCCTAAGCCTGTTCTTCCTCTGGCTTTCTTTTTTCCTGTTTAAGAACATCACTATCTACTCTGTTGCCCAAAGAAAATGACATTTATTGGACTCTTACATAGAAGACTGCTTAGACCACTTTTTAGGGTATCTAGAGATGTCAGTGCCATCTTTACGTTAACTCATCTTATCCATGTCACCTCCTGAACATTTCTTTCTTCCTTCCGTCCACTGCCCAAATCTAGCCACCAAGTCTCCCTGGGCTAATGTGATAGCCCCAGAAGCAATCACCCTACCTTGAGTCTCACTCTGTCCAATCCATCCCTCCCAGCTACCTAAGGATTTTTAAATGAAAACACCATCATATCATCTCCCACTAAAAACTATTTTCTGCTCCTTACCACATGCAGGAAGAAGGACACCCTTAACCTATCACGAGAACCCCCCGTGACTGTTCTCCTACCTTTCACCTTGCCATTACACCCCACTTGGGTCCTCCCATTCATCCATGTCCTAATACTCGGAACCCGCCAAGCTACTTCATTTCAGGGTCCTGGCATAAGCTTTTCCATTACTTAGAGTTTCTTGTCTCTGCCTTATTCTCCAAGACCCAACTCAAGCATCTGCCTCC
The DNA here is from genome assembly GCF_963259705.1 of Myotis daubentonii. NCBI lineage: Eukaryota > Metazoa > Chordata > Mammalia > Chiroptera > Vespertilionidae > Myotis > Myotis daubentonii. The sequence continues at coordinate 16,234,332 of NC_081841.1, forward strand.
TCTTGGAAGCATTCCCTGACACTCACTCTCTACACTCTAATCAAGTTAACCATCTCCAAGTCATGGCACTGATCACATAGCATTAAAACTAGAAAGTCCTAGTCCTGAGTTTTACTCACCTTTGTAACCCCAAAAACAAACTCTCCCTGGAGAAACTCAAATACAAGGTTACAGAACGTCTAGGTCTCACAAGACTATTCCCTGAGGAATAACAGAGTATCTTACCTATCTGTCTAACTTCTCAGCTTATTAAAATGCCTGGCACATATGGATGCTCAGTATATATTTTCGGAGTTGGTTTTAATAGGATTGACAAAAAAAAAATAGATCCTTCAATTCAAGGAATTTAGAAATCCTCCTGAGCTGATTTCTAATTAGCTCATTTTAAAAAAAAATTACATCTAAAAATTCTCCTCCTTGAGATTATAAAACACCACAAGCATTAATTTACTCCACAAAGATTCGTCCCCTGAAGCTCCCCGCTTTTAATGGTAACCCAACTAATTGAAGTACCTTAGGGAAAATAAAGATTCCAAACATACTTTCTACTTTGAATTGCCTGGCAGAGCAAAGGGTATTGATTCTCTCAAACAGATGGGGCTTCCTGGAGATGTTTCACCAGCATTTCAGTTTTGAGGGGGAAGAGCCCTGTCCTTCTAAGTGCAAAATTCCACTGTTAAGAGCAGGGCTACTGGCCCAGCCCATGAACCCATGAACCCATGAAGAGGCTACCGGTTTGATTCCCAGTCGGAGCACAGGCCCAGGCTGCAGGCTTGATCCCCAGTAGGGGGTGTGCAGGAGGCAGTCAGTCAATAATGTTTCTCTCTCATCAATGTTTCTAACTCTCTATCCCTCTCCCTTAAAAAAATCAATAAATATATATATATATTTTTTTTTTAAAAAAGCAGGGCTATCAACAGGCTGTGGGTGTTCCTTAGAAACCCAGAGCCCTGACCAACATATAGGCGCCATTATAATAAGGGGTGTGGCTTGAGGAGAGCTGGCAAGACCCTGGGCTTACAAATCATAGGATTATCCAACTTCCTTGCCCACGCCCCTACCTCACAGAAAATTAGCTACAATGCATAATTTTGTCTCACTTTTCTGCAACCAAATTTGAGTCCTATTATTTGAGTTCAGAGGAGAAAACAGAATGAGCATTTTAAAGGACTGTGACATGCTTTTATTTGGGTGAAATGAAACTAGGCCATACACCTTTGTAAGCATGGATTTTTCCTTTATGAATCTTTAAGAAGTCCCTTGAACCTCTAACAAAAAAAAAATAATCTATCACTGGTGGAAATGCAAAAATCATACAGCTATTTTAGAAGACAGTTTAGTGTTTCCTTACAAAACGAAATATACTCTTAAGCTCTTACCATGCAGTCCAGCACTCCTTGGCATTTACCCAAAGGAGATGAAAACTTACAAACACACAAAAACCTGCACATGGATGATTATAGCAGCTTTATTCATAGTTGCCAAAACTTGGCAGCAGCCAAGATGTCCTTCAGTAGGTGAATGGATAAACTGTGGTACACCCAGACAGTTAAACATTACTCAGTGCTAAACAGAAATGAGCTATCAAATCCATGAAAAGGCATAGAGGAATCCTAAATGTGGATTACCCACTGAAAGAAGCCAGTCTGAAAGGGCTGCATACATATGATTCCAACTATATGACATTTTGGAAAAAGCAAAACTATGGAGACAGGTCAGTGGTTGCCTGGGATTGGGACAGGAGGGAGGGATGACAGGTAAGACACAGGAATTTTAGGGCAGTGAAACTACTCTGTAGGATTTTATAATGGTGGACACAGGACATTATACATTTGTCAAAACCCATAGACTGCATAACACAAAAAATAGTAATCCCTAACATAAACTATGGACTTTGAGTGATAATGTTTCAGTGCAGGTTCTTCAGTTATAATAAACTAGGGGCCCGGTGCACAAAATTCATGCACTGGGTGTGGGGCTGGGGGGGAGTGTCCCTCAGCCCAGCCTGCCCCCTCTCACATACTGGGAGCCCTCAGGCGTAGACCCCCATCACCCTCCGATCGCCTGATCGGCCCCTTGCCCAGGCCTGACGCCTCCGCCAGAGGTGTCAGGCTTGGATAGGGGACCCCCATCTCCCCCCGATCACTGGCTCTGGCCCCCGCCCAGGCCTGAGGCCTCTGGCCCAGGAATCATGCCTGGGCAGGGGACTCCCATCTCCCTCTGATCGCTTGCTCCACCCCAGGCCCAAGCCTGACGCCTCTGACCCAGGCTTCAGGCCTGGGCAAGGGGACCATCATATCCCCCCAATCCCCGGCTCCACCCCCCACCCAGGCCTGATGCCTCTGGCCCAGGCATCAGGCCTGGGCAGGGGACCCCCAGCCCCCCGCCCAGGCCTGATGCCTCGGCCAGAGGAGTTGACCCTCATCACCCTCCGATCACCAATCACCGGATCGGCCCCTTGACCAGGCCTGAGGCCTCCGGCAGAGGTGTCAGGCCTGGGCAGGGGACCCCCAGCTCCCCGCGGTTGCAGGCTCCGCCCCTGCCCAGGCCTAACGCCTCTGGCCTAGGCATCCGGCCCAGGCAGCAGGGACCCACAGCTGCAGCGGCCCCGCGATCGTGGGCTTCACTTTAGGCCCAGGCAAGGGACCCCTAGCTCCTGGGACTGCCAGCTTCGACCGTGCCCAGCTCCCATCGCTGGCTCCACCCCTACTTCCTGCTATCACTGGCCAGGGCAGAAAAGGCACCTGATTCTCCGATCATGGCTGGGGGCAGGGCAAAGGCGGCCCCAGGGCCGCCTTTGCCCTGCCCCCCAGCTCTTAGCTCCCCCCTGGGTTTCCGATCACTGTCAGTGGCAGGGGGCTTCTTCCTGCTTTCCCTTTTGCCTCCCTGCATTGTGCCTATATATGCAAATTAACCGCCATTTTGTTGGCAGTTAACTGCCAATCTTAGTTGGCAGTTAATTTGCATATAGCCCTGATTAGCCAATGAAAAGGGTAGCGTCATACGCCAATTACCATTTTTCTCTTTTATTAGTGTAGATGTGCCACTCTGGTGGGGGCTATGGATAATAGGGGAGGCTGTGGGTGTGGGGAAGTGGTATATGGAAATTCTCTGTGCTTTTTGCTCAATTTTGTTGGGTCCCTAAAACTGCTCTAAAAAATAAATTCTATTTAAAATCTGAATTTCCCTGTAGACTAGGTAGTCTTTTTTTACAAGTTTCAGTTGTCATATGAAATAGATACTTCTATAAAACGAAGGGCTTTAAAAAAACAAAAGATATAGAAAAGACTCCCCATACCCCACACAAAGCAAAGTTAAGTTCTAAGAAAGTCACTGTGACATATACATATACTCATGGTCCTGGTTTTACACCTCAGAACCTGAACTATGAGTTTTATACTGGCTGGACTATTTTGCTGATCCAATTTCCACGGTCAGGGTCTGGCAAACCAGAGCACTGTGAAGATATTGTAAATTCCCCTAAAAAATTATAGAGAAAAGAATTCTTCTTTCCTTCTAAGGCTCCTCCCCTTTTACTCTGTATTGTATAACTACCTAGCACTAAAACAGAAAGTGCATTTGTTTATATTTTAAAAAATAGCATGCATGTCTTTATGCATGAGTAAGGACAAAAGCATCTACAAAACACTTAAGTACGCCTATCAATTACCACATTTCAACTGCGATTGCAAGGAAATGAGAGTGAAAGGGATGTCTTTATAGGAGAAGAGAACTGGAGCTGCTGGGTCTGGAGAACAGGAGACAGTGGGGAGGAGGGAGGGGCACCTCCGTGAGGAAAACAGTCACCGCTTCCCCAAAGTTCACAAGGCGGCAGGTAGAGGAAGGTCATTCCCGTTCAAGTTATGGCCAGAAGGTAAGAGAGAACTGGGTCAGGCGCGAATCCGCTTGTTCATTCATACGTTCGACAAATATCTGGTTAGCACCTGCCAGTGACAGATGTTGTAGACGGTGGAAGACAGGGAGTTCAGCAAAATGTGATGAGCAGTAGCAAAACCACACACAGCAGAGAGCTTGGTGAGAGGGATGCCAAGGTGCCTTGCTCACACCTGACTCCTCATTTATTTCAGTCTCCCCTCTCACACAGAGGCCGACAAACACACACCTACCATTACCAGACTCCTTGAAGCTAGGGCTCTGAAGGACAATCAGGTTACACTAATTCGATGCATCTGCATGAGGTTTGGAAGGTGAAAGGGACACAGAGACCATCTTCCTGACCTCTTCTGGCTGCTTTCCGCTCTGACGAGTAAAATCATGGGGGTGTGAGGTTTCTCTGCAGCACCGTTCCGAGATCCGTCATCGCTCTGGGTGGGGACAGGCGGTGGAGGAGCAGTGGGGTCACTGGCTTCCTGGTTCATGAATAACAGCACTGGCAGAAGTTCTTGAACTCCAGACTTCTAATAGAGACCTGAGAGGTAGCCTTCTTCCTGCACCTGCTCCTCTAACCCTGCTCTGATTTTCTAAACCCTACCCCCACGGTAGATGCTTTCCTGATTAAAACACCCAGAGTGGCCTCTGCTTCCTATACTGAATCCTGACCAGTATAGCCAATAAAGAGTTTTAAGCAAGGGAGAGATCTGATCAGATCTGTGCTCTGGGGAGTGACCTTGACAGCTGCTAGGAGACTGACCGGAGAGAAGGCAGGTGAACTAGAAACAGGTTCAGAAAACCCTTACGAATTTCAGCTAAAACCAGTTGCCTGGAATACTTGGACTGAATGAAACGTGTCGTGGGAATAGAGAAGAAGAGAAGGGAATACGGTATTTCATAAGGAGACCTGACAGGATCTATTGGAAATGGGGTGGGATGGAGTAGAACTGAAACTTGGCCCACGACTTCATCCCGCCTCTGCTGAGGCCTCTGCAATGCTCCCGCCGCACTGTGTTCTTCACCATCACAGCACCCATCACACTTCCTTAAAACTGAGCCTCTCCTCATGCTTCAGACCAGCCTTTCTTGCTTTTCGTTGCATCTTCGGTGCAAAGAGCAGTACATGGCCCATGATAGAGTGCTCGGTGCACACTGGTTGGAAGGAAAGAAGGGAGGGAGGGACCCTGCTACCTCAGAGCTGCTGTGAGGACTGAGATTCTGTTAACCTGAGCAAGGAAGTAATCGCTGGCTGAGCACTGCTTGAATAATGTTGACACTTGGATTATATGGGGCATCCCGGTGAAGAAAATTAGCACACCGGTAAAAACAGGAGCCTGGAGGTTGGGAAACAGGAGCTTGACACAGTTCCAGAGTCACTGTCCAGAATGAAAGCTGGCTGCTCCATAGGAAATGAGGATGCCTCGGTAAACCTTGCATAAAAGCCATATTATTGCAACTACAATGAGAGGAGAGTTAATAAAATGCCAGTCACCATATTAGACCATATACCCATATGTCCTTTTCATCCTTACGACGCCTTCTCAGGGAGTATTATCACCCCATTTTACAGACGAAGAAACTGAAGCTCAAAGTTAAGCACTGCCCAAGGTTACATAGCTGGTGATGACAGAGTTGAGGCTCAAAGCCAGGTCTCTCTGACTCCGAAGTCTGTGCTCCTCATTATGCCCCCACAGCTTCTGTGGGAACAGGGAGTTAGAGAACACGACTAAGGACTGGCCAGAGTGGACAGAAAAGCAGCAGAGAAATGCCAGGACACAGAAGCGGATCAATAAAATAAGGGCAGACTAGAAAAAGCCCAGAGGAATCCACAAGCAGGTGACCCTGGATAGGGCAAAACAGGGGAGAGGTGTAGAAGCTATACTTTTGGGGAGTACAAGGAGAAAGAACAGGGACTTCCTATGGGCCACATTCAAAAAGTGTGATGGTAATTGGAAAGATGGAAGTCAGTCTATTATAAGATGGAGAAACCAAGTCAGTCATGAGGTGCTTATGCGGCAAAGAACAGTGAAAGGAGGAAACCAGAGATGTGAGGAGTAAAGGCCTCAAAAATGAAAGTCCTGAAAAGATGGAAAGAGTGCATGGCCCAGCCATTGAGAAAGGAGGGACGGCCCCCATCTGATATCTACAAAGGAAGCAATGGGCACCTGAGGCACTCCTTCCAGTTTGCCAATGAGCCTGACAGATACGATGCATTTGCACTGGTCAGGCTACACACAATCAGAAATGAGTTCTTTCCTTTTCACTGGAATCCTATCAACCCATTGGGAGCACTGGTCGTCTCAGGCAGACAGGAAGCGCTGATAAGCAGTTAAGCTGGTCTTCGGTTAGACAAAAGAAAGCCACCGCTAATTCTCATTCATTCAGTGCTGCCTTCATCAGTCTTCCAAAATTCATGGTAAGGGACATTAAAAGGATCCTTCATGGCAAAAACAGTTATTAACTGTCAGTAGTAGACTTAGAGACTATGTCAGCAGAACTGTAGAAATGCACAGAGTACAAGCAGATATTATTTTAAATAGCTATAAAGGGTATGGCCAGAAAACAAATAGAATACAATCAAGCAGTAAATACAGGGTATCCCCCAAACATGTATACAGTCTGCAAGAAAAAATTACCTTCAAAGGAAAAGAAACGGCGATGGATTATCTGAAAGGCATTCACTTTTCTATTTTTGATCTTTGTGGAAGAAATAAAGGCAGTAGTCCAGGGACCAGCGGGTGGGCCCTGACAATGAAGGGGATTTTTTTAAAATCTTAATTTAATTAAATTAATCCTTAAAGCCAGCTCTTAAAAGCTACCATTAGTTTTACAACAAATTCAAGTAGCCCCTTCACATTAAAAGCTACTCTTGTCCAAACAAGAGACCACTAAAAGTATTTCATCAACAGATTCCAGCTGTTATACTAGAGCCTGAACCCCTTGATCCTGGCAATGAGAGGTCTAGAAAGAAAAAAAGCACCTTCCCAGGCAGGCAGGGCCCTGGGTCCTTTCTGGTGCGTAATCCCCGGAGTGATTTCGAACCAAACCAGTAACTTCCCAAGCTCTGGCTTGTGCCTGGGTCACTTCAGAGGGCTCTCAGGAGTTGGTTCCCACTGCTTCGACTCCACCAGCCCCTCACTCACCACCCAGAACAGGCAGGGACATCTGAGCACCCAGACACAGAGACGTGCCCAGAACAGGCCTGGGAGCCAGACCGCCTGGCCTGGAGTCCCCGGTCTACACATTCCTGGCTGGGTAACCTGGGCAGGTTACATTACCTCTCAGTGCCTCCATGTTCCCGCTTGTAAAATGGGAATAATAATACTGTCACTTCATCAGTTAATCTCCTGGCTCCTTTGCTCAGGACTACGTTCATCAAATGGCAATTAAAGTCCGCAGTTAGATTACCAACTGCAAATTTTTAAAATCATAGGTGTCTCAAGACACACAGCTGGAAGAAAGCCACTCACTTTTCCCCCCTCTTAATAAGCAAAGAGCTCTTATCTGCAAAATGTCAGAATGGCAATTAGAAAAAGAAAAAAATGGTCTGTACTAGCTGTTCATAGCTTCCCCCCTGGAGTGGCCGCTAACGAGCATGGGAACGTCATGCTCATTTTTCTCACTCCTTTATTACATTCCAGGCACTAAGTTAAGACTCTTAAATGTACTATTTCATTTACTAACTTAACACGATGGCAAGGGATCAGTCTTACCTTCAGGCATGGTAGGTAACATTCTGAGACAACAAACATCGTCCCCAAGGTCACACAATGATGAAGTGTCAGATCTAAGACTTGAGCTGAGGTCTATTTAATGATAAACTCTGAACTCCCGAGCAATGTATCCCACTGCCGTGCATCAGCATCACGTACACGCTGCTTCCATGAACCACATAAAGGAACTTTTGTCAAAGATGCGCATTCACAAGCCCACGGTTCAGTCTTCTTTTAAATGAGAGGGCTTCAGTTTGGAGCTAAGGCCTCTTGCTGATTTCAAACTCGCCCACGTTCCACACATCATTTTTAAGTAATACATTTCCAAAGAGCTGCACTTCCAGCAATTACTCCACTGGGGAAGGAAAAATAATTCTCTGTATACTTGAAAGACTGCTATTTTAATGTGCTCACCAGGGCCCCAAACAAGCATTCTTTAAATACAACTGAAAAGCAAGGCATGTTTACTAGTATAAACTAAAGGCCCAGTGCACAAATTCGTGCGTGGGTGGGGCCAGCTCGCCTCCACTGGGGCCTAACAGGGCCAGGCCAGCCGAGGGGAGGGGCCAGCTGGCCCCACCCACAACCGGGCCGGTTGGCCAGTGATTGTGTGCATCATAGTGACCAGTCCTTCCAGTCGCTTGGCTTTTATATATATAGGCTAGAGGCCCCGTGCACAAAATTCATGCACGGGTAGGGTCCCTAGGTCTGGCCAGCGACCAGGGCCAATCGGGGCCTTCTGGGTGCCAGCCAGGGCCTTCCTTCCAGCTGCCAGCCAGGGCCTCCCTTCATTCTGCGCTGCCCCCTGGTGGTCAGCGCATGTCTCAGTGGGTGATCGAATTCCAATCGAACTCCTGAGGGGACAATTTGTACATTAAGCATATACACACACACACACACACACACACACACACACATTGTTTAAACTGGAGGGGGAAGGAGAAAGGTGGTATCATCAGGCTTTGAATTGTGTGTCTTCTTCTCAATGACAACTCACTCTTTGCTTAAGCATGAGAGACCTTTAGGTTGAAATATGGCTGGAAGGAGCTATCACTCTGGATGTTTTCTAAATTAACTTTACACAATCATTTGTCTTCAACTGCACTTCCCCTTTAGGCAGTTAAGATATTCCCTAATTTTATCTTCATTTATTAGATTGTCCAAAGAAAACGAAATTGGTTTTGCTATTGGGAAATCGGTGGTTAGAGAAACAATTAAAGCCGAAACTTTGTGTTGAAGAAGAAAAACTATGGATGGGCGATGGCCATATTTTCTGGTTTGTCTTTGACTAAACATCATTCCATGCACATGGGAGCGGAGGCCACAGAGCATTGGGCACATGCGCTTCCCAAATGTTAGGTACAGAATGACGTATGCTCTGGCTGTTTCCTATTAAGACTTTTCATCTGTTTGGATGTTTCACTTCTCACTAAGGAATAAGTTAATCAAAAAACTCAATCTGTTTCAGGTATTGCCTTCTCCAGGGATATAATCTCAAGATGTGGATCCCTTTTTCTATTCAATTAGTTACACTCTGTGACCTAAAAAATTATTGGGTTGCTCCAGTCTTCCAGTTATAAAATGTTGTTGATACAATTCAACACACCCTTAAGGAGGTCAGCGTTCACACATAATTTGCTTTGGGTTTAGTTTCTGGCTATTCTTGAGATTTCATTAAAATTGATCATACAGTTTGATATTTTTGATTGTTATAATTATTTAACTTCCTTTTCTCAAACAAAGATCTGCTAGACTAGTTTTATTGGGAGGATGAAACTGATGCCATTGTAATAGGCTGGTAATTACAAGGAGGAAAGGGAAGACTAGGTTTAGACATGCCATTTATACAGTTTTGCTAAAGAGCTGCATCTAACATTCTCCAAGTCTGTGCTCTGCTGATTGATGGGGGAAGGAAGTAGACAAAGGCAGTCTAGATCAGCCGTGGGCAAACTACGGCTGCTCTAGAACAAAGGTTGGCAAACTTTTTCTACAAAAGGCCATTATAACAAATAAATATTTTCAACTTTGCATGCCATATGGTCTCTGCTGCAACTACTCAACTCTGCTATCCTATAAAATAAAAGGCTAATATGCAAATCGACTGAACAGCAGGATGACTAGTTGCTATGATGCTAACCACCAGGGTGCAGATGCTCAATGCAGGAGCCGCCCCTGGTGGTCAGTGCGCTCCCACAGGGGGAGCACCGCTCAGCCAGAAGTGGGCTCATAGCTGGTGAGTGCAGTGGTGGTGGCGGCAGCCTCTCCCACCTCCACAGCAGCACTAAGGACACCTTGGGGGATGTCCGACTGCCGGCTTAGTCACGCTCCCCGTGAGCCTATTCAGGTTTCACGTGCTTGCAGTGGCCACATACATCCTGGCCACTAATTTGTTCCCAGGTTTGACTGGCAGACAGAGGTACCTTCCCACCTCATTTAAGCCAGCAGTCAGAAATCCCCCAAGGGGTCCCGGACTGAGAAAGGGCGCAGGTCGGGCTGACAGACCTCCCCCCTGCAGTGCATGAATGTCATGCACCAGGCCTCTACTTATAACATGAAAGCAGCCTCTGACAATATGAAAACAAATGAGCATTAGTGTTCCAATAAAACTTTATTTACAAAGCCAGGCAGTGGGCCATATGTATCCCAAGAGCCATAATTTGCCAACCTTCTCCAGGTCTTCCCAAGAGACTGAATTTCTAAGAGTGGATGATTTTCTACCTGGCATCACAATAGAGGTTATTTAAAAACTGAGTGACTTGAGTGCTAAATAATTACTCATTATTGTGTACATTTGTGTTGTATGCACTTGTCTGGATATGTGTGTTCTATTTCATGATCCAGGGAATCTGGTTGGTCAAGACTTAGAGGTAGGATACAATGGGAACTTTTCCTGGATAGGTCAAAGATTTGTACAGAGACTGAGAAATTTTAGAATTGGAAGAAGCTTAATGTTATATAGTCCAACCTCCTTCCTGGGGAAGGAATGCTTTTTGTAACATCCCTGGCAGGTATTCCATTAACCTCTGCAGGAATATGTCTATGGCTAGTGTAGGGGAAAAATTACTATTTTATACAGCAAAATTGGCCCTCTCTAAATTATTTTATTCATTAATATTCCTGTGGGCACCAAGGACAAAGACAACAAAACAAAAATAAACAAGTGAGACTACATCAAATTAAAAAGCTTCTGCAGCACAGGCAGTGTGACTCAGTGATTGAGCACTGACCCATGAACTAAGAGGTCACTGGTTCGATTCCCAGTCAAGGCACATGCCTGGGTTATGTTCTCGATCCCCAGTGTAGGGCGTGCAGGAGGCAGCAGATTGATGATCTCTCATCGTTGATGTTTCTATCTCTTCCTCCCTCTCCCTTCCTCTCTGAAATCAATAAAATAGATTAAAAACATTTTTTAAAAATTTCATCATATGGTTTATTATGATGCATAGCCAAAAGAAACTGTCAATTAAAATGAAAAGGCAACCTAACAGATAAGAGAACCTTATCTGTAAATCATGTATCTGATACGGGGCTTATATCCACGATATATATATAAAAAAAACTAATATAATTCAACAGAAAAAAAATATATATCTGATTATAAAATGGGCAGAGGAACATTTTTCCAAAATATGTAGGTGGTCAAAAGGCACTTACCATCACTAATCATCAGGGAAATGCAAATCAAAACCACAATGTGATTATCACCTCAACCTTTTAGAATGATTATCATCAAAAAGACAAAATAGAGCAAGTGTTGTTGAGGATGTGGACAAAAGGAAACCCTACTTCACTACTGGTGGGAATGTAAATTGGCACAGCCACTGTGGAAAACAGCTTGGTGGTTCTTCATAAAAGTAAAACTACTGTATGATCCAACACTTAAAGTTGCAGTTTCCAAGAACCCATCAATGACATTAAGTGAGGACTTACTATACTGCCAGGCACGCAGGAAACACTGAGTCATCTATCATCAGTCATCATCATGCCTGTCACTGTGTTATTATTATGTGCTTATGGTGGAAGTATAAATTGATATAAATAACTTGGAAATCAATTTGGCCTTTAGTACAGCTGAGCAGATTCATACCCTATGGCCCAGCAATTCCACTCCTGTGTATAACCCGAAAGAATCTCCTGCACCTAAATACATGTGCAGGATGATTCAAAGCAAAATTGTTCTTAAGTTCCCCAAACTGGAATCATGCAAGAGTCCATAAATGGTAGAATGAATGAATACATAGAGTACATTAATACACTGCAATACTACATCAGCAAAAATGAATGGGTTACATTTGTCCACAACATGAATAAATCTCATCAAATTTATCCTGAAGTGAAAAAAGTATTATATTATATTAAATTTTTTTAAAAAACCACTCAGCTATGTATTGCTTAAGTATAACAGTGTATAGAAAAGCTATAAAGTAAAGCAAATAAATGAAAACCCTCAAATTTAAGAGGGGAGTTGCCTCTAAGATGGAGTTAGAAGGGACAGGGCCAGGGAAAGGCCACAGGAACCTTCAAAGGCAACAACTATGTTCTTTTGTTTAGACCAAATGGTAGCTAAACAGGTGTTTGAGGTCACGTGATCCTTTATAGCTTATGTACACTTTATAAATGTTTTATATCTACTCAATAATTAATAAAAACCTATTTCTAAAAAAGAATTAAAGAAGAAAGAGAGGTCACTTCTGTCTGGGAGAACGTGGACAGATTGGTCACTGTGGCAAGCTGGATATTTTTGGTATCAATTTAACTGGTCGGTGGCAGTTTACTGAAACGCTGCCATGGGATTTTACAGCTGCATCAGGCCACTGGGGAAAAAAATCTACAATTAGCAGTGTCTGCTCTAGTCACTGATCTCGAAAGTGTCATTAACTCCCTGAGGTTTTGGCAGCCCTGGGTTGAGGTTTTCCTGGCCTGATGTCATACCACATGGTCTCCGGGTGAATCAAATGTCCTCTGTGTTGGGTGTTGAAGGAGATGTGGAGATTTGGGGGTGAGGGAATACAGCATGCCAGACAGAGGAGCGAGAATAGTACAAGCATTCAAGGGAAACCAAAGAGCATTTTAGGTACCGGCCAAAATTTGCTATTCTAATTTAACATGTTTCTTTTCAATAGTCAGTGGTATGGGAAGTATTCAAGGGTAAACAATATTTTTAAATCACTTAGATTTGGCTCTGAAATGTAAATTTTTAAAGATAGGTATATCCAATGATATAAAAAATGTTCAGCAACTTAAACCAATAGGTTAAGTTTGGATTCTGGACACCCATCAACACCACTAATCTTCCCTCCCCGTCTCCCTCAATCCCCCCGTGTTCTAAATGCTAGGCACTTGGCCATGTCTAAGAGATAGAACACATAATAAAGTCCTGTACCCAAAGGATCTTAGCATCAAACAAGCGACAGATAGGTAAATGCAAAAAACAACACCACACCAAGACAGTGCCTCTTACGCTCTGTTAACTTTGAGATCCAGGGATCTTCAGTGCCTTCCTGTCTCGCCTGCACCATCACTCCTGCCAGAGAGAAGGGGTCAAATAGCAGCCAGCAGGCTCCAGCCACAAGTTCTCCTCCCACCCCCTCCCATGCAAGAGCTGACCCCAAGTCCTCACTTACCCCTCCAGGAAGAGAACACAAGGCAACTGGCAGAAAGTGCTTTCTTTACTCTGACTCATTTATGTTTTTAGTCATTTTGCCCTGCCTATGTCCAAGAGGGTTGATAATATGGCTTGATAGATCATACTGACAGATAATATGGCTTTCAAGATGGAAATATAAAATAAAAACTCATGTAATGGGAAAAATAAGCAAGAATCTGAAATCCTAAGCCAGTAGTTTTCAAACTGTAGTGCACCTAAGAATAACCCGTGTTCTGTCTAAAATGCAGATTTTCAGGCCCGGGGTCCAAGAAATCTACATCAGTAGATCTGGGGTGAGGTCCAGAGTCCATGTGTACGGCATTCCAACGATTCTGATGCTAGTGGTCTAAGGGGAGCCCTCTTGAATACCACTGCCATTGGCTAAAATAGTTATGATAATCAAAGTGGCGGGTGTGCAGGAGAGCCAATCGATGATTCTCTCTCGTCATTGATGTTTCTCTCTCTCTCTCCCTCTCCCTTCTTCTCTCTGAAATCAATTAAAAAAAGAACTGATCCAGTGTTTCAGTTATTATATAAATTGTAGCAGGTTAAATTGGAAAAAAAACATCTCCACTTTGAGGCTTGTTCAGTTCATCCATGCATCCACCCCTGCACTCATCCATCCACCCACCCACCCATCCATGCATCCACCCATCCATCCATCCATCCGCCCGCCCACCCATCCATCCACCCACCCGCCCACCCATCCATCCATCCACCCGCCCACCCACCCATCCATCCATCCATCCATCCATCCACCCGCTCACCCACCCACCCACCCATCCATCCATCCATCCATCCACCCACCCATCCATCCATCCACCCACCCACCCACCCATCCATCCACCCACCCACCCATCCATCCATCCATCTGCCCATGCATCCACCCAGTACATACAAAGTTCTCACTCTGTGCCATGCACTGTGATAAATCCTTGGGATAGAAAATTGAGTAAAGCATCACCCCAGTCCAAGGAGCTCAAAGTCTACAGGAGAAGATAGATAAGTAAGTCAAGTATTTTAATTCAATGTGATAAGTGTTTAGAAAGAAGATCTCACATTAGGCGTGCAAACACACACGTTTTTGTTATTAAACTATTTAATTAGTATACTATTAAAATACATAATATTAAAATATGTCATTATAAAATTGTAACATTAAAATATATTAGTGAAATATATTAGATGCAAAAGATCTTATTAAATTATTTCTTCAAGTAAAAGAAAATAAATTTGAAGGAACCATAAGGGGAAAGTTTGGAAACGGTCGCCCTCTCAGATAGTCTGTGTAGGTCTGACACAATTTTGGATGACCAAGCTTTACAATTTCCATCACCACCATGACACAAAGGAGGTTTCTGGACACTCCCCACCCCAGCTGATTCTCAATTGCTCCCTTCCATTGTACTCGGTTAGCAGCTGCATCTGATGACTCCGGAGCAGTAGTTCCCTGTCTGAGTTCTCTGGCAAGCTTTAAAGATGCATTTACAGCTGTCAACCACACTTTTCAGCCAGGATATATCGCATCCATTTCATAACTTATGTTCCCCGAATGGAACTTTTTTCTGGTTGCTCTCAAAATTCAATTTCCTACTCTCTTTAATGGTCTCACTGTCCATTCACATTCACAATCCAAAAACTGCATGTCCTTATGTTTAACCCTCTGCTAGACATCAGCCTCCATAGCCAGCTGGCTAACACATTCATATGTCTACCTTAGAAATATCTCTAATTCAGAGCCTCTCCATTCTTACCGATAATATCTCAGTTCAAGTTCTCATCATCTCTACCTAGATTAATGCAGCCCTCTTGTAACCAGCCTCTCTACATCTTAATTCTTTCATGGCCACAAGGTTAACGTGCCCAAATTCATATGTCTCCCTCCCTCCCTCTCTTTTTCCCTTCCTCCTTCCCCTTTCTACCTACAACTCCTTGAACACTTCTGTTGCTTTCCCATTGCCAACAGAATAAAGTGTAAACACTTCATACATAGTACACAGGGTCTTCCTAACTAGCTTTAAGCAACTCTCCAGGATCTCTCACTACTCTCTACAGATGTATCCACAAAGTAGTTACAGTTAACTAGAGGGCCAGTGTATGAATTCATGCACAAGTGGGGTCCCTCGTCCTGACCTGCAGGATCGGGCCAAAACCAGCTCTCCAACATCTTCCGAGGGGTCCTGGATTGCGAGAGGGTGTAGGCCAGGCCAAGAGACCCCACGGTGCACAATTGGGGGCTGAGGAGGGACAGGGAGGGCTCCAGGGTGTTTCCAGCCTGTCTCACTCAGTCCCAATTGGCCGGACCACAGCAGCAAGCTAACCTACTGGTCGGAGTGTCTGCCCCTGGTGGTCAGTGCACATCATAGTGAGAGGTTGAGCGGCCTTAGCATACATTAGCATATTATGCTTTGATTGGTTGAACGGACGACCAGACGACCGGACACTTACCATATTAGGCTTTTATTGTATAGGATTCTTTAATGGTCCCTAAAGATTCATGATTTTGCACATTATCTGCCATCTGTTTGGATACCCTTTCTTACATCCCCTCCTAGAATATTTATATTTCAAACGTGGCTAAGAGGTGACTTCCTCTATGATTTCCTTCCTTTTTCCCTCAGCATAATCATTCTTTCTATTCCATTGGTAATTCCTACAGACATCTTGAATTCTGCTCTTATTACACTGCAATGTAACTTTCTTTTCATATGTCTGGTTAGTCTAATAGATGAAAAGTTCTTGAGTTGAGAATTAGTGCCTTAATCATGTATTTGTTTTGCCAGTGACACAGTTGAAGAGAGAATTAGGCATGGAAGATATACATCTGAAGAAATTGCCCCAAATGCACTATATAGAGATAGAAGCTAGAGAAATAAGGAGGAAGAAGTTGAAATACAGAAGACAGAATGAGAAATTCCAACATGCATCATTCTGGATTCTGAATCATGAAAATGAGAGAGAGAGAGACAGAGAGAGGGAGAGAGAGATCGCGCCAATGTTGACAATTTTCCAGAATTGAAGAGAAACACAAATCCTTTGATTCATGAAACAATGATTGCAAGCAGAATAAATAAAAAATCCATATATAAACATATCATGATGAGTCAAAAAAGAAAGGGAAAAATCTTAGAAACAACCCAAGGGGAAAAGATTACCTACAAATGAGAAACAAACTAAAGACAGGCTTTCCAATAGTAAGACAGAAGACAGTGCATTGCTAACTTCAATGTACTGAAAGAAATAACAATCAGTAAAGAATATTCCAAATCCAGCTCAATGATTATTGAAAAGGGAGGGCAGGATAAGAATATTTTGGGGGGGGGAAACTGGGAGAATGTATCCAATGCATATCTACTAAAAAAAAATGAACAAAAAGCCTACTTTAGAAAAGAAGGAATTTGGATCTAGAAGGACCAAGATTAAAGAAATGAAAGAAAGTATATTTACTAGTATATTCAAAAAGATCTTTCTAGAATTGTTTTTAAGCAGGAATGTTTTTGTTTCTTGGGGAACATCTGGCAATGGCTGGAGGTATTTCTGGTTGTTACAATTGGGCAGGAGGCATTAGCATCTACTGGATAGAGGCCTGAAATGCTAATATCCTGCAATGCATGTGACATGGTGCCTACCTCATTGTCCCATGTTCATCATTCGATTTTAATGCTGTTTCCTCCCTTTGATTTTCTCTTCCTATGTGTCATACCTTGGCCTTGCAGTTGACCCTGCCTGTATGGCATTCCCAGGGCTCTGCTCTCTCCCCTGGGGCTGTTCTTAATAAAGCATGTCCTTAGCACTTTTGGTTTTCCCTTTTTCATGTTTCATCACATCCCTTAATCTCCCTATATTGCATCTCCTGCTGTACCTAGGCTTTTTCTCTTCTAAGCTGAGACCAGTTTCTCAACCTCGGCTCTGTTAACATTTCGGACTGAGTAATTTTTTGCTGTGGGGGCTGTTCTGTGTCGTAGCATCTCTGACTTCTACCCAAATGAATGCCAGTTGTGAGGAGCAAAAGTATCTCTAGACAATGACCAATGTCCAGGGTTGAGAGGATCATCCCCAGTTGAAAACCACTTATTAAGATCAACCAAGTCTGGTCCTATTCCCTGGAGCTCGGATAGTGGGAGTAATCTGGTAGTCTAATCATTGAGAATGGGCTTGTGGTTTATAGTGAGTTTACCCTATTTTAACAAGGATCTTTTGCAAACTGTGCCCTAATCAAAATCCTGGAATGAATTTCTTTCCAAAGAGAGATTTTTTTTTCTCTCCCTGATGACCCAGGTGACACCTTTGATACTTGCTCGCCAGTGCCCAGGCTACAGTCCTCTGAAATTCTGTTATAAATGGGAGTGCCTCCATTTGTGCTCCAGAACAGTGGTAACCTCCCCGCATCTCCATACACAGCAATGAGTGAGAACTCATCCCTGTTGCCTTGTGCCCTCCTTCCCCTGTCTCCTCTCTCACCATTTTCCCCCTAGTGGTCTCCTGATAGAGTGGAGTTTTAGAAAGATCCTTAATGAATTGCAAACATTTCCTTGGGATTTTAAATATGTTCCTCATTTGTGAAAGAGAAGGGAGATGTGAAATGACTGTTCTCTATTCCAAATCAGTGGTCATTTCCCAAGAATCCAGGTTTCACCTGTGTACCGATAGGCTAAGCACAGCACTGTGTCTTGTCATGGGGCGGGCTATGTTCATTTGCCTTTCCTCCTGACTTTGTTGTCAGGTGGTGCTTACTGGTGCTTCCCTACGTGAGAGCTCTGAAAACTTGAGATGCAATGAACTGTGGTGATGCCATCAATTGGCCTGAGGTGTGGAGGACCTTCGAAGAGGTACCCATTTAATAGCACTAATTTCTTTCAACAAATTGAGATCAAATACATTCAGAATGGATGCCAAAGGAAGCAGGGAGGTTTTACATTTCAGAGGTCGGGTGCCACAAAAAGTGACCCTGCAACTTGAGCTACTGATGTGGCCAGGAGATGCGAGTAATCTGACCTGGCTGGGAGATGGTGTGCTCCCATTTAGGAACGCTCACCGATGCTCACTGACTAGTCCCCATGTGCATACCACGTTCCCAACCAGTCTAAAGCTGAAATGTCTATCTATGCATGAACCTTTTGTGCTTTTGGCTGACCTACTGCTGCAGGAGCAGCTACTGGTGGCCAGTGTGCTCCACTCTCAGGTCACGTTGGTCCAGGAACTTCAGTACAGTTGTGGGGGCCTTTGGGAACTGGCCTTGACTTCTACTGTGACTTGTAATCCCATTTCTTCCATTCATTCATTAATCCATCCCTCCTGTATTGAGCACATACCCAGGCTTGGTGCTACATCCTGGCAATAAAACAAGAATACACACTCCTTAGTCACTTGCTTTCTGGATTCTAAACAAAAGGCCCAGCACACTTGGTCCCTAAATGGAAGACCTCCTGTTCCACATTTCAAGGAGAAGCAGCGGGGATTGGGGCCATGTTTGGTTAAGAGAGGCCTCTAGGGAGACACAATACGTTCAGCCACAGGCTACTGCTAAACTGTGGAAACCCTCCTGACACCCATGGAAGGCTGCGGTCATTGCCAGGTGATCATTTTTGTTGCTCTGCTTCCTCAGGGCATCATGCAATCACACCTGTGTTCCGGAAGGAATAGAACTGATTATGTATAAAGTGATTACGTGTGCTATTGGTCACCCTGTTAGTGAAGAGGACAAGAAGTGAGTCACTCAGGCACTGCTGGTTCCAGGTGAGCTCATGGTGCTGCTTGCTCGGTTATCCTGCTATTGTAGCTGGGAGGGTTTGCAAGAAGAAAGTGTTGTCTGAGAAGGACAAAGCTTAAAGTGAGTGAAAATGTCAGATGGCTTAAGAAATATATAGAAAAGGAATAAAAGTGTTGCAAACCTTCGTTTTAATAAAACAGGAGGGAGCGAAACACTTTATCGATGTCCCGGGAGAACTGCAAAGTAAACCTCTTATGGAGAAGGACTGTTGGAAAGTCTGGATTTTGAGATGGGCTCTAGGTCATCAAGTCCCAGCTCTACAACTGGTTTGCCAGTGAATCTTAGACAAACCTAAGTTCCTGTCTGATGATCCACACTGAATTGTACTTTAGGCTACCTTTGGGTACCATTTTATATATACAGTGGGGCCTTGACTTACGAGTGTCCCGACTAACGAGTTTTTTTGAGATACCAGCTGTCTCTTGGCCGATTTTTTGCATTGAGTTGACAGAGTAATTTGAGTTAATGAGCTCCTTAATGAGCTCCTTAACGAGCTTGGTCTCGGAACGAATTAAACTCATAAGTCAAGGCCCCACTGTGTGTGTGTGTGTGTGTGTGTGTATTTCTTTTTTTATTAATTTTAGAGAGAAATGGAGAGGGATGGAAAGATAGAAGCATCAATGACGAGAGAGAATAATTGATCGGCTGCCTCCTGCATGTCACCACCACCCCCCCTCAAATCCCCACCCCTGCTACATGGGGGATTGAGCCCACAATCTAGGCA
This sequence comes from Myotis daubentonii, assembly GCF_963259705.1. Lineage (NCBI taxonomy): Eukaryota > Metazoa > Chordata > Mammalia > Chiroptera > Vespertilionidae > Myotis > Myotis daubentonii. The sequence goes on from NC_081841.1 coordinate 16,254,077, forward strand.
TGTGCCCTGACCAGGAATTGAACTGTGACCTCCTGGTTTTTAGGTTGACAATCAACCACTGAGCCACACCAGCTGGGCACACATGAACTTCTTTTTTTTTTTTTAATATATTTTATTGATTTTTAACAGAGAGGAAAGGAGAGAGATAGAGAGTTAGAAACATTGATGAGAGAGAAACATCGATCAGCTGCCTCCTGCACACCCCCCACTGGGGATGTGCCCGCAACCAAGGTACATGCCCTTGACCAGAATCAAACCTGGGACCTTTCAGTCCTCAGGCCGACGCTCTATCCACTGAGCCAAACCGGTCCCGGCACATGAACTTCTTAATCACAGTGGGTGGAATGAAGGTGATGGAGATGACAAATTCTTTGAAACGCATGGAAAAAGTTATGACTCGACCTTGTGCCGTTTACATGTATTTCTGCCCTCATTCGACTGCATTGTAATTTACATGCTTACATATCCAGCTCTGTTAGGTCTCTGAGAGCTCCTGGGTCAGGAACTCTGTCTTAGTTCTGTTTTTTGTTTTTGTTTTTTTTCCCCCAATGTATTTTTAGCCCAGGGCCTGCACATTCTAGGTCCTCAATGTCTTTGTTGAATCAAATTGTTTTATTTGGTTTGTTGTATCTTTGAGTTGTAAACGCCATACTTTCATGTTAATTTTTTAAAAAATGCAGAAGATACTTTATTTTTCTGTAACTTAAAATGCTACAATTTCCTCATTTCCCCATAGTGAGCTCACAACATACTCAGTGCAATTCTGTTTTTATAAAATCTGAAACAGACCTTGACTCCCTTAACTGAGTAACTAACCGATATTAAAAATGCCATGTCATGAATCTCTGTGCTGTGATAGCATTGAATGTGTGGGAAACCATCTGTTTAGGTCGCTATTTATGATGCATCAAATGCTTCTCCGAAACCTGAAAACAATGAAAATACAAAGACAAAAAATCTACTCACAGTCATTTTAAACCTACAAGATTCCATGCTTTCCCACAGAAAGATTCCTGACACCAAATTTTGGGGTAGCATTCATGAAATTCTATAAAATTATGCATCCCCATCTATGTCACTTCCTTCATCAAGGATACAAGGATGTCCTGAGAGGTACGCATTTGCGATTTTAATACAAAAAAAAGACACTAGGGATCTAGCAGGCTCCTGAAGTGGACCTGAACTCTTCATAAATAATGCAGAAAGATGAATAGGATACTCGAGCAGATAGAAATGCAATTGTTACTTTGGTGTTATGATCTAACAATGACCGTTCATAGCGTGGCCATCTTGCTGGAGTGGAAGAGGCCACCTTGGAGTTGCATTCTCACCTCTGCCCTTACCAGCTGTTCTCCATAGGTAGTGCCTTAGCATCTCTGAGCCTGGTTTCTCTATTTGTGACATGAGGCTGGTAGAAATTTGCACACAGGTGATCGTGGTATTTAAATGAATATGAAACATCTTGATATGAACTATGAAGGGATATACAAATATAAAGAATTAAGCTAGAAGGGAAGGTCATCTGTATTGTAGGTTACTCCTAGGCAATCTTTGTCCGTTCTTTGGACATAATTAAGTTCAGATTCATCCTATATAATAAAAGCCTAGTATGCAAATCAACCAAATGGCAGAATGGCCAGTGGAAGGACCGGTCTCTATGAAATGCACTGACCACCAGGGGGCAGACACTCAATGCAGGAGCTGCCCCCAACCTGCAGGCCCCAGACAAGCCAAGGCAGTGCCAGCAGGAGCCCCCCCAATAGCCCCACCGCTCGCCCCACAGATCAGCCCTGATCACGGGCCAGACCTAGGGACCCTACCTGTGCACAAATTTCGTGCACCGGGCCTCTAGTTTTAGAATAATACATGTTCACTCCCATGTCTAATATGACCCCTTTGCTGTCCACCCCAAAGTTCTGTGTTAGGGCTCCGTTAAATCACTTGGACTGAAACACTTACCATGAAAGCTCTCTCTGGTGGAGGCTTAGGAGCCAGAGGCAGAATTATAAATTGGTTGGAAGATATTGGCTATTTCCAGGAGCAAAATGAATTTAGAATTTTATTGCATACTACTTGACGTATTTCCACACATTTTTTTTTCCCCCCACCAGATTATCTAAACTTTCAGGAGATAGCATGTGCAAGTTTCAAGTAACTCAACTTAGAGACTGTTTATTATGTAGATTGTAATAAAAACACATTATATTACTTTGAGGATTTATAAAATGTTTGTCTTTCTGAATATAGGGGTGGTTTATAATATTATTCCATACTAGTGACCCAGTGCACAGATTCGTGCACATTAAAAGGAAATTAATTAGAAGGTGGCCAGCGGGGCAGGACTGGGCGAGATGGGCCAGACACCCCCTGGAGCCAACTTCCACGATCCCTCCCCAGCATCTGCAGAGTAAGCGGGGTCCCTCCAGCAGGTGGGGTCCTTTGGCCTGGCCTGTGGGGATCAGGCCAAAACTGGGTCTCCGACATCCCCCGAGGGGTCCCGGAGTGCAAGAGCACACTCTGCAAAGTTGTTGCCGTACAGGGTGTGGAACGCAAACACAAGTGTGCAGTAAACCAAATTCCGAGCCAAGAGTGCCCCAGCAACAACATAACCCACAGCCGAAGATGGAATCATGTGGCCCCGCAAGGAATCGGGCTCCCTCCTCTCTGGTTTCAGGGTGCATCACCTGAGAACCGCCGCTGCCAAGTCACTACAGCTTGGCGCTCCTGAGTTGAGCGTCTGCCCCCTGGTGGTCAGTGCTCATCATAGCGACCAGTTGGACGGTCAGAAACTTAGCATATATATACACACACATATATATGTGTGTGTGTGTGTGTGTGTGTATATATATCCTTTTTGCTTCAGTTACTAGGAAATTCAAGCTCTACTTCTTTTAAAAAATGTTTTTATTGATTTTAGAGAGAGAAGAAGAGAGAAGGATAGCGATAGAAACATCTATGAGAGAGAAACATAAATCAGCTGCCTCTTGCATGCCCCCTACTGGGGATTGAGCCTGAAACCCCAGGCATGTGCCCTGACCAGGAGTCGAATGGTGACCTCCTGATTCATGGGTCAATGCTCAACCACTGCACCACACTGGCCAGGCTGAATAAATTCTTTTTTTAAAGAATAGTTTATTGATTTTTAGAGAGAGAGGAAGGGAGGAGAGAGAAACATCGATCAGCTGCCTCCTGCATGCCCCCTACTGGGAATCAAGCCCATAACCCAGGCATGTGCCCTGACTGGGAATTGAATCAACAACTTCTCAGTGCACAGAACAACACAACCAACTGAGCCACACTGGCTAGGGCTGGATGAATTCTTAAACATAAGAAAACTCAAACAATCAATAAATAATAGTATAGCTATTTTGTGCCTACAAGTTGTCAGCTCCTCCACATCAGACCTGCAGTTTATGCAGAAGAAAGAAAGCTTAGCAATATGAAGGGATGTATGTCTAGCAAAGTCTGGAATTCATAGGACATTCTGATACACTTGCACTGACTTATCTCACTTTAGTATTTTGAAATACTAAAATTAACTTTATGTTTCAAAAAGCAAAAAGAAATGAAACTGGAAACTTTCACACAAAAATACATATTCAAATCCATAATTCCTGTAAGAAATCAAATAAATTTAATAATTGACCTACATATAATCATAATTGAAATGTACAGAAACTATACTGGCATCTAAAATTTTCTATAATAAAATACCACATGCTTGGGTAATGCCATCCTTAAATATTCAGGCTTACTTTGTAAGTATACGAATAATAATATAACACCAGTTGCTTGGGAAAATTCAATATTTTATTGCCAATGGAATGTCCCAAGGAATGAAGAGAATTATGGGCTTTTAATTTGTTTTTGAAAACCTACAATTTAAAAAATAGAAGCCTCTTCCAAAAGTCACAGTACAGTGTTCTATGCAAATTTAAAAAAAAAAGCCAACTGCAAGGGAAAGGTGGTGAAATGTTAATCTGACAGCTGCCATTTCACACACTTCTTTGTCAGGAAATGTCATAACCTTTCAGCAACCTCGGCCAAAGGCAGCACTTTATTTCTCCAACTTCAGATTTCACGAAACTTTTAAAGTAAGCAGAGTCAGGTTTCCTTCGCGATTACATCAAAACCCAGGAGATTTCAAACCTTCATTTGGAAAAATGTTCACACCCTCCATCATGATATTTCTGCTCTCAGACTAACCCTCAACAAGGACAACCAGAAAGATGGTTAGTTTTGCCAAGACAGGGCTGATGGTAAGCCAATGTCCCCCAGTGCTCTACAGTATCAATCTCTTGGATTCCCATCTAGCCATCTAACCAGACACTGTGGAAGGAGTCCCCCCCAAGGTGTGAATGGGAACCTCAAGAATCAAAATCCGAGGTTGGGATGAAGCATGCAGACTGCTGAAAGTCACTCTGTGCCATGGACACAGCATCCCCTGGGAGCAAGCCCGGGAATCTTCATTGTTAGCAAGTTCAATGGGAGTCGGCAATCTGCTGCTTTCCAGATTGCTTTTGGGAATCTAAAACTTCTGCAACATCACTGGCTCACCCCTAGATGGCAGCATCTGTGAATTATTGAGGGGTATTGTAATGCTGAGGGTCAACATTCAGAGACTGATCTCCAGAACAGGAATTACGCAATGGACTTGGCTGACTACACCGTTATCTCTAAGTGCTATAGCTACAGAAGAAAAACATGGCTGAATGGATTTGACATAATTTAAACCTCCAGCTCAGACTTTTTATTATAAACATGATCAACTGCCTATCCTTGCATAGAGAGGTAAAACTTTCTGTAACTCATTTAAACTATAATGCAAGTTATAAATTTGTTGCTGTTGTTAATCCTCATCCAAGGATATTTTTTCCCATTGATTTTTAGAGAGAGTGGAAGGAATGGAGAGGGAGAGAGGGGTGGGGGGGGGGGAATGAGAGAGAGAAAAATGGATGTGAGAGAGACACATCGATAGGTTGTCTCCCGCACATTCCCTGACTGGTGCTGGGGATCGTATCCACACTCAGGTCATGTCCTGAACCTGGAGTTGAACCCAACACCCTTTGGTGCATGGGCCAATGTTTCAACCACTGAGCAACGCTGGCCAGGGCATAAATTATAAAATTTAAGGCAAGCTGTTATAAGCAGTTTTCTTGCCCTGGGTGTTTAAGTCATAACTCCCAAGGATCACACAGAGCAGCAGTCAGCAAAGATTATCTGCAAAGGCCCAGATAGTATATATTTTAGTTTTTCCAGCCCAGATGGTCTGTGTCACCATTCACCTCTGCTGCTGTCACATGAAAGCAACCATAGACAACACATAAATATATAAATGAATGTGGTGATGTTCCAATAAAATTTCATATGTGTATACTAAACTTTGACTTTCATATACCTTTCAGGTGTCTCAAAATATTATTACTCTCTCAATTTTTTCCACTGTTGATCTGAATGTTTGTGTCCTTCCCGAAATTCCTATGTTGGAACCCTAATGCCTGCTGTGAAGGTATTAGAAAGCAGGGCCCTTGGGAGATGCTTAGGCCAGGAGGGTGGTGCCCTCATGAATGGGATTAGTGTTCTTACAAAAGAGACCCCCACAGAGATCCCTCACCACTCCTGCCGTGGGAGGACACAGTGAGAAGTCTGAAACCCAGAAGAAGGCCCTCATTCCGCTGTGTCGGCACCCTGACCTCCAACTTGCAGCCTCCGGAACTGTGAGAAATAAACTATCCAGTCTGCAGTATTTTGTTATAGCAACCTGTATAGAGGGAGACACCAGTCATTTCCAAAGAGTAAAAACTATTCTTAGTTCTTGGGATAAACTAAGCAGGCTGGGTGTGCCCAAGGGCACTGATGTGCAGACCCCTGCCATGGATCAGATTGATGGAGCAGCATGAATTGGTAGTAACTAAGGTATTCAAAAATGACTTTTGGAGGACTTTTTCTAATACAACTGTTTAATACAAGAAAGATGCCTTGTCACTAAATAGAGGATTAGAGAAATTAAACAAGCCAACCCAAAGTCAAGTGACAAATCTTGGGATTCTGATTCAGGGTTGATCTCTGTCATTTTACCAAACAGAACAAGGTCAAATATAGACTTAGGTCAAATATTCATGTAAACATCCAACCTTCCTCCTGTCACAGCCAAGTATTCATATGGAGAAATGTGGGAGTCTGTAACACCACACAAGCAGAAACACAGGTGCAATCTGGTCAGCAGGCAAATGAGAGAACCTTAAATACACTGAGTCCTGAATCTCCAACAGGAAGGCAACTCTCCTTACCTGTCGTGTCTTGACTCAGGGTTTCCTGGCTGCTGCTGCTGTAAGAAGGCACTGGAGTGATGGACAGTGAAGCTGGGCAAGACAGAGGCGTGGCCCGCTCAGTCTTGCGCGTGAGGGACTGGTGATACACGGGGATGCCTGCATCTTTGGAGACGAAGAGAGGCAGATCTGATGGGACGGTAGGTCTGCCTTGGGCATATGGATTTTTCCAGTGGGTCACCCCAATTGCAACAGGCCCAGAAACGTCATAACCTGGAGAGACAAAACACATTAGGTCAGAATCAACAATGGAAGCCTCACACCGTGGTGGTTTTTATATTTCCCATCCGTCTTATCTGTGAGTCAAATCAAACAGCACTTGAGATAAGGATGCATGTTACTTTACAAATACACAGGTTAAAATCATCACACTTGATGGATCTTGTTCACTTATTCAACATACATTTATTAAGCACATACTATGTGCTAGCTGCCCAGGCTGTTCTCTCAAGGAGCTCAAAGGAGATTAAGCTCTAGTAAAGGAGATTAAGACTTATCAATACCTGAAGGCTTACTATGTGCTAGAGCTAGACACTTCGCACAAGTGATTCTAACCCTTACAGCAATTGTACAAGGGGACTACCTCTCACTATTTAAGTTTTACGGATGAAGAAACTGGATCTTGCCCTAGCCAGTCTGGCTCAGTGGATAGAGTGTTGGCCTGCGGACTGAAGGGTCCCAGGTTCGATTCTGGCAGAGGGCACATGCCTGGGTTGCAGGCTCAATCCCCAATGGGGGCGTGCAGGAGGCAGCCGATCAATGATTCTCTCTCATCATTGATGTTTCTATCTCTCTCTCCCTCGTCCTTCCTCTCTGAAATCAATAAAGAGATTATTTAAAAAAAAAAAAAAAAAAAGAAAGGAAGGAAGGAAGGAAGGAAGGAAGGAAGGAAGGAAGGAAGGAAGGAAGGAAGGAAGGAAGAAAGAAAGAAAGAAAGAAAGAAAGAAAGAAAGAAAGAAAGAAAGAAAGAAAGAAAGAAAGAACGAAAGAAAGAAAAAGACACTGCATCTCAACCTGTCCCAGGTCAAGCAGCCAGTAAGGGCCATAAACAGAACTGGAGTCCAGATCTGCCTGACTCCAAAATCTGTTTTCTTCCTAAACTGCAAGTAATTTTAGTACAAAGCAAGATTAAAGAGTTTAAAAGTAGGAAATAAATTTCCTTCCAAGATATCAGGGGAGAGAGCCTTCTTAGGTGGAAGGACTAGGTCATGGAGTGGTAGCATGAACTTGACCTTCAGCAAAGATTGCAACCTACTGGCCAGATGGACAGATCTGTTCTGCAGATGTGCTTTAGTTCGTCCACACTTTCTTCATTTGAAATAAAATTCAAATAAAAATTCACAACAATAAAATTTTAGAGAAAAATCCAGCTTTCTAGCTTCTTTGGAAAAATCTCTTTATATTCACCTACAGATCAAGCAACCCTGGACCCTATCCCCACATGACAACTGTCACCTGGAGTAACCACAGCAGCCACCTTCTGGCGGTGCATGAATCTTGCCTAAGCAAGGGCTCTGGAGCCTCTGAAAATATTCAGTGAGAACACAAATTCTCCGTGTTTGGATCTGCGAGGAGCCAGAGCCACAGTAGAAGACCGGAGTGAATACCACGGACCCAGGACCAACCAGCCTGAGCGTGTTTGCTGGACTAAACCTCAGATGCAAATTTGTTTGTTTTGTGTGATCGATGCTCTTGGATCTCCCACACCTGCTAGGAGTGAACTGGGCCATAGAAATGAAATTCCAGAATGCCCCCTTTAAATCGATGTCCCATTGAGTTTTTATTCAAAAGCTGAAAACATATTACTTTCAATTTACACCAGAGAATTCTCTTAGAAGAAGGAGAATTACAGGACCATGTTTTCCCTTGCCGGCTGCTTTATTCAGAAACTCCAATCCATCTTTTCTTTTCCTGGGCCCACGCGCCTGGGGATTCATTACTCAGAACAGAGCCCAGTATGAAAGTGTTATCTTTCACATTCCCCAGGAACTCTGGACTCTCTGCAATATCAGGTTTTATCACTTTTTAAATAAAATCAGAGCTGATTTCTAGCATATACTTAATTTTTAAAGGTATTGTTCACATTACTAACAAGTCTTTTTTTTTTTTTTTAGCTTAGGAAATTACCACATAATTTACTCAAGAAATGGTGTCCATTAGCAAATATTTTAACCCATGTTATTGATACAAATGAGCTATAGTAAGATCCATATAACTGTTGGAATATAAACAGACCAGCCTAAATGTAAAAGTCGCAATGAGGTCAAAGTATTTTGCGAGGATAACCACCCGCCCAGGGGGAATAGCTGGTGTTTAAGTGTCCCAGGGGCAAGTGCAGGAATGTCCCATTCTCCCTCACCACCATCCTGTCCCCACTGGGGAGTGCAGTCTTGGCTCTCCTTTGAGTTTCTCACCCACTAGACCCAAAATCATAAAGAGAAACATGTAAGGAACGCTCAGAATTGAAGGCTGTCTTGAGAAAGAATGATGTTAATTAACTATAAAGTTCTTAAATCTCCCATACATGGGTAAAATGGGAGTTTACTCCCAGAAAATAAGGACGAAGCTAAGGGTCTCCTGGATAAACAGAAAGGTTTCAGAACGAGTCATTTTTCTGTTTCTTGAACTTTTGGGCAACTCTGCGTTATGCAGGACGTAGGTTCCCACAGGAAGTACATTAACAGGAAATCCACAAGTGAGATGTTTTCTTCAATGGAATCCTTCACAACTATTATACTTCTGTGTGAGATGACTCTTCGTAAGAAGGGCCGAAGTGCAGGAGATGAAGGAAAACAAAAGGAGCTTTTACAAAAGGACTCCTTGGATGATCCAGCGATCGGTCCTCCCCCAGGACTTGGAGTCTGAGTTTGTTCATTACTTTCTACTTCTACTATAAATATTGCAAAAATGCTGTGTGCTGAACAGACTGTGGGCATTGAACACTGCCCAATGCCTCTGCAGAATCCACCCGCTCTTACTGATCCCAACAGGGTAATATTTTGTTTGGGGACTCATCCCAACCCCACTCAGCCATGTGACTCAGGGCAAGCGGACTCACCCTTACCCCCTGCAACATGGGTCTAAAGATAACCCTTGTCAATGATTGGTTCAAGGAGGAATAGTCATGTGAGGCTACTGGGAAAATAGTGCTGATAGACTTGCTCGATGCAGAGTTGCCACAAACCTTCAATTTGGAAAAAACACAATATCTGCAAAGTGGTGTAACATGAACTTTTGAAAAGCGGGGATTGCCTGTACTGGTTTACACGTATCCTACACCACCATGGGTGAAATGTGCTTGTGCTTGCCAAGGGCAGACCTAGATTGAAATCTCGGGCATGTTCATTTCTGGCTGGGTGGCAAAGAGCAAGTCTCCTCGTCTGTGAAACGGGGAAGTAGCAGTACCTTCCTCACAGAGTCCTCATTAAGTAAAATGATGTATGTCAAGCACCAAGAGCAGTTGGCAAATAGGGAGAAAAATGAATGTGGCTGCAATTAGCATCAGCATTTTTTTTCTTCTAAGCGTCAGCCAAGATTCTGGAATCTAGAAAAATTTGAAAGGACATGGAAGGGAGAGGATGTGTTCCACAAACAGGAAAGTAGTCAGGGTCACTCTTCCCTTTTTGACCAAAATAATATATGTTTAAGGTTGAGCAGGAAGGCAGCCGGCAGCCAGGAGAGGGTGTATGGTGAGCACGGAGTGTCCTCCCATCTCCTGGAAAGGTCTCTAGTCAAAAAGGGGAGGGACAGCCCTAAACGGTTTGGCTCAGTGGGCAGAGCATTGGCCTGCAGACTGAAGGGTCGCAGGTTCCATTCCGGTCAAGGGCATGTACCTTGGTTGTGGGCACATCCCCAGTAGGGGGTGTGCAGGAGGCAGCTGATTGATGTTTCTCTCTCATCAATGTTTCTAACTCTCTATCCCTCTTCCTTCCTCTCTGTAAAAAATCAATAAAATATATTTTCTTAAAAAAAAGGGGGGGTGGAGGCACAGAAAACAACGCACCCCAGCTGCAGACTTCATGTTTCTGAGAAGTGAGGGGACAGGGCAGCTGGTACTCACAATGTAGCTAGCATTTGATAGCACTGATTTGTTGTTACTGTATGCATACATCTGCATTTCTCATATATTGCATGCACACTTCCCATACACACTTATGGGAAATAACGGACGTTTTCTATTTACCATGGTGATATAAAATTTCCTTTTTAGTTACATTAATATAAATCTTAAAAGATAAGCTAGTTTTAATATAAAGAAAATGACGAAAAGCTGGGCAAACCGGGATTTTTAAAATCTCTCTGAATCACCCTACCTCCGTCCATTTCTATGTACATGCAATAAGGATACACAAGAGGGCGCCCCAGTAAGGTGTGTCCACAAGCAATTGCCCTGATTCTGAAAATAAATGCTCATGATTGCATCTTCCACTCACTCCTTCCTTAGCCTCCAAATTCCCCACTATTCCAGGCAATAATAACTGTCATAAAACAAACAAACAAAAAACACAATTTCTTACCTATGGTGATCTGGCTGACACAACTGTAGTAGCTGCCCGTGGTTGTGGTGGAAAGGTTATAACTCCCACTGCTCACATCTTTGTCTGTTAAGAAAATAAAAGAGAAGGTCACATATTTGGGAGACAACATAAGCACCATGTAACTATGTGACTGCTGGTTAATAAACCAGTTCTCTGTGTCTCATACTCATCCAGCCATCATGCGTAGGGGTTGCTAGGCACCAGGCACTGGGACACTTCAACAAACAACCCAGACCACCCACACAGACAATAACAACAACAGTTATTCAGTATTACTAGAGGCCCGGTGCACGAAAATTCATGCACTCGGGGGAGTCCTTCAGCCCGGCCTGCACCCTCTCGTAGTCCGGGACCCCTAGGGGGATGTCCACCTGCCAGCTTAGGCCGGCTCCCTGGGCCTAAGTTGGACATCCTTAGCGCTGCCGAAGAGGCAAGAGAGGCTTCCGCCACTGCTGCTGCGCTCGCAGCCATCAGACCGGCGTGTGGCTTAGCAGAGCTCCCCATGTGGGAGCACGCAGACCACCAGGGGGCAGCTCCTGTGTTGAGCATCTGCCCCCTGGTGGTCAGTGCATGTTATAGTGACCTGTTGTTCCCGGCCTTTCTACCTTTAGGGTCAATTTGCATACTACCTTTTATTATCCTATCTAATAAAAGAGAAACATGGTAATTAGCATACGACCGCTACCCTTCCCATTGGCTAATCAGGGTGATATGCAAATTAACTGCCAGCCAAGATGGCGGCCGGCAGCCAGGCAGCTGGAAGCGAACATGAGGCTTGCTTGCTTCAGTGACAGAGGACTCCAAGGTTCCCTGCCTGCCACTACCGGCCTCTGAGCTGCAACTCTAAGCAACTATGTTACAAATATAGAAGCTAAGCAAAACCCCAAAAACCTGCTTTAGTCGCCGGGCTTCAGCCAGCAGGATCACAACATTGTTTCAAATACAGAAGGTAAACAAAGGCCAGAAACCTGCTTTCAGCAGCGGAGGCCTAAGAGCTGGAGCCAAGCCTCAACGCTAAAGCTGGCCCAGAATAAAAAAAGAAAAAAAGGAGCGGTTGGGAGCTTCAGTCACCCGCCAGCCTGAAAACAGCCCTCAGCCCCTCACCCAGACTGGCCAGGCACCCCAGTGGGGACCCCCACCCTGAAGGGTGTGTGACCAGCTGCAAACAGCCATCATCCCCTCATCCAGGCTGTCCAGGCACTCCAGAGGGGACCCCCACCCTGATCCAGGACACCCTTCAGGGCAAACCAGCCGGCCCCCACCCGTGCACCAGGCCTCTATCCTATATAGTAAAAGGGTAATATGCTTCCCAGCACCGGGATCAGCGTGACAGGGGGCAGCGCCCAAACCACCTGATTGCCCTGCGGCTCTGTGTGTGACAGGGGGTGGGGCCACAACCTCCCTATCCGCCCTGCTCTGTTCGTGACAGGGGAAGGCGCCCCAACCTCCTGATCAGCCCTGCCCTGTGCCTGATAGAGGGGAGCTCCCCAACCCCGATTGCCCTGTGGCTCTGTGTGTGACAGGCTGCGGTGCCCCAACCCCCTGATCGGCCCTGCTCTGTGTGTGACAGGGTGCGACGCCCCAACCCCCCACCCCCCACGGGCCCTGCTCTGTGTGTGACGGGGTAGAGCCATAACCTCCCCATCGGCCCTGCCCTGAGTGTGACAGGGTGTGGTGCCCCAACCCCCTGATCCACCCTACTCTGTGAGTGACAGGGGGGAGCTCCCCAACCCCCTGATCGACCCTGCTCTGTGCATGACAGGGTACAGAGCCCCAACCCCCCTGATGGGCCCTGCTCTGTGACAGGGGGCAGCGCCCCAACCCCCTGATGGGCCCTGCTCTGTGCGTGACAGGGGGTGGCGCCACAACCTCCCCATCGACCCTGCCTTGAGTGTCACAGGGGGCGGTGCCCCAACCCCCCAATCGGCCCTACCCTGAGCGTGAGTGAGGGTGACATCGCAACCTCCCGATCCGCCCTGCTCTGTGCATGACAGGGGCGGCACCCCAACTCCCCAATCAGCCCTGCTCTGAGCCAGACCAGGGGCTGCACCTAGGGACTGGGCCTGCCCTCTGCCACCCGGGAGCAGGCCTAAGCCAGCAGGTCGTTATCTCCTGAGGGGTCCCAGACTGCGAGAGGGCACAGGCCGGGCTGAGGGACCCCCCCTCACCCCCCCAGTGCACAAATTTTTGTGCACCGGGCCTCTAGTATAGGATTATAATGGAGGCTGAAGAGCACTGGGGAGAGGAGCTCAGGGTCAGGTGAGAGAATTACCTGATCCAGACTAGAGGTATCAGGTAAGGCTTCCTGGAGGAAGTGACATCTAAACAAAAACCTAAAGATGCACACTATCTGACTAAACATAAGGGGGCTAAATGGAGGGAGAAAATCCAGGCAGAGAGCTATCGTCATGTCTGGAGGCTCAGAGGCCACCGCCACCTTGTGACTTGGCAGCTGAATGCATTAAGAAAAGGAGGGGTGAGCAGTGGTCAGACTACAAAGTGTCTAATAAACCATGTTAACAAGTTTGGATTTTGCCTAGAGAGCAGGATCCCATTTTTATTTCAGAAAGATCACTTTGTGGTGGCATGGAGAACAGGGGAGGAGGGCGGGATGAGGGGCAGAAAGACGCCTATGGGGCAGTAAACTGAGAAGCGACAGTGGCGACAGTGGCCAAACCACGAGAGAAGTGAAGTGGAGACAGAGAAGTGGATGTGACTTCCTTCGAGGCTAAAAGGATAGCACACCACACGGGATTCCTCACTACTGAGAGCAGGAAAGGTTCTGGACAGAGGGGCCAAAGAGTCACAAATCTCACATTTACATAACATCTCAGCAAGTTCGCCCACATCAGCTCATGCACCAGGTAAAACAGGGCAGACCCCACCACACCTGAGATGGAAAGGCTGAAACTCTGGCACTGAGGGCCTTGTCCAGGTCACACTACAGCACGGGGCAGAACCGCGCTCAAATCGAGACAAGAACTGCTTCAACTGTTTCTGAAACATGGCAGAGCATAAATGCCTTCTTCTGCAATATCAAGAAAAATCCATAAGATCATCTAATATAAAACACTACAGGTCAGAGACAAAGAACCATTACAGTAATGGTTGCAAAACTGGCCTGAAGGAAATATTCCATGTTCTGTGATACTGGAAAAACTGTGAAACTCTGATCTACAATGGTGAAAATTGTACGTCTGAGGGGGAAATAATAATGACAAAAAACTGGTCCCATGCACTCAAAGAGAAAGCATTTCTGGAAATGTAGAGATTCGATTTTAAAGGGAGAGTGACGTGGGTTGGTAGAGAAGATGGCTTCACAGGTGAATTTTCTGAGGAGGAAAGAATTGGAGCCCCTGGTCAGAGAAGGCAGGACCTGGGAGTCATCGGCAGGGCCGGCTGTATGTGCTCACGCTGGAAGGGAGCTGGAAAGTATCGGAAAAAGCAGATGGGGAGCCAGAGGGTAGAAAACCAACAATGGCCCTCCCTGGTCACATCAAGGCCACTGCAGGTCCACAAACAGGGAGGTAACATGCAACAGAATACTTTTAAGCTATTTGAACCTGGGAAAAATAATTCTAGCAAATGCATATGGCCCACTCCTCCTCTAAGAACTATTCCCAGTCCACCTCCACTTCCTGGGGTGTTTCCTGAGTACGAGCCGCCCCCCTCACCCCACCCCCACCCCGCAGCGCTGAGCAGGTGAGGTTGCACAGGCAGGCCTCGGAGATATGGCGGGTTCGGTTCCAAACTACAGCAATAAAGCAAATAGCACAAGAAAGCAAGTCACACAAACTTTTTGGCTTCCCAGTGCATAGAATAGCTATGTTTATAGTATACTATAGTCTATGACGTGTGCAGTACCATTATGTCTAAAAATAAATGTGCATCCCTTACTTTAAAAGTATTTTATCACTAAAAAATGATAACCGTCATCTGAGGCTGATGGAAAATAATGCTGATAGACTTGCTCAATGCAGAGTTGCTACAAACCTTCAATTTGCAAAAAATGCAGTATCTGCAAAGTGGTGTAACATGAACTTATGAAAAGCAGGGACTGCCTGTACTGGTTTGCATGTACCCAAACCATGTGCTTGTCAAGGGCAGACCCAGGTGTCAGCATTGTCATTTACACTGTCCCTGGCATAAGGCAAATCCTCAACACATGTTCATTGGTTGGAAAAAAGGAATGCCTGAAATTAAAGAATAAACAAATAGCCATTCCTTCTTCCTACTAGTTATCATTTCAATAGAGGATGCTGGGCTGGGAGTCAGGAGACCTGGGTTTGAAGCCTACTCCTGCTGCACATAAACTCTTTGAACTTGGCCGAACGCCACTTTGCTTTTATGAAAGACCTACATTGGTACCTGTTTTCTCTAACCAGAAGAAGTCAAAGAGGATTTTTGTTGTTAAATGAATGGTCATTGTTTCTTCACTTTTCTCTATTTTGCTTTTTCCTCCTGAAAATGGTGACAATAATGCTTATCTCACTTTTTTGGGGGGTGGGGAGGGGTAGCGGCAGGGAAGATGGGGTATGGTTAATAATTCAGCTACACAAAATGCATAGTTAGCAAATAATTCAGTATATATTTGTGGAGTGAGCTGAATCAACAATTTCCAGACCTAAAGCATTTCACACTGCTCTAACTACTATGAAGTCGTCATTCCTTATTCTTTTTAAATAAATCACTCAGGATCTGTCCTTGAAAGAATTTGGAAGTGAAGAGACCTTCAGGGACAAGGTCAATGGCATCAAAGGTGAAAGTGAAAGAGAGAAGGTGGAGGGGGGAGGATAAAAAGGAAGGAGAAATTGATTGAGAATTACAAGCACAGAAATGCCTATGGGTGGGGAGAAGAAGAAAACAAATGAGGGAGAAAAACGTACTGAGAAATTAGTAATCAACAAAGAAGCGGAATGCTTAAATTAGGAACGAATGCCCGGGAAGAGGCTGTGAATAAATTGGAATGGCAAAACTACTGAAACGTGAGTCATATCTGAATGGTAAAACGAGGGTGTAATTTTGGTGTCAATAATTCAGAAAGACTCAGAGGCCCTGGTCAGTTTTTCTCAGTGGATAGAGCGTAGGCCCGAGAACTGGAGGGCCCCTGGTTCGATTCTAGTCAAGGGCATGGACCTCAGTTGCAGGCTCAATCCCGGCCCTGGTTGGAGTGCCTGCAGGAGACAACCAATCAATGTTCTCCCTCACAAGGAAGTTTCTCTCTGTCTATCCCTCTCTCTCCCACTCTCTCTAAAAATCAATGGAAAAATATCCTTGAGTGAGGATAAACAACAACAAAAAAGACTCAGAGAGCAAAAATACAAAGACATGTGGCAGTTACATATCCGGTGATTCTGAATAAAGGAAGGTGCGTCCTCTCGAAATTAAAACAAAAATGCTAGATTTGATAGGAGAGCTTGAATATCCATTTAATCCTTTAGGAACCAACTGAAGTTAATTTTTTAAAAAGCAGGTAACTAGTGGAAGCACTTGAGACTCTGAATGAGATTAATACACTTCGCAAACTCCAGAGTCAGTATTTAGATTAGACACCTGGTTCCACCCTTGGGCACAGAATTTCATCTCTCTGTGGCTCCATCTCCCACGTGCACAACGAGAATAATAAAGGCACCTCCTTATAAGGCAGCACATAGAAAGCGTTCATTGAATACTGGCTATTATTTTTATGTTATACTTAGAAAGACCAAGGATATCCATAAAATGGAATATTCTACAGTAAAGACAATGAAGTAAAGCTACACAAACTATTATGGACATACCTCACCATCATGTTGAATGAAAGAGGCAACACAAAATAATACATGGTTCTATTTATGAACATTTCACAACAAAACTATAGTCTTTTCTGTTTCTTTTGTTAATCCGTAGGATATTTTTTCTATTGCTTTTTTTTTTTAGAAGAGTGGAAAGGAGGGATGGAGGGGGAGGGGGAGGGGGAGAGAGGGGAGAGAGAGAAATAGCAATGTGTGAGAAACACATCCTTGATTGCCTCTCAGACATGCCCTGACCAGTCCAGGGATTGAACCTGCAACCCAGATACGTGCCCTTGCCCAGGAATTGAACTCATAACTCTTCAGTGCATGGGCTGACACTCTAATCACTGAGCAACACCAGCCAGGAAAACAAAACTATATTCTTTTAAAAAAAAAAATATGTATTTTTATTGATTTCAGAGAGGAAGGGAGAGGGAGATAGAGATATAAACATCAACGATGAGAGAGAATAATTGATCAGCTGCCTCCTGCACACCCCCACTGGGGATAGAGCCCACAATCCGGGTATGTGCCCTGACCCGGAATCAAACCGTGACTTCCAGGTTCATAGGTTGACGCTCAACCACTGAGTCACGCCGGCTGGGCAAAACTATTCTTTACAGATGTATACAAGGAAGGTAAAAAGGGAAAGAAAAGTAACACAATAGGTAGCACCAAAGTCAGCATGGTGGTTCCTTTGGTGGGAAAAAGGCAGCAGGTCTGTGAAGGGCAGGGAGAGTGCAGGAGGGCTCTGCGGTGCTGGGGTGTTCTATTTCCTGATCTAGGTGGTGGTCACATGATCACATTCACTATATAATTATTTGTTAAATTACAAGTTTGCCTTACCCACCTGCCTGTATGTAAATCACAGTGCACCACTTTTTTTTTTTTTAAGAAATAAAGAGGGGCAGAAATGGCAGGGCAAACCAGAAATGTAAATTCTGAACAAAATAACCAAGGAAATGAGATGGCGGTAGAATCAGAAGACACTAGCTATTGAGCACTTTCTCTTTGCCAGGCACTGTGCTAAAATTTCATTTGCATCCACTATTTCACCTCGGCTCCAAAACCACTCACGTCAGGTAGCTATGATTATCCCACCATACAGGTGAGGGACGAGGCCCACAAAGTCGAGGAACCGGCTTGGACGCACACTTCTGGAAAGCCACAGCTGGAATTATGCCGGAGTCCATTCATTGTCTTCACTAGCTGAGTTTCGACAGAGACCCCCCCAAAAGCTAGTAGGCCTTGAAAGTCCTAGCAAAGGTCAGGGCTGTGCACCACCCAGTTTATCTAGGAACCACTCAGTTAATTTAGGTAATAATAGTTGAAGCCTCCCCACCTTAGTTCACTTAATTCCTTAGATACTTTTGTAGATCCTTGTTGATTATTGTTAATCAGATACTCCCGGAAATCTATTGATGAGCTAATCAGATACTTTGTCTATTCCAGGAAATTGTCTGCTGATCTGTGTGTCATTGAAACCTCCTTACCCTAGGGCTACCCCAGACAAACCTCCTTACCCTAGGGCTACCCCAGACCAAATAAAAGGTTGGAGCGGCCAGAGCATGGGGGGGGGGGGTAGTCCTTTGGGACTTGCCCGCCTGGTCCCCCAATATTGCAAAATTATCTCATGTCTTTTTCTCTCATTTGTTGTGCGGCTCCTCTTTCAGATACCGAACCCTACTCCACGCAGAACGTGGAGGGAGTCTTACTCGACAGAATTAAAACCCAGGTTTGCCTGGGTTGCACCAGGCCACTATTTGAGAAGAGAGGCAAAGACAGAAGGAGGACAGATGAATATCGCAGGCTGGGGTAGGTGGCTTCCTGCTGTACGCGGTGCTACCTCGCTGACAGTCTTTTATCTGATGTGCAAAGCACTTCGGTTCTTCAGGGAACAAGACAGACATTTCGTGTGTGCTATTTGTTTCAGAGCCTTTTTCATCTAACATTTAAAAAGCTACTCCACCTTCATTTCGGTTACTACGTATTTGCTTGCGATAAAAGATATAAAAATATACAGCAAGCAAATACCAAAATAAAGGTGGAATCGCTTTACTAACGATAAAAAGGGTCAGTAAATAATGATAAAGGGTTCAGGTTAAATTCTTCAGGAAGATATTTTTTAAATGGACCTTGACTTTCTTCTTTATATTGTGACTGAAATTCATTCATTCAAAAATCACTGACTGCCTACCACCCAGGGTAGACATGGGCCGGCCCCAGGTCGGAATTGGTGCTTTGGGAGGTCTCTCTACGGTGCTGATGAATCCAAGTCTAGAACGTGTCTTTCCCCTCACCAGAAAAAAAAAAACAGATCTCCTTAATTCTGCGATAAGGACGATAAACACATCCTGGTGCTCTTTACTATTTTGCTGTAGGGCTTCCTCAGTTTTCACAAAACTTTTGCATTTGCTCTTGCATATGATGTTTGCAACAGCACAAGGAGACAAACAGGGCAGCAATAGCATCCTCTGTATCTTCCGCTGGACCTGAGCTACATCCACCCAAACTCCTGGAGGCCAAGGTCAGCCCCTACTCATCTTCTGAAGCAGTTCCTGGCTCTGCCTAACGCATAGAAGTCACCATAAATGCTTGCCAAAGCCTCTAGCAAGCTTTTAAACACTTTAACCGTCATCCCTGCATTTTAAACACTGGGTCTGAGACTCCTCTCAGCTTCCCTTTGATTCTATCCTCGCAGGCACAGCCACAAAGTCCTTCCATGAACCCTAATAAGAGAAAACCCCTAAAGCCCTTCCTTGACTTCCTACCTGTCCCTACTCCACTAGGTGTTAAAAATCGTATATTCTGTTTCCAATTTTCCTAGAACCTTATCATTACAATCTAAGATTTATGATAACAGGCAGTTTTTGTTTTTACTTCCAGAACGTACAACAGTGCCTACACTCACAAAACATACGTTGAATTGTTTGTTCTAGGTTGGCAGCGGTGGCCCGTTTGTGTAGGACTATGGTCTAGTTAGTAGAAAATGTGCCTGCCTGTTACAGAGAACATAATGTTTTACAGGAAAAGATTAAAATGCTTCTGCACGGGATCAAAGTAAAAATTTAATTTTAATTTTACCCCAGAAACTTCTAACATGTGAAGGGCTGAAGGTCAAAGGATAATCTGCACATGCTTTGCCGCAGCTTCTTCCCCTCCCCCTTTTTTTAAATTTGTTTTTTGTGTGTTTGGATACAGCTTTATTTTTTACTAGAGGCCCGGTGCACGAAATTCATGCACTGGGGGGGGGGGGTGTTCTCCAGCCTGGTCTGTGCCCTCTCACAGCCCCACAATCGATCTCCCCAAAGAGGTAGGCCCTGCCCACCCATCCGGGGCTCCTCGATGGATTGCCCCAAAGAGGTAGGCCAGGACCCGCCTCCGTGGCTCCCACCGGGAACCGCCTCTGCACTGTGCACACAGTGGCAAGTGCCCAAACACCCATGCCCACCTCCCTGCGCAGGCACACTGCGCACGCAACCTCCTGGTGATGGATTGTTATGACGTGAGGGCATTACGGCGTGAGGGCATCACAGCATGAGGGCATGACGACCACATAGGCTTTTATTAGTATAGATTTTAATTTAATTTTATTTTTTTAATATTTTTATTAAAAAATATTATTGCAGATGTCTCCCATCCCCCCCTTTACCTCCTCTGTCCAGTCCCTACCTACCCCACCCCCAGGTCTTTACCACCCTATTGTCCATAACTATGGGCTGCGTGTAAAAGTACATAAGTTCTCTACAGCTCCTTAATCGAAAGGATCCTAACTGGTGTTCAGCATGAGCGCCTGGATTGCATAATAACAGGCATGCCAGGTGGTGGGAGGCAAACACAAGAGAAGTCATTGAATAGCTCTTCGGATAGATTTTGTAACTAAGCCATGAGTTCCAGTCAGTTGCATGCATCTGATTTGACCACATAGTGTGGACACATTTGCCCTTCTGTGTGTTCAGTGATAAAAGTTCTTTTGCTTATTTGCAATAGGAAAATGCATGGTATATTTGTGCATGGTGTACTGACCCCTACTACCCTTCACTCTGTCCTTCAGTCGGTGGGACAGCTAAGTATTGATCACCTACTATGTGCCCTTGGGGACTTTACAACCAACAGAGGGGAGTACTCCTTACATCCAAAATGAAGAGTGTTAGGGGGAGGACTTACCCTGAGAGGTCCTAAGCGAGGAACCAAGTCAGATGGGGAGGGTGAACAAGGAGAGGGAGGTGTGTTTTGGAACAAGGTCCAGAGACTGGAGAAAACCTATAATCAGCCACACTAAACCACCGCCCTCTGTAAAAGGTGGGATGGTTGGGACCTAGGGTAGCAGGAGAGAGGGATGGTCTGCTCCTGGAGAGCCTTGTTTGCCAAACTAGGGAGGTGAGACTTCGACCTACAAGCAGAGAGGAGCCCTTAAAGAGTCTGACGCAGAGGAGTAACAGGATCAGATTTGTATGTCAGATGGGGAGGGGCCAGGACTAGGGGCAGGGAGACCAGCTGGGGAGGCTGCCACTGCTGTCAGAGTGAACACCAGTGGCAGCCTGGACTAGCGAAAGAGCAGTGGGCAGGGAGAGGGAAAAACAGAGAAAGACTCTGAGGAAGAACAATCAATAGGACTTGGTGATTGACAGCTGGTAGTAAGAGCTAATGCTTACTGAGTACTCACTATGTACCACTCATATGCACTTACAAGTACTATTGCACTTAAACCTCATCATGACCCCATTTTACAGATAAGAAAACTGAGGCACAGGGGGTGAATTAATTTGCCCAAGGTCACTGTATATAATGGAAAGGGAGGACTCAGAGGACTCCCAGAATTCTGACTTGGATGACTGAATAGAGCACGCTGGTCCCTGCCAACCTCTCCTAGCTTAGATAGCATGCTTCACCAATGCCATGCTGCTGGCAGTTATATCTGAGCCCCCTGCCATCTCTCCCCTTCATCTCTGTTCATGTTGTCGCCCCTTCCTGGAATGCCCTTTTTTTTCCCAGTTGGCCTTTTAACATGTGTAACTGTTCCTGACCTATCCCTCACTCCTCCCAGGCCCTTCCCTACAACAGGGCATCATAATTCTCAGTTTAGGAATCTACCTTCTCTAGCTGACCCTGCTGTCTGTGAGAAATGGTGAAATCTCCTTTATTCTGGTACCCTGGGTCCAGGCTAGAGTCTGGGATCACAGTTTGAGCTCAGTGGCTATAGTTATTTTATAGGAAACAGGTATGGAAGAAGACTTCTCTTTTGGACACACTGAGTTTGAGGCACGAGAGTGGCAAAACAGATTTTAAAAAGTATAGCAGACAGCTGGGTATACAAGCATAGCACACACAGAAGTTCTGAATGGGTGATTTGGGTCTGGGAGTCGCCTGAATAAAGACGAAGTCACAGGAGGGGACATTATGTCCTAGGGCAGCGGTTCTCAACCTGTGGGTCACGACCCCTTTTGCGGTCAAACGACCCTTTCACAGGGGTCGCCTAAGACCATCCTGAATATCAGATATCTACATTACGATTCATAATAGTAGCAACATTACAGTTATGAAGTAGCAACGAAAATAATTTAATGGTTGGGTCACAACATGAGGAACTGTTTTTAAAGGGCCAGAAGGTTGAGAACCACTGTCCTAGGGTCGCCTCTCTTCGCTTCTCTCAATCCTCATGTCGCACGATTAGGCTTAGCTCTCACTACACCGCTCTCCTATACCCGCTTCCAATCACAAGTCCTGAACTCTGGTCAGACACTGCCTTTAAGCCTTTGCTCAAACCGCGCCTTCTGCCTGGAATTACCCACACACTCACCCACACATTGGTTTATTTTCTGCCTCTTCTTAACTCTCCCAGCGCCAAATGCCACAGCCAAACTCTCTAGACCTGCATTTGGACTCCATACTGTTATGTGAGACTAAGTAAACTCTTCAATCTGTCTGTGCCTCAATTTCTTTCAAAGACTATGTGGCTAACACTGGACTACCTTCTTAAAGGCTGTGAGATTAAAATGAGCTAATTCACATAATGTGCCAGTTATTATTGTTCATGTCCCAACATAGCCCACACTTCCAACTTACAGTGCAAAAAAACTCTGTGACCCCACTTTACAGGCCTCCCATGGAGAACTGCCTGCACTTGGGGCCATTGTCTCGCATTTGGTAGATGTCTGATCAATGTCATGAGTATGACACTGTTGAGAGTGAGACTATAAAGTCAAGGACAGAACACAGGCAAACACCAATATAAACAGAAGGAAGAGTCCACACAAAAAAAAGATACAATTTAAGAGGCAGGAGGAACATGAGAATAGTAATAACAACAATACTGGCTCTGACTGCATTTCCTTCTAGTCTTCTACTTGCACTCTCTACCCACAAGAACCTTCCTTGAATATGACATGCTTGTTCCTGTCCTGGGGCCTTTGCACATACCATTCCCTTTGCCAGGAATGCTCTTTCCCCACATAATAGCATGGCTTATTCCTTTTCTTCATTTCAGGCTCTGCTCAAATTATCTCCTCAAAGATATCTGAGACAATGGCCCCAAGTGTACAGTCCCTCTCTCAGTGGGAGGTCTGCAACCTGGGGCCAGGAAGTTTTCTGCATTGTTAAGTTGAAGTGTGGGCTATGCTGGGACATGAAGAGATATTGGAGCAGAGGCTTTCCCTATCTGAAGTAGCCCCACTGGGCTCTATGAGCTCCTCGGGCCCCTCAGTAGGCCTCCTCAGATGTGAAGCTAACCGCTCAAGGCCAGGTTGGCAGGTCCAACCCTAAGTTCCTTCCTGGCTCAGTCTGGGACATGGCCCTGCGCCTTCTCTGGCATGGCTGAGAACGAATCAAGTCCCAGTCATTTCTCTCTAAAAGAGACTTGTCATCCATCCTGGGTCTCATGCATGTGGTTATATAATGAGCTAAAAGCAGTTAAGGACCTAAACCATTTAAAGGACAAGGAAAGAGAAACATCAGCGGTGAGTACAAAAGGTCGAAGCATTAAAAATCCAGAATTTTAAAAATTGCATCCTCCATTGAACATATATTTTTTAGAAGGCATATTATAGTTATTGATTTCCCTAATCTCAATTCACAGTTCTGGAATATATGAGTCTAGAATGGCTGCCTGAATGTCAAAATGCATGCTAAAATACAGAAAGAGCCAGTTCCAATATAGGATCAAAGATGCATACTTAGATGGGAAGGTAATGAGGTTTAATGGGAGCTGTTGTTAATGAAATGCATGCATACATCACATTTCTCTCTCTTCATAGGAACCTCACACACACGGTCTCCAGTATAAACTGTTCGTTCTCTTGGAAGCCCCTATGCTAAAGCTAGGACCTAAGGCATTTATTAAATCCAGCAAACGAATATAAAAATTGAACCCTATAAATTCTAGGCAAAAAACTCGGATCATCCCTCTTCATGATATCTTAACCCAAATCCAAGAGAACTGAAAGGGAACATTTTTTAAAAAAAGCTCGATTGTCTGAGAGATGATTTGTAGAAGGTTCCAGAGCTGGGCCAAGGGCTCACCAGATAACGATCTCGACAGCACCCAGCGGGTGAGGAATAGAGTCAATGTGCTCCATTTTGTTTTTCTTTAATGTATTCACTAGGTGGAGACCCTGATGGACTAATTTATCTTGTCTTGTCTCAGGTCACATCGCTATGAACCAGAGAATTAATACACACTTTGTGGCCAAGTATATTTACCACGTTAGGGATGGGGCCGGAAGCAGTGTGTCAGGAACATACTTAATATAGCACAAATTCTAAATGGTATACATATTTAAATCTGTTCCAGTTCCCGCTAAGGTTCTAAAGAGGAAACTCGGTAATTCCTAATTGACGCCCCCCCCCCCCACCCCCCTCAAATGACCTGCCACCTCTTCCTTTAATTACTGAAACATACTTACTTTTCAAAAACAGTTCCACTACTTCTGGCTTCATTTACTCCACCTGGGTGCCCAATTAAGCTTTTAAAACTTCTAGAAATTTACAGAACTGATTATTATGTAGACCTGTGACTAACAATTTCCACACGGCAGCATGTGAAATTTAACATGACATAAAAAAACAGAAGTTAGATCCCTTGGATAGAAAAAGGAGTAAAAGGTAGATTTCTGCCGATGAGTATGCCTAAAACACCACCAGAAGGTTGAATTATCTCCAGATGGTAACCCAAGACTGACAATGGTGTGTGTTACCTGTGCAGCAGGGGCAAGAACAACACAACCCAGCAGAAAATACTCTAAGAAGGAAAAAACAAACAAACAAACAAAAAAAATCACTAGTGTGCAATTTGTAACCAGCTCACAATTTGTTAGTAGTGCCCAAGCATCAATTGCAAACCCTCACGGCCACCTGAGTGATCATCTGAAACAGTTTAAATCCTAACAAAGAGAGACCGACCTCTTTAACCTTGGGGACAGGTGCAGGGGACATCTCGGGGCTGGAGAATGAAACCTCCCCGTCAAGGAGCAGAAACTTCCCTCCCACCAACTCCAGGCTTCATCAAAGATGTCCCTTCAGATCAGTCCCCAACAATTGCTCACATCCTTCACATTTAAAACGCCAAAACTTGATGTTATCACAGCAACTGATTGCAAACCAGGCAAGGGAGGGAGGTCTACTTGCATTTCTGCCGCCTATAACCCTGTCTCTGCAGCATCTCTGCTAACGGACTACAAAGAACCACTTTCCCCACACAAGCAGGGATACTGATAAGAAGCCTCATTGGTTTCCCCAGAGCGCTGAGGTTTCTAAGTCTGAAACCTCCGCACTGAGATTTTGTTTTCCTTCAGAATTGTACAATGCCTTTTTAAAAATAATAAAAGCATACATTTCTTTACTCAAAATTTTTATAAAGGGGGAATAATGGCTTGTATTTCCATGGAATTTTTCTTTCCAAGCTGATTTTTTGTTTTTGCACTAAGAAAAACGTATGTTGTGTAGTGTATTATTTAAGCCCACAGCATCTGTCAGAGAGATACCCTCATCTCTGATGGACAGATGCAGAAATTCAAGAACAGAAAAGTTTAAATAACTTGCCCAAGGTCAGTCGGGACAAGATACGCACTGACTGAACGCACTTCTCAGAACTCCAAGCCCCACAGGGTTGTAAAGAACTTAACACGGTAACCTTTCCCCTTCGTGGTCTGAAGCCAACTGGATGTATCCGGAGTCCCAAAGCTCCCAGATACCTTCTAAATTCCAGCCGTTCTTACTCCGCCAACTCTTCCTGCAAACACCCTCTTTTCCAAGTTCCCGGCAGCCTCCAGCCCCCACGGAGCACCATTCCCCCAGGTCAGCGCGCGCTGCAGCCGACTCCCTTTCTTCCCCACCCTCCCGGAGCCGAGCCCCGAAGTTTCCCCGGGGTAATCGGGTGGCTCCCGAGCCCCGTCCGCCCGCCCCAGCCGCCCCGGGAGCCCGCGACGGCCCGCCGTTACCGTAGGCCGAGAGGGAGTCCATCCTGCCCCGCGTCCTGTCCAGGCTGGCCAGCGCGTCGGCGAGAGCGGCCGCCTGTGCGCGGCGCCCCTGGACGGCGGGCGCGCGGCGCGGCGATTGCATGCGCTCGGCTCCCGCGGCGCCCGGCCGCCCGGCTCCTGGGCATGCCCAGTCAGCCCGCCCTGGCCGCCGGGAGAGGTGCCCCGGCGGGTTCTGGCTGCAAGGGCGCGGGGAGCTGGGCGCAGACGAGCGGCGGCGCTCTGGAGCCCGCGGGAAGCGGACCTGCTGTGCGGGATGCGGGACGCGGGACCGGGAGAGAGGAGGGGCGATGCGGGCGGTGGGAGGCGCCGGGCGGAGGCGCGGGGCGGGCGTCGGGCGGGACCCGGGCTAGGTCCCCGCCTACAAGGTGTCCCTCTGAGTCGCGGCGGCAGGGTGACGCGGGCAAACGTGGGATGGGGAGTCCGGAGCCGGCATCAGCCTCCCGGACCTCGAGACTTCGGCTCCCGCCTAGACCGCTGGAGAGCACGTCGCCTGGGGATGCCGAGGGTGGATCCGGTCGCCTGGGACTCGATCCCCACCCTAGGGGACGGTCAGAAGCGTTTGTCCCTGAGCCAACGTCCAGGGGAGAATGGCAACTCTGTCTGCAGACTTTTACCAATGAAGTTAACCGCGGAGCACCGAGTTCTGACACCAACAGCTCAGACCGTCCCAGCGCATCATCCTATCACGTTATTCGTGCGTCTGCCTCCCCACGAGGCTGTGCGAGAGTCTGATTGCGCTCTGCCCCGCGCCGCGATCAGGGAGCTAACTTAACCAAGACGTGCTGAATGACTCAAGGTCCGAGCCCCTCCCAGCTCGCCCGAGCCCCCACCCCGGGAGCCCACACATCCTATTGTGGGGGTTCTCCGTTTGCAATAGGCTGTGTGGGAGGGGCATGGGGAGTAGGAGAGGGAGAGAGACAGAGAAGCCAGCGGCACCCATCGTTAGGGTGTTAGGGGAGTGGGGAGAACAAGAGAAAAAAGGCGGCCACCCAACGTCCCCTCCCGGGCAGGTGCACCGGAGGCTACGTCATTCCCAGTGTAAGGTCACCACACACGGGGAGCGCGCGCGGGCTTCCTGGCGCGGGCTGACCTGATCCCGGGAACCGCGGCCTCTGCGCCTTCATTCCCCCGATCTGTAAAGTGGCGGTAACTGTTCTGTCTTGTCCACTTCACAGGACCCTGGCAGGGATCAGGCGGGATGCGGACAGTATCATTCTCTCTGAGGCATTGTCTTGAAAGCTGCTCTCTGCCTGGAGTTTGCCCCCTAAGGGCCTCGACCTGCCTCTCCCAATGGTCGCTTCAAATTCGCCCTCCTCCCCACCCCAAGTCTAGAGAGAGATTTGGAAACCTGCCCTCAGCCCCAGTCTTTGGAACTGATGTAAAGGGGATTTGGGCTTTGGGCTTCAAAGCAGGTCTGGCTCCCGCAGTGCACCCATAAGCAGGCATTACATCTTTGGGGAGTCTCTCTCTCTCTCTCTCTCTCTCTCTCTCTCTCTCTCTCTCTCTCTCTCTCTCTCACACACACACACACACACACACACACACACACACACACACACACACACCCCTACACACCTCCAGCTCCTCAGTGTGGGGCTCTGGGCGCTTGCCTCAGCCTGTTCTACCCAGGGTGCCTCTCCGTGCCACCCTAGAGTCCAAGGCCATTTGCAAATTGCCTTAAAACTCCAGCTCTTTTTCCTCTCTTCACCTCCACGTTTCAGCTCAGGGAGGGTCACGAAGAAAGGCGACCAAAATGAGTTACAAATTGCACTGTAATTCTTCTTGGCAGCTCTTTTTAATTAGGAGGAACTAACATGTAGTGTCTAATTAATTCATCTCGCTTAAGGGCACCTGAACTTCTGCCCACGCAATACCATCTCAAGTCCTTGAGATATTCAATCCCCTCCATAGAATTAAGATTGAGAACACCGGGTCTCGAGGCTGAGGAGTTGATGGATGGATAGATACACCTCATTCCTTCATTGTCAGGTTTGCTGGGAGCTCTCCTGTTCTTCACAGGCCTGTGCAGCAGGTGACACAGACCTTCAAGCAGCCTCCCTGTCTCCCTGCCCCCCATTCTTGAGGGGAACACGGGCCAACAAAGAATTATGACGCTGTGATGAAGGAGAGGGTGATGAAGGAGCAGGTGATGTGGTGAACAAGCGATTCTGTCTTTGCAGCAGTCACAGGTGAAAGATGAGGTCCAGGATTTGCGTTGTTGCCAGTAAAATTTCCTAAAGACAAGCTTGTCATTCAAATGTTCTTATGTTTTATTCATTCTCCGTGTTTTCAGGAGTAAAATATGAACTGCCACAAACTGGATGAAAGCTGCATTCTAAAAATTCCCAGGAAAATGCTTTGTTCAGATGATTAAGGAAAAAATACTTATCTTTTCAGCATGCACTGAACTTGAACTATTTGAGTTACTATCAACTGCCCTGAACGTAATTACATTGCATCTGACACTGTGATTAACATTGTTTTTTGTGATTGACATTTTTAATAATTTACTTTAAATTTTTTGTTTACTAACTACTCTACAAATACTCATTCCATAAAACTGTTTGCATATGAAAAGTAATGCCCACAATCAACTTGACTTAGAATTTGACCCATTATTAAAGATTGAACAAATTGAACATTTAAAAATATTGTTTTTAAATTAAAGAACTTATATACTTACTAGAGGCCTGGTGCATGAAAATTCGTGCATTCGGGGGGTCTCTCAGCCCAGCCTGCACGCTCTCACAATCCGGGACCCCTCGGGTAGGGTCCAATCCCATTGTAGTATGGCTCCAGTTCCCCAGAGCCTGCAGGTGGGGGCAGGGACCAAGATTCCCAGATCGCAGCATGGCTCTGGTTCCCCAGAGCCTGCAGGCAGGGGGTTGGGACCAAGAGGCCAGTCCGATGGCAGCATGGCTCCATTCCCACAGCTCCCTCCCACTGTCACACCACGGGTGTCCCGGGCCCACAGCTTCCTCCCACCGCTGTACCAGAGGCGGCCAGGACCCAGGACTAATTCCCACCACACCAGCCAGGACCCAGACTCACTCTCACTGTGCCGGCCGGGACTGTAGCCTGGTGTTCATTCATCCATCTGGTTGTTTAAGTCATGACAGACCCTGGCTTTTTATATATGAGGATATGAACAGCCCATGGGCATGGGTAATAGGGTGGTGAAGACCTTGAGGGATAGGTAGGATAGGGGCTGGGAGAAAGGGGTACAGGGGGTGAAGGAATGGGAGATATCTGTAATACTATCAATAATGAAAAATATATTTTTAAAAAAAATTGCTGTTTTTACCTTTTATGTTCCTATCGCTTCTGTATTCCCATAATGTTGCATATCTTTATCACATCATGGATCACATCATATTATAATTTTCCTATTTACCCATCTATCTCTGCTGGAAAGCAGGGACCATGTCTTATATTTCATTGTATCCCAACACCTACACATTACTTGGCCCATATTCGTTACTCAGTAAATTTTAGTTCAATGAATAAGTGTGATTATGGGAAGGAGGGGTTGGAAAGGGTCAATGCTTAAGAGACCTGAGCTGTGGCTGACTTTATTCTGTAGATCTCAACCATCTTTCTCACTCAAAAAAGACTACTGCATGAACACCATTATACTTTGGCCAGGACAAAGAACTGCAATGTCTGTTAGTTGAGGCACAAAAAAATGGGTTTCTCATTCCAGAATCCATAAAACTCTCCCTGGAAATGAAGTGTTTGGGAAAGGGTCTGTGGGTGGGATTCATGAGTTCCCTGAAAATGACATTCAGAACTGCGTGTGTACACACATTTTTTTCTGAGGTAGGGAAGGGATCCATAATTTTCATCAGATTTTTAGTGGTGAGACTGATCCAACAAAGATAAAAAATTAATGGCACAGCAAATCTTTCACATCCCAAAATAGCCTTTAAAGAAGAATAATTACAATGATGGAGCATTACAGCAGCATAGTAGATCCTTTTGCTGTAACAACCAATAATGGCCCCCTTAGAACCATGCTATAATTTGCTACATCTGAAAAGAAATATAGCTAAAATGAAGTGACAAGCTTTGCTTTTAAAAATTCCAAAATTAAATAAATTTCAATTATATAAAGCTGTTAGCTCCTCACAATTAAATGTGAGGTTTTTTAATGGAAGTGTTGTATAATCCTCACACTATATTTCTAGAAAAAATAATATCAAATAAGCAGAATTATCAAGTTCATATTTTAGGACTTTAAATTAATGTTTGTAACACATTCCTATAAAATTTGGCAGATTTATAATAATAAATGTAGCTGAGTTTATTGTGTACTATGAACTGTTCATATATATAACATTCATATTCATTCTTAATATACATTTAAGTGCTTACATATAAAATACTATTTATAGATTTTGTATATACACAATAAATATTTAGACTAATGAAATAGATACTACCGTTATCACCATTTGACAGTGAGGGAAACTGAGTCACGGGGCTTCCCTATTAACTCTAGTACTAATTAACTATTAGTAAGGGATGGATTCAAGGTTTGAAACCAGATTCCAGAGCTCATGATATGCTTCCAAATGTCGTTGAATATACATAAACCATCTGACTGTTTTGCCCTCTAAATCTTATATTTAAAATACAATTTTATTTATACTTCTTTATTAAGAAAAAAAAAGTAGGTAAATTGCACTGAAAGGCAGTAAGGAGTGATGGTAGAGAAGAGACTAAGTGAGGCTTTCCTAAGCACATCAGGGCCAGCCAGTTGAAGCAAATTGCAAAAGTAAACATGAACAGTGAGTTCTTATCTCAAGGAAGAGAGTGGATTCTTTTTGTTCTAGCTTCGTGGTCTCCATTTCTCAAGTGCCACAAAAATCTCTCTTCAGTTCATAACAGAAAAGCTTTTCTGTGTCCGCTATGTTTGGAGACTGCTCCGTGCATTCTGTCCTTGTATGAATGCCTTTTATAACATACCATACACTAATTATTGTCATGACAACTAAACTGAATTTAGGATAAATAGAATTTGCTTTGGGGGTCATTGCCTCATTATCAAATACGATGCATTAATACAGAGAAATTTTATTCTAGGAACCGATCATCTTTACCTTAAATGCGCTTTACATTGCCTTATATGTGACATGATTCTTTTCTAAAATGGCACATATTGCAATGTCTGTACAGGTTAAAATGTTTATATTCACATTCATTTCTCTGGAGTTCAAGTTGACCATACTCCGAATTCATATTGATGTATAATATTACCACAAACTTCCATCTCAATGTGAAAGGCAAAAATTTCTATATTTGAAAACAATTTCTCCTGTTCTAGAAAGCAACCTATGAAAATACTGCCCTCCTGATCTGCAATGAACACCATCAAAAAGAGTCCTATATACCAAATATTTCCTCCGGAGTTTGCTCATCAAATGATCTCTCTGACATGGAGAGGGACTGTGTGGGTCTGTGCTGTCCAGAGCAGGAGAGGAGGAGTTTGGCTGCATTCACTAGACCAGGGGTGGGGAACCTTTTTTCTGCCAAGGGCCATTGGATATTTATGACATCATTCTCGGGCCAGACAAAATCATCAACTTCAAAATGAGCCAGCTATATTTGGTCAAACATTTAACCTATACCTAATGCTTTGGTAGGACCAGACCAAATGATTTCATGGGCCTTATACAGCTCAAGGGCAGGACATTCCCCACCTCTGCACTAGATAATGAACTACACAAAGACAAGACTTAAGTCTTTTTTATTTGGCCCACGTGCTCAGCAAAGTGCGCTGTATGGCAGGAGCCCAATAAATGTTTATCGCTCAAAGACTATGAAAGGTCAGAGCCATGAGGAGACTTAGAAAACAGCACTGGTTCTGGGGTCAGCCTGAATTCAAATTCAAACTCTACCACGTGTTAGTTGTGCGAACGTGGGCAAATAAGTTCACCTGGATCTCAGTTTTGCATCTGCAAAATGGAGGTAAATAATAATAGCTATAGCATAGGATAGCTGAGAGTGTTGGGTGGGTAAATAGGTATAGAAAGCCTTTAGAACTTCTCAACAGATGTTAACCTCTATGTTGTTATTATTATTTCCACTTTTTTAGGATTCCCTCAGGAATGCTGATCAAGTAGTAACTCCTTTCACCAAGGAGTAATAATAGTAATACTGAACAACCAAAACAAACCAGGCACCAGCAGTTAAACAGGGACCTCCCGGCATGCCAGAGGTAACCCTTTAACTGCTGGGTTGTGGGGAAGTCCAAAGGAACCAAGGTGCCAAACAATAGGGGTCATGGGGCAGTGCCTGTTGATTACCAACCAGTATAGAAGTATTTCAATAGTTTAAGACTGACCACCAGTCTATCAGTTCTACTTCCCACCTTCCCACCCTAGACATCAAACCACTGCACTTCCTAATCACTCCACAAAGCTGACTAGACCTTCTCATCTCAAACATCCCTGCTGAGATGAGATGAAACAAACATAATGGGATTATTAGAACACACATAACAAATTGATATTTAACATATTGTAAACACTCTATGAGCATGTTTAAATAAGAGCTATTTTAAATATCTATTGAATAGAGCATGTATGGGAAATGAGCAGTAAACTCCAAGGGATTTTAAAATAACATCAACCAAATCATCAAAAATAAGTAAACTAATAACCGAGAAAAATGATGAACAATTGTGCTAGCTGCCTACTAAGAATAAATTTTGCCCTAACTGGTTTGGCTCAGTGGATAGAGCGTCAGCCTGAGGACTAAAGGGTCCCAGGTTCAATTCTGGTCAAGGGCCTGTACCTTGGTTGCGGGCACATCCCCAGTAGGGGGTGTGCAGGATGCAGCTGATCAGTGTTTCTCTCTCATGGATGTTTCTAATTCTCTATTCCCCTCCCTTCCTCTCTGTAAAAAATCAATAAAATATATATTTTTTAAAAGAATAAATTTCATGTGAGGAGAATATGGTCATTAGGGAGGAACATATTTGCCTTTGATACAGGCAGCATGCTAAAAGATAAAAAGTAAACAAGACCCAGAGAAAATTTAAGAAACAGTGGACCAGAGTCCTGAGTAAAAAGAACATGTGGAATGGAAGAATTCCCCAATTCTATTTATTGACTTGAATTGAGATTTCCCCAATTAGTGAAACAACCCAAAGCCCAAAAGAGCGAACACTGGATCACAACAAATTCTGTCCCTCGTATCTGATTAACTCTAGGAAGGTTTTTTTGGTGTTGATTCTTTTGGATCCTCCACATTACTGATCTTGTCATTTGTGAACAAAGACAGTTTTATTTCTTTCTTCCCAGTCTGGAATACATACAAAATTTAATTTGAAATGGATCACAGCATTAAAAGAGCTGAAACAATAAAATTTTCAGTAAAAAGTGTAGAAGAAAATAATTGTGATCTTTCATTCTAAATGAAATATATGAGCCATTTAAAATATTATTAGATTTCATCAAAATTATAAAATTTTCTCTTCAAAAGACACCATTAAGAAATTTGCCGAAACCGGTTTGGCTCAGTGGATAGAGCGTCAGCCTGCGGACTGAAAGGTCCACGGTTCGATTCTGGTCAAGGGCATGTACCTGGGTTGCGGGGACATTCCCAGTAGGAGATGTGCAGGAGGCAGCTGATCGATGTTTCTCTCTCATCGATGTTTCTAACTCTCTATCTCTCTCCCTTCCTCTCTGTAAAAAATCAATAAAATATATTTTTAAAAAAAGACACCATTAAGAAATTAAAGACAGCCGTAGACAGGAAGAAACTATTCACACTATTTATATCTTTCAGAGAAATTGTACCTAGAATATATTTTTTAAATCTTACAACTCATTAATAAGAGAAACAATTCCCTGTCAAAAAAAAAAAAAAAAGGGCAGTCCGACGAGTGTGGCTCAGTGGTTGAGCATCGACTCATGCATCAGGAGGTCACAGTTCAATTCCAGGTCAGAGCACATGCCCCGGTTTCAGGCTCTGTCCCCAGTTGGGGGAGTGCAGAAGGCAGCCAATCAATGATTCTTTCTCATCATTGATCTTTCAATCTCTCTCTCCCTCTCCCTTCCTCCCTGAAATCAATAAAAATCTATATTTTAAAAAATGGGCAAAATATTTGAACAGATACTTCCCAAAAGAAAATTGCAAATGGTCAATGAGTACATGAAAAGATACTCAATTTCTCCACAGTTCTTACCTGATGCCAAAAATAGTCAGCACTGGAATCAATTCAGTGAGCTGAGGCATTGTCTCTTAAGTTCCCTTTTTCATTTCAAGCATTTATTTAGGGAATAGTTACTGAGTAGCTAATTATGAGACAAATCTTCTCATATTCAGCAAGGAGGTGGCCTGCACTGGTTCAGATGTCAGCAGTGATGAAGGGTCAAAAGAGCATCAAGAAAGGACAAGCTTCGCTGAGCACATGGGTTTCAAACCTCTTCTGTGTCATGTTTGTGGGCATCATTTGTCCAAAGCAAGTCACATGACTAGGGTCAGAGTCAATGTGGAACAGTCCTTAAAGTTATAGAGCAAGTGGGTATGACCACATGGAGGGGGAGAATTTGTACCCATTTTTGCAGTCTACCACTTCAAGTAACACTACCCAAATCAACCCAAGTTAAGCAATTATTGGTTATTTTTTATTTAATTTATTGAGATGGCATTGGTTATTAAAATTATATGTTTCCGGGATACAATTCTATAATACATCATCTGTATATTGTATTGTGTGTTCACCACCCCAAGTCTCCTTCTGTCACCATTTATTCCACCTTTATCCTCTCCTACCTCCCACCACCCCAATTCCCTCTGGTAATCACCATACTGTTGTCTATGAGGTTATATATATTTTTTTGCTAATCCCTTTACCCAGCCCCCCAACCCTTTCCCCTCTGACAGCTGTCAGTCTGTTCTCTGTACCTAAGAATCTGTTTCTATTTTGTTTGTTTATTTTATTCATTAGATTCCACATATAAGTGAAATCATATAATATTTGTCTTTCGCTGACTGGCTTATTTCACTTAGCATAATACTCTCCAGATCCATACATGCTGTCAAAAAAGAAAGATTTCCCTTTTTATGGCTGAGTAGTATTCCACTGTGTAAATGTACCACAGATGGTTATCTACTGATGGGCACTTGGGCTGCTTCCAAATATTGTCTCTTGTAGATAATACTGCAATGAGCATAGAGGTACATATGTTTTTTAATTAGTATTTCAGGTCTCTTTGGATATATTCCCAGAAGTGGAATCACTGGATCATAAGGCAATTCCATTTTTAATTTTTTGAGGTAACTCTATACTGCTTTTGACAGTGACTGCACCAATTTGCATTCCCATCAACAGTGCACAAAGGTTCCCTTTTCTCCACATCCTGGCCAACACTGGTGGTTTGATGATTTATTGATGATAGCTATTCTGACAGGTGTGAGGTTATATCTCATTGTGGTTTGAATTTGTATTTCTCTGATGATTGTTGAACATCTTTGTGTATGTCTATTGGCCATCTGTATGTCCTCTTTGAAGAAGTATCTATTCAGGTCCTTTTCCCATTTTTAATTGGATTGTTTGTTTTTTGGTGTTAAGTTTTATAAGTTCTTTATAAATTTTGGATATTAACCTGGTTCAAGTTATTGAATATTGCAGAGAAACAATTATGGGTGAACCCAAGAGTTCAAATGCTACCAGCAGAACTCAATCTCATTCTTACCACTTTTTTTTTTACTTCATCCTAGAAAGTTCTCACTTTGGTCACAAGATGACCTTCAGCAGGTACAGGCTTTCATCCTATTCTCTCAACAACCCTAAAGAGGAAAAAGTGGGATCCCCTCCCCTTTACAGTGGAAGTCCTAGGATTAAATCTTCCTGGACCAACTTAAGCAAAGCACCCATGTCTGCACCTATTTCAGTGGGCCTATGACCTAGGCTGAAAGAATCAATTGGTTCCATCTTACTGCCCGCTGAAACAGGGATGGGAGGAGGACTAGAGATGTTGGGAAGTGGCACTAATACCTACCCCCCCGTCAGCTTCCCTCATCACCAAGCTTCCAATGTGCTCTTTCCTACACACACAATCCATTCACACTTCCCCAGGAGATAACCCAGTAGTGCCATTGTTCTCAGGGTGCAGGATAAAGCATACTTCAGGTCCAAATTTTGCTTCTTTTGATCATAGCAAAGTTCATGAAGTGTCTAGCACAGAACAAATTCATTCTGACTAGTAGTCAGTAAGCATAGGTTAATAAGAGCAGCAATAGTGATGTCTTGCCAATTATAACATAACAACATCATCTTAATTTGGACATTTTTATAGCTCAAGACACCCATTGTTTTGGAAACTGAGTATCCAGTTCCCCTCTTCTTAGGGAATTCACCCCTTCTCATCTCAGTCCATGTGATTTAGATGGGTATCTCCAGTCCTCCTTCCATTCTGGGTGCACAGAAGCATGACATTTCCCCAGCTGTGGAAGTTAGACACTTCCATGAAACTATGTATTAGTCAAAGAAATGTGAACAGAACTTACATGTGCCACTTCTAGACTAAATTATTAAATTGCCATGGTGATCATACAAGAATATGTTAATGTGCAGGTGCCAATAAAATTGAGGCAAAGTGGGATGTTGAGACTGAGAGAGTCATCTACACCCACTGCAGACTTTGCTTGAGTGAGAAATACGCTTGTGTTATGGAAGTCATGGAAGGTTTGGAGGTATTTGTTACAGCAATAGAATCAAGGCTAATTGGACCATCAAACAGTGAGTAATACAGTAAGTATATTTCACTTTATAGGGGAAGATACTGAGACATAGAAAATTTGAACAAACTGCCTAGAGTCCCCATATCTAGTGAAGGACAAACCAAGATTCAAATCCAGGTCTGACTAATTCCAAAGTCCATGCACTGAATCTTCTTACCCCTAACCACCCAGGAAGAAAGGAAGGGAGGGAGGGAAGAATGGAGGGTAACAAAGCAAGAAAGAGGGCATTATTTCAAATAGCTCTATTCACCCTAGCCAATTTGGCTCAGTGGATAGAACATAGGCCATGGACTGAAGGGTCCGGGGTTTGATTCTGGTCAAGGCACAGATCTCTGTTGCAGACTCCATCTTAGGCCCTGGTAGGGTTGCGTGTGGAAGGCAACCAATTGATGTGTCTCTCTCACATCAATGTTTCTCTCTCCCTGTCTCTCCCCCTCCTTTCTACTTTCTCTAAAAATTAATGGAAAAAAATCCTTGGGTGAGGATTAACAAAAAAATAAAAATAGAATAGCTCTATCTTTTCAACCTACCCTCAAGCGCATATATACAAAATACAAAAATATAAAAAGGGATTTTTTTTAGCTGACTAAGCATGCAGTTCATTTGCATCCATTTTTAGTGGGAGAACTCAGTGTAAAGATAAGAAAGCCGCCAAAACCGGTTTGGCTCAGTGGATAGAGCGTCGGCCTGCAGACTGAAGGGTCCCAGGTTCGATTCCCGTCAAAGGCATGTACCTGGGTTGCGGGCACATCCCCAGTAGGAGATGTGCTGGAGGCAGCTGATCGATGTTTCTCTCTCATCGATGTTTCTAACTCTCTATCTCTCTCCCTTCCTCTCTGTAAAAAATCAATAAAATATATTTAAAAAAACAAAAAAGATAAGAAAGCCTAAGTTCTACTTCTGATTCTTTGACTATCTCTGTGTCCTGCTATATCACTTAACTTCTCTGATTACAATATGTATTTGCATATATTTTTAAGTTAATGAGATACCAGGTCTACTAACAGTGTGATAAATGAGAAGATGCCTCTTCTAGCTGCCTCTCCTGTGTACCCATCTCAACCTCATTCTCATTTTCAAAATGGCCTATAAATTGATTGCTCTCATCAAATGCATCAATTGAAGTTGGAACATAATTTTATTTGTTCAGATTTAGGGAGGTGCTAGTTCATTCCAGGTACACACCATCACTGTACATCTATGTATAAATCCACCTTAGACACCACACCAAGTAGTCATTGGGTTTGAAACAAATAAACACATATA
Source organism: Myotis daubentonii (assembly GCF_963259705.1). Taxonomy (NCBI): domain Eukaryota; kingdom Metazoa; phylum Chordata; class Mammalia; order Chiroptera; family Vespertilionidae; genus Myotis; species Myotis daubentonii. The sequence goes on from NC_081841.1 coordinate 16,292,212, forward strand.
AATGGGCCTTACATTATATTAGGTTTTCTTTTATACTATTCTGTAGTTGTCAAATTTTCCATGAAGAACATAATATTAAAGCATCACCAACTTTTTAAAAGGAAAATATGAGGGCTAAACAATTTAAACATATTAGAGCAAAGACATTAGGGAATAAGAGAATTATATGTAATGTAAATATATGCTACAAGCCAAGGAATTGAATTTATCTTACCCATGACACGCACATAATTAATTAATAAGCAAGATTACAAGTAAAACTGAAATGAAGACGACATGTTTCCATTATCATTTCTGACAAACGTAGTTAAATGCCACACAGGTGAGAAAAAGCTTGCACGGGTTCTTGCCCAGCACTCACAATGTTACCCAGTCCTGAAGATGGATCATTTTTGCAGAATCAGGGTCCAAAAGTTCACGGTGCAGGCATCTCCCTGAGAAACTCCTGAGGCATGGCCTATTTCATATTGCACACCTCAGGACTCTAAGGCCTATTTATATTCTGCTCAAGCTCCTGATGTAGTTTGAATCTTTTTCAAAACTTAAAGTTAATTTGTGAACTTGAGAACAACTAATTTCAGTTCATTAAAACTGATCTCTCAGAAACATTCTAGCATGTTCTTTTCCCTAAAAAACATGTTGTTTCAGGGAAATCAAAGTAATTTCACAAGAATTTCTATTACATTCTGTATTGTGGACAAATCATATTACTGTGACATTGTGATAGCAAAAATGTCCTCATGACTGAAAATATGATTTCTGAGTTTTACCATAAATATTTCTCAGTATAGTGGAAGTTTAGGGAGAACATTGTGGACACCTCTTTGAAGTTTCTTGTGATATGTTTTAATCTCCAGTAAATTCACAGCATTACTCCTCTCATTCTTCCCACAAAGAAAATGATAGTGGATCCAAGACATAAATATTGGTAACATTCCTAGGATTGCCTCTGAGAGCAGACTGTGTTGGTTGCCTTCCCAATATACTTTCTCAATTTTCCCTTACTAATAGAATGCTCAGTGTGTCCTGGATAGCAAGGTGCCCAGCTAAATACACAATTTTCCAGCTTCATCTGCAGCTAGGTTGGGTCATGTGCACAGTCTTAGCCAATGAGACATGTGCACAGGGTTTGCTCATACTGACAGTCTGCTGGGGATTTGTGGGAACTGCTTATTCCCTGCTCCTGCCTCCTTTTGCTTTCCTTAACTATGAACATAATGATAGAAATTCCCATAACTATTTTGGGACAATGAAGGAAAGCAAAAAGAATCTCAGAGATATAAGCATGGACTTCATTGAGTTGATAAACCAACACCTGCAATTATCTGTTTCTTAACTTCATATAATAAAAGGCTAATATGCAAATTGATCGAACAGAGGAACGACTGGTCACTATGATGCGCACTGACCACCAGGGGGCAGACGCTCAATGCAGGAGCTGCCCCGGGTGGTCAATGTGTTCCCACAGGGGGAGCGCCACTCAGCCAGAAGCCCTGAGCCAGGCTCATGGCTGGCGAGTGCAGTGGTGGTGGCGGGAGCCTCTACCGCCTCCACAGCAGCGCTAAGGATGTCCAACTGCCAGCTTAGGCCCACTTCCTGAGGACCTATCGTCAGTTGGACATCCCCCGAGGGCTCCTGGACTGTGAGAGGGCGCAGGCCAGGCTTAGGGACCCCCCTGCCCCACTGCATGAATTTCATGCACTGGGCCTCTAGTATAATAATTTGCTTAAGCCACTGAGTCATGTATTTTAGTACTTTCAGCTAACAACAATCCTTTCGTTTACCACCCCTCAGCCCAGTCTTTTTGTGTAATCAGGTAGAGAGCAAAACTTTTCTCTGATTCTTCATAGAAATCAAGAATGAGGATTCCTAACACATTAATTAAACAGCTGCCCTTGCACCTGTCCAAATAATGAGCCACGCAAAAAGACTTTTTGCTGTCATCTGTAAAATCAACACTCAAATAAGCAGTATTTATATTATTCCCAAAACTTCCCTACTCCCAAACCTCAAACCCCTACCTTTGCTGAAATATAGTCATCTGTTTGAGATGGGGTTGTGTGAATGACAGGTTTCTGCAATTCTTCGTGTTGCTATTATGGCCCTAGTCTGAGCATTACAGACAATAGGCTGTGAAAGGAAATTACACAAGGGGGAAAACACTGAGGGCAAGATTATTCCAGATGATTAAATGAAATCTCAGCTGTTTGCAAAGGCCTAAGCTCAGAGGAGTCAGGGGAGCATTAAACACAAGATGCAGTTTCTATGTAAGGATGGACCATGTAATTTAGAATAAGTACCACCTATAAGAAGTATTCTCATAGAATAAGAGTTTTAAGACTTTGAAATACACTATAAAAATATTTTGGTTAAAATTGAAGACAAATATACCAAATGAAACTAAGAATACCCAATTATAATAATTCCAATGAACTTTTATTAGCACTTGCTCTGAGCCAGGCAATGTCCTTTATGTTTATTTTTCTCATTTAAACCTCTCAACCATACCATGAGGAAGTCACTATTAGTATATCCATTCCATAGTGGAGGAGGAAACAAAGTCTTAGAGAAGTTATACAACTTGCTCGAGGTTAGGTAGCTAGTGAGAAGCAGAGTATGGGCTCAACCCCAGGCCCATCCGATGCCAAAGCTCATGCTCTCAGCACTGCTCTGTAACCACTGAACTACACTGCCTCTGCTGGGGATCAGAAAATGTCAGACCTGGAGACCTGGAGCAAGCATCTAGCCCCATGGCTCCCAATATTTTCAAGCATGAAGACCCATTTTATTGATCATTCTTTTTAAAATTCCTGACTGAAAACATATATAGTGACAAAAGTGGCTATAAAGTCAGTGACACTCTTAAATGACTCTCCATGATATTTATTCTCCGTATTCCTTTGGAAAGTAGCAGTTCATATAAATGTAAGACCTGGGATCCCTAGAGTCTGAAGGCATTGCTTGCTGCACATGGAATTCCTGGACCCTGCGAAGTATTTCCCTGATCCTCCCACCCAGGTTGGAAGTTGTGTCAGTGCTGGTTCTCTGAGTAGCAGAAGCTAAGACAGGATCCGATGTTCAAAAGTTTGATGGAGGGAAATTTCTGTGGAGGATGAATGGGATGGCTGCAGATCCAGGCCAGTAGAGCCCTGAAATCACAATATGCAGATCCAACACCTTGGCAGGGGAGAGGGAAGGAAGGACTGGGTGGGAAAGACCTCAGTGCAGCTCTGAGAAAGTCATGACCAGATGAGGAGGCATTTCAGAAGACTATTGTGAATTTTAAAAGAGAAAACATATGAAAATGCTTAGCACAGTACCTGGCATATAGCAATAACTCAACAAATGGTCGCAATTATTATTTCTAATCCAATGTTTCTTCTACTAGACATAGATTAACTAAAAACACAAATAGCCTCTTATTATATCCCTATACTTTCCAATTTATCCTCTGTATTCATGAAAAGTAATCCAGTCCCATAAGAATTATTCCTAAATTACTCTCCATGCTTGCAAAAATCTCCAAAGTTTAAAAATATTATCGATGTTCTAAATCTTTTGTCAGGTGGCCTCTGTGCTCAGGAGAGACAAATGTACTACAAACAATAGTTCTAGGAAGACAACGAGTATCTCAAGTTGAATCATTTAGTGCTTTCGATATGAACTCAGTTAAGTTTTATTCAAGATAAAAATAAGCCTCTGACCTTTAAAATTCAATTCCGTGCCTTAAAATATTTACTAAAGTAGCGGGAACAAATCAATGCTACAAGGTCAGGGAGGAACGTGAAGATTCTTGGAGAGTCACAGCTGCTCCCAAGACCGCATCTCGGGCCTCTCAAAGAGCTTCCTAAAAGGCAAAGGGGGGCGAACCCCAGCCAGAAGCTGCCTCCAGGTGCCCTATGGTAATGACCATTAAGAGTCTTATTAAAGGCCATGAGCTCTCGCTTCCAGGGAGGGCACAAATTCTTCCACCTTGGTTTGAAGACCACTCTCCACCCTACCTTAAAAAAATAAAACAAAACACGTACTAGCCCAACCATGTGAACGTAGCTGACTCTATTGAACTGTGCATTAAAAAATGCTTAAAATGTGAAGAAAAAAAGAAAGTAGACCGTACCCGTGCACAAATTCATGCACCGGGCCTCTAGTCATAGATAATTCATTACAAGGGGAAAGGGGTGGGAAAAGAAGGTTTTATAGGAAACTTTGGGGATGATATAAATGTTCTACATCTCGACAGTGGCAGCAGCATGGATATACATGTTTATCAAAACTCTTCAAACTGTACACTTAAAATGTGTGCACTTTATTGTTTATAAGTTGATTTAAAAATATATGAACTCTCCTGCACCCAACTCGTAATCTCCTGTAATCTACCTACAGTCTATATATCCTCTCTCCTCTTTATTTTATTTTTTTAATTTCAGAGAGAGGAAGAGAGAAGGAGAGAATAGAAACATCAACGATAAGAGAGAATCATTGATCAACTGCCTCCTGCACACCCCCTACTAGGAATGGAGCCCCAAACCTGGGCATATGTCCTGACCAGGAGTTGAATGGTGACCTCCTCGTTCATGGGTCGACATTCAACCACTGAGCCAGGATCTCCTACTTCTTATAGACCCTGGCAGTTACCCTTATAACCTTCAAACTTATTCTACAAAAACACTGAGGCCTATGTTTGGCCATTTCTGACCTCAGCTTTAGTCAAGGGAATGGCCCAGAGGGCAGCTGTTTGGCATCCTTCATGAGAAGTCCTGAGTCAGCCATCCGCCTCCACCTCCAGACCTGTGTGCATTTTTGGCAGATTTCTGGGGAGCGTCTAAGCTTAATGGAGGCACTATCTTCTTTCTTCCTGCCCATGAGTGAAAGTGGTTTGTGGATTAGAGGTGCGTGCTCGCTCTCACCTTACTCTTTAAGAAGGTGATTTTCAGATCAATAGGACAGCTGGCCGGGCTTCTCTTCCCCCTGGTTTGCTTGGCCAAATTCCCGTGTGGACGGAGCACATTTGTCTTCCTCTTTACTTCAGGTCATGCTGGCAGAGGGCCAATTTGATTCCTTGCAAAACAGTTTGATTCCAACTGTGGGAAATGATCTCAATTTTTCTAAAATCGTTCTCTGGGTTACACTGTGGGGCAGTGTTGATCATTCTGCACTTGCCAAGCAATAATTCCAATAATTCAACCCCTCTTGCATTTGGTGGTTTGGTTTGCTAAATGGAAGGTTCTTAGCAGAGAACCTCTTAAGGAAAATTGCTGGGCTTAGCAACCATTACAGATATTGTGCAGAGCTCAATTTACTTGCTGAATAAAAAAATAAATAAAAGGAAAAATTCAAAGCCACAAAAGTAATCAAGTGAACAGAACCGCTGGACTATAATGTCTTGTGGGTGTCGCTGCTGCTTTGCCAACCCCATTTCCACCCCAGCATTCCTTTGGAGCACAGTATAAGCAGAAAACAATTCGAGCTGTTATGTGACAACTTTGGATTTCTTAGAATGTTTACTCGATGATTATAAAAACGTTCCAAGCTGCCCCCAGCCAGTGATGAGAATCTTCTACATGAAATATCCTGCTCAAGGCCTCTAACAGCATCGGACAAGATAGTTCATGCACATAATTGCAGGGACTTCCACATTTTCAAGGCTAATAAGTCTGTCTTTGACACTGATCTATTTCAACAGTGCTGTCCTTATTCTTTCTGAGGTTTTCCAAATCTTTGGGGATCAAATAAGATGACTTGTGAAAGTCTTTGGTAAACTTTACTGTTATAAATAGAATGTGATGACTTTTAGAATATGAGCAAAGAATCTACCTGACAGTAAAAGACATTCTCCTGTACCAGGCAGTTCATAAAAAAAAGACACACCAGTGGCCTTTAAATACATATATTAATAATGCTCAATTTCGCTCATAATAAGAGAAATGCAAATTAAAATTACATTCAACCATTTCTCAACTATCTGATTGGCAAAACGTCAAGAGTTTCATAACACACTCTATGGCAAGGGTTATGGAGGAAAAGCACTTTTGTATGTTGCTGGTGGGAGAGAAAAATAATACAGGCCACATGTAGGAGAATTTGGCATTTTCTAGCAAAATTACACATGCATTAACCCTTTCCCTTATGAAACCCACTATTAGAAATTTACCCTGAAAATACACCATCACAAATACAAAAAAATATGTACTAATTATTCATTACATTATTTATAATAACAAAATATTAGGAACAACCCAGATAGGGCATTATTCATAAATTATGCTACATCCACAGAGTGGAATACTATACAACCATAAAAAAGAATAAGGAAGGTCTCTATTAACTGCTAAGAAGTAATTTGTAGGATATACTGTCAAGTGATAAAAAGCAAAGTGCAAAAGAGTGTTAAAAGTATGCTCTTTTCTATAAGAAACAAGAGGGAATAAGAACATATCCTATCTAATAAAAGAGTAATATGCAAATTAACAGTCACTCTGTCACAAAGATGGCGGCACCCATAGCCACAAGATGGTGGTGCCCAGTCCCCTCAGCCCTGCTGCTGAAGGGTCTAGGTCTGTTGGCCAGGCAGGTGGCGGGGGAGGTGGATGGGGGGGACCACTCCATCGCTGCTGGAGTGTCTGGGCCTGTCGACCCGGCCGGGGGCCGCACGGGCGAGCAGCGAGGCATGACCTGCCCACTCCGGCGGCCAATCCAGCCTCACTGCTCCGCCGCTGATGGAGTGTCCCAAGGCAGTGGACACGGGAGCAGAGCCGAGGCAGCGGAAATGGGAGGGAGCGAGGCAGCGGAGAAGGGCAGGCTTCGCTCCCTTCTCTGCTTCGCTCCGGCCGCAGGAAGCCCTATTCTCGCAGGAATAGGCCCAAGGAAACCCTATTCTTGCAGGAATCTTCCTGCAATGGGCCTCTAGTATGTATATATTTCCCTAGTTTTACATAAAGAAAATCAAGAAGGACAAATAAAACTAATGAATATAGCTGCCTATAGAGGGGTGTAGGTGGGCAGGGTATAGGGAGTAGGATATAGGCAAGACTTCTCTGATTAGAACTTTTTTTACTAGTTTTAACTTTTAAGCTCTGTAAATATTTTATATATTAAAAACAAAATTAAATGAAAGATAAAAGAAAACCTTAATATCAAATACAAAAAGAAATGAATCTTACTGTACACTAGATAGATAACAGCCACACAGAAAAATAAAGACTGTATATTATTAATAGACTAGGGGCCTGGTGCACGAAATTCGTGCACTGGGTGTGTGTGTGGGGGGGAGTGTCCCTCAGCCTAGCCTGCCCCCTCTCACATACTGGGAGCCCTCAGGCGTTGACCCCCATCACCCTCCAATCGCAGGATCGGCCCCTTGCCCAGGCCTGACGCCTCTGGCAGAGGCGTCAGGCCTGGGCAGGGGACCCTCATTTCCCCCCATCACTGGTTCTGCCCCCAGCCCAGGCCTGATGCCTCGGCCAGAGGCGTAGACCCCCATCACCCTCCGATCACCAATCACCGGATCGGCCCCTTGCCCAGGCCTGACGCCTCCGCCAGAGGTGTCAGACTTGGACAGGGGACCCCCACCTCCCCCCGATCACTGGCTCTGGCCCCCGCCCAGGCCTGAGGTCTCTGGCCCAGGAATCATGCCTGGGCAGGGGACCCCCATCTCCCTCTGATCGCTTGCTCCACCCCCCACCCAAGCCTGACGCCTCTGACCCAGGCTTCAGGCCTGGGCAAGGGGACCATCATATCCCCCCAATCCCCGGCTCCGCCCCCCACCCAGGCCTGATGCCTCAGCCAGAGGAGTTGACCCTCATCACCCTCCGATCACCAATCACCGGATCGGCCCCTTGACCAGGCCTGAGGCCTCCGGCAGAGGTGTCAGGCCTGGGCAGGGGACCCCCAGCTCCCCGTGGTTGCAGGCTCCGCCCCTGCCCAGGCCTATCACCTCTGGCCTAGGCGTCCGGTCCGGGCAGCGGGGACCCGCAGCTGCAGCGGCCCCGCGATCGTGGGCTTCGCTTTAGGCCCAGGCAAGGGACCCCTAGCTCCCGGGACTGCCAGCTTCGACCCTGCCCAGCTCCCATCGCTGGCTCCACCCCTACTTCCTGCTATCACTGGCCAGGGCGGAAAAGGCACCTGATTCTCCGATCATGGCTGGGGGGCAGGGCAAAGGCGGCCCCATGGTCGCCTTTGCCCTGCCCCCCAGCTCTTAGCTCCCCCCCTGGGTTTCCAATCACTGTCAGTGGCAGGGGGCTTCTTCCTGCTTTCCCTTTCGCCTCCCTGCATTGTGCCTACATATGCAAATTAACCGCCATCTTGTTGGCAGTTGATTTGCATATAGCCCTGATTAGCCAATGAAAAGGGTATCATCATACGCCAATTACCATTTTTCTCTTTTATTAGATAGGATTGTATCTTAAAATCACAAGATTGCAAAAGCATCTTGAAATTTACTTCATAGGTTTTTTGGTGGCAGTGTTATTGGTTGTTTTGTTTCTGAAGCTATTTTGTTACTATTATACTTCAGCATAAACACTTAAACATAGTGTATTAACGTTGAAAACCAAGACATTCACTGTGGGATAAGGAAACCACATATTTAGAATGGGGAAACTAAGGTTTGGGTTTTCTTAGAATTTAAATTGAGGAATCATTATGAATATATCATTTAATTTTTTTTCCAGCTCTGTATAGGAAAAGGACCAGAAGCAATGATACTCCAGAAGTAATTAGCATACCTCACACTCAGTCCTTTTTCCTAAGTAGCACTTCCCACTCAAAGAAACCAGGGCTTTTAATGGACATGGCTGGCTCCCAGTCAGGCACGAAAAGTAAAAGGTAATATCGAGACTTCCTGTGCCAGACAGCAAGGGCATGCTCAAAGGTTATGAGGCTATGTCAAGAGCACAAAAAGCATTGCATTTTTTTAAAATTATGATCCACATTAATACTCAAGAAAGAGGGAGGGGAAAGCTCTTCTTTAGGGAGACTATCAGCAAATAAAGAAAAAAAAGAAAATGGAAGAAATAGAATTAAAAGCTCACAATTTTCCCACCTTCAATATATTGATTGATTAATACAAGTACCATTAATAGATGCTAAAAACATTTGAGGAAAGATTTTTGGGGACAGTCACAAAATCTCAAATAATCCTATATAATAAAAGGGTAATATGCAAATAGACCTAACGGCAGAACAACCGAACAATCAAAGCGTAATACGCTAATGATATGCTAAGGCTGCTCAACTGCTATGATGTGCACTGACCACCAGGGGGCAGACAGTCAACAAGTTGACCAGTCGCTCTGATGTGCACTGACCACCAGGGGGCAGATGCTCTGACAGGTAGGTTAGCTAGCTGCTGGGGTCTGGCTGATCGGCCCTGAGCAAGATGGGCCGGACACGCCCTGGAGCCCTCCCACAGTCCCTCCCCAGCCCGATCATGCACCGGTGGGGTCCCTCAGCCTGGCCTGTACCCTCTCGCAATCTGGGACCCCTTGGGGGATGTTGGGAGAGCTGGTTTCAGCCTGATCCTGCAGGCTACTCCCCTTGAGAGGGCACCAGATGCAGGGCTCATGGCTGGCGAGCATTGCTGCAGCAGCGTGAGCCTCTCCCGATTGGGACTGATTGGTCGCGAGCCCATGGCAGGCACAGTGGGGCCAGGATGAGCGGGAGCGGCAGGTAGGAGCTACAGATGGCGTTGGACTGCAGGTTTCAGCCCAATCCCTGGAGGCCACACAGAGGGACCCTACCTGTGCACGAATTCATGCACCGGGCCTCTCGTCATAGATAATTCATTACAAGGGGAAAGTAATCTTAGCAATGAAGAGAGCTGTGGTCATTCTATTGACCAGGCGGTCAAACTGCATACTTCCAGGAGTGGGACAGCCTGAGGCAACATAATAGAACATCACCTATGGCACATTCCAGCCAAAACTGTTTCAGCAGAGTCTGGGCATGAGGCAACAATGCCTCCAGAATCTACACAACGGGCTTAGACACTTGAAATGCCAATGTCATGGGAGACAGCGGGGAAAGCAGAGGCTCTATTCTGATTTAAATAGATTAAAGAGATATGATGGGGGGGGTGCAATGCATAAAATTTGAATCCTGGATCAAGCAAAAATGAAAACAGGTATAAAAGACATTCTTAGGGAAAACCTGGGGAAGCTTAAATAGACTGTCTATTGGAATATATTAGAGAATTGTTCATTTTCTTACATATGATGATAGCATGGCCAATGCAGAAGAAAGTCCTTTTTCGTAGGAAATGCATGCTGAAGAACTTAGGAGTGAGATGCCATTATGTCTGCAACCTATTTTCATATTTTTAATTTAGGAAAGATCTATCTGTACAGAGAAAGCGCAAATGTGGCAGAATGCTGACAACCGGCGAATTTAGATAAAGGAGATGTGGCTGTTCATTGTGTGGTCCTTTGCAACTTTTCTATAGTTTGAAATATTTCAAAAGAAAAAGTTGGCAAGGAAAGAAATCCTACCTGATAGAAACCTGACAAGGTTCCTCTTTGTGTTGCAGATGTTGCAGACCTAAGTGTGAGATCCACACCCTCCGAGCCTAAAGTTAGAAAGAGAAAGGGGATTCTCTTTAGATGCAGGAAAATCTCTAATCAGGGCAGTGGTTACATGCTTGGGCTTTGGAGACAGACCCAGGCTGGAAACCTATGTAAGTTTCTCAAACTCTCGGAGCTTCACTTTCAACTATAAAATGAGGTTAATGACAGTATCCACCTCGAAGGAGTGTGGGATGAGTGAGAGAACCCATGTCCAGTGTTGGCATGAAACCCATCGAGCACATGCTCACCATTCCCAGGTGTGAGCTCTGATTTTCAGAGTGTGAGGTTTCGGCGCGGCCTGGTATTTGCCTGGGGGAGATAGATTATAGCAGTGCTTCTCAAACTTGAACTGCATTCAAATCCCCTGGGGGTCAGATCTTGTTAAAATGCAGACTCTGGTTCCCCAGTTCTGGGGTGGGGTCTGAGACTCTACCTTTCTGACAAGCACCCAGGTGACATGTATGCCACTGGTCCAGTAACAGACACACTGTAAGTAGCGAAGAATTAGAGGCGCTTTCTTGCTTCAATGATGTTTCCTGCTTTGTTCCTAAAACCCTCTTCTTGGTGAAAATTATTCCCTCCTATTTACATATTAATTTGTGGGTTCTCTGGTTTTACATATTTTTACATAATGAAAATTCATCTTAGTGGCTTCTTATTAACACAAATATTAATGAGATATTTTTGTACTTCATGTCCTGTGACCCAGATTAAATGCTGGCTTCAATGTTTTCAACACTGCCCATTTATCTGTTTACCTATTTTTTATGAGTTTTCTCTGAAAAGTCCTAAATTAAGAATATAATGAAACTGGTAAGAGATCATGTAGAGAGAAGATAGAAGATGACTTCACATTTCCAAGTTTAAGAAAGTACCAATGGGGAGGGGAGCTAAACAGAACATACTTTGAAGTAGAGTGTTCAAAACTTCCAAAAGACAGGGACATTTGCAGCAGATCTTAATTTTGGAAGGGGTCACAGAATACTTTTAGAATCTGATAGGCTCACTACCCAGAAAAACAGACACAGTGACATGAATTAGGAGCTCATGGGCCCTCTGAGGCGTGTTCATGGATCAATAGGTGAGCGTTACTGCCTCAGAAATAGGGACACTGTGGAACCACAGGGCAAAACCCTCACTGTCCGATGCCTCCGTGGAAGATGGATGCAATCACCAGACAAGCATTGTACTACCGCTAGGAAAGGAGAATCTACACCGGTGGGTGTGGGTTTTGTGATTCAACCTTGGGAGTAAAAAAAAAAACCAAACAACAGATTCAAAACATGTGAGCTGGGTCAGAAACATCCAGCCCTTGGGACAGATTTTCTTAGGGAGCAGAGAGATGCAAAGAAAAACAGCTAGGTCCAAGCTAGTCCTGCTTACATAACATAGGTAGGATTAGGCCTCCGCTGAGCTAGAATCCTGGGAGGGGGCTGACGGCCTTACTTTGCTCACACAGAGAACCTTGACTCTCATCCTCACTCGGGCTCTTCTAGGTCAGAATCTGGGATCAACAAAAATGAGAGCTTGTGAGCTCAGGAACTGTGCTGTTCACAAAATGATTTATTGAGCGTGACTGAGCCCACTCTGGTAGGAGGACTATTTATAGTTGTGGCATAAACTCACCGACCACACTTGGGAGGATGTACAGTGGGTTCCAATAAGAGTGTCCAGCCTTCCTCCTAAGTATGTGGTAAGAGAACTTCCTGGGGGAGGTTTTGTCCAAATCCTCATCCGTGTGCCCTGCATTGCCCTTGTCACCACAGACACCTTGTTAAAGAGTCTTCATCTTTCCTCCCGGAGGCGCTCCAATGACAGCCCCTCCTGAACTCTGGTCCTCATCCACTGATCACAGAAGGACGCACTGCATCCCTCCTACAGACCCTGCGAGATGCTGTTTACGGATTTGCAACTTGGAGCTTTCTCTCCTCTCTCTTTCCCAAGTCCTCCGGTCCTGCTTCTCTCTGCACAACTGCCCTTCTCAGCCCCAGGAATGGCATTCTCAGAGTTTTGCCAGCAGGGGCATTGGACAGTCTTTTGAGGAGCCTCCATACTGTCTTCCACGGTGGCTGTGCCCGTGTTCATTCCCACCACCAGTGAATGAGGGTTTCTTTTCCTCCATGAACTCTCCAACACTTGTTATCACTTGTCTTGTTGAAAGAGCCATCCTAACAGATGTGAGGTGGAACCCCACTGTAGTTTTGATTTGCATGTCTCTAATAGCTCGTGCAATGGAGCAACTTTTCATATCTGTTGGCCTTTTGTATGCCTTCTTAGGAGAAGTATCTGTCAGCTCACAAAATGATTTATTGACCGTGACTGAGCCTACTCTGTTAGAACTATTTATAGGTGTGGCATAAACTCACCGACCACACTATGGGGGAGGTACAGTGGGTTCCAATGAGAGTTTCCAGCTGAGGCAGGAATGTACCTGGGGTGATCGAGGAACACTAGAATGCCAGTGTGTCTGGAGCGAAAACAAAAGGGAGAAAAGTAGGAGGTTACATCAGAAGGGAACATCCACACTGCGTGGCCCCTGTAGTGCCCATAATTGTCTTCCTTTACAGATGCCTTGTCATTTGTCTCCTCTGTCTGCTGTCATCGCCCCTTTCTCTTGCCTTTACTCAACAGACATTGTCTTTCCTCTTTCTTGAGAGCATTTGTGATTTTGACTACGGAGCATCCTACTCCTCCTTTTCTAGAACCAGCAAGGTGATTTTGGGAGGAGAGGAGTGGAGAATAGCATTGTTTGTGTCAATCACAGTGCTCTTCCTCCCCTTCTCCCAGCCCAGCCAGTCACACTGTCCGTGCCTGGAATAGATTCTTCACGGGGATGGAGGCTGATTGAAGCGTGATTGACCTGACCATGGTGCCCTGAAAAGATTGTCCGGTAGTTTCTGGCCCCTGTTTCCCCAACGCTGCCCTGGTTTCTGTCCTTTCTGGGACTTGACTGCCCAGCTTTTCTCTCAATGCCATCAGCTAACCAAGACCTTCCAGTAAATTCATTTTTAACTTTACGAAGAATCCCTAACTCATCACCAATCCACCTGGCTCTTCCTGTCATCACTGCTATCATACGGTGTCCCCGTAAGTGCTGGGTTATGGCCTTGTGGGAATCTGTCCTTTCATAACTAAAATAAGTTTGTCATTATGAACTAAATTTTCAATATGAAGAAATTTCTAGCATTATTCAATTGATTTATCAGTTTAATTTTTTTTTAAGTAAACCCATAGTTTTCTGTGATTGGACATATTAGAAGAAAAGCTATCACCATTACATGGGGTGGAATTAAAAATTAATTAATAAAGATAAGAAGGGATTGTGATTAAACTCTCAAGCTGTGGAATCAAATCACTCAACTTGAGTCTGCAGCTCAGCTCTGCCCCCTGGAGGCTAAACAATCTTAGCCAAGGATTTATCTTCCATTTATCTAGAAGCAGACCCTCAGATGAGGGTTCCAGCACAAGTATTTATTTAGGAAGTGATTGCAGGAAACATCAGTAGGGAAAGTAAGAGAGGGAAGTGGAGGAAGCTAATAAAAGGTACATTTTCAAGCCAGATACCTGTGGGCCACTGGAGCACAATCCTACTAGGAGTCTCTGGGAGCCAACATAGAAAATACACCTCAATTCTCTCCCACCCAAGGAACACGTGAGCTGGTTAAACTCCATTAGTCACTGGTTAAAGGCTTCTGGGTGGGGATGGGCATACTTCCCCAGCACTCTGGCCCACTCCAGTGACCAGGGAACACCCTTGGGCAGACAGACACAGACCCTGGCATTGAGAAGTCAGACAGTGCACAGGGACACCAGGAGGCCCCGAGGGACACGGGAGGGGGTCCTGACAGATCCCACTATACCACTCCATCTGTAAGCCTCAGTTTCCCCATGTGTAAATGGGAATAAAACAGTACCTCACAGGGCAGCCATGAGGATGAAGTGAGATGATGTGTGTGTCATCCATGTGAACATTGGGAAGGAGACAGCGAGGAAAGCACAGGGAAGCCCAAGCAGGGAGAAGTGGGAGGTGGTGAATATTAAAAAACAACTTTCATGAATTACAAACACAAAACCAAGGTTGTGAAAGCAGCCATGTTCTCCAGCACATTCCAGCAGCCGGGGGCTTCCCACAAAGAACTTTCAAGAGATTGGCTTCTTGAGGTTGGGAAGAAAGCTTGAGCAGCAAAACCCTCCATTCCCCAAAGGAGAATAATTTCCAAAGACAGCAGCAGGGGAGACAAGAGAAGGGAAAGGATCTATTTTTCTGCAATTATGCTTTACCAGTGAGGAAGGCAATTAGTTCTTCCCAGATGACAAGTACACACATTTTCGCCTTTTCTAAGAGGGAAAGAAATTTGGTTCATAAAGATGTTGGCTCTATTAAAAAAGAAAATAAAGCTCTTTATCACTGTTAGATTAATTTACTTTTATTAATTTATTCATAATGGGCCTGGGCTCTGGTGGTGTATTTTGTTGTTGTTGTTGTTTGTTTGTTTGTTTCCAACAAGCCCTGAAGCCTGTACCTCCTTATTCGGTCTTATTTCTGCTCCCTCCTTAGTTCAGATTCTCATCATTCCATTTCTTGCATAGATGTTGGATGCTTCATTCCACAATTTTTTCATTCCACAAACATTCATTGCATACCTATACTGTGCCAGGTACTGTTCTAGTCGCTGAAGGTACTTCACCGACAAAGTTCCTGCTCTATGGAGTTTATACTCAGGTGTGTGGGGGGGGTGGTGGGGGGGGAGGCGGGGAGAAGCAATAGATGATTCTCCATATGTGACTCAGGAGGTATCTAAAGGAGAAAATAAAGGCCCTTCAGCATGTGAAGGTGGGTTTGTTCTTTCCTTTGTGTGTGGGCGAGAAGGCTCTGGTAGGAGACATTTGAGTTAAGAGCTGAAGGAAGTGAGAGAGCAGGTAATGCCTACAGAAGGGAGTAGTGCAGGCAGCGGGAAATGGCAAAGGCCCTGAGGCAGGAAAGTGCCTCGCATGCTTCTAGCACACAAAGGAAGCCTGTGTGGATGGAGTGGGCTGAGCAAATGTGAGTCTGGAAGCAGCTGAAGATGCCATCTGAGGCTGAAGTGAGCCTGTAAAGGGGTGGGGGGAGAGAAAAAGGGAGGGGATGGGGGACATCAGGATGGGACCTGTAAGAACTTGGGATTTTATGGTGCACGAGATAGACAGTCAGTGGAGGACAGTGAGCAGAAGAGGGACGTGATGTGACTTCTATTTGAACAGGATCCTCTGGTGCTGTTTTGAGAAGAGACTGGCCAGAGGCACGAGTGGAGACAGGAAGCCCCGGAGGAGATGCTCTGGAGCATCCAGGTGAGCCATGCTGTGGCTTGGAGCAGGGTGGAGCGGGTGGAGGTGGCAAGAACTGGTCCTCTTCTGGATCCATTTTGAACAGAGAACCCACAGAAAGTGCAGATGAATTGGAGGTGGGGTGTGAGGGAATAAAGGGGGATCCAGGACGGCTGGATTCATTCAGGAAAACAGTGTGTGCTCCCTGCCAGACACTGCCCTGGACAGCGAAAGACACAAACAAGAAGTCCTGCCCCGTGAAGGTTCTTTCTAAGTGGGCAAACTGAACACACACACATGTCAACATGAAGTATGTTGGAGGGCGGTCAGCACTGAGAACCAAACCAAAGCAAGGACAGGGATAAGGAGCAGGGGTTGCAATTATCAAGAGGGTTTCAGGAAGAAGCTCGAGGAGAAGGTGAGACTGGAGTAAAAATCTGAAGGAGGTGAAGCCGTGAACCATGAGGCTATCCTGGGGAACAGCATTTGTAACAGAGGGAATAGCAGGTGCAAAGGCCCTGAGGTTTTAAATATGTTGATTTTTAAAAATATATTTTATTGATTTTTTACAGAGAGGAAGGGAGAGGGATAGAGAGTTAGAAACATTGATGAGAGAGAAACATCGATCAGCTGCCTCCTGCACACTCCCTACTGGGTATGTGCCCGCAACCAAGGTACATGCCCCTGACCGGAATCGAACCTGGGACCCTTGAGTCCGCAGGCCGACACTCTATCCACTGAGCCAAACCAGACAGGGCAATATGTTGATTTTGAGATGACAATTCAACATCAAAGTAGGGCTGCCCGGTGGGTAGCTGGATCACAGTCTAGGGTTCAGGGGAGATTACTGAGACAAAGTCCCAAGTGATTCTCTTGGCTCTGGGCCCACCCTCCTGCAGGGTCCCGTGGGACTAAGGATTTTCCTGGACACGAACTCTCAGAGCTAAAAACAGGACAGTGCTGGATAAACCAGAGAGAGTGGGTCACCCTGATTCCAGGCGATCCTCCACCCTGCTGCCAGGGGGATACTTCTAAAATATAACCCTAAAAAATGCACCCTAAAAATCCTTCCATTGTTCCTTCTAGCATGAAGGATAAAAGTTGAAATTCTGTAGAACTCAGCAAACATCTCTTCCCACCCCGGCTCTAACAGCTCTCCTGCCCCTCCCTCACCAGCACCCCATCTCCTACTGGCTACCCCCACAGCCGATACACCATTTTGGCCAACCACCCAGCTCTATGGCATCCTTGAGCTTCCTGAATAAGTCGAGGTATTTTATTTTATTTTTATTTTTATTTTTTTATATATTTTATTGATTTTTTACAGAGAGGAAGGGAGAGGGATAGAGAGTCAGAAACATCGATGAGAGAGAAACATCGACCAGCCGCCTCCTGCACATCCCCCACCGGGGATGTGCCCGCAACCCAGGTACATGCCCTTGACCGGAATCGAACCTGGGACCTTTCAGTCCACAGGCCGACGCTCTATCCACTGAGCCAAACCGGTTTCGGCTGTCGAGGTATTTTAACCCCCCTCTACCCCAGCCTTCATGCATCCCGTTCTCTTTGCCCACTCCAGCCCCCACACTCCACTTCTCTGAGAGGCGAACATCCTTTCTTGCTTAACGACTCATGCCAAGCGCCACTTACCCGAAGCCTTCGCGGCTGACACAGATGTACCTGCACATCCACAGCGCATGTGTCCTGCTGCAGGCTGAATCCAGGCTTGCTGGGCCCCGAGGTTCAGACAATCTGAGGGGCACTCTTTAAGAAAAAGGATACAAAATTACAAATACAGATTTAGGTATAAAAGTAGAGATTTGCCCTGACCGGTTTGGCTCAGTGGATAGAGCGTCGGCCTGCCGACTGAAGGGTCCCAGGTTCGATTCCGGTCAAGGGTGTGTACCTTGGTTGCAGGCACATCCCCAGTAGGTAGTGTGCAGGAGGCAGCTGATCGGTGTTTCTCTCTCATCGATGTTTCTAACTCTATCCCTCTCCCCTGCTCTCTGTAAAAAATCAATAAAATATATAATTTTTTAAAAAGAGTAGAGCTTTATCTAGAAAGGACATATACAAATGAGGAGGAATCCTGAAGCTTAAGATTTACACTAAATCACCCTCTGATGCCACCCTGTCCATCCCAGGTTCTGTAGGTTCACTTGTCTGTCCGTCTGTCTGTCTCCCCAGGCTGTGAGCTCCTTGGGGGGCAGAGAACTTACCTGAAGTGTCCTTGCATCCCAGGTGCCTGATACATGGAAAAAGAACAATGGATGTTTGTTGACTGCCACTAAATGGTCAGGCTGGGGTGACAAAGAACACTGGTCTTCGGGTCACATCCTGGTTCTACTGACCCCTGCCACTGACCAGTAGTCTTACCTGGAGACAAGGAGCAAGGAGCTTAACCTCCCAGAGATGACGAGACACTAGTTGAGCTACTGGTGTGCAGTAGCCAGGTGGAGGGTCTGGTGGAAAGCGGTGCTTCATAAATACTTGTTCCTCCTCTTTTCTCATCCTTGGGTCTGTGTGCCTTCCACCAGTCCCACACCCCCCGGGCTGAGAGGCAAGCCAGGAGATGCGGCTGACTGTGAGTACACGAACTTGCATTTCAGAGCCAAAATCAATGTTGTAGCTAAAATATTTCCCTGCCACTCATGCGTTGAGATGATCCAATTGATCTTTGACTCTTATATTTGTCTGCAGGTCGGAAGGTCCACCTATAATGTGCCACTGGGCACCTGAACTCGGTCCAGGCCTGTAAGTGAGGATGAGGGAGTGCTGTTTCTGCTACTTAAGCCAATCGATGGTCCTGCTTTAAAGGAACCGATTTCCTTCCTTGTAAACCCAAGTATATAATAAATGAATAATTCAGCGTCCCTGAGATAATTATTGAAGGCACGTGGTGTTCTGCTCTCTGAGAAAAGCCAGGTGTCTAAGAATCGGATGCATTCGGGCAGCACCACCACCAACCACAGCCACTCTGTCGGTTGCCCTGGGTCATCTGTCTCATGCCCACAACAACCTTGGGGGTGAGGAAGAACGTCTCCATTTTAAAGATGAAGAATCATCAAATTAGGTTTCAGAGCGAGCAAGTTCGGGAGACAGCATTCTAACTGGTCTCCTTTGGGCACACCACTCTCCTCTGACGTAGTTCTTACCGGGAACGATCCCTAAAACTGCTTTCCTGATGAGCCATTCTGCCCCCCCCCCACCCCCCCACCCCCACCAGCCTTTCCCTGTGCAGATGGATTCAGGTAGAGAAAGGGACTCCTCTTCAGTCAGGACCCCTGGAACCAAGGTTTGCTCCAATCACCTGTTTCCATCACCCGACCCCAAAACATAGAGGACGTTGTTGGGAAACTGGGTCGGTTGACTCCCACAGAGCAAGCCCAGCAGATTCTCCCACTTGAGGCAGATTTTTCGGGCATGAGAGGTCACTCCTGCACCCTTGCCCCCCACTGCAAACACTGCATGGACTGAGCAGGAAGTCCAGTCCAGCCACAGGCTCATGCCATGGGACAGCCGGCTGCAGCCCGAAGCTCTGTGTCACCTCCACTATCTTCCAGGCCTGAAGTCAGGACTCCTGTTAGCTCCCACCTCAGGTGGCCCCTTCTTAATGTTTTCTCAGGAACTTAGCACAGGAGTCAAGAATAATACAGCAAAATAATAATAATCCTATATAATAAAACCCTAGTATGCAAATTGACCAAATGGCGGAACAACCGGTCGCTATGATGCGCACTGACCACCAGAAGGCAGATGCTCAACGCAGGAGCTGCCCCCTGGTGGTCAGTGTGCTCCCACAGGGGGCACGCCGCTCAGCCAGAAGCCAGGCTCACGGCTGACAAGTGCAGTGGCAGCAGCGGGAGCCTCACCCGCCTCTGTGGCAGTGCTGAGGACCCCTCAGGGGATGTCCAACTGCCGGCTTCGGCGAGGGGTCCTGGACTGTGAGAGGGCACAGGCGGGGCTGAGGGACACCACCACCACCACCCCCCCCCCCCCCCCGTGCATGAATGTCATGCACCAGGCCTCTAGTAATAATAATATTGTAATAGCTATGTTTGGGCCAGAGGGGTACTTGAAATATCAGGGGGACCATTCTGTAAAGTATATGGTTGTCTAACCACTATGTTGTGCACCTGAAACTAATACATAATAATATTGAATGTGAACTATAATGGAAAAAAAAAGATGGAAAAATGTCTATGTTTTTCATCACAATAAAAAATAAAAAGAAATAAAGAAAAAGAAAAATACAGCAATTGTGAGAGCCTTTGCAGCCCTGCAGCCCATGCCCCATGCCTGAGTTGTGAAGTTGCTTATGTAAACCCAGTGCTGTCTTTCTTCTTCTGGGCGTTTTGCTTTTCAAAGACTATTTGCCCCCGGCCTCTGTGACAGAACAATAAGAGGATACTGTGGGCTCTGACAGAGCAAATTTCCTTCTGGAAAGGTTGCAGAAAGGGAACAAATGAGGCCCAAACAAATACAAATGGTAACAGAAAACCTACCAACCCCAAGGTGTCTTTCTCCCTGCTTCTACCTCCCCTCCTCCCTTCCCCTCGAGCTTCAGCTTGAGCTCACGCGGGGACCTCAGGGGATCCAGGAAAGCCTGCTGCCAAAAATGTCAACGCAGTTAAGTTCTGCTTAGCCTCGCCCACGGCTCCTCTCTCACCTGGCAATGTAATAATTACCTGACAGACTGAATACCCTCGAGACGTGTTCAATGCTCTGTTCGTGTTTTTGTGCGTTCAGGACAAATGGAGAGAATATAACCAAGATGTTGACAGTGAGCAATGACTACTTCCTGACCAAGCACTGTTCTGAGCAAAGTCTGATTCAGTCTGGGCAGAGGGAGGGGAAACTCAAGGGCACAGAGTGAATGGCAGAGCCTGGCAGATGCCCTAGACTTTTGTACACGCCTCTAGCATTCACCGGTTCTCTAATAAGAGGCAGGCACTGTGAAGTACTTACCTAGTTCCCTCCTTAATCTGCCAAACAGGTACCCCCGAAGTGGGTTATTGGCATCCCTGCTGTCACCTGGGCTCCTCTGGGACTTGCCATGGCTTCCACATGGCAAAGAAAAATATCCCAAAGAGAGTCTGAGCAAGTTCTTAAATCATGACTGTGTTAGTCAAACCTCAGTTGCAAGAGAGAAATGTCATTCCAACTAGCTTATGGGGGAATTAACAGATCATCTAACTAACTTCAGGCATAGCTAGACCCATGGACTAACAAATGTTACATGGACCAACCCTGTCTCTCTTGACTGATCTTTTTATTTTTTAAAATTGATTTTAAGGGAGAGGGATAGAGAGAAACATCTATGAGAGAGGAACATCATTGATTGGCTGTCTCCTCCCTCATGCCCTCTACTAGGGATTGAGCCTGCAACCAGGGCATGTGTGCTGACGGGGAATCCAACTGGGGACTTGGTTCCTGGGTGGATGCTCAACCATTGAGCCACACTGGCTGGGCTTCACTGATCTTTTTATCTCGGCTTGACCTGCTTCATTGTGTGTATGGACTTTATTCTCTTCTGCAGAGTTTGCCCCATGAAAGCAGGAAGATGGCCACGAATGGTTCCAGCCAGCGTTTTCATTTATCTCCTGATCCCAGAGGAAGAGGGAGCCTTCTCTTTCAGAATCCATGTGTAATCTCCCAGGGAGGACTGCTTCGGTTCAGGCAACATCCATCCCAGACGTGAGGAGAGGTCCATCCCAGATGTGAGGAGAAGTTAAATCCCAGGATTGACAGAGTCCCAGGTCACATGGAGAGGGAAGTGGTGGCTCTCTGAAAGGAAGGTTGCTGGACCAATGACCCAGGTGTCCATCAGAGACAGAATTTAAAAGAGCGAGGTGGGACTAACTTAGATGTAATTCATCATGAACTTGGGTCGACCATGTTCATGGTGCTAATTTCCTTTTGTTTGACATGCTCCCCAAGATCTGTGATATACCTGTGAAAATGGGATCAGAGTGACAAATGAAGGTGCACCGATAAGGTTTTGTGTGTTTTTATATTAAGAGCCAGTGATTAGAAATGCTCTTTCCAAACAAAAGTACCTTGCTAAAATAGAGTTCCCAGAATCTTTATAAAACTTTTTAAGAAAATGCAACATCACCTTCTGGTGTTCTTGCCAAAAATGTTTAACCCAAATCTAATCATGAAAAACAAGAATCATATAAATGCAAAAAATACTGATCTGGATTCTCTAAAAATGTCAATTTCATAGGAGATTAATAAAAAAAAGGCTGAGGAACCACTCCAGATGAAGACTCAAGAGTCAGGACAAATAAATAACAGGCTGCAATCTTTGATTAGATTCTGGATTTATTTTTAAAATTATAAATGGCATTTTCAGAACAATTTAAGTAATTCAATAAAAAGATCTATATATTAGATAAGGATACTGTACCAAAGTTATATTTTCTGAGTGTCGTTGTGGTTATGCAGACGAATGGCCTTGCTTAGGAGACACATGCTGAAGCATTTAGGGATGAAGAGTCAGGATGATGTAACTAATTTTCAAATGATTCAGGGGGGAAGTGTATACACATATGGGAAGAGATAGACAGAGAGAGAGAGATGGGGAAAATGTGATTGAGTGTTAAGAATTGGTGAATCTTAGTGAAAGATATATGGGTGTCCATTATATATTGTACTAATCTAGAGAAAAGTTACAACTTTTATCAATATTTCAAAATTTTCCAAATAAAATATTGATTAGATAGAAAAAAATTAAGGTACAGCCTTATAACAATCTAAAATTAAACACCCCACCCATAATAAATGAAGCCCAAAAAACTCAGCCATGTAAATATGAGGCCATTATTGCCAGGTTAATTAAATGATAGGCCAGTTTTTTGTTTTCTTTTTGATTTTTATTTAATTTATTGGGGTGACATTGGATAATAAAAATTATATAGGTTTCAGGTGCACAATTCTATAATACATCATCTATGTACTGTACTGTATGTCCTCCACCCAAGTCATCTCCTTCCATCACCAATTATCCCTCCTTTACCCTCCTCAACCTCCCTCCACCCCCCTTTCCTCTGGTAATCATCATACTGTTGTCTGTGTCAATCAGATTTTTTTCTTTATTCATCCCTTCACCTTTTTCATCAAGCCCTCCAACCCCCCTCCCCTCTGACAGCTGTCAGTTTGTTCTCTGTGCCTATGAGTCTGTTTCCGTTTTGTTTGTTAACATTAACATAAATTAACTTATAGAGAGAGTCCACATATAAGTGAAATCATATAGTATCACAATGAGATCTCACTTTACACCTGTCAGAAGGGCTATCATCAATAAATTAACAAACAACAAGTGATGGCAAGGATGTGGAGAAAAGGGAACCCTAGTGCGCTGCTGATGGGAATGCAGCCTGGTGCAGCCACTGTGGAAACCAGTAAGGAGTTTCCTCAAAAATAAAAAATGGAACTGCCTGATGGCCCAGCGATTCTGCTTCGTGGAATATATCCAAAGAAACCAGAAACACTAATGCACCTCTTTGTTCATTGCAGTGTTATTTACAATAGACAAGATTTGGAAGCAGCCCCAGTGCCCATCCATAGATGAGTGGATGAAAAAGCTGTGGTATATTTACACAGTGGAATACTACTCAGCTGTAAAAAATAAGGAAATCTTAACCTTTTGGGACAACCAGGATGGATGGACCAGGAGAGTATGATGCTCCGGGAAATAAACCAGTCAGATGGCAGCCAAGTTTCAACAGCCAGACCTGCTGCCACGGAGCCAGTCTTTATCTCTTATTTGTTCTACTCACTGAGGAATGCTTTCAGCCAGACTAGACCCTGGTGAGGACCCAAAAGCAATAGCCTACTCTGTTTCCCTTTTGCTCACCAAGAAATCTAAAGCCAAACTTGTGACTGTTTAGCTGTCCAAATCTGTTCAAGTCCCAGTTACTGCGGTTGGCGCCACCTGGTGGCAGTGGTCTGCTTGAGCTTCAATAAGGATGGAGATTGTTCTGAGTCCTAGCAATAGTAATTCTAGGAATCGCTGCAAAAGGTGGTAGCACCCATTTCTTTTATCCAGTCGAGGAGTTTGGCCAGAGGAATTCTGGAAACAGAGAGACCCACCCTCCCTTTTCCTACTTCCCAAGGAAGGTTGCATGTGGTGGGCCGAGGTGGAGGTGAAGGTACCCGGGTCCAGTCCTCATGAGGCAGTGGCAACCAGGTGCTGCCCGGCTGGGACTGGGCAGCAGGCTTAGCTGCTCTGTGCCTATAACAGGTCACAGGCTATGGGGCCCTCATGTCCATCAATCCAACGGGGAAGTATTTGGAAGTGTTAGGATATCAAATCATGGCTCAGAACATGGCACCATTTAACCAGTCACATGAATGGTAACACCGGCAATCTTGAAAAATCAACAAACAATATATAAATTATTTTATGCATTCTTTTCACTGTAGCATATCGTTTAAAGGAGTTTTATTAGAGAATAGGAGGCAATGTATTTTTAAAGTATTTTTAATATCACCTATGCACACATGTATGTTTTGAATACCAACCTGTACACATACTTATACATAGGACATGGATATATATTTACACACACACACACACACACACACACACACACACACACACACACACATTTATGGAACATCAATGGCATTCTAGTTTGTTTCCTGAAAGGAAAATTGGTCCTGCAGTAACACGTTCATGTGCCCTGTCCCCACTACTTGCTCTCTTTTTAATGAACAATGAAAAAGTATTTACAAAATTGGAATACCACCAAGAGAAGAGATGAGCAAGGAGTCAGCTAAACAGTCACAAGTTTGGCTTTAGATTTCTTGGTGAGCAAAAGGGAAACAGAGTAGGCTATTGCTTTTGGGTCCTCACCAGGGTCTAGTCTGGCTGAAAGGATTCCTCAGTGAGTAGAACAAATAAGAGATAAAGACTGGCTCCGTGGCAGCAGCTGATGACACTAAAACAAGAAGAGGGGCATTATGAGGACATGGGTGAGAGGCCAAACTCTGAAAGCCACAGGAGCACTCTGAATGGGCTGGCCAGGCAAAGGGCCCACAGCAGGAGACCAGGAAAGAGCATTCCTGAGTAACAGCTGTTGGCCACAGCTGGAATGCAGGCCAGCCATGAGGTGAAAGGAAACACTATTTTGAGGGTCAGGGATGTAAAGAACATAGATATACCTCTTTGCCCCATATGAGAAATCTAGGTTCAACTTTTATATAAGAGGCACTGAGTCACATGGTGACTCTGAATTTTGTAAATGATACAGAAACATTCTTTTCATGAGTGCTTCTCCTAATACTCCTCCTCAGAAGATAAGACCCATGGTTTAAAAAAACAAAGAATGAAAAAGAGCTAAATGCACTTTGTGAAAATCAATAGCATTCTATATGAGAAGCTACTGGGAATATAATTGAGAAAGAGATTCCAGTTACAGTCGCAAGAAAAAGATAAGGTACTTTGGAGGAGTTTTTATGAGAAATGTGTATAACCTCTATAAAGAAAATCCAAAATTTTATTGAAAGAGTTAAAATACTTGACTAATGGAAAGCCATGCTTTCTTGGAAAACTAAACGCATAAGATGTCAATTCTTCACCTTGGTTTTCATTTCTGATGCTATATTGTAGGGCCACTGCTTACTTGATATATATTGATTTCATATTTGCTCCTAGAGACTTAAACAGTGAAGAGAGGTTAACTTGTTATCTGGCCCATTGATTGGTTTTTGCTAAAAGAATGGGTTTCATTTTCAGCAATCCTATCAGTTAATTGCAGCTCATACCATGAATAGATTCTCCAAGCTAACTTCTGTTGACATCTAATATGTTTTCTGAGACACACAATATTCCTGTGGTGATTGTAGTGATTGTAGTACCACAGATGTGTAGGAGGTCTCCAGGGAACCCCCCCTTCCCCGCCCCCCCCAGTAAATAGTAACCCTATTCTTTGTCCAGGCTCTGAGCAAGTTGAGAAATAAAATAATGAGTAAAGATAGAAACCAAAATATTAATGTTATTTATAGTAAAAGCTAGATGGTAAGGTAAAATTTAGGGTATTAACTGAATGGGTCTGCTGACTGGATTAGGCAAATTTAAGCATCAAATTTGAGGCAGAAATGAACCTGAAAAGCTCCCTCACTCACTCACCCATCCACCTGTCTACCACATGCCTCTGGGCAGGCAGGCTCCTTCCCAAAAGGAATAAGGTGAGAATTATTCATAAATGTACCAATCAGGTACGTTACTATCTCCCCAAGGTGGAGTGAGGAAAGGGAGAAAGGACAGGTGTTACATTGATTGAGACTTTTTTATGGGAAGGAAACATCAGAAGATGAAAAGAAGGGTTCCCCACTAATGAGATGCATATTGAGAAGCAATAACAAGAAATGGAAAGAACAAGGCAATAGGAACCAAAAATTTGGCATTTGTCCTGATTTTCCCATATTTTCTAGCCACGAGGACTTGAGCAAATAACAGCACCCCCCACCCCAGCCTCTGTTTTCTCATCTGTAAAATGGGGATGATCGCTGTTCTTCTTATCCAAAGCGTTTCAAGATAACACAAAACAAGGCAACATAAAAAACTGCTGAGTATCAGAGTATGATATTAGCAGATAAAAACTTCCTCAAAATCCTGATCATCACAGGATGAAGAGTTAGATCTAATAGATAGTTTCTTTCTCTCGGGTTTTAAGCAGTGCGGCTATTTTTAGACTCGGTTCTTCAAATGCTCCTCCTAAGTTCCTTCCCCTTCCTTCTGTGTACTTCTTACTGTGCCTCCGAGGTGACAAGAGATTCCCCAGGGACCTCCTGGCCATTTCCGACTCGGGCCCCACATTTCCTTCCCTGTACTTTCTTGCAACCAGGGAACAGATGAAATTCCTGAAATAGTGTCTAGCAAAGCAGATGCTGGGCTCCCAGGAGGCCTAGTATGTCCCACCCCTCACAATAGCCTGATCCTTCCTAATTGATGGGCAGGAAATCTGCTCCTCCCCCAAGGCCTTGGCTCCCTGAATAGCAGCAGCAGCAGCTTCTCAGTGGCTAAGCCAGAAAGAAACCTGGGCTTCCTCGCTGCTTCCTCCAGCGCCCTCCCTGTCCCAGGTGAAGTGACAGTTACCATTCGCTGGGACATGGTTGCTTTAGGTGCATTTTTAAATGCTTTACACGTCTTGTCTTATTTAGCCCTCCATACAGTCCCAGGAGATAGGCCCTATTTTTATTCCCAGTTTGATTTTACTGTTGAGGAAGCTAAGGCCCAGAGAAGTTCAATAACTTGCCTAAGTCCCACACCTGGTAAGGGGTCTTACCGGCATCTGAACTTCCACATTTTACCAGTTGCCAAGTCCTGTATATTTGATCTCCTAACTGTTTTTCAAATCTATCCCCATCTCTTCACTCCTATCATCTTTGTCTAGGTCAGGGGTGGGGAACATCTAGGCCATGGGCTGTACAAGGCCCACACAATCATTTGGTCTGGCCCTGCCAAGGCATTAGGGGTGAGTTAGTCCGACCAAAGAGAGCAGGCTAATTTTTAATTTGATAATTTTGTATGGCCTGCGAATCTATACATATAAAGAGCCAGGGTCCATAGAGACCAAGGCTCGACCAGCACATCAGAAGTCAGTGCTGGGTTGCCGTGGAGACCCAGCACTGACTGCCAAGGGGGCTCGGATCAGGCCCAGAGAGAGGCCCGAAGAGAGAGAGGCAGGGTCTGATCCCCAGCCTCTGTGGCAGCTGTTGATCAGCTGTTGCCTCTCTCTCTCCCTGCTTCGCCAGCAGCCCTGCCTCTGTTTCTCTCCAGGCCTCCTCGGGGGCTGCTGATCAGCCCCGACTCTTTGATCAGGTCCAGAGATAGGCCCAGAGATACTGACTGGCATAGAAACTGACCAATCAGAACCAAATCTGGGTGAACTCTGAAGGCAGAACCTAAGGTGGGGGCTGAGGAGGGGTTTTAAGGGCAACAGCTGTTTGGTGTAAGGTGTAAGAAAATGGTTCAATTTTTTCATGACCAGTTTGGTAGTATAGTGCATATGGCTGGCTATCAGTTCAGATATAGGGATTATGTGTTTTTGTCTGCCAAGAGCATCTCCTCCTGCTGAAAAAGGCTCCCCCCCACCCCCATTTAAGCAATTCTATCCTATATAATCTATCTATACTACTAAAAGGGTAATATGCTGGTTAGACTGGGTCGACCGGCCATCTTCTGGACGTCTGACTTCCTTCCAGACAAAGCCATGTTGGTGGGGGCCAAGGTAGAGGCAGTTAGGGGCGATCAGGCAGGCAGGGGGTTAGGGGCAATCAGGCCAGCAGGGGAGGGCAGTTAGGGGCAATCAGGCAGGCAGGCAGAGGCAGTTAGGGGCAATCAGACAGGCAGGCGGGTGAGTGGTTAGAAGCCAGCAGTCCCAGATTGCAAGAGGGATGTCCAATTGGAAAGGGTGCAGGCTGGGCTGAGGGAACCCCCTCCCCACCGTGCATGAATTTTGTGCACCGGGCCCCTAGTGATGTTATAAATATCCAAATGGCCCTCAGCAGAAAAAAGGTTCCCGACCCTTGCTCTAATATCTAGTCGAGGCCTTTTTGTCTCTCCTCCAGCCGCTTGCAGCTTGTAATTGAAATGCCCTACCCTCTTTCCTTGGCCTCTGCCTACGTCTGCAAATACATCTTCTCTCGTTCTGCTCACTTCACATCCTCCATTCATCCCTAGTGTTTGCAGTTCCCAGAATATAATTTGTCATCTCAAGTTTCCCTGTCTTTGAACATGTTTTTTCCACTTTTCCTAATATTTCTACTTGGCAAATGTCTACTTGACCTTCAAGACCCAGTTCAAGTATCTTCTCTCCAAAGGCTTTCCAACCATCCCAAGCATGGTTGATCATTCCTTCTTTAAGGTTTATAAATATTTGTGTATTCATGGTAAGCATTTGTTTATCTGTTTGTCTTCCCGAATTGACACAATCCCTGTGAGAGAGACAACTGCTAATAGTCATAGTCATAATGGTTTGAACTAGTACAAGTTCCCATTTACTAGATGCCTGGCATGTATCACCGGATACTCAACCGGGCACTTACAATCTTCACCTCTATTCTTTACAACTGCCTCGCATGGCACACACTATGATCCCATTTTACAGAGTCCAGTACCAGAGATAGTCCAAACACATCAAGGACCACAATAAATGTACATGGATTAAATTTACATAATAAAGAGATTTCCAAATTGAATGAAACAAGCAAAATAGGATCTTCGCATGTGAAACACCTAAGTGGGATCATTCTGGTTCCTCTGAGCTGAGTGTGTGTATGTGTGAGTTGTGTGAGTGGTGTGAGTGGTGTGTGTGTGTGTGTGTGTGTGTGTGTGTGTATGTGTGTGTGAATGTGTGGGTGTGGGTGTTGGGAGGGGGTGCTAATTCAGTGTACAGGCTTTTGGTGATTTTGGTGGCACTTAAAAGTTTGGGGAACAAGCAGCACAATTTTAACTTTTGTATACATTTTTTACAAGGTGTAATTTAATTAATTAAGATATTTTTCACTAAAAGTCCTTCATCTGAAAAGTACAGAATACTGAATATGAAGCAGATCACGTGAATATTCAAAAGGGTGATATTGATGAGAATGGTTAAAGAGACACCCCCAAATATCAGCAAGTTTATTCACTGTATGGGAAATGGGTTAACATTACCATTTTGTTCTAAATGTGGCCATTAAAATCCCAAGGAGGGAAACTTCCACATATCACTGATTATTCACTTGGTAATTTTAGCCGGAAGATCTTCATTCTTTTCAGGGGCCTGGATAAATCAATTGTAACAAGCTGTGCAATTATCATTCTTGCAACTGACTGCTTGTGGCAGATTTAAATTCCATTTTGCAAAGGAGCCAAAAACTGTCCTTTGCCTCCTAAGCTCTGAAGCCAGAAAGCAGCTGAACGTGGCCACTGCTTTGTTCTTGAATGGAGCTAATTGCAGAGTTGTCTGCAGGAGGGCGGGCACTGGGCAGTCGGGGTGTAAATAAGGACAATGAGAGCTCCTTTTAAACAGACATGACTTCTAAAAAAGGCAACAGAGCTGCAGAGTTTAATTACTCTCACAGGAATTGTTACACTACAGAGACCTGACCTTTTTTTTTCCCCCCTCACAATTCAGTTCAACAAACATGACAATTCTCTGTCATAAGAATATTCTAATTTTAACTTTCTACAGATGGTTTGGTAAGAATGCGAAGTTTAATTCCTCCCTTCTTTCCTCACTAGATTTATTTTAATCCTGCATCACCGTCAGTTTAAGATAATTTGCATAGTATTGGAATGTGTATGTTCCTACACCTTCTTAAAAATCATTATTTTTTAATTCTTAAAATTCAACCAAGCAGCCATTTGGTAAACCCTATATACAGGGGTGGGCAAAAGTAGGTTTGCAGCTGTGAGTACATTGTGGATGAAAACAGGCCACATGCTAACCTGACAAGCTCAGGGAAGGCCTGCATGGCGGCCTTGCAAACTCGGAGACCTAACGTAACCACAAGGATGGTCTGAAGTTAAAACTTTAACTAAAAGCAGTTTATGGTGGGTAGTCATGTCCTAGGCGGGTATCTTCCTTGACAAAGGTCAATCTTTACCTTAACAGCCTGTCTATTGTCTCTTTGCATCTACAATAACACATTGTTGGAAAGTCTAATTATTTTTCCTTTTCCCAGACCCCTCAAAGCACAGGCAGCACTCTGCGGAGACACAAATCCCCTCGTTGTTACTGAGTAAATTGTTGACTGTTAACTATCAGCACCCACCAATGTAAAAGGAGTATGTGTCTGTCATTGTACTTTTTATCCGACTGGTTTCCTCGCTTTGCTTTCTCCTGCCTCCCTCATCTATCACCAATGGATTTCATGTAACCCACTTACATCTCTTTTGATTGTTAACGTACAAAACAAGGTACAGAACTGCCATTCTCCAGAGCATGATCTCAATCCGTTGAGATTCTGCTTCCTGGCATTTGTCGACAGTTTGGCTCAAATAAACTGCCCCCCCCCCCTCCCCAAATTCTTCAAAGGTTTGAATGTTCCTTATGTTGACAACACGAAACACAGAGTTGATTCCTGTATTAATGATTGCATTACAGATTTGCATTACAACTGTAAACCTACGTCTGCCCACCCCGGTATGGTTTCCAAGCATTTCATTTAATGATTTGCAAACATTTTCTTGCTTAATGCTTATATCTGCTTATGGCCGCTGTTCTCATTTTATAGTTCAGGAAATGGAGATGAGGTTACTTGGACAAGGTCACACACCCACTAAGTGGTGGAGCCATCATTTAAATCGAGCCCACCTCCAGAATCCTTTCCTGTCAGCAGAATTTGGAAAGCAAATGTTGCCTGCCCTCAGGAGACATGGCTAAACCGCTATAGGAATGGTGGCCGCGCGCGCACGCGCGCGCGCGCGCGCGCGCACGCGTGTGTGTGTGTGTGTGTGTGTGTACTGGGAGGGGATGGATGGTGGTGATAGCAAAGAAGCACCTCAAATGAGCTGGCCTGTGCTCTGGGCACTTTTATATTATTGTCCAAAATCAAGTGATGGAGCTTTCTCTGAGGCCTGAGGGCAGATGACTGCTTTTAGATGCGCCTTCTTATTCTGATTTATTTTTATTCTTCTGGGTCAGTCTTCTGACCCTGGCCACCTTGCATTACCTCACTGATTTCCTGTCCTATTTTATTGTTATGTTTTTTCTCTCTATTATCCACATTGTACAAGTCAGTGGTGCATTCTATGTTGTTCGACTCTGTTTGTTTGTTTTCGGAATGACACATCTCTGTTCAGAGTCATTGTCCTCAAATGACTTACTTGGCAGGAACGGCCAAGCCGTGTGCCAGGATGTTTTCTAACCCACAAAGTCCCTCCACGAAAATAAAAATTGTATCATTTTCTGTTCATTGAAATTAATCAGCAATTCTTTTTTGTTTCCTTTTTTAGCCAGACCCTGTTTAGCCATGCCTAGAATTCTGTATAGTATATAGACTTGGGATTTTAAAATCCAGTGGGCTACACAGGGGCCAGGTGCTAAAGAAAAAATAGAGGTAGGCGAGTTACTTTTCTAATTTGTGATCTGTCTCTCTCCCTTTCTTCATCTCCCTCCTCCCCCCTTTATTTTTTTCCTGGAAGGACAGTATCACAGTTCAAGTTCCGGAAGGGGGACACACTCTGAGATGGAGATTTGCATGCATCATGTTTACTGGGGAGTGCTCTCAGGTCAACACCTGTCGGGAAAGGGCAGCAGAGTCCTTAAAGCAGGATTGGGAAGAAGTTGGGTGTGATGCTATCACAACAGACATCTCAGCTGATCCCACACGGAGGGCTGGAGCCGGGAGGACCCTCCAGAATGGTCTCAAGTGGAGGCAGGGAGGGCGAGCCTTTCTACCCGTATCGAATCACTGACTACAGGTTGCCCCACAGATGAAGTGTATCTACTCAAACAAAGGGGATTGAGGACATTCAGTAATGATCTGAGAGTAAGGAGACGCACCCACCAAACTCTGGGTGCTTGGAGGAGTGAATGCTCAGTCCTGGGAGCCAAGGGAATCTAGGGGACACACCACAGTAGCCACTCCAGTTTTTGTTTATTTTTTTTCCCAAAAATATTTTTCTTGATTTCAGAGAGGGAGAGAGAGAGAGAAACATCAATGATGAGAGAGAATCATTGATCAGCCGCTTCCTGCACGCCCCCTACTAGGGATCGAGCCCGAAACCCAGGCATGTGCCTTGTCTGGGAATCAAACTGTGACCTCCTAGTCCACAAGTCCATACTCAACTACTGAGCCACACTGCCCGGGCTTGTTTTGTTTCTTAATTATGAAACACTTCAGTCATACAAATGGAGAATAACCTAACAAACACACGCATACCCTAAATCTATCTTAGGAAATAGAACATTACAAATTCAGCTGAATTATATCCAGCAAAAATGAAATGCTTTGCCCAAACCCACTTCACCCCCTCACTCAAGAAGTAACTGCCATTCTAAGCTTGATGTTTCTCTTTCCAGGTAAGGTGACCAGTTGTCGTGGTGTGCCTGGAACTGGGAGGTTCCTCCAGACAGGGAACTGTAGTGGTAAAATAATCAAAGTTTGAGGCAAACCAGGAAGGTTGGTCATCTTATCAGGCATGTTTTATACTTTTTTAAAAATCTACCTCAATTCAAAAATAATATATTGTATTCTATTCTATCGTTAAACTTTACATAAATGGGATCAGGCTGCATTATCATTCTACAACTTGCTTATTTTTTAAAATATATATTTCTTTATTGATTTCAGAGAGGAAGGAAGAAGGAGAGAGAGATAGAAACATCAATGATGAGAATCATTGAGCAGCTGCCTCCTGCACGCCCCCTACTGGGGATCGAGCCTGCAACACAGGCATGTGCCCTTGGCCAGAATCAAATCTGGGACCCTTCAGTCCACAGGCCGACTCTCTATTCACTGAGCAAAACTGGCCAGGGCCAAGTTGCTTATTTTTAAGCTCAATATAATTTTATGAGGTTGAGTCACATGGGTAATTACAGCTCAAGTCCATTCGTTTTCATAGCTCCAGAAGATTCCACTGCTGAGACACAATCACGCTTTATTTATCCATTCTGCTGCTGATGGGGCATTGGGGTTGTTTCTAGCTGCCCATTTCGAGTCCCGCAATTAGCATTATTGTGTCTGTCTCCATGCACATGTTCGAGCACTTTTCTATGTGAGAGGAGAGCTGCTGGGCTCTCTCAGACACACAACGTCACCTTTACTAGGTAACTGGTAAACTGCTCTCCAGAGTCTACCAATTTCCCTCCCATGGGCTTTGTTCTGGGGGGTTGCTGTTGCTATACATTTTACCAGAATTTGATATTAATCAGAATTTGAAAATCTACAGGATGTTGAAATCTAAGGGATGTGAAACTCTTTCCTTTTAAATAAAAATCTACTGTTTGTACTGTTCCCTACTGATTTTTATGTGTATTAAAATGTAAATATTCTCCAGATGTTGGTTCTGCAGGAGAATGATTTTGTTCTCCCTGTGAACTCCTTGAGGACAGACCCCCGGTCTAATTATTTTGGGGAACCCAGAAACCATCACAATGCTTGCCATAGAGCAGTCAGTACATGCTTGGTCACTTGGTGAACGATCCAATTCATTAAGTGTCCTATCTCTTGCTAATGTTTGCTTTCTTACATATTTATGGAGGACCTAATAGTCATTCACTTACTCAACAACTGTTTGCCAAGTATCCATCATACTCCAAGCACTGCTCTACGTGGGGGATAGCAGTGAACAAATTAGACAAAAATCCTTGTCTTATAATCTATTGTTATGTACTTAGCTCCAAGCTACAGGAGATGAAGATACAGCGGATCACTTGGGCATGAAGTGGTCAGAGAAGGCTGCATGCAGGAGACAAGGCTTAAGCCAGCCTGGGAGGAGTGTGCACTGAGATTTCTAGAGAGAAAGGCTCAAGGGATCTGAGATGGAAGAGAATGCAGTGTTTGTGTAACAGTGAAGAGAGGGTGTTCGGTGGGTAGGGGGATTTTAAAGTTTGAGCCAAGGAGTAGACTCAATGAAGAGCCTTGGAAGAAAATTCTAAAATTCATATTTGTGGAGTAAGAAGCACTGACTCTCAAGTTTTGAAGCAAACAAGCAACATGGCAAAGGAAGGATCTGCTCAAGGAAGTGTGGTCTGGTTGTGGCCTGCAAAATGTGTTCATGTGAAAAGTCTGGAATCTGAGTTCAAACAGAGGCTGCTGCTGCAAAAAGCCAGAGGCCTAGGAGCCTCCTAGACTCCCTTTACACACACACACACACACACACACACACACACACACACACACACACCCCTACCTGCATCCAGGGGGTGGCCAAGTGACATCAAGCCTGTCTCCTCCGTAGCTGCTGGAGTCACAGTGCTGGTAGGTGATTTCCCTAAAAGGCAAGTCCAATCACGTCAGTCCCCTGCTTACATCCATCAGCCGCCTCCGTACGCCTCATACTAAAATCCAAGTCCCACAGGTTCACCGGGCCCCACAGGTCCTGGTTTTGCCCACCTGTTCCCACACCCTCAGAACTCTGCACTCCAAACTGGGAATGATGTTTCACGTCTCCGTACCTCAGCATCCTCCACTCTTACTGCTCAACGCAGGTTTCCCCGGGTGGCTGGAAACTCTCCTTCTTTCAAGGTCCAGCGACGGGATCGGCTTCTTGGAGAAGCCTTTCCTGGACACTTGGAGCGGTCCCCACTCACCCCCAGTGCACCCCTTCATGCTTCCCTCACACTGCATTTGCAGTTATGCGTACAAGTTTGTGCTCTCTGCTAAAGAGCAGGCTTTTTGACAGCACAATCTAGGTCAAACCATGTGCATAGGTAGCACTTTCATTAGGCTGGAAGCTCCGTAAGAGCTGGACTCATCTCTGTTTGTTCACCGTTACGCAAAGCTGAGCACATACAGGCAATTAACAAATCTTTGTTGAATTTGTGGAAGATAGCAAGTACTTCATACATGTGGGATGGATGGATGGACGGATGGATGGATGGATGGATGGAGTTGTAAATGTTAGGTCATGGAAGGGGAGTTGGACTAAAATTTCCAACTACCGAGGAATTGAAACTTTTTGACCCACTTATTGTTGGTTAAACATTGTGAAGCTAGCCATCTGCAGGAACCCAGTTTAGGTAATACGGTGTCCCCTTTGTGACATGCCTAATATTGTATGGCTCACAGTCAGGCCTTTCGTTGGTACATCTGCATTGTAAGATGATGATATCATTTATTACAGGACAAGTATCCTGTTTGTGATTCAAGAACTGGAAGTATCAAGGGACTTAGTAACTCTCAATCTCACCCCCTGAGAGATACAAATTCTTCCGGTTTAGGTGTACTGCCCTCACCCAGGGGCATGTTCCTTCTTAGCCAATACTCCTTTTGTGTGCATATTCCATCAACATCATTTGCAAGTGAGGTCAAGCCATTTAACTTCAAACAAACCCCGCCAGAGCATATGACCTTGAGATTTAAAACCACAGAGTGAGGACAAAGTGGACGACCATTTTATGTACTTCCTGGACGCCACAGATCTTTTTTCAAACCAAAAGTCATTACATGGGCTGCTCTCCTGCAACTTCAAAAGAAAGGGGAAACATTAGAATGGCCCAACAAATGATTTGTAGTGGCATGCTCCAAAACCTCGGCATAGTAGGTTCTCGCTGGAATGAGTGAATGAATGCAAGCATGAATGAGTGAATGTTCACCCCTGAGTTGTGTTATAAAGTATCAACGGTGGCAACCATACAAAACTTGGGTGGGAGTTGGGGGGTGGGGAGCAACTCTTTACTAAATTTGTGCTTTTTATTCTTTAAGTATATTTTTATTGATTTCAGAGAGGAAGGGAGAGAGAGAGATAAACATCCATGATGAGAGAGAATCATAGATCGGCTGCCTCCTGCACGCCCCCCCCAGTAGGGATTGAGCACGCAACCCGGGCATGTGCCCTGGCCTAGAATCGAACGGTAACCTCCTGGTTCATGGGCTGATGCTCAACCACTGAGCTACGCCAGCTGGGCCTCTGTAACATTTTTTTGACCGAATTATTCTCATATCAAAACCTATTACATAAAGTTACAACTACTTAGCATCTCTTCCAAGTTCCTTCAACATAGACTCAACCTTCCTACTTCCCCTCTTCTCCCTGTTTTTCCTAGCAACTGGGAGAACTCATATAACCCGCAGGACAACTACCTGGACTTACCTGCTGCTCAGAGGTTGGTTTACTCTGCAGCTAATAGGCTCTATCAACACATTCCCTGGCCTAGGAGTTTCCTTATCTGTTCAATGCGAAGAATGAACCAGGTAGCAGCAGGACTGTGCTAATCTAAGTCTAAATGTTATGCTCTGAGTATGCTCTCACAACCCTGAAAATAAATATTTTAAAGCAAAAACCTGGATAGTAAGTTGGGAAATTTTTAACTTTTTCTTCTGTACAACTGCAGCATTCTCTGTTGTGTGGCTGTAACAAAAGAGATCTGTATCTTTAAGGACATTCTCCTCACCTCCCTTCTCCTCTCTTCTCTACTCCTCTCCAAACTAAGGTCACGTTTGCAGGCTTCTCCAAACTCTACCATGACATTGTTCCAGGAAAAACCCTCTGACAGCAGGTGGATCAACAATATTAAACCAGAGGCTCACTTTACCCACACTGATGCTTATTTCCACCAGTGAAAGGCTATTTCCCTTCCTTCTTCCTTTCCTCCACAAACATTTAGACATTAAGCGCAGAAGATGCAATCGTGAACAAGCGAGACACGGGAGTACCCATCTGAAGTTTGGTGAGGGACTTAGATAAGTAAATGGGAACTAGTCTAGGTGCAGTGCAAGGACAGGAAAAATGTCAGCTGGGAAGAAAGTGCGCTGGAGGCATCCAGCCCAGGCTTGGAGGGACTGGAAGTTCCCACTGTGAGCTGGGTGAAGGTGTGGGGGAAAGAGAAGGTCAAGTCAAAAGAATAGTGACTCTCCTGCTAGAATGTCCTCTGAAGGCTCCAAACTATCGCTTCTTAAGGTGCCCTTTGAGCTTCATTGATTTCAAAGGCTCTCATTCTCAGCAGTGTTGATTTTTTTAACCTGTTAGGATACCTGGGACTTCATGAACTTCAACAATGGTTTTTGCTGATGCTTAATATAAATGGAAACTACTGCAAATTGCTAAAGGCACTTACTTTCACCTTATCTCAGTGCTTAGGATTAAAATTGTAAATGTCATGTTTCAGCCTCCCACTGTGTGCCACAGTTTGGCCTATTCTTCCCCGGCTGCTAATTGGGCTCCCGTGCAACCAGCACGTGCAATGAATTATTGGAGGGACCGGCATGACATAACTTTTACCACATTTTCAGGGCTGTGTGAGAGAAATTTATTTATTCCTTTTACAAGAAGCATAGAAACCTGCTCACTTATTTTTAAACTAGAGACTCGGTGCATGAAATTTGTGCACGGGGGAGGGGGGTGGCGCTCAGCCTAGCCTGCTCCCTCTTGCAGTCCGGGAGCCCTTGGGAGATGTCCGACTGATGGCTTAGGCCCACAGTCTGACATCCTTAGTGCTGCCGCAGAGGCAGGAGAGGCTCCTGCCACCATCGCTGCAGTCACCAGCTGCGAGCCCGGCTTCTGGGCTGTGGGAGCGCACTGACCACCAGGGGGCAACTCCTGCATTGAACGTCTGCCCCCGGTGGTCAGTGTGTGTCATAGCGACCAGTTGTTCTGCTTCTCAGGCGATTTGCATATTAGCCTCTTATTATATAGGATGGTTTTTAAAACAGAAGTTCTAGGGCCACCTAAAGTCATAATCTTTTACCAATATCTATTTCCATTGTCCTGTCAGAAAATTATCTTAATTGCTAATATAATTATTTCATGCTAGATTTATTTTTCTCTTGTCATTTATCATCCAGCAAAATTTACAGAGGATTTGATTCAGCAATTCATTATTCCAAGAACAATGCTTTGAACGTAGCTAAGTGCTTTATAAATGTTAAACTAAAAACATGAGCCCTGGCCAGGTGGCTCATCATCCCATACACCAAAAGGTTATGGGTTTGATTCCCACTCAGGGCACATGCCTAGGTTGTGGGATCGATCCCCGGTCAGGGTGCATACAGAAGCAACTTATTGATATGCCTCTCTCTCTCCCTCTCTCTCTCCAATTAAAAACACACACATAGCCTCAGGTGAGAATGTAAAAAAATATAAGAATTCACTAATCCCAAAATATATTCAAGCTTAGACGATTTAAAATAAAGGGTAATTAAAAACAGTTAAATCAAGACTTTTCTCAGAAGAAATAAAGAAAAGGCAGAATGGATTTTCTTAAAATGAAAATCCTATTTTCTTTATCACATCATCCTAAAAACAAACCAAGTTTGTGGAAAAGCATAAATAGGTATAAATAAATATATCCTTTAAATAAAATTCAATTAGTCAATCTAGAATTTTATATTTATTCTTGACTTTCTTGAGAATTAGTTTTCTCATCTACAAAAAGAGAGTTCATTCATTTGTTCACAAATATTTACTGAATGCTTAGTATGTGCCAGGCATTGGTTTAGGCTTTGGGAACACAGTGGTAAATAAAATAGGTGCAGTTCCTGTCTTTATGGTGCTTATACTCCAAGGAAGATCATTCTTACTATCCCATAGAATTGTTCAGAACACTGGATGTTATTGTAATTAAGTGTTTTGTGAGTTGCAAAGTGCTATATAAACCCAAGGTTCTTGAATGTGATGACTGTCTTATTCCTCTTTTTATCTCCTGTAATTCAGTAAGTTTTAGTAAATGGTGATTTGAGTACAGTGTTTCAACACTGCAACATTTGACCACTAGAGGTCCTCGACAGATACCCAACTCTAATCCATTCTACCTATTATATTCATTCATTCCAATATAACTTGTGAGGTAGTTTAGCAAAAAACACTTAAGAAGGTTGGTCCTATTAAATGAAAAGGTGTTGATTATAGTAGGTAATACATGTTATGTGCCCACAAATCACACAATTATTAGTGTGCTGTTCCTGGCCGAATACAGAAAATTAAGAAATGTTATATGTTAATACTTTATCACTACAGTCTCTCAAAACAAACCCCTGCATCACCATACATGATTGTTTCAAACTAAATCAAGGCCTACATAATTTTTAATGGCTTCATGGTCTTCTATCTTGTGGTCATATCAATATTAATGATGTGCTATGATTAACACATTTATAGCTAAATCTTTGTGTGTATTATCTCTTCAAGATCAAGTCTTATTGTGCTTTTCTACAAGAATAGTATATCTATAGGAAAACAGCTTAAATTTAATAAAACATGTCTTCATATTTCTAGATTTACTGAAAAAAATTGTTAATATTTTCCTATTACCCAAAATTTCATAAAATAAGTTTAAAAATTTTACATTCACAAATGGTTAGAAAAGTTTAATAAATACTTTGCCTACGTACTGTTTTGCTTTTTCCTTTTTTCTTTTTTTGGAAACATCACAAGGAGTACGTAGTGAATAAACTGCTTTTTATAATTGCTATGGTCATGAACATAGGAAAAATATAGTATTTCAAGACTATTCTCACTGTACTGAACTTACATTAAAACAGACTTATAGAAATTGAAAATTCCTCCTATCAGTAGCTTTCTGTGAATACAATAATTGTGTGATCTATAGAATTCTGCTTTAAGAACTGATAAATTAATTAAATCAGAGATTAATAAAGATGAGTCTAGCCATACTGAGGCAAACTTTTAACAAATACAGCAACTTGGGGATCAAATACTGTTACTTAATGGTGAAACCTTTTAATCTCCTGGTGCAGTGAAGTAAGTTCCACAAGTATAAGGAGGGCATTTTAAATAGCAATAAAATTAAAACTATTCTCAAATTTATGAATGCTTCATATATGCAATTTCTCACATGAACCAAGTGATCAGAAGACACAAAGAAAACAAACTGAGAACTTGGTATATACACTTACTTTTAATACTTGAGAAAATATAAATCTGATACAAAAACTGCTGGCACAGGAAAGAATTACACAAATTTGTATTCAAATAGAGTCAGTATGTGAACCCAGATGTAAGAATGTATCAGAACATCATAACAGCCTGCTATGGAAGCCTTTTAAAGAAGTAATAGACTTTAAAATCACAGAGATAAATAGACTGCAGAAGAAACAGTAATTTTCTTTGCTCAAAAAATCTCCCTCATCCATTAAGAACTGTAAACTCACTGTGGGAGGAAAGTTAGAGGAAATCTAATTTATCAAGGCATTTTGAAGATATAAGCCTTAAATACCTAGTGTAAGGCCAAACAATGTAAAAACAATCAGAATTTCATGTTCCTCTGAAGATTAATTGTATATATTAGTCATGTTAACATAGCAAAAAAAACCTTATTCCATTCTTTTTTGAAAGTACACTTTTCTTCTTCTAGTTACTTTAGTAATTTAAGCTTAATATTAACTTATTAAATATTAAACACAAAATTGCTTTTATAATCTTGCACTATTATTAAAAAGAAATAAAAACTTCTTTCCAACTTCAGCAATATATTTTTTTAATTGTGAAAATGATTAGAGACACTAGCCCTTCTTTAACAGCATTTGAAAATAAATTTGAAGAAAGTATCTTTCAGGCATTATTTCAAAAAACCTTTATTTTAGGATAAAATTCATTCAACATGACTATAAATGGAGAAATTCCCTACTAATGAAAAATAAGGCTATTTACAAATGAATTTCCAATTTAAAAACACACACATAATTCTTGGAATTTATGCGAGGTGTCTGGGATACTCATATTCCTGAAGACTCTCAACACAAAAATTCATATATTGTAAAATTTACTTAGATTCATAGCTTGGCTATAATATCATTTATTTTTTTTTAATTCTAGAAGTTACTTATATAGAAGTATTGTTTCCTCTTACAAGGAAATAAACTCCTTCTTCTTCTTTGAAAGGTAAAATTCTTCCTTTTTGAAAGATGCATTAAATATTACTGATCATTAAAAATGGAAGCTGCTATCATTTCTTGAACATTGACTTCACCTTCCAAAGATGTAGATGTTATCTCTCAATGCCCAGATCAACAGCAGAACTAAGCCAAATATTTGGTGACTGTCTCTTTTTTGAAGAAAAGCATTAATTATCCCCCAAACTAGCTTGCATATATTTCTTATTTTAACTATATGCCTCAGACAAAAGGTCACTTAGTGTTACACAGTTTTCTTACTTTATAATCTATACAGCATTAGTAGTCAGCTTCAGATGCTTATTCTCTGATTGCACATTTGTGTAAACCATTATTTTCCCTTAGAAAACACATTACAGTTTAAAATAGAGAAACACAAACCTCAATATTGAATATAATAACTGATAATACTGTAAAGTTATTAAAAATACCCCTAAAACTTCTGAAAGTACATTAATGTTTTAAATATTCACCATCTCTTAAAAAGCAATTTACAACATCATCTTAGATTGATGGAGTCTCTGTGGTAATACATGATATATTCCTTGGAGAATCTGACTACAGAGCAGAAAATGTTGCATATAAACTGTTACTTGTTATTGCAAAACTGAAGGCAGCATGATTTATAAAAGAAAATTAATGTAGTTGGAAGAATCTAATTAAAACTGGCATTGTGCCTTCTAAAGAAAAATAACCACATGAAAGAATTTTTATGTAGCACCATTCTAAGCTTCTTTATTGCCTTAACTTTAAGACTGTTAAAATGTAATTCTGATGTTATATTAATGTAAAAATTCATATCTGCACTGGTAGGAAATTACATTATTAAAAATATTTTCAATATGCTAAAAGCTACTAAATAAGTTTCCCCTTTCCCACTGCACAACATCCATCTAAAATGAAACGCATAAATACTTATAAATAATAAAAACTTAGATTTTACTAAATTTCTGTTGACCTTTCAATACCTTGTTTCTTTTTTTAAACCAAAAATATTGGTAACAAAATATTACCAATGTTAATAAGTCGGTTAAAAAATAGTTCCCACTGGACCAGAGTGGCTCAGTGGTTGAGCACTGACCTGTGAACCAGGAGGTCATGAGTTCAATAGCCAATCAGGGCACATGCCTGGGTTACAGGCTCAATCCCAGGTGGGGGGGCGTGCAGGAGGCAGCTAATCAATGATTCTCTCTCATCATTGATGTTTTTATCTGTCTTTCCATCTCCCATCCTCTCTGAAATCAGTAATATATATATATTTTAAAAATCAGTTCCCCCTGATTAGGGAAGCTTAAAAAAAAAAGTAGTAAGAATTTACCAAACCCAGAATAACACCAACCTAATGAGCGGCAGCCATTGGTACTTAGTGCTGTTTGATCAGACAATCCTGATCAGAAAATAAAGTTAGGTGCCTTTTGAAAGACAAGTGCCAAACTGTTGCTATTTTACTAAAATGCAGGAGCTAATATTAAAAGCACCACCATTGCTACTTGCAGGTATGCAACCTCTCTATAAAAATATAAACCTATACTTAATATTTAAAAATATAGCAACCGTAGTTATAGCTCTAGTAGTGTTATTTGACTTTACAGTCCCCTTAAAGGGCAGACATTAACAAAGATTCTATTATTCATATGAACCTTGTGGCAATTTTACAGCTGCCTGCCTCAAGATATGGGGACCTCAGATCTGGAATTCTGATGAGCCCTCTCCTCACCACCCCTAGCTCCATCCCAACCTGCACCCCCATGCTACTGTACTTAATGTCTGAACCAATTTGGACAAGCACAAACAGAACCCTTTAACTTGTGAAGCTAACACATTCACTCTCTTCTTTTTCTGTGGTTTTTTTTTAAATGGCACATTTGTATTTATTTCCTAGGTTTCTTACTTCCAGTCATAACAAAATAGTGATCGTCATCTTCCTTTTTCTTTGCGGTAGGCTTTTTATCCCCACTCCCTGCTTCCTTAACAGATGAGGGTGGTTTCCTGGTGGGAGCTGGGGCTTTGCCACCTTTGGGAGGCCCTCTGGCTGAATGCGGGCCCCGGGTGGCAGTCTGTGCTGCCTTTGACACCGCGTGTGCTTTGGCAGAGGACTGAGGAAGACTCACGACGGAGAGCGGGGTGCGGCCAGGGGACTTGGAGGAGCCGGGTCCTGTCTTCTGAGGCTGCTTTTTGGCAAATGAAACTACCTTCTTATCTTTCGATTCCTGTGCTTCTGCAGGAGTGACTGAGGATACACAAAGTGGCTGGTTTAAGTTCAAGGCTGACTTAAGTCTCTGTGCTGGCACTGCCCCTGCTTGCGAGGCTCCGTCTGAAGGCTGAGACCGTGCTCCTAGACCTGGGGTTACGGTTTTGGAACTGGGTTTCATCATTTCTGCAGGGGACTGGACAGAAGGAGAAGGTTTAGGTAGCTTCGGACACTTTGATGATGAATTCAAATGCGCAGCTGAGTGACATACTGCATTATCCCTGGAGGATGTATGACTGTGTTTCAGATGCTTTAGCTGCGTTTTCCCTGAACACTTATTTGGCAAAAGTGTAGAATCGGGCACATCTCTTGATTTCTGGGCTGGAGTAAACTTGGCCTTCTGAGTGTTGGGTGATGAGATACATTTTCTCAATGACTCAGATCCACAAGGTGCAGTTCTTGGTAAGGCTGGGGAAGAAGTGCTTTTACCTCCTAAAGTTAAAGAAGCAAGTGAGGATGCTGCATTGCTGGAAGGAGCCTGTGGCTTCTTGGCTGTGCCTTTGGAAGATTGGAGTTTGAGATGAGAAGGTGCTGCTGGGGGATGTGGCATTTTTGAACGGACTGACACGGAGCCCGGGTGACCTCCTTTCAGGGAAGGTGCTGGCAGCTTTTCTCTGCTCCTTGGAATACCAACTGGCGTGCCCGGTTTTGATTTTTCTTTCTGAATCATGCTAACTGCTGACATCGGATTCATTTCAGGAGGCTGGGGTGTTCTGGCAGGTGAATCGGGCACATTTTCATTAGAAACGCCTTTTTGAAACGCTAGAATTTTTTGTTCTAGTGTAGCAAACTGTAATATTCGACAGGGGTCATATTTAAGCAAAAATCCTTGAAGAGTATCCCAGCCTCCACCAACACGGACCATGACATGTTTTCCATGAAGCATCTTTCCCCCAAAAGAAAGTGAAAAACAAAGTTGTAAAACCGTAAGGTTCACAGTTACAATTCATTAGTTAGTAGTCACAGTTTGTGATGTCTGTGATCTATGAAATTCAGATATTTGCCAATAAATTTACTATAAATTGACAGCCCCTTCTTTGTATTATTGAAGGAATTTAATCCATATCGAATCATGTAACTGACAAACAGTATCCCCCAATTTGTAAAAAGATATTTACATACAACTTGCATCCTAAACAATCCAAATTACTAACATACAAAGTTGCAAGGGCAATCTTGTTCAACAAAGAATTGAATATGGAAG
This sequence comes from Myotis daubentonii, assembly GCF_963259705.1. Lineage (NCBI taxonomy): Eukaryota > Metazoa > Chordata > Mammalia > Chiroptera > Vespertilionidae > Myotis > Myotis daubentonii. Next base: position 16,337,045 of record NC_081841.1, read on the forward strand.
GAAGAAAAGAGAGAAAAGAAAGGAGAAATGGGAATTTACAGGGAAAAAAGCCTCATAAAAAATAAATTATTATGAAAGATAACAATCACTAAAATGTGTACTTCACAATTTAATAAATTACTTTCATATGTATTATATCAGTTTAAATCTTCAAAAACTTTGATATAATTTATTACTAGTTCTTCGCCGATGAGAAAATTATGGCTCTGAGCGATTAAGGAAATTGTCCCAAGTCACACAGCTTGGCCCGGCCTCCAATACACCAGGCTTCCCCAGCCCAAATGGTGCTTTTGTGCAGATAAGATACATCCTGAGTCTGCTAGCGCAGAACAAGCTGGATTTCAGCCCCTTGACCCCCATCCATAAGCAGGAAGATCTGCACAACTGTATGAGATTGCCCTAAAAATTTCACCTCTAAACCACATGCTCTGTGACTATTGCTACGTCATACTGCTTTAAAAAGAGAAAGCAAACCCAAAGAAAGTACACGTGGGTGTTTCTGCGTGTTGGGGGTAAGGGGAAGTAATGATAATATATAAAGTAAAAGAAAATATGGATGTCAAAATTATTTTTAAATACTTTTATATTCGATTCCTAAGTTGGGAATAAAACAGCTCTTTTATCCGAAGTAGACAGAATGCTGAACAGTGAAACTTAAATCTCCTCAGCAAAGGAGATGATCAGTTGCAGACTGCAGATGGGACAAAGGAAGGAAGTGAACGTGTATATCAGCATATTGGTATATATACCGATGCTGTGTCCATGTAAAAAGGTCTTATACTTAACACACAATGTGTATATTACTATAAATGGCAATGTTTCTATTTTCTTTTCTTATTATTGACATTTAATCAGATTAGATGTGTTGGTTTTTTCTTATGATGATGAAAACTAATTCCTTTTTAGAAAATCTGAAAAATGGAATAAGTTACCTGAGATATACAAACATTTCTCTTCAATTATATTCGATGTCAGAATAGTCTCCTATAGTTTGCAGTTTGTTGTGTTAAAGGTGTTAACCTAAATTCATTATATATTCATGAAAGCCATTTTTTTGTACAGTGAAATTCTTTCATTAATAACATCAATTTTTTTAAAAAGTAAGAGCAGAATAAAAGATTGGTTAAGCAATACATCCAATTTAAAAACAAGATCTGTATGTAGATAGAATTAAATGGTGGACTTACTCTTATAAAGAGTATTTTATCTCCTAGTCGGTACCGTCCTTCAGATAAGTATTCAATAGAAAACCGATGAGAACAACTGCAAGGGGGATCTTCAGCAATGTGTGTAACCTGAGATTAAAATAAGTAACAGCTAGTGCTTGTGACAGAAAGTATTTTGTTCAACACTAAAATGCAAGGTTATTTGATAGCTGGGAAAGTCAAACTCAAAGATAAAAGTTTAAAGACAATTCAACTTTTAACTATCTCTTCTCCTTCACTGGTTGACAAGTATTGAGATTCCAGAGGTGGACAAACTTTTTGACTCGAGGGCCACAATGGGTTCTTAAACTGGACCGGAGGGCCGGAACAAAAACATGGATGGAGTGTTTGTGTGAACTAATATAAATTCAAAGTAAACATCATTACATAAAAGGGTACGGTCTTTTTTTTTTTTTTTAGTTTTATTCATTTCAAACGGGCCGGATCCGGCCCACGGGCCATAGTTTGCCCACGGCTGGACTATCTAGATCTATCCCAAAGTTACTTTTAAAATAGGCAGAGACATTTATATCTATCCACCCAAGATTGGGTAAAATTCTAAAAAAATGCAATGCAAGAGGCATTTTCTAAAAGTGCTCACTTTGTTTCAATAATCTGCTAAGGAGATGAGAGTCGGGGAGAAAACCCTACTTCTACCCCTCAACAAGCTTACAAAATTTTTAATTGCAGCAAATATCTATGAAATGATAACTAGAATATAAAAAACACTATAGACTGTTATTACATTAAACAACACTTTCCAAATGTCTATTAGTAATGACTTGTTATTTCCTTAAAAATTTGTAAATTAAGCACTTTCATAAAGTAATACAATCCCAAAAGACCACAAAATCTAAGAAACAGCTAAAGCAGAAACAATGTTTGATACTCAGCTCACCTCCATTCCTTGTCATACTGTAGTCATTGCAGAAGGCACAGCCTGACCAAGTGCAATTCTATTAACTTCTACGTAATGATAAACAGCTAAAGTTAAGAAGACTTTCCAGTTGAGACTCGCCATCTTACATATATTCTGTCACGGGGAGCGTCCAGAAAATCCCCATCAATCGGCTCCCACAACTTTCCGCCACCTGTCTTCTCCAAGTGCCAGTGTACCTTCTACTTAGACACCTTAGTAGCCCAGAATTCTCTCTCCTTGTCAGAATTAGAATTCCTGCCAATCCTACCTTCTAAATAGAAAAATACCTGTGCTCCTTTTGCCTTATTTCCACTATTACTGCTCGAGTTCAGGTTCTCATCATCCTGTGCCTGGAGTATTACAATAAACCAACATAACTTCTGCATAGCCATGAAAGTAGTCCTTATCATTTACAAATCAGATGATAAAACTACTGTGTTAAAAAAAAAAAAAAAGGACCAATGAATTCTTATGGCCCATAGTACCCTTCATGATGGATTCTAGCTTTTCTGCCCCAACTCCATTCCTCATCTTACACAAGCTACACAAAGTCACTTTTATCATATAGTGCCTTGAACTCACCAGGAGTGGGAATGAGTACTAGTGTATATTCTAAGTAAGAAACATTCTTTTAAACATAGCATCACCTGTGGCAAACTCGAAGACTAACACATCATGGTTGCAAGTGTGGCAGCTACTTACAGCTTCATGCAGCTCTTCATGCTGACAGCACGATTTGGGGATGCTGATGGAATCTTCAGGCCCAGAAGTATTAAGTAAGGTCTCTTCTAACTCAATTTCTTTCTCAAGTTTTACTAATACTGGTGGCTCAACCCCATACCTGAAAAACAATGAGGAGATTTCATCATTCCAGCAGTCTTTCCCAAGCACTTCCTTGCTATCACAATTGGGCTTATTTTAATTTTAAATGAAGTCTGTATGAGTCTCTTCCACCGATTATTTTACTGACATATCTGCAAATGCTTTTTAATGTCCCACAGATTGCCAAAATTCAGATGGTAAACTTCATACCAGAGCATATATTTGGATTACTGGATGCTCTCAATATTCAACCAAAGGTTTTAAAAGGCACCTTAAAAATCAGCCTGTGAGTAACGATGGGGCTGAGGTAGGTGGGGAAGATGCAAGGCTCAGCGTTCTATCAGCTCCTCTTTGTGTCCAGAAGACTTGCCTCCCCTTGAACTGCTAAAAGGCCACATGCTCTTACTTTATTCTTAATATAAACATTTTAAGTAACCATTTTTACAGTTTTATACTAAATGAAGGCAAGCTATATGAGCAGGCAGATGTGGACACGCAAACAGAATAAAGAAACAGAAAGAAAAAAATAGAAAAAGTTACTTTATTCCAATAAAAATTATTCTTTTATTTATAGAAAAATCATGTGCTATCTAAAATAAAGTAGCTTAAAAATACTTAGGACATTGAAATCCTGAAATATTGTGGAATACATACCTTGACACAATTCGACCAATTTCAAGAAGACAAAGATACACCTGTCTTGGATCTTTGTGCAAAACTGTGAAAAAACAAACAAACATATTCTAAGAGACAAAATTAAATAGAGAAATATATTTCTGGCATGGAAGAAGTAAAATAAAAGAATGATGAAGACATTACTTGTTGGGAGACTTTAAAAAGACATTTTTGTCATCTCCACATATTATTATTTTCCATTAATTTTTTTAAAAATGGTTGACAAGAAGAGGATGAAAACTTGCCATGAGTCCTTATTTGTATAGCATTTTAATTCTAAAACAACTAAGGGCTTAGGTAACATTAAGTTATTTATAATTCAGACCTCTCAACAGGAGATACATTTGAAGAGATACATCACCTCGGTTTTATTCTAAACTACCTTTAGCACAGGACTATGGGGTAACGGGCTTCTTAAACTCTTCAAAAAATAGAGGAGGAGGAGGAGGCCCTTCCTAACTTATTCTATGAGGCCAATATCACCTTGACATCAGAGCCAAAAACAGACATCACAAGAAAAGTAAAGACCAACATCCTAAGGCATTTGACAAAATCCAAGTGAATCTAAAAATCAAGTGGATAAATAATCTGATGAACAAGAATAGACTGGTGAATATAATAGAATCGGGGCATAGAAAGGGAGTGTACTGACTATTCTCGGGGGGGAAAGGGGTGTGGGGGTGCGGGAAGAGACTGGAAAAAAATCGTACACCTATGGATGAGGACAGTGGGGTGGGGGGTAAGGGCAGAGCGTGGGGTGAGAACCGGGTGGAGGGGAGCTATGGGGGGAAAAAAGAGGAACAACTGTAATAATCTGAACAATAAAGATTTAATTTAAAAAAAACAAACTTACTACAAAGCTATACTAAATCAAGACAGTATGTTACTGGTATAAAAATAGACATGTAGACCAATGAAATGGAATTGAGCATGCAGAAATAAACCTGTGTGTTTAGGTTCAATTGATTTTCAACAAGGGTGCCAAGACAACTAAATAAAAACAAGTTTTGCAATAAATGGTGCTAGGAAAGCTGGATATCTACAGGCAAAAGAATGAATTTAGATCCCTACTTCCACCATATACATATAAAAACAAAAATAAAACTAAAAATAAATCAAAGACCTAAATGTAAAAGCTAAAACTATAAAACTCTTAGAAGGAAACCTAGGTAAAAATCTGTAGGACCCTGGATGATTAGGCAATGGTTTTTCAGATATGGCACCAAAAGCACAAGCAATCAAAGAAATGATAAATTGAACATCCAAATTGAAAAGTTATGCATCAATTGACACTACCAAGAAAGGAAAAGACAACCCAAATTATATTTCTGACAAGGGCCTGGTATCCACAATAAATAAAAATCTCCTACAAGTCAACAAAACAAGACAAAATTACACTCGGAATTGAGCCAAATATGTGTATAATATATTTCTCCAAAGAAGATATACAAATGGCCAATAAGTTTAGCAAAAGATAAAAAGTACCTTTAGCCATTAGGGAAATGTAAAACACCATAATGAGATACCACTTCACACCCACCAGGATGGTAATATAATAATATGAAAAGAACAGGGGAGGAGGAGGAAGAAAGAATAATAACAAGTATTGATGAAAAGATTAAGAAATGGGAACCCCTATGCATTCTAGTGAGAATATAAAATGGTATGCCCACTCTGGTAGTTCCTCAAAAAGATAAACATAGTTACCATATAATCCAACAATTCCACTCCTAGGTATGTGCCTGAGAGAATTTAAAACCAATGCTTACCCAAAAAATTGTACACAAATGTTCATAGCAACATTATTCATTATAACCAAAAAGTAGAACTGTCCATTAGCTGCTAATGAATTTTTTAAATGTGGTCTATCCATACAATGGAATATCATTCTGCCATAAACAGATATGAAGTACTGTTACATGCTACAACATAAATAACCATTATGCTAATTAAAGAAGCCTGACACAAAAGGCCACATATTGTATGATTGATTCCATGTGTTTGAAATATATAAATCCATAGAGAGGAAAAAAAATAGATCGGTGATTGCCACAGGATGAAGGCAGTGAGTAAATAATTGGGCCTAACTGCTAGGTATGGCTTTTCTTTTTGAGTGATGGAAATGTTCTGGAATTAATTAGCGGTAATGGTTGCATGACATAGTGAACATATTAAAAACCACTTAAGGGTAGGTACATTTTGAAGTGATGAACTTTGTTATATGAAGTATATCTTAATATTTTAATGCTATAAAATAGAAGCTTCACATACTTAAAATGGTTATGATTGTACACTTTGTTCTATATATTTTACCACAAAATTAAAAAAATTTTAAATTAAAAAGGAAACTAAATGCTAAGCCTAAGAGTTCGAAAGAGATCTTTAAAAAAAAAATTAAGCAAAACAAAAAAAAACCCTGATTATTAGAACTTGTACTAAATGCACCAATATCATAGTAGTTGTAGATCACCTAACTTCGTTTTCCTGTTCTTACAGTTAAAAGCTCTAGCAAACTCCTAAACCCTAATAATAGTTATGTGATAAATTGCATATATACTGACTTCCTGAATGGAAATGACATTGTTCTCTGATTTATAAATAACATCTATTTATACCCCAAACAGAAAGCAATAAAAAGGCCTATGTTTGACTTTAAAATTCATACCCAAAGGATTTATTTTGAAAAATTTATTCAACTTGTTTCTCTGAACACACAGATATACTTTTAAATAGTGTATTTATTTTTTTAATTGCTTTGAGTTCCTAGTAAAATGTAAAAAATGAAGCTGCTCATCTCTGAGACCTTTAGAAAGTGAAAACATTAGCTCTTCAGCTCAATGCCTAGGAATGAATTAATGTTATTGGCAGTGCTTCATTTAGTTTATACTGACTGTAAGGACAGTGTGAAAATGTCTGCTACTGGGAATGAGAAATATACAATCTTATATCCTTTCAGAAGTAATAAACTGGAGAATTGAAAGCACTTCCTCTCCCTTCTGATCGATAGAGGCTGTATGTGCCATTAAATCAACCACATTGTCAATAATGATCAGCACACCCAGATTAAAGCAGCGTGCAAATCGGGGTGAAACATCAGCCACATCCATATTGTTTTTTATTCTCTAGTGCACAGGAGCATCCAGAGGCACAGCAGATGCGTAGCAGTGGGAGCAGCCACCCTGCGTGCAGGCAGCAAGGGTGTGCAACATCAGTCAAGAATTTTAAAATAATAATAAAACCGACTAAAAGTCATTTTGGCTTTTATTATCACCATGAACCAGCAATTCTAAACAATGTCAGTGATAAAATACTTCTCTCCACCAGAGCACACTACCCTGCCCTTGGAATGTTTGCTCCTATCAAAACATTATAAATTCTGTGTGTCTGTGTATACACATATATAGAGAGATACAGATAAATATGTATACACATGTATAAATGCTTTGAGGAACTATATAGTCTAAAACTTAGTTAGCTTCCACTGTAGTCACTGCACAGAGTATGTCAATAATTATTCAGTAGAGCATGACTTTTACAAATGAATTGTCAAAAACATTAATCCATTTAGATAATCAAGTTGGCAGCTGCTGTTTACAAGGTAAATCTAAAACCATGAACCTGAATCCCTTCGTCTTCTGTTATTTCTATAATTATCTGGTTAAAGAGGACTTACTAGTAATTTAGACCTGGTAGAGTAATTCTTGATGAAAACATTAATTAGTAAAGCATTCCTCCAGAAACTTCCTGTAGCCAACTCATTCAGGACGTAAAATATTTCTAGGGTATTCTAGATATATAAGATCTTTAACTATACATGAAAAGCTTAATATATTTAATTTAGAATCAGATTCAGATTCTCGAGTGATTTCACATATACTTAAAGTGCACATTTTTCTAGGAAAATGAGATGTGGCATTAGAATCCTTATTTGGAAAGAAAAATTAGAAATGCGGTATTTAAAAAATCCTAATAAACATTAAACAAAATAACAACACTTACCTAAACCTTCAGATTCAAAGAGGTACGTCTCATCAACCCCAATGTGCCTACACCAGTGAAGGAAGTTCGCAGTATTGTCTCTAGCAAAGAACGAACCAGAGGCAGCATCTTTCTTACAGGGCACTTTTCTCATTGGAAAATTCTGGAAAAAACAAAAGAATAACTTCAAAAATGCATCATGGATATTTTTATTAGCTAACCATTCTAATCACTAAAGAAATATTCAGTGCACTGAATGCAAGTAAAAAGTATACAACATTAGGTAGCTTCAAAATTATTTTGTCTTATTCTCCTTTAGTATAGTTCAGAAATGACCTGGTTAAAATTAGCAGTAGGACCGAAGCATTTCTAACCTCTTTCTTTTTGAAATGACACAAAAATCTTTTTAATTTAAAATAAATTAACTTTTAAAAATGACACTCTAATAATTCCAAAGTATATCTCCATGGTGTCTCTCCATACATAGTTCAATACCAACACAGAATTACTGTCCTGTTAAAGGTTAATAGACAACCTCATGTTTGCTTCCTTCCCTATTCGCAGATTCATAAATATGATTCTGAGTTTCCTGAGGAGACTATCAAAAAGGAAGTAGTAGTCCATTCTTAATTCAAGTTCTTTGAAAATTGATGATCTAAGTTTTACAGAACCCTAATTATTTGAGTATGTGAATCAAGAGTATTTAGATAATCCTGCTGAGGTTTCGAGATTTTTAGTTTTATTTCAGTTTAAATTTTTACTTGAATAAGCAATTCATGCATATGATTTTTTAAAATGCATTAGTCATAGTAGACACAACGTAAGTGTCTCTCCCACCCTACCCCTCAGTTCCTCTCTCTCTAAAGATAACCACTACTACCAGTTCCTTATATACCCCTTCCTGTTGCTATTATTTTCCAGAATTAAAATAGTCTTGTTAGTTTCTCTAATGTATACAGAATATATGTCCAACATCTCCTTACCTCTGGTTCTTCAGAGCTGTAGGCTTTCACCATGTTCTGAAGAACATCAATCAGTTGGCATAACAGCACTCCATTATCAAGCTCTTCCAGTAATCTTTCTGCCTTAACTTCAATACCTAAGAACATATCCAACGTTAAGATTCTTCTAGAAATAGTAAATTCAAAGACTATGGTTAAAATTTAATTAAATGTAACTAGATTATGGCTGAAATACTAGACAAATGTTAGATCAGACTATAATCATTCACTCTTCAAAGATACAGCAGAGAATGCCAAAATAAAAAATGACAACTGAAAAATGTCTGTGATGTAGTACAGGAAAAAATTATTTGACATGTCTTTATTTCATTTTATTTTTAATTATTTTATTTTCTATTATTTCATTTTTAAAAGACCAAAGTGCTGTATGTTTCAATATTCACTATTAAGGTTAAGTTTTGATTCACTGCACATTACTACTGCTTACACAAGAAAAGTTCTCTATAAATAAGATGGAATTTGTTGCAACTTAAAAAGTAAAGATAGTAACCTAGCAAAGACTCAGGGAATACTAACTTTTCACCTCTAAAATACCTTCTTTGGAAGCTTTATTACACAATAAACTTTAAAAAAGTTTTTTTCTAAATCAAACTGATACTAGATATCTGAAGTGAGTGTATGCTGTGTTTTAATTATCTCGGGAAGGTCACAGATGAGCTTCATATATCTTTTTCACAAAAACTCTGCAATATTACATGAAATTCTGTATTAAAAAGAGAATTTTTCTGCAGAGAAAATTCAGGGCACTTATCATATTGTTTAACTGAATAAAGCAATATGATGCCAGACAGTATCCAACCGGACATTTCCTCCTAGGTGTCATGAATAATCATTTTAACTGCAATATGAATGCCATTCAGAATCCCATGTCTTATACAGGATTAAAGGGTGGGGGGTGGAGGGAGAATCAGTAAAATATAGATTCCCAAATTATACCTACATACTTAAAAAATGTTTTTAATATTAACAGTGAAAATGTTGATTATTCAAAGTTCACTGACCTCTTCTATTAAACCTCAAACTTCCTTACTATTCAAGCCCTGAGGGTCAGGATGAAATAGGACAGTGGTTCTCAACCTTCTGGACCTTTAAATACAGTTCCTCATGTTGGGACCCAACCATAAAATTATTTTCGTTGCTACTTCATAACTGTAATGTTGCTACTGTTATGAATCGTAATGTAAATATCTGATATGAAAGATGGTCTTAGGCGACCCCTGAGAAAGGGTCATTCGACCGCCAAAGGGGTCGCGACCCACAGGTTGAGAACCACTGAAATAGAATATCCTCCCAACTAGAATATAAGCTTTGTGAGATTTCACTCACAGGAGTATCCCCAGCCTCTAGAACAAGCACTCCTTAACAAGGAATATGGTTCTCAATAAATGTTCACTAAATACAAGAATACAATTTTGAATGTCTTTTCAAGCCTTACCTAATAAACCAGATAACCAGATTGACAGATCTTCTTGCATGGGCAATAGGGTGGCTTTGTGCCTCACAGCTATCCACTCATCATACTGACAAACATCAGCCAAACCTGGCCCATGTCTGGGGGTCAGAGGGCTCCGTGGGCTTAGAGGCAGGTCTTCTCCAAACCACACCTAGAGAAAACGCCAACCAAATGAATGGATGTGACCTTGTTAAGTCAGCAGAACCCACATTTATATTTATACATGAATTACAGACCATGCATAATACAATATATGCAAATATATATAAACTGGAACCAAACTATTAGTCGAGATACTTGAGGCATTGTCAATATCCACTACTTTGGTAAATGTAAGTGAACCCCCCCAAATTAATGAATGGATTCTACTATCAAGCCAAGAGAATAAAAGTCAACAATTTATATTTTTACTTCACTTGTTAGATAAGTAAGTTTTATAAGTTACTTGACCAGAGTCTCAGCATCTTGGCTGTAAGATGGGTTAATGAACATTGCTTTATAAGATACTAGGGGCCCGGTGCACGAAATTCATGCACGGGGTGTGTGTGTGTGTGGGGGGGGGGGGAGTGTCCCTCAGCCCAGCCTGCCCCCTCTCACATACTGGGACCCCTCAGACGTTGACCCCCATCACCCTCCAATCGCAGGATCGGCCCCTTGCCCAGGCCTGACGCCTCAGCCAGAGGCGTAGACCCCCATCACCCTCTGATCACCTGATCGGCCCCTTGCCCAGGCCTGACGCCTCCGCCAGAGGTGTCAGGCTTGGACAGGGGACCCCCATCTCCCCCCGATCACTGGCTCTGGCCCCCGCCCAGGCCTGAGGCCTCTGGCCCAGGAATCATGCCTGGGCAGGGGACCCCCATCTCCCTCTGATCGCTGGCTCCACCCCCCGCCCAAGCCTGACGCCTCTGACCCAGGCTTCAGGCCTGGGCAAGGGGACCATCATATCCCCCCAACCCCCGGCTCCGCCCCCCGCCCAGGCCTGATGCCTCGGCCAGAGGAGTTGACCCTCATCACCCTCCGATCACCAATCACCGGATCGGCCCCTTGACCAGGCCTGAGGCCTCCGGCAGAGGTGTCAGGCCTGGGCAGGGGACCCCCAGCTCGCCGCGGTTGCAGGCTCCGCCCCTGCCCAGGCCTAACGCCTCTGGCTGAGGCGTCCGGCTCGGGCAGCGGGGACCTGCAGCTGCAGCGGCCCCGCGATCGTGGGCTCCGCTTTAGGCCCAGGCAAGGGACCCCTAGCTCCCGGGACTGCCAGCTTCGACCGTGCCCAGCTCCCATCGCTGGCTCCACCCCTACTTCCTGCTATCACTGGCCAGGGCGGAAAAGGCGCCTGATTCTCAGATCATGGGGCCGCCTTTGCCCTGCCCCCCAGCTCTTAGCTCCCCCCTGGGTTTCCGATCACTGTCAGTGGCAGGGGGCTTCTTCCTGCTTTCCCTTTCGCCTCCCTGCATTGTGCCTACATATGCAAATTAACCGCCATCTTGTTGGCAGTTAACTGCCAATCTTAGTTGGCAGTTAACTGCCAATCATAGTTGGCAGTTAATTTGCATATAGCCCTGATTAGCCAATGTAAAGGGTATCGTCGTACGCCAATTACCATTTTTCTCTTTTATTAGTGTAGATATCCTTGTAACATCTAGCATTGATCCTAGCAATATTTGTTCAAAAATGGATAAACTGAATGAATGCATAAATGGCATTTTAAACTTTAAATCATAATAAGAGTATTATCTTTTAAAAAATATTCTAAATAATCTGGTCTGTCATCTGATTTTGCATGGCCCATAAGCTACTAAGTATGGTTTTTACATTTAAAAATGGCTTGTTATATAAGTACCTACATAATTGCCTCAAAGTTGCCTGTTGACTCTCAAAGCCAAAAATATTTACTACCTGGCCAATTCCTAGTTTAGAATAAAAATTGACATAAACATACTATCAAACCAGCACTTGCATATTTTTTAATTTTTACAAAACTTTAATACAATATTATTTAGAGAAAAGACTATCAATACTCAATGCAGAAAGGGGAATAGAGCTGAAGTGAAATGACAGGCAGAGAGAGAGGGGGTGTGGGGAGAGGGTTCTTGCAGAAGGGTGGCTTGAAATAAAAAGTCAGAGTTTGAATGAAGTAAGAGAATTTCCACCAATGAGGACAGCCCTGGCTGGGCACAGAGTCAGATCCTGAGCAATATATAAGGAGGGTGTCCTTTGGGAACGAAGGGCGAAGGTCCCAGTGCAGGGTGTCAAAGATCAAGTGAGCTGAGAAGGGCAGCAGCTCAGGGCGGGGTAGCAGCAACAAAGGAAGATCAGTTACACACACGAAGATTTACCAAAGGGAACCAGGTTTCTCACTGCCAAAGAAGAATGGTACAAATATGGAATGAGAGAAAACTAGAATGAATCCTATGATGTTGCAAAAGAATTTCTTTTACCAAAAGCAAAGAAGTGCTCCAAGAATGATGAGGACGTGCCAAAAGGAGACAGACACCAGCCCGCAGAGACTCTAGTGTACCGGGGTCCGACCCCAGCTGGTCCAGGGGTCCCCAAAGGCGTGGACGGAGTCGGCGAAGAAGGAATGACACGGAGACAGTGTTCAGTTGATCAGAAGCCTAGCCAGGATCTCTAGCCAAGTTCTGATCTAGATCTCCAGAGAGGTTCTGCTTCGGATCTCCAGCGAGGTTCTGTGGCCATGTTTCCTCGCTAGGTTCTCCAGCCAGGTTCTGTCTGAGATCTCCAGCCAGGTTCGGTCACCAGGTTCCAGTCAGGTTCTCTTGCCATATCTCTGTAGTCGGGTTCAGTCCAGGATCTCCCGCCATGCTCTCTCGCCAGGCTTTGCCTCAAAGCTCCGAGGCCAGTCCCTGTCCAGGATCCTCCTGCATGCTCTCTCCAGTGAAGTTCTTCTGTCTCTAGAGAACGTTCTGTGTAGGTTCTGTGCCTAGGCTCTGTCTCTCTTGGTCCTGTCTTCCAAGCCCTGTGTTCTCAGTTCTGTGTCTGAAGTTCTGTCTCTTGCTGTCTTGTTACATCTGTATTTATACCAGTTGATTCAATCCCATCAATCTCTATTCCAAAGGTTAGGGCATTTCTTATCTCCATTCCAGGGAGTAAAGATTATGTAGCTTAAGCATGATTGTTCGTAGTTAAAGTGATTAATTACCCGCCTGGCACTTAGTTAAGGGGTTTTATTCCCTCCCTAACTTCAGGGGAAAATCCCTACCTGGGGAAACAACCTTTCTCAGAGGTGACCTTGGTTAAAACACATAGTGCCAAGAAGGTGAGCAAACATATTAAGAAAAGTATGCCATATATGCCAGGTCCCTTGAAACAGCAAGCATGGACCGGCTCCCAGCACTAGTGGAGTGATGGCGACCCTTTTGAGCTTGGTGTGTCAGCATTTTGAAAAACCCTAACTTAACTCTGGTGCTGTGTCACATATAGAAATTTTTTGATATTTGCAACCATAGTAACACAAAGACTTATATTTTTTATATTTATTTGATATATTTAAATGTCATTTAACAAAAAAAAATCAACCAAAAAAATGAGTTCACATGTCACCTCTGACACGCTTGTCATAGGTTCTCCATCACTGCTCTAGTGGCTAACTCAAAAGCAATTTAAACATCAAAATAATGAAATAAGTGGATAATACAAAAAATAAAATAAATATAAGTCCATCTATATATATAAAAGCCTAAGTGACCATTCAACCATTCAACTGGTAGCTATGACTCGCACCGACCATCAGGGGGCAGGTGCTCAATAAACAGGCATGGAAACATGGAACAGATTGATGAATCTGAGAGGGAAGGCGGGAGGGGGAGGGCGGGAAGAGATTAACCAAAGATCTTATATGCATACTAGAGGCCCGGTGCATGGATTTGTGCACCAGTGGGGTCCCTCGGCCTGGCCTGCGGGGATCAGGCCGAATCGGTGCACAAGTGCTCTGACATCCCCCAAGGTGTCCCAGATTGCGAGAGGGTGCAAGTCAGGCTGAGGGGCCCCACCAGTGCACGAATTCGTGCACTAGGCCTCTAGTATAGATACTAATGAATAAATTAGAATTTTGAGGAGGAATGACATTTTTTATACAGTTTCAAAGTACTTCCCCTTAAAATAATTATTACAAAGGGGAAAAGAGAGTCATTTTACAATAGGGAAACCTGACAGGTGGTGCCGGGAGCCGGTCCATCCTTGCTGTTTCAAGGGACCTGGCATATATGGCATACGGTTCTTAATATGTTTGCTCACTTTCTTGGCCCTGTGTTTTAACCAAGGTCACCTCTCCGAGAAAGGTTGAATCCCCAGGTAGGGATTTTCCCCTGAAGTTAGGGAGGGAATAAAACCCCTCAACTAAGTGCCAGGCGGGTAATTAATCCCTTTAACTATGAACAATCATGCTTAAACTACATAATCTTTTCTCCCTGGAATGGAGATAAGAAACGCCCTAACCTTTGTAATAGAGATTGATAGGATTAAATCAACTGGTATAAATACAGTTGTAACAAGACAGAAATACTCAGAACTCAGAACACAGAATTTAGAACACAGAACTAGAGACAGAAGAACTTCGCTGGAGAGAGCATGCCGGAGGATCCTGGAGAGGGACTGGCCTCGGAGCCTAGAGACAGAGCCTAGCGGGAGAACATGGCAAGGGATCCTGGACTGAACCTGACTACAGAGATTGGCAGGAGAACCTGACTGGAACCTGGACACTGAACCTGACTGGAGAGCCTGGACAGAACCTGGCTGGAGAACCTAGCGAGGGAACATGGCTACAGAACCTGGCTGGAGATCCGAAGCAGAGCCTCTCTGGAGATCAAGACCAGAACTTGGCTGGAGATCCTGGCTAGAGATCCTGGCTAGGCTGCTGATCAACTGAACGCTGTCTCCGTGCCCTTCCTTCTTTGCCGACTCCGTCTACACCTTTGGGGAACCACTGGACCCGCTGGGGCAGGACCCCGGCATATGGCACTCGGGACGGATCAGACTCCACCGTAGGAAGAGGGTGGATAGTCTTCGCCGACTCCGTCCACACCTTTGGGAACCCCTGGAACAGGATTCCCTTAGGTAAGCCCCCCCCCATTGAGAACCCCCACACTCGGGACGGATCAGACTCCACCGTAGGAAGAGGGTGGATAGTCTTTGCCGACTCTGTCCACACCTTTGGGAACCCCTGGAACAGGATTCCCTTAGGTAAGCCCCCCCCCATTGAGAACCCCACACTCGGGACGGATAGGACTCCACCAGGGTGCTACAGACCCCCCTATAGAGGATAAGTAGGGTAAGAAGGTGGATAGTACAGAACTTAGATTGAGAAGATGTGCCATACTGAGTCCAAAGAAAGAAGACTCTGTATTGATTCTTAGATTGAGAAGATGTGCCATACTGAGTCCAAAGAAAGAAGACTCTGTATTGATCTTTAGATTAAGAAGATGTGCCATACTGAGTCTAAAGAAAAAAGACTCTGTATTGATCTTTTAACATATGTGCTTGCTAGCAGAGGAATTAAGGTTACTCCCAGTCAGACAGAACGTTTTATACAAGAAGTATGTCCATGCTTTTCTGAGGAAGGAAAGGTAAATGTAATGGCATGGGAGAAGGTAGGCCCAAGGAGCCTTATCCTTAACCCCACTGCAGCCTTTCTACCCTGGGAAAGTGCAGGATTGGCAAGCTCTCCCTGGGATAATAGATCAGGACTCAGGTAATAGCGGAAAGCGCCAATCCTACTCTTAAAATGGATATAAGAGAGCATTTGAGGTTTTTCTTTTTAATGCTTGCTTTTTAAAAAATAAAAAAGGGGGAATTTGCCGGGAGCCGGTCCATCCTTGCTGTTTCAAGGGACCTGGCATATATGGCATACGGTTCTTAATATGTTTGCTCACTTTCTTGGCCCTGTGTTTTAACCAAGGTCACCTCTCCGAGAAAGGTTGAATCCCCAGGTAGGGATTTTCCCCTGAAGTTAGGGAGGGAATAAAACCCCTCAACTAAGTGCCAGGCGGGTAATTAATCCCTTTAACTATGAACAATCATGCTTAAACTACATAATCTTTTCTCCCTGGAATGGAGATAAGAAACGCCCTAACCTTTGTAATAGAGATTGATAGGATTAAATCAACTGGTATAAATACAGTTGTAACAAGACAGAAATACTCAGAACTCAGAACACAGAATTTAGAACACAGAACTAGAGACAGAAGAACTTCGCTGGAGAGAGCATGCCGGAGGATCCTGGAGAGGGACTGGCCTCGGAGCCTAGAGACAGAGCCTAGCGGGAGAACATGGCAAGGGATCCTGGACTGAACCTGACTACAGAGATTGGCAGGAGAACCTGACTGGAACCTGGACACTGAACCTGACTGGAGAGCCTGGACAGAACCTGGCTGGAGAACCTAGCGAGGGAACATGGCTACAGAACCTGGCTGGAGATCCGAAGCAGAGCCTCTCTGGAGATCAAGACCAGAACTTGGCTGGAGATCCTGGCTAGAGATCCTGGCTAGGCTGCTGATCAACTGAACGCTGTCTCCGTGCCCTTCCTTCTTTGCCGACTCCGTCTACACCTTTGGGGAACCACTGGACCCGCTGGGGCAGGACCCCGGCAAGGTGGCATCTTAACTGAGTGACAAAAGTGAACACCATTAATAATGGGAGAACCAAAATCATAGGCCACTTGATAGGCTGCAGAGAGAAAACGTAGCAGCCCTCTGTGACATTGCTGCCAAAGATGCATAACCTGAATTGAATCATGAAGGAATATCAGGCAAATCCAAAATAAGGGAAGCTGTACAAAATAACTGATAATTAATATTCAAAGAGGGTCAACGTCATTAAAGGCAAGCAAAGGTTGAGATACTGTTTCAGACTGAGAAGGACTAAAGGGACATGACAATTAAATGAAACCCATGATTCTGAACTGAGCACTATTGGGACAACCAGCAATTCCTGAACGAGGTCTGAGAATTAGACGGTAGTACTGTGTCAGTGTTAATATCCTGATTCTCATTACTGCATTGTGGTTGTGTAGGAGGATGTTCTTGTTCTTGAGAAATACACACTGAAGTATTTGGAGGCGATTAGATTGGCAACTCATTCTGAAACAGTTCAGACAAATATTTCTGTGCTATACTTAACAATTACTTTGTAAATTTGTGATTACTTGAAAACAAATTTTTTAAAGTATAGGTACAAGTAATACCAATATCCTTTCTTGACTTTTAAATATAGTTCATTTTCTCCCTAAAATACATTAAACTTACTGAGGTTTATTTGAAGCAAGTCTTACTTTGCCAAATCACAAGCCATAAAACCATAATTAATCCAGACAAATTATGGAGAAAACAACAGCAACTATTTCTAATCCCCCATGATAAGAAAAAAAACATGCTTTTGGAAAAAAAAAATCCCAAAAGCAAAGAAAGAACATGAATATATATATACCACAAGAGGCGAGCAGGAGTAGCAAAACTCAAAAAAAAAAAAAAAAAATCCAAAAAATAAGAGAAACATAAGTTATTTGAGAGACATCATTTCAGGAATTGAGGGTAGGGTTTGGGAAATGAACTCCTAAATATCTAAGAATCCTATAAAGTTTTAGGAAAAAAGATAAGATTTTATTTATTTACCTAAATTCTCTTAAAATTATTTCAAAGGAAGTGCAGCAAAGATTTAATATCTAAATCTGCCCTTCATAAGCATGTATAATACCTAGCACATGGTATTCAGCCAAAAATATCTGTTGGTATCATTAAGGAAATAGATATCAGCAAATGACTGATATCAAAATCAAGATGCATCTACAATCAACAGTATATTATAGTCAATGGAATATGTTATTTGTCCTTTAACTATTTGGCTGAGCTGAAAATAGGCAGAAAGATGCAAATGTTTGTCAAGGCAAGATGTGCATTAGCTAGGAGGGTGGTTTTGAAATAAGAAGTTAACATTAACAAAGGTCATCCTAATATCTTCCATATGAGGAAGAAGAGTATTTCAATTTTCCTGTTATTGCAAGCAGAAGACAATAATAACCTGGGCTGGTCAGTAGCATATTAATGTTGCTAAAAGTTAGATGTTAGCCCTGCCGTGTATGGCTCAGTGGTTGAGTGTCGTCCTGTGCACTGAGTGGTTTCCAGATTGATTCCTAGTCAGGGCACATGCCCAGGTTTCGGGCTTAATCCCCGGTAGGGGGCATGCAAGAGGCAGCCAATTGATGTTTCTCTCTCTCCCCCTAGCCCTCTCTCTAAAAATCAATAAATACATGTATTTTTTTAAAAGTTAGATGTTAATAATAAAAACTTTATGTACAAAGGTTGTTCTCAAACATGCAGAAAGTTGCCATATTGCAGAGAAAAGGGCTATTCTTACATAGGCAGTCTAGATGAACCTGAGTAGGTACATAAACTTGCTTACATTTAGGCAAAATTTTCTGCCTACGTACAAATAGCCCTTTTTCTCAGAAAATTCATACCTTTTCTCAGATTCTCAACAGAGGACTATGAACTAAAAGAGATCAGGAACTATTGTGCGTTGGTTGTTAGACTGTACTTTTATATGCTGGTCAAAATGAAAGACCAAAAGAAAAAGGCAAGTAAGATCATATTGTATTAAATTAATAAGAACCAATTGATAATAGCCATTTACTGATAACTCCTCTCTGTAAGGCACTTATGAATAACTAGATAACTAGTATAGTTGGCAGAGAAAGAGGTTAATATCCTGGGAAGTTCTCACATTCATCACAGGCAGAGAAGCAAAAATTTCCTTGAGAGATGTCAAGAATGTGTCCAGAGAAGAATCAATATAGATGGATCTGTGGAATCTAGATTATAGAAGGTTTTATGGAACTATAAGACAAAACTATGAAAATATTCACAAAGTTAAGAATATATTAATGGCCATTAGTGTAGAAATGAGAAAATCATGGTCAATGTGGCAATGATAAAAAAGCACACTATAAGAAATCAAAATATATAAATCAACATGAAACTTATGGCATTTCTGAGACTTGGATAAAAAGAGAACACAAAGAATAGTCAGATAATAAACGGTTTGAGTAATACAGTTCTCAGCATACTCAATATGGTTTGAGAAGACCAAAGGGGAAGACTAAGGCCTTCTAGGAGACTGCCGTGGATTTCCAAGTCCCACGAGGAAAGCAGGATAATGGAACTCTTTATTAGTGGAGTAGAAGGATAAGCCGCATAGCATAGGAGGGGGCACAAGCAGGATCACATTCAGAGTTGTTCTTAACCGCTTGGTAAATTCTCTTCTCTGGCTATCATCCACTGTTAGCTAGATAAGCCTCCTTTCTTAATAAAATAAAAAAGAAAAAGTAAAAAGAACGATATGCATGACCCAGGTATAGTCTCCAGTTTTACATCTTGATAATTTTGTTGGACAAATGATACAACCAAACTTCTGAAGTGCTTATTATGCAATACACATTCTAGTAGGCACTTTGTGCATGTTATGTCACTGATTCCTCACAACTATCCGACAAAATAAGTGCAATGACCCTCACTTGAAGCATGGAAGCAGACATTCGGAGAAGTAAAATAAAGTAACTTGTCTGAATCTCACAGGGATGCAGAACTATGATCAGAAATGAAATCTGACAGACTAAAGCTTTCACTTGCCAAATTTTATTATTAGCTGCCTGCATCTTTCTCATAGACCTTCAATGTGATTTTTGTCTTTAAGTGAATAGCCAATGATGTTCTATTTATAGCAAAAGAAAAAAAAAAAACTTAAGAGGATATCAGAAAAATATAGCAAATACTGTACCAAGCCTGGAAATCATTCAAATGTAAGATCATTCTGGTTTATCTCATTATCCTCATCTTGCTTTCCCGTCCCCACCCCCCCAAAAAACAGAGGAACAACAACCAAAAAAGCCCTCTTTAAATTTTAATAATTGGTTATTTATAGGCATTATGAGGCACATGTACAATTATCTAAAATAAAAACTTTATATTTGTATTTACTGAAAGCTTTTTAAATACAAATATATACTAAATTGTAATGGGAGGAACACTATAACATATTCGACTTTTTTTCCCAGGACAGTATAAATAAGATGGGCCCACCAACCCTAAGGTATTTTTTATTCTTATAAATATTTAATATAAGACTAGAATTAGAATCCTTTCAGATATAGAAAGTGAAAATATAGTATTCCTGTTATTAAAAGTCGATGCTTAAAAAACTAGCACAATGAAAATATTTTGATAATTTTAGTATTTTACTAATTATTATAATTTTATTATATTAATTTCATAAAAATATTTTTCCCAAAACACTTACTTGAATTGCAGGCTGCATGGTCAGTAATACTCAAATCAAATCGCTTTTCTGAAAATAGAACAAAACATTAATATGCAGACAATGGCAGCTTTCCTACTCCCCCAAAACTTCAAATTATAAGGAATGTGTTTTACTCTATTTGATTGAAAACTTAAAACTTTTTCTTCTAATTGGAATCATTTGACGATAAGATCAATAATCATTCCTAGCTTCTTCCTTCATAAAAGCACTTCATTTGAAACAGGAAAACATGGAACACATTTTAATATCTAGTTTCTGATACTAGCACCAAAGTGATTCTTTTTATTTTTCCTAAAACAGAGAAAGGATGCAAGGCAGGGAATAGGGGTGATGTGGCTCAGGGTCCTAGTGCACTCCGTCCCCTCCCCCCTTTTTAAATTTAGTAATCTACCAAAAAAGAAAAGGCTGTGTAATGGGAGCTCTAACTAGCTATATGATTGCAAGCAAGCCAAGTCTTGAAACATCTGGCTTCAAAGTAATTCTTGAAGCTTCTGGCTAGCAAAATAAAATTAACAATAACACTTAGCCAATAAGTCTTCCTAATTCTCCCCTGAAAACATAATGTAAACATATATATCACAGCAACTGAAACTAAAAGTTAAGTATCTCCCATCTGACCTTTACATTGAGGTCATAAAAGTTCATCTGGACTTTGTATAACTTCACGAGCTTAACCATGAGCTTCTTTTGCCAGAGGAAAAGGTAATAGACACAAACATCAATTTTTACTATGAGACAATATTCAATGCCTTTCTATAATTTATCATAAATTATTTTCTCTACTAGGTGCTAAAGATAACATCAACAACAAAAGAAACAGCACAATTTAGCTCCAAAGTACTCTTCTTGAAATCTACAAGAAGGAAAACCACAACTTTTATTATGTTAGGTTAATAAAATTCTTTAATGCATTTTCAGAGAGGAAAAGAAATGAAGAGTTTAAAAACACTCAATAATTAGACTATGTAACACCTTGGAAAGCTTCACTGCTTAGAGCAGTATACTAGTTATTCTTTATTGTAAACCACCATTAAAAGAGTCTAAGGAAAAAAATCTAGTTTATAAGGCTGTAATGCTATCAATTTCCAAGGAAAAGTTATTTTCTCCTCCAAGTTACACCAGACAGACCTCCGATACAGGCCAACTGCACATACTGCCTTCCTCCTTTCAGGGACATTTCTTCTGGTGCTGAAGTTGAACTTGAGCTAAACCTAACTGAAAAGTCTAATATTACATCATATTTTCTTTGCGGGAAGGCAAAGGATAGCAGAATGTCCTTTTGATGTCATTTTCCCTCTCTGCACCGTAGCAAAAGGGCAAAGTACAACTGGGCATTACTAATGAGCTTGTTATGCTTCCCACGAGCCAAGTCAGTGGGGAATACATTTTCCTTTAGCATAAATAATCCTTTGTCCCCAACAAAGATCCACAGTAAGAAGCTTCCGAGACCATTTTTTAAAAATGCAGCAAAGAAGCTGCTCCCATTAAAATACGGAGTCCCACACAATCAGACAAGAACTTTAACAGTTGGAACTGCCAACCCAAAACAAAAGAAGGCCTAAATGACCAGGCGTGTGCAAATCAGGAACAGTGATGCTTTCACAAAGAAGCTATCACAAGAATGTTTAATCGTTGCATTTTTATAGAAAATTCAGCAAAATTAGTTTTATGAAAGAAATGAAGAATTTGTGCATAACCTCCAGTCACTTGAACTTTAGCAGAAAGTTTTTTGAATTACACTTCTTGTGCAAAATGGTAAAACTACTTTATAATGATGACAATAAGAGAACCATCTGGGTTACCTTTAAAAACAAATTCTTTAGTAAAATACTCAGATAAGTAGGCACTCAGGTAAGTTTTAGCACACCTTCATATATGAAAAAGTATCATGTACACAAATATATGCTTTTATATGAAAACTTTTATTAAGTGATGAGATTGGATCAGTGAATCATCAATTAATGAGTACTCATCGTGTCCCAGATATTAAGAGCTAGTTATTGATATTTTCTAGTCACTCACTATCCTATCTAATAGAAGTAATATGCAAATTGACCATCACTCCAACACACAAGATGGCCAGGGGAGGACAGCTGTGGGGGAACCAGCCCTACAGGGGAGGGCAGTTGGGGGGGACCAGCTCTGCAGGGAAGGGCAGTTGGGGGGGGACCAGCCCTGCAGGAGAGGAAAGTTGGGGGGACCAGCCCTGCAGGGGAGGGCAGTTGGGGGAGGACCAGCCCTGCAGGAGAGGGCAGATGGGGGGGAACCAGCCCTGCAGGAGAGGGCAGTCAGGGGGGACCAGCCCTGCAGGGGAGGGCAGTCAGGGGGGACTGGCCTGCAGGGGAGGGCAGTTGGGGGGCCAGGCCTGCAGGGGAGGGCAGTTAGGGGCAATCGGGCCTGCAGGGGAGGGCAGTTAGGGGCAATCAGGCCTGCAGGGGAGGGCAGTTAGGGGCAATCGGGCCTGCAGGGGAGGGCAGTTAGGGGCAATCAGGCCTGCAGGGGAGGGCAGTTAGGGGCAATCGGGCCTGCAGAGGAGGGCAGTTGGGTGCAACCAGGCTGGCAGGGGAGGGCAGTCAGGGGTGACTGGGCCAGCAGGGGAGGGCAGTTGGGGGCAACCAGGCCTGCAGGGGAGGACATTTAGGGTCGACCAGGCCGGCAGGGAAGGGCAGTTGGGGGGGACCAGCCCTGCAGGGGAGGGCAGTTGGGGGGACCAGCCCTGCACGGAAGGGCAGTCAGGGGGACTGGCCTGCAGGAGAGGGCAGTTCGGGGGGGACCAGCCCAGCAGGGGAGGGCAGTTAGGGGGGGACCAGCCCAGCAGGAGAGGGCAGTCAGGGGGGACTGCCCTGCAGCAGAGGGCAGTTGGCGGCAACCAGGCCTGCAGAGGAGGGCAGTTAAGGGTGACCAGGCCAGCAGGGGAGGGCCATTAGGGGTGACCAGGCTGGCAAGGGAGGGCAGTTAGGGGCGACCAGGCCGGCAGGGGAGGACAGTTAGGGGTGACCAGGCTGGCAAGGGAGGGCAGTTAGGGGCGACCAGGCCGGCAGGGGAGGGCAGTCAGGGGCAACCAGGCCAACAAGGGAGGGCAGTTAGGGGTGACTGAGCCAGCAGGGGAGGGCAGTTGGGGGCAACCAGGCCTGCAGGGGAGGACAGTTAGGGGTGACCAGGCTGGCAGAGGAGGGCAGTTAGGGGCAATCGGGCCAGCAGGGGAGTGGTTAGGGGCAATCAGGCAGGCGAGTGGTTGGGAGCCAGCAGTCCTGAATTGTGAGAGGGATGTCCCAGATTGGAGAGCGTGCAGGCTGGGCTGAGGCGCGCGCGCGCACACACACACACACACACACACACACACACATGTGCACGAATTTTGTGCACCAGGCCTCTAGTTCTCTTTATAAACTATCATGTGTCTCAGGCATTTAGTCCCAAGAGTAGCATCTTTCCTATAGTCCCAGTCCTCAATCTGCACCACAATCAATTCTTGATTGCTTCTCACTGGTTTTATTACCTATTTTCCTCTCTTCCTTGAAAGTCTTGGTGTCTACTGTCTACTTTTTTCCATAAATCAATCATTCTCAAATAGAGACATTTTGTTTTTGAAGCTACATATTAACTAGCAACTTATTGGCTTGATTTTGTTCCTGTTTTTGTCTCTGTCCTTTTCCAGAAGCCTTATTCAAGTCTTTGCCAACTTGAGGAAGTCGCTTTGGGGGGAAAAGACCTCTCACATGACCATGACCAAGTACAAACTATACTCTGACCCTGCTGGGAATCTCTCACAAGACAAAGAGCTTCCATAGACAACATAAGTGAAGACTACTACACTTGATTTTGAAACCGGAGAGAAATGTTAGGGACACAGAATGTGCTCATCCACCTGAAACCTAACTGGATTTGGGCCTAACCCGCTCATCTTAAAAAGTCTCAGTCATGAGGCCCTCAAGATTACTTATGGTAGGCTCTTTATACCAATCTGACTTCAGAGCATGGTGGAAGAAAATGCCAACCTGTTGAACTGATCCTTTGTCCCATAGCTGTAGGCTTTGAAATTGAGTACATTTTATTCCTCACCCACATTATAAGATATAGTGGGGAGAGCATGAGGTGGCATGTCTCAGTGCTGGTACAAATCAGAGATAAGTTTAGAAAAAAATGGCAAAAAACGTGGGAAGGTTTCTTCAGAAAAATAGTAACATGAGCACCACTGCAACACAAATACTAGTACATTCAACACTCAGCCACCAGGTCACTGTCAAGATACATAAGTTGCAAGGATATGGCAAGTGCCAACTCAGGAATAGAGGCTACTACTGAGGAGACGAGGAAGATGAGCTCAGAGAAGCATGCACAGAGGCCTTTCAACAGTACTGGTAAGATTCTATGTCAGGATAAGTGGTAAGGACACAGGTGTTATAATATATGTCTTTCTAAATGTCAAAGAAAAACACTTTATCATTTTTTAATGCTTCAATTAGAGAAAATAGTTGAAGATAGCCACATCCCTGATGTATTCAGGAAACAAAAAAGAACAACTTTCTCAGCTTCAAATTTTTCACTTATTTCCTAATTGCCCAACAGAGAAAATAGAAATGTTATAGCCATACCAAACATATTTCATATATTTTTATATGTACTCACCATAAAGGCCCCCCTGTGGTAGTAGAAACTAGTAGAAACATCTGATGCATATTCCAGCTCTAGCAAATATTAGCTATAGGACCTTGGGACAGCTAACTTCTCTGAGCCTCAGTGTTCCCATTTGTAAAATGGGACACCACCTCCTCCCTCGTGTGGCTGTTACAATGATTATATGAAATGATACAAATAAAGGACCTGGCACATAGCTAGCACTTCAGATGTTACAATTAATACTATGAGACATAATTATAGTTCATATTTTATAATTTATCAAACTAAAGAGATAAGAAAACAAGGCAAATAATGCTCAGAAATCATTAAATATAATTTGGAAAACTTCTTTTACTAACATCAAAATAAATATGGTTAGAAATAAAAGTGAAACCTTTAAATACCCACATCCTAATTGGGAGGATAGTGAGATGTGAATTTGAGGGTTACACTGCTGGCTTGGAAGATGGGGAGGAGCCAAAGAATGCAGGTGCCCTCTAGAAGCTGGAGAAAGGCAAGAATGGACTCCCCAATGGAGCCTCCAGAAACAAGACAGCTTGACCGACGCCTCCTTTTCAGCTCATTTGAGATTTTTGTTTGCCCAAACTGTCTATATATATAAAAGCCCAGCAACCGAACAGCAGAAAGACCAGAACGACCAGTCCACCAATCACTATGAGGCACACTGACCATCAAGGGGCAGACGCTCAATGCAGGAGCTGCCCCCTGGTGGTCAGTGCACTCCCACAGGGCTGCTCCTGCTGCAGCCACTCAGATGACTGGGATGAGCGGTGCTCCCACAGCGGGAGCAGCTGCTCAGAGGGTGGGTCCGCAGCCGCTCGGCTGACCTGGATGAGCAGTACTCCCACAGCGGGCCCATCCCTGCAGGCCACGCCCCCCACCAATGCATGAATCCTGTGCCTCCCGCCTCTAGTAGGATAATAAATGTGTGCTACTTTAAATTGCTAAGTTTGTGGTTATTTGTTCTAGCAATAAAGGGAAACTAACACACTACTTAAGTGAAGAAAGGAAGATTTGCCCAGAGGGTCAAGACATTTGACCCAAGCTAGAGAAAGCAATAGGTATCAGCGAGCCCAGCATGTTGAAATTATAAGAAAAAGGGCACCAGTTTTATACAGCATGCTTAAAAAAAATGCAAAATTTATAGGTAAAACACATTATGAGTGCCATGTATTTGCTATTATCACCACCATCACCACCACCAAATGCCCCTGACTTTGTATATTTAAGATCATTTTTACATTCATTCACTCACTTATATATTTACTAAGGTTTCCTGTATTTAGTTTCTCAGGAAATGACATCAAGATTCACGGAGTTACCAGGTCATCCTTGATTCCTTCCTAGCTCACACCTCTACTTCCTCCTCCTGGGTTCCTCATCCAAAACAATCAATGACCAAATCTTGTTACTTTTATTTCTAAATTTTCTCTTCAATACCTATAGCCACTCTTCTGTTCAAGCCACCATCATCTTTTCCCAAGTTTACTGAAACACACTCCAACCAGGCACCCTTTCTTCAGCCGTGCAAGCCTCCAACTGTTTTCCATGTACTACAGCCAGAGTGACCTTCACAAACACCCATCTGAGGACATGGTACTTACTCTCCTGCTTAAAACCCCTGATGGCTCTTCCCTGCCTTTAGGATAAAGTCCAAACTCATTAACAAAGCAAATAAAGCCTTACAGGACTCCCTTCCAAACTCATCCCTTGACCCTTACACTTCCACCATATGAACTTCTTACCCTTCAAGCACAAGCTGATCCATCTACATGGAACACTCCCTGCTTCCTCTTCTTTCAGACTCACTGCTACCTATCCTTCAGATTCAGTTCCTTTAAAAGTGTCCCTGAACCCACTCCTCAATTTAGGTTATATAGCGATATATGCTTCAATTCTACTGTACTCTATACTTTTTAAAATAAGGTCCTTGAGGGAGTAACAGTCTCCATTTCTTCTATTTCTATGTAGAAATCAGTGCTGAAATTACTCCTAAATATAATAAATGTTGTAGTTATTACTAAAAGGAATATAAAACAATGATATAAATGTGTGGTATATTCATTTAAGAGAAAAACAGCTTCCAAAGCCAAATAAAGACTTTGAAGAGAAAGAAGATTCTCACAGTTTAATAAAACATCACACATTACTTGCAAAAGATATAAACTGTTCATTTGTTGGGAGTCTTATTTTTTTTATTTGAAATTTTCCTTTCAATGTTTGGCAGAGATTCAACCTGAATAACTTAATTTTATGTTAGACAGAATTATTAATTTGTCATAAAATTTTGTGGGATGCAAAAAATTTTTTAAAGAACTTAAAATCAGTTTGCCATTATATATGACAGACTAAAAGACTTTATGGAAAACAAAAACGCAGAGACACTAATACAAAGACATGGAAAAACAATACTAAGTGTCCATTAACAGGAAACTGCTCAAATAATTTATGGGACATTCATACAGGAATTAGCCACTTGAAAGACTATATGATACAGCTTCCTCTACTAATCTGGAAAGATATTTATTATATCTTATGCAACCAAAAGTATATATAATTATATTATTGAGGTCACAATGTTTTCTAAATTGTGTGTGTGTGTGTGTGTGTGTGTGTAAAAAGAAAAACTTTTTAACATAAACAATTTTTTCACCAGCCAATTTTTTGGGTGAATCTAAAATATTAACAAGTCATTTATCAACGGAAAACAAAAGTCATTATGTTTAAAACTATATAAAGTGAGCCCTTCACCATAGCTAATATTATACTTTCTTACAGAAAAGTTTATGCTGTGTGACAATAGGAAGAAGTCTCTAACAGTCAGCCCTTCAGCAATATCCAGCATATAATGGTCATAATACTGTAAATTCCTATAGAGCTTTCAGCATCAAAGATGAATTGCATTTAGCATATCTGCTACATTTTATTACATTCTTGGAAATTAGTAATTCATTTAGGAAATACATGGTAACTTTCTGTTGAAACAACCTACTTTGTAACAATGTAATAATATAAAAAACCTTTTTGAGTTTTTAAGAGAAACACTAAAGAAATATAATTATAATTATTGTCTGTATCTTGTAAACATTACTTCTGAGGCATATATCTAAGGCAGTTAAATTTCAATTAAAAGTAGGGAAACTGAGACAACTGACAGACTCAAGTTTCCTATTTTCTCAAATCCTATGTACATCACATGGTTCATTTGGTATATAAAGGTATATCTGATAACAAAGTAGAGAAAGCAAAAATAGGAAGTAAAACGTACACAGAGCGGCATATATACACAGACATGTTACTATAAGAAATTACAATATCATAATACTTAGTAACCTTAATTCCTTACTTCCCTCATCAACAGTTAGCTTGAAAAAAAATTTAACAACAATATAAGTAAAGCACATCGTGCCCAGTACATTCTAGGTAATAATGTATTTAACTGAACTTTCTTATCTCCAAATTTAAATTAAGATTTATAGGGGGGAAAAAGATAATGGAGGAGTGCTGTTTAGTAAAAATATAGTGAATAAGCAAAAACTAAATGTTTTTGCAAAAATATAAATTAGGAAACATTATTTCTGAACTGACCAATTCTCCAAACATTACTATAAGTGTTTTAGTAATAGCATGTATATTGTTGACATTATTCTCTTATCACACACTTTGATTTACCATCACAAGTTATTTCTTATTATTTTTTAATTAATGAAGTATCAAAATAAACCCATATAGCAGAAATGAACCCACAAACAACTCTGTGCAGAGAAGTTTGCCTAATGCTGGGAATATAAATGCAAGGGCAGTATGATACAAAAAAGAAGCTAGATGTTTAAGTGAGGCAATCTGGACTGAATTCTGATGGACCTTACTTAGTAGGTTATGTCCCTTCTCTGAGCTTCAGTTTCCTCACCGATAACAAATGAGATAACACCAACTACAGTGCAGGATTACTACGAGGTTTAACAATAATGTAAGTAAAGCACATTGTACTTGGTACATTCCAGGTAATAATGTATTCGATAATCAAGAATGTTTAGTATGTGCCAGATACTACTGAAGTGTCTTGCATGTACTAATCAGTGAATGATAACTATCATACCTCTGCACTGCCTTCACCTCTGCTCCTCTCCGCCCTTTGGGGGAAACCTGAAACATGTAACACAAATTAAACAGCACAGAAATAATGATACCTGTGTGTCAGGCATTGTACTGAACTAGTTGTGTAGACTATTTCATTTAATCCTCAGAACAGCCCTTGCATCAATAAGGGAGGATCTATTGTTAACAGTCTTTTACAGAGTTGGAAATTTAGGCTTAGAAAGATTAAATAACTTGCCTAAATTCACACACATAGTAAAGTCTGATTTCAGAACCCACATACAACTCTGCTAAACTAAAAAGAAACAGTATTACTTTCAATCTCAAAATAGCAGAGACACCTACTATTATTTATGTATTATTATTTGTTATTATTATTATTTTAATCTTCAACCGAGGATATTTTCCAATTGACTTTTAGGGACAGTATAAGAGAGAAGGAAAGACAGAGAGAAACATCGATGTGAGAGAAACACATCGACTGGTTGCCTCCGACATGGGGCCCTGGGGAGGAGCCTACAATCAAAGTACATGCCCTTGAACTGAATCGAACCCAGGACCTTATGGTCTGCAGGCCCATGCTCTAACCACTGAACAAACTGGCTGGGGCAGAGACGTCTACTACTCATTGCACACTGTGGGGTTTTTTCATTCTCACTGGAGGATATGCAGAGAGAGAGAGAGAGAGAGAGAGGGGGGGGAGAGAGAGAGAGAGAGAGAGAGAGAGAGAGAGAGAGAGAGAGAGAGAGACATCAATGGGTTTTGGGGAATAGAACCCAAAACCTAGGTATGTGCCCTGACAGGAATCAGGTATAACCCTTTGGTGTACCTGACTGATGCTCCAACCAACTGAGCCTCCCGGCCAGGGTTGCACCTTGGATTTTAATGAGTTTTTTAAGCAAATGAGTCAGACAGATATGCATCACTATCTACTCAGAAGATTATCACCAGAGTTTCCACTTTTTCATTCAAATCAATCCCAATCTCCTCCCAGAGGGAGTGTGAGCTGGCAAGAATTCCAATTCCTAATCATTTAAACACCAAGAGAAATGATCAGATGACCGTTCAAAAAACTGCTTATCTGGAGACAGTAGTTATTAGCACTCTCCACACAAACAAGCAAAACCCAAACCGACTTAGACGGGGCCTGCAAAAAACAAACATCTCTTCACTTAGTAACGATTCCATCTACTTCTCCACCATGCATCACAGGGGAGCACTCTAAATCCGTATGATTCAATCCCTTGGTATGAAAAGATGAGCAGTTAACCCTCCAAAACTTTCCTCCCATTTCCCAGGCGATCTACAGGCACCCCCACCCACCCACCCACCCACGCAGCCTTGCAAAAAGAGGGGTGCGGGTAGGTAAGCTTCCCGTGATGTCTCCCTGTTCCATCCAGCTGAGAGATGAGGGCCTTGTAGGGACTGCGGGGGACAAATAGGGAAGGGAGTGAAGGGGAAATGACTGCATGGTTCTCTTTGCAAAGCCTGTGACTTCATCAGTTCTTCCAGAGCGTGATGTGGCGGCATCAGGCGACTCTAAATGTGCTAAGCGCTGGGGAATGGGGGTCCCCTAAGATTGCGCCAAGCTCTGACCCCTGTTTAGATTCTAAAGCAGAAGCGGTAGTGGCTCTCCCTGCAGGGCTGGCTCCGAGGTTGAGCTTCGACCTATGAACCAGAAGGTCACCGCTGGATTCCTGGTCAGGGCACAAGCCCAGGTTGCCCGCTCCATCCCCGGTGTGGGGCGAACAGGACGCAGCCGGCCAGTGATTCTTTCTCATCGTGAATGTTTCTATCTCTTCTCCCTCTCCCTTCCTCTCTGAAATCAATAAAAATACATATATTTTAAAAAGTGGCAGCTGCTCCGTACCTCTTCCTCACACTAGAACACCTGTTGACCCTCGGACCGCACCAAAGAAGGCAGGTAAAGGCAGGGCTAACGTCACCTTGACGGCGCCAGGAGCCAATCCGAGCACGCGACTCCCGCAGCCGGCCAATCGCAGAGCGTCTTGGCTTCCCAGTTTAGGGGTCGCATCCTACCCGCCGCTGGAACTAGGCTGAGCGCGGCGGATTCCTCGAGCCCGTAGGCTGAGGCCCGGCAGCCCGGAGCGGGGCGAGTCCAAGTTCGCGCGGAAAAGAGAAGGCGAACAGGGACATACTCACCAGCACCGCCGTAGGAGGGTCACTGCACGCGGCGGGGCGACATCTCGGCTCAATCAGTGCGGCGCCGGCACGCCCCTGACCAACCGCCGCCGCCGCCTGTTTCGAAGGGACCAATCAGAGGGCGGGACGTGGGCGTGGCTGCAGGCCCCGCCCCCAGAGCCCCAGAAGCACGAGACTTGCGCGCGCTTCTGAGTCCGCAAGGGGCGCTTGGAGGCTCACAACC
Organism: Myotis daubentonii; assembly: GCF_963259705.1. Classification (NCBI taxonomy): domain Eukaryota; kingdom Metazoa; phylum Chordata; class Mammalia; order Chiroptera; family Vespertilionidae; genus Myotis; species Myotis daubentonii. The sequence goes on from NC_081841.1 coordinate 16,368,567, forward strand.
TCAGAGTGTATGCCTCTCTTTCGCCCGAAAGACTGGTTGGGTTTGCAGCACAAGTCCCCTGATCTGGCCCCTCGGCGACGGCAGCAGCCCCGCCCACTCGTCCCCATAGGCAGGAGGGTTGAATCAGCCTCCCATCCTGGAATGTCGCCCCGGGTATTGAGGGCGTGGTCCCGAGTTTCCTCCCGTTCAGCGAAGAGCCCCTCCCAACCTTAACTCAACTCCCGATCTGGCTGCACCGAGGGCGCCTTGGTTTCCGGAGAGGAACTGTCACCCGGCAGGAATGGGCGTCCCAGTAGAAACCTTCCAGAGAGAGGCCCCTCTTCTCCCACGGGGAAGGGTGGCAGATGAACAGAAGGAATCCTGTAACTCAGGCCACAACCAAAATCAAAAAGGGGATGTGGGCACTTCCTTCAGAAAACGCAAGAGCCGGGGGAGGAAAGTTAAGCTCAACCCAATGAGATATGCTTACTAGCTCTGAGGGGTGACTTAAAGCAGAGATTGGACTTAATGGGACAATAGGTAGATCTGTCATAACTGTAAATGTGGCTTGTTAATTGCCCAAAAAGAAAAAAGCCAAAAAAAAAAAAAAAAAAAGCAATGGACAAAAACCTGGAGTCCTGGCACTTCTCTGCTTGTTAGTTCAATTTTGTCAAGTCCTGTCACCTTTCTGGGACTCCGTTTCCCTGTCTGCAAAGCGTGGGGATTGACCTGGAATGATAGTCTCTCATGCGTGCATTTATTCATTCACTTGTCAAAAACAATGAGGAAGTGCTCTTGCTTGTTGAAGAGACTAAAATGAAGAAGATAGTTCTGCTTTCCAAGTGCTCAGTGGAAGTCCGGAGGTCTGTGAGAGAAGGAACCCCTAACAACCATGGAGGAGATGGTCAGAGGTTTGAAAGAAGTTGAATTTTGCAGGATGGACAGGAATCTGCCAAGAGGAAGGATAATTGGGAGTAAGGAGTGCTTTCTAGGCAGAACAACAAGGTTCCAGAGATGAGAGGCCCAGGATGTCCTGGGAATAGTCGTCATGAATGACTAAAGTTTGGGAATCAGGGAGACAGATGAGGCTGGAGGAGTAGGCACAGATGAAAGTCCCAGTAAGTGCTAAGGAGTTTAGATTCATACAGGCAACTGGAATTGATTATAAGGAGCGACTGGTAGGAACAGGTTTGTGTTTTAGAAAAAAAAAAAAATCATTTTCTAGGGTTTTTGAAGAAAGGAGTAAGACCGGCAGCAATTCTAAAAACTAAAAGATGACAGTTACCTAAATTAGCTCAGAAGGGATGGTGAGGAAGAAGTGTCTGGAGAAACCAAAGAGGCTGACGTTTCAGCACATGGTTACCAGGTGACAGTGATATCCATCTGAGGAATACAGAGAAAACAACTTTGGGGGAAGAATAATGCAATTTGCTCAGGGGTGTGTTCAGTTTCAAGTATAGAGGAACATGTAAGTAGAGATATTCAGAAGCTAGTTGGAGGGTTAGGTCTGCAGCTGATTGGATTGATTTGTGCAAGAGATACACATTTGAGAAATCAATCCAGCAAATACTATTTGAGCACTTGTTCTTCACCAAACTCACCCTAAGCACAGGGGTCCTGCTCTCACAGAGCTTATCTTTTGAGGTGGGTGGGCGAAGATGGTCATCAAAGGTTGACATATAAGTTTTAATTGAACCTGATGCCCAACAGTTGTCCCAGAGCACTTTGCTGTTCATGATTATTTAAAAATTGATAGATCAATTTTTACAGGACTGTTGTTCAAATCAACCTGTTTTATAGTGTTTCTATTTAAAACCTTCCTCTCTGAAATCAATAAAAATATATGTGGGTTTTTTTTAAAGTATATCTATATATATAAAAGGCTAATATGCAGTGTCCCCTCAGGAGTTCGACTGGGAGACTGGGAGTTCGATCACTCGCTATGATGTGTGCTGACCACGAGGGAAGGGGTGGCACAGAAGGAAGGCCCTGGCCGGCAGCTGGAAGGCCCCAATTGGCCCTGATAGCTGGCCAGGCCTAGGAACCCTACCCATGCACGAAATTTGTGCACTGGGCCTCTAGTTTTGTTATATAGATCTTGTTGGATGAGTCATTAGTTAACAGTTTCATTATTGTTTCTTACATGCAAATAATGTGCCTAAACATTTGAAACTATGCTATATGAGGTATATACATAAATATTCTCTTTCTGTGTCTCTATTCTCTCTCTCTCTCTCTCTCTCTCTCTCTCTCTCTCTCTCTCTCTCTCGCTTTCACACACACCACTTAATATTTCTAAACCATTTACTGAAACTTTGGCAGCAATGTAGTTTATGGTTGCTTACTTTTTATTCTCATTGTTTGTTTGTTTTTTAATAACTTTTCTTCCTTATACAGATATAAGATACTATAGGCCCAATGCACAAAATTCGTACAAGAGTAGGCCTTCCTTCCCCGGCTGCCGGCACCGACTTTCCTCTGGCACCTGGGACCCAGGTTTCCCTTGCAGCCCTAGCTTAGTCCGGAAGGACATCCAGAAGGACGTCTGGTCTAATTAGCATATTATGCTTTTATTATTATAGATTATGTTGGAAAGTGAATCCATAGCCAGTATATGCAAGTCGCTTCTCTCTAAGCCCATCTTCTCATTAAATGTGGGGATTGGATGAGGAGTTCTTTGATTGTTGTTGCTTTTCATATCTTATAAAAAAGAAAAACTGTTCTTCTTGTTGCTTTCCCAACCTCACTTTTTCATTAATTCCCAGTTAGTAACCCACTCCCTATGTGCACTCACCATCTTACCTACCTTGATTTAAACACTGCAATTAGTAATTGAGGGTTCCACTTAATGAGCTTGCAATCTACTTTCATGTGTAGATTTTCTAATTGGTGGTTAAGTTAATAGCCATATTTCAGAGATTCTCACTTTACTTGAAATTGACATAGTTGTCCTAACATGCAGAATAAGTTTTGCAGTTTGCTTCCAACAGATGACAAAGTCTATCAGTTCTGTCTTTCCCAGAATTGTGAAGATGTACCCCACTTTAATAAGTATTGGGCTTGGAAATCTACATTTTAAGTTATTACATTAGGAATAATAATTCATCTGACTAAACCTCTCTACAGAATACAGTAGAGACTCTCTCATATATCCTGTGGATATTGAAATATGATTTGGCTCTTTCACAGCCCTACAGGAATGCTCCATTGTTTAAAATATACCATAGCTGGAGATTTTTTATTTTTGCTTTTGGTTTATTAGTTGTTTTGTTCTGCCTTTTGTGGTTGCTGTTGCTGTTTTTAATGCTTTTACAGTACTGAATGTCAATCTATGGATTGTGCATTGGGTAATATACTAGATGAAGTTTGGGGGCAATAGAAATCTTGATTAATGCACAATTAAGCTACTCATTCGGCAGATAATCTGCTGAGAACCAGCTACATTAAAAACAATACTAAGCTCTATCTTAAAAGAATGTTACCAATTTACATTGACAAATATAAATAAGTAATTCAATTATATACAATTTTATGTAACCGTTGTTATTAATACTAAAATATTAGGTATGTGGTGGGTTGAATAGTACCCCCTCCAAAATTCATGTTCACTTGGAACTTCAGCATGTGACCTTATTGGGAAATAAGATCTTTGCAGATATAATTAAAGGATTCAGATGAGATAATATTGGACTAGGGTGGGCCCTAAATCCAACAAGAGTGTCCCTTTATGAGATAAGAATTTTTTAGTTATATATGATAGGAAAACATTCTCAAATTCACTTATGGAAAAGGGGAATAATTGGCTCATGTAATTGAAATCGCTGGATAGAACTCTCTAGCTTTAGGCAAAGCTCAACCTAAGATTTCGAATCATGTAACCAGAACGCAGCCTCAAATGGCTCTGCTGTTTATATTGGCTTTATGCTCAGATTTCCTCTGGCTACAAAGATGGCTTCCGGCAGTTCAAGTTCTACATTCTCTTAGGTTCAAGTCTAACCAAAAAATGTGAGGTACTTCAAAGAGAGGACATTTAACACAGGAACTTGGTTTCAGAAGAGATGAAAGCACTGAGACAATAAACAGGAGCAGATGAGACAACTCGGAGATGAGCAACATGAGGAAGCCACTACACTTCTAGGGCTTAGCAATCCAGAGGCTGCGGCATCAGCAATAGGGTAGGGCTTGCCCAAAAGAAGAGTCGGTCATTACCAGAGATGCCATGTGGGGCAGAGAGAACGAGGATACCCTGGATTTTCCCTTTCTGTCCTTTAATCTCCCACCAATGCCTTCCATTGACTGAACCTAACCACACCTAGCTGACAGAGTGGGGGCGGAGGGGGGGGCGTGGCTATAAAATGCAGGCAGGGTTAGCCCTCCTCCCACCCCAATACAAGCAGAGGGAAGGGGAGGGATGATCTGAATACAAATAGGATATATTATTTAGGATTTTGTTGTGATAATGCTATATAATAAACAACTCTCAGTGGCTTATAATAATAAACATTGATTGTTCTTGCTTGTGGATCTATAAGTTAGCTCACAGTGGAGGGGAAGGGCACGGCTTTAAGCTGTATGTTGGGTTTAAGTCTCTTCCTTCTGTCTCTCATTCTGGGACTTGCAGTCATCCAGGGCATCCTCTTCTCGTGGCAGATGGCAAAGTGCAAGAGCACAGGTAAAAACATGTGATGTCCTTGAGGCCTCAGTTCAGAACTGGCATACTGTCCCTTCCACCCACATTCCACAGCCCGAAGCAAGTCACATGGACAAGCCCAACATCTATGGGCTGGGACCAATATGCTGCTTACTCTTATGAGAGGCAGCACAAATCACCAGGCAAAGGCGCCCGGGAATGTAATTCCATTGCAGAAAAAGAGTAAAGAATTTGGAACAACACACACAAATAAATGATCAATACTGCCTACCTCCTACATCTACTCCAAGCAAAGTATCTCATTTGCTCTGAATGGGTCACCTGCCCCAGGGCTGAAAGTACTAGCCCTCTAATGACATAGTTGGTTCCTCTGGTAGTCAGCTCCCATCCAAAAGCAGGTAGAGTTCCACAAACAGTTATTCTATTAGCATAAACACAGATATAGTCAAAAAGAGCTTGTTATGAATAATGAAAGATGGTCCTATCCACTTAGGAAATTCCAAGGGTTTTAGATGCTCCATGTCAGAAACTGGGGGCAAAGACCAAAAATATATTTCTTATTGTATCACAATCAGTTTTCCCCACGAGAAGCATTATTATTTGCTCTTATAAGGTCTTGACCGCTTGAATAAACCCAGACAAATAGGATCAACTCCTTGCTCTGTATGTCCACAGTGGCCCCGCAGTTCCAGCTCATTTCCCACCACTTTCCCCACAGATGCCTCGTGACCTGGACACCACACTCAGTTCCTCAAATGAGATCTACTCCTTCAGGCATTCCGGAAGTTTAATTCTCTGTTTTAAATGTCCTTTCTCCCCTGGTGGGCTTGCAACTTCCCACTTACTCTTCACTCATCAGCTAAACCTCCTTAGGTGGCAGGTGCTGATGCCTTCATTTTGCAATGGTAAGACTGAGGCTTGGAAAGGGACTGTGCACCCTATCTCTCCCTCCCCTAGATCACTTGTGGTCTTTTAATTAACATCTGGACAACTCCCGGCCTCCCTCCTTTTGCTCCTGCCCCTCCTCCCACCCCCCTTTTCACTTTAAATACCCTTCCCTCTCACTTTGACTCATACAAGACCTGGCCATCCTTCGAAGCCCAGGGAAGCGCCACCTCTTCCAGGTGACTTTCCCAGTTGAGTCCATACAACATTCCTCTGTGCTTCTCTGTAAGCCCCTCCAGGCAATCACTGTGTCTTAGTCATCTTTGGACTCCCCCATGGAGTTCAGCGAAAGAATCTTGTACTTAGTGAGGATTCAAGTTGTTGTTGTTGTAGCAGATGGAACCCAACTGACGGAACCCCAACTCACTCCCTTTTCCTCTGACCGGCTATGTTTAGGACGTCAGGGTCGCCCTAGTATTGTAATACAAAAAGAAGACCTTTTCTTGCTCAGCAAGCTCCATTTTGGCTGACTTCAGGAGAAAGGGAGATATAAGCCCATTACTTATAGAAGGTGTTTTATTGTATTCACCAAAGGATAATGGGAGGGAGAATGCAACAGTATAACAATGAAGGAAGGAAATGAACTAATTCCTGCTTTGGGGGGAAGTATACAATAGCTGTGCACCAGGCTGAAGGAGTGTTTTCCAAAAGCAAACAAAACAAAATGATTAATTATATGCACTGAAACCCACAGTGAGCACTTTCAATAGAGAAAAGGGCTGTCCCATCACTGGAGCTCTCTGCATACTCTGAATTTGTAAATGCTGCCTCAAGACTCCGACTACAGGAAGCAGTCCCCCTAAAAGCATAACTAATATGCTTGGGGAATATTTTATATGATGATCATTTTTCTGCATATTATTCTCTTTGAACTTCAAAGAAAATGAAATGATCAGAGGGCTACTACAAATGAATGAATATTCACCAGGGATGAAAAACTGTAGCATTAGTATTGTGAGAGTTTATCCTTTTGTAGTTACCCCCTTGGGCTCAATAGGATGTCATTCATCATTTAAAGAAATAAGAGTTTGTGTATTTTTTCAATTTCTGTTCTCAAATAAAAGCCTGTTGCTATTATGTTCAGTTTATTGCCAAAAGTGCACACAACTGTTTAATAAAATATATGCAATAAGGGAAGATGAAGAGCAAACTGAGATTTTTCGCTATTTCAACAAATAGAATTGAAGTAAGGATTTAGTTAGGCAAACAGGGCATGCCAATTAGAAGAAAAGATTCCCTGAAGCCATGTAAAATACAAGTAGAGAAAGTCATTCTACCTAGCCCCGTATTTACAATTGTGGAAGTTATATAATTACTGCATAAATATTCGTCAAAATTCTTGTGTGAAACCAGGCACAAATGAAATGAAGGAGAAGTTTCACATCATCGGCTTTATGATAGGAGGAAAACAGAGGGCCGGCCCCGCCCCTGGGTGCTCCTCACTGCACATCCCAGATCTCGCAGAGAAGGGGCGTGAACTTGTGGTCATTGACGCGCCAGGACATCAGCATCTCCGCGTGGTGGTGGTTGAATGTCCGCAACTCCGTCAGGCGGCCCAGGAGACAGGCGAAATGCTGGGGGTTCTCAGGCTGATGGATCTTGCACAGCTTCTGCAGCACGTCAAGCAGCGGTTCCTGAAGCTTCTCTACGGCCTCTCTGTCCTTTATGTATTGTCTGTCTGTTTTGAAGTTTGACATAAAACAACAAAGTTAAAAAGTGGAAGGTTTGCCCTAACCGGTTTGGCTCAGTGGATAGAGCGTCGGCCTGCGGACTGAAGGGTCCCAGGTTCAATTCCAGTCAAGGGTATGTACCTTGGTTGCACGCACATCCCCAGTAGGAGGTGTGCAGGAGGCAGCTGATCGATGTTTCTCTCTCATCAATGTTTCTAACTCTCTATCCCTCTCCCTTCCTCTCTGTAAAAAATCAATAAAATATTAAAAAAAATAAAATTAAAAAGTGGAAGGTTTGGCATAATTATATTAAGGCTAACCTTTAGAATATATATATATGAAAGGAGAGAGAGAGATAGAAACATCAATAATGAGAGAGAATCATTTAGCGGCTGCCTCCTGCATGCCCCACACTGGGGATCAAGCCTGCAATCCGGGCATGTGCCCTGACCAGGAATTGAACCGTGACCTCTTGGTTCCTAGGCGACACTCAACCGCTGAGCCATGCTGGCCAGGCAAGGCTAACCTTTTTGAAGTGTAACTCACACATGTTGTACAGTTGAAATGTACAAATGAAGTGTTCAACTTGATGAATTTTCATACACTCACTACATGTACTCATATAATCACAACTATATCAAGATATAGAATATTTACAGGCCTCCCTAAATTCCCCTTTCAATTAATGCCCCCAAATTAGCATGTATGGTGAACATAAGTATCATTTCTGGTGGGTATAACCCAAGGACTGGAACTTGGAATGTAGGGTTTATACACGTAACACTTTAGTACAGGGGTGGGCAAACGTTTTGACTCGAGGGCCACAATGGGTTCTTAAACTGGACCGGAGGGCCGGAACAAAAGCATGGATGGAGTGTTTGTGTGAACTAATATAAATTCAAAGTAAACATCATTACATAAAAGGGTACGGTCTTTTTTTTTTTTTAGTTTTATTCATTTCAAACTGGCTGGATCTGGCCCGTGGGCCGTAGTTTGCCCACGGCTGCTTTAGTAGATACTGCCAAAATGTTTTTCTTCTTGCCCAGCCGACGTAGCTTAGTGGCTGGACATCAACCTATGAACCAGGAGGTCACGGTTCAATTCCTTGTCAGGGAACATGCCCGTGTTGTGGGCTCATTTCCCAGTATGGGGTATGCAGGAGGCAGCTGATCAATGATTCTCTCTCATCATTGATATTTCTATCTCTCTCCCTCTCTCTTTCTCTCTGAAATCAATAAAAAATATAAATCAATAAAAGAAGAAATGTTTTTCTTCTTTTTAATTATAATTTGTTATGGTACAACAAAGTAACAACTAGCTTCTGACTTAATTAATATCATATATAAAATGGTTTCAGGTCACAAATTCTGAATGTGGCATCACTTACTCCCAAATAAATAAGCAAAAAATAGAAAAATGCATATACAGAGGCATTCATTTCAACATTGTTTAGAACAACAAAAAATTGGAAGTATTCTGAATGTCCAAACATATGGTAAAAATTAAGTAAATTATTGGTCATCGATTCAATGGAATATGACACATGCATTACAATAAACCTTTACAGTATAATTTTTTTTTAATGACATAGGGAAAGTTGTTTGAAGAAAAGTACTTTAAAACAAGACATTATGGTGTGGCTCAATTGGTTGGAGTGTCTTCCCATGCACCTAAAGGTTGTGGGTTCAATACCTGGTCAGGGCACATACCTAAGTTGCAGGTTCGATCCCCAGTGGGGGCCTGTGTGGGAGGCAACTGATCAATGTTTCTCTCATACATCAATGTCTCTCTCTCTTTTCTCCCTCTCTCTCTCTCTCTCTTTCTCTCTTTCCCCCACTTCCCCTATCTCTAAAAATCTGTAAAACATACACTCAGGTGAGGATTAAAAAAATAAAATAGCCCAGCTGGTATGGCTTAGTGGCTGAGTGCCAATCCATGAACCAAGAAGTCACTGGTTCAATTCCCCATCAGGGCACACGCTCAGGTTGCAGGGGGGGGGGGGGGGGGGGATGGGAATTGCAGAAAGCAGCTGATCAATGATGTTTCTCTCTTATCAATGTTTCTCTCTCTCCCTCTCTCTTCAAAAATCAATTAAAACATATATTTTTTAAAAAACTAAGCTGAAACTGGTTTGGCTCTGTGGATAGAGCGTCGGTCTGTGGACTGAAGGGTCCCAGGTTCAATTCTGGTCAAGGGCATGTACCTGGGTTGCGGGCACATCCCCAGTGGGAGATGTGCGGGAGGCAGCTGATCGATGTTTCTATCTCTCTCCCTGCCTCTCTGTAAAAAATCAATAAAATATATTTTTTAAAAAACTAAGATAGGTGTGACATGGGCTAAAAATAAATGAATAAAATAAAATTTAAAAGACAGTATGCTTTCTATTATGTTAAAAAGTATGTGCATAATTTCATTTAGGCTCCTGTTTAATAACCCCTGAAAAAACCTTACTTGACCACTAATTAAAATAACATTCTACTGCCACTTTCTCTCCTTATAGTCTCATCTTTATATTGTTGTAGCACTTGCCACCTCAATAATCACTACAAATTATTTTTATTTGTTGTTTTTCTTACCTTACTAGAATGTAGTAAGCTCCATGCAGCTGTGGCCTGCCTGTTTCTTTACCTCTTTATTCCCCAATGTTTAGAACCATGTTTAGCATATAGTAGGTATTAAAAATGCATTTACTGAATGAAAGTGAAGTTTAGAAGAAAGGCTGAGAAGAAATACACTCAAATGTTAACATGATTCAGTTTGAAGCAGTGGGATTATAGGTCTTTTAATTTTTTTTCTGTTTCTGTGTTTCTCAGATTTTCTTTAATAAACGTTATTATGATTATACTGGAAAAATGAACAAATAGCATAAAAATTAAAATCTAACATCAAAATTACCTGGAGAGAGAATAACAATTGCTGTAAGCAGAGCATACTCTTCTTGCGTCATTTTCAATTCTGCCACACTTTTGTAAAAACTAAACATCGGTGTTATGTATTCATCAGAAATACCTGTGGAGGAAATGTGAAAAATTGCAGAGGCATGGTAAAGTTGCTAAATACCTAAAATGGTAAAATTACAAACACATCACATATACACACACATATGTGAATATTTGCACCCATATCCACATGTTTAAATAATGTCAATATATATTATATGTTCCAGCCAAAGGCCGGGCAAAGGTCAGCTAACAAAATCCTCAAAATAAGAATGAATCAATGATTGGTGAGTCTTTAATTTTGGTAGTGCCTTTGTTTTAGTCACTACTGTCTGACAATAAATGATAACGTTCCTGACTTGCCAAAAGAATCTTCTAACGTCACCCATTTTCCAGATGGGGTTTGCTCATCTTTTTCATATTAATATCTATAATCAAGGCATAGATAGCATCTTAAATAACCGCCCCCCCCAGCCCCCCCAATTATTGTTCTTCAGCCCGGAAGTGTAAACAGCTTCACTTAATAATGTTTAGAGTTCTTATCAGAGGCCTGATATCTCTCTGAATTACCAAACCTGTTCATCCATCACCTACTAGGCATTGGTGCTTGGCTATTCTCTGCAAACTCAACATGTCCAAGATTAAGACACCATGAACGAGATGAAACTCTTCCTCTTCCTGCAAACCCAGCTCATTCCTACTGTTCCCACTCTCAGTGATTGCTACCCTCACCACCCCGAAGCCCCACCTGACACTGAGATTCAGCCTCCCTCTCATGTGGTCAGGGCCGTCTCCTGTGGTTAGACCTGCTACCTCTCACTGAGCGGCTCCCTCCCCTCTCCACTGCACCTGGAATTAACTTGGTTTAAGTCTTTATCCTCTTCATCTGGAGCACTGCAATGGCCGCCTCACTGGTCTTCCTGTCTTCAGTTTAATCTCCTTCTACCCATCTCAGAATTACCTTTCCAAAATTCAAATCACACCCTGACTCCCCACTTCCTACAAACCTTCAAAAATTCTCCATGGCTTTTGGCATAAATGTTCTCCCTTTTAACATAGGAAACTCCAGGACCTGTCCCCTGCCTACCCCACCACCCACTACTCGCCACATGAGAATCATAGGAATTCACAATTATTTAGTGCACTGTTCCAAACACTTCTTATGCTATAGCTCATTTAATCTTTCTAACATACCATGAGATAGGTACAGAGAGGTTATATAACTTGCCCAAAGACACAGCTGGTGAGAGCCAGGATTCAAACCAAAACTAGCAGGCTCTAGAGTCCTGGCTCGTAGCTGTGACTAAGCTGCACAACCTTCCCATTATACCTCACGGCCTTTACTCCAGCCATTGCAGTTCCTAAACAGTTCCCATTGCCCAGCTTTTTAAAAATTAATCCTCACCTGAGGATATGTTTTTGTTGAATTTTGAGAGAGAGGAAGGGAGAGAGCGAGAGCAAGAGCGAGAGAGAAACATCAATGTGGGAAAAACATTGATAGGTTGCCTCCCATAACTTGCCCTGACTGGGATCGACTCACAACCCAGATATGTGCCCTGCCCTGGAATCAAATCCAGAACCTTTTGGTGTATGGGACGACACTTGAACCAACTGACCACCTGGCCAGGGCACATTACCCAGGTTTCATACATGTTGTTCTCTCTACTTGAAATGTCCTCCTTCTTTCTTTATCGAGCTTGCCCCACTTTGTAAGTTAAGGCTCTTTTGTGTTACTCCCTCCACTGAGCCAACAAATACTAGTTTGGTGCCGGTTCTGTGCACAGATCCACTCCAGAAGAGCTTTGACAGTGGAATGTGGAGACAGGAAAAAAAAAGACTATGATGTGGCCTATGGATGAACTGAGAGGAACATGAGTTCCCAGGATTGGGCCACCCTACGCCACTCTATTCCATCCCACACCAGACCTAAAGCCATAGAGCTCTGGAGAGCCAAACCAGGACAAAACTGGATTCCAGATTCTAGAACATGTAAGTATCATCTGATATTACACTTCACAGAATCAGAAAGTCTAACTCCTGACCTCTAGAAGAATCGAAAGAAGCATCGCAGACCAAATCCTTGGTCTGTCTCTTTAGTCAAAATACCACGCTTTTCTCCCCTTTGACTTTTGATTCTTGAAACGATTCCCGTGGGTTCTCTTAACAATAGTGTTGTTGTGGAGAACCTTGGGGACTGCATCCTGTGGAAGACTGCCCTCCAGCCAGCTGTTTCCGGTTGAACTGAATGTCCAGGACCAAACTAGATAGAACTTAAAATGCAGAGGGTTGGAGTGTGAGCGAGCCTGGGAGTATCAGTCCTGGCTTCCAACAAACAGTGGTTAAGAGGTAGTAACCAGTTCTGAGTTTGAAATCTGACCTATGACTTGGTCTTGGGCACATTACTTAAACTCTTTCAGCCTCAGTTTCCTCATCTGTGAAATGTGAATTATAACAATAGTAGCATATGAGATAATATATGTAGAGTGCCTGGCTAAGAGTAAAACCTGCATAAATATTACAGCCAATAATTATTATAAGAGCTATTATTATTGTTATTCAGGAGAATTGGATGAATGCATTAGTTCCATCTTAGTATCAATTCATCGTAATCTTAGGTTAAGCTCATATACCTTTGTGTATGCAAAGCTGTGTGTGTTTTTTTGTTGTTGCTGTTGTTTTGTTTTTAATAATTCTTTATTGTTGAAAGTATTACATATGTCCCCTTTTTTCTCTCATTGACCCCCTCCAGTTTGCCCCCACCCCCCACCCTCCATCCCAGGCCCTCACCACCCCATTGTCTGTGTCCATGTACCATGCATATAGGCATACAAGGTCCTTGGTTGATTACCTCTCACCCACCCACCCTCCCCCACCTTAAGGCAAAGATATGTTTTTGTTTTGCTTTTATAGTCTGCTGTTTCCTAGGGATGAATACAAATTGGCTGATCAGTGATTTGCTTCAGCATTTTTCTAGATAGTAAATTTTCTTGGTAGGGTTGTCCTTTTACACCTTCAAACAATGCCAGTCTTTGGCACTTGGGGACACCTATTAGTTGTGGTTATCTAAAATAATAACTCATGACTGTGCCATTATTTTACATAGTCCATGAAAATTTGGGAGTAATATTAAAGGCAGCTGATTTTAAAATATTTAATTTTTAGAAATTGTCTTTGACTACCTAATTTTTTATTTTATTTGTCTTTCCAAATCCCCACTTACTTTCCAAACATGTTACCTCTGTCACAGTGTAACAGAATCTAATTGAAGTTGATAATTTTAGAAAAATAGGTTAAAATGTATATTACGATTTCTCACTGGTACATGTTTTAAAGGAAAAAAGTGAACATAGAGAAGATTTAGAAAAACATAATAGAAGGGTTTTTAAAAATTATTTTCCTACAGGATGGATCAAGTAGAAATCTGCTTTTGAATTAGAATCAATAATCAGAATTAAGCCCTGGCTGGGGAGCTCAGTTGGTTAGTGTTGTCCCAATATACCAAGGTTGTGGGTTTGTTTCCTGGTGGGCACATTTAAGAATCAACCAATGAATGCATTAATAAGTGGAACAACAAATCGATGTCTCTCTCCCCCCCCTTTCTCTCTCTCTCTCTCTCTCTCTCTCTCTCTCTCTCTCTCTCTCTCTCTCAAATAAATAAAATATAATCAGAATTAACCACAACAGCATGAACAAAGAAGTGTTTTAAGTCTCTATGAACAGCAATTTCTCATGTAAAAATGTAATAATAACATCTTCCTGAAGGGGCAGTCTTTTCCCATTTTCCTGCTTCCTCCTTCCTGGAGACTTGCTTAAGGTTTGCTTCAATTGGGCCCTTTATGCCCAATTTGCTGATTTTTGGTCACAAGGGGGCACTATTTTCTAATGTAAACATAAAGACTACTACGAAAAGTCCAAAGTTGTAAAAGACCATTTATATTTCTGTTCCTCTGTTTCTTCTTTTCCTTTCTTTATCCAATGTTTTGTTGTTTCATTTTTATTTTTAAGAGGTCTGTGATTGATATATTAACTGGTCAATGATAAGAAATATTCTTTGAAAGAATAACTACTTGATAGAATCAACACTATGCTGTTGTAAGTTACTTTAAATGTAATTGGCTTTTATTTCCTAATTAACTTTCTAGTTTTCATTGGAGATAAAAATAGAGCAGAGGTAGGTGTGTGTGTGTGTGTGTGTGTGTGTGTGTGTGTGTGTGTGTGTTTGCACAAATGTGCATTTTATACAAGGGATCCTTGTTAGGCTAGGATGCCCCATCCAGGTTTCAAGGTCAAATGCAAATTTTGTTCTCTCTCAGGAGCTTCCTCTGTCACCGTGTATCAGAATTAGTTGCTCCCTTCTCTATGTTCAATTCTATTGCACTTGTCACAACTCATTTCTTTCCATCCCATTAGAATGTGAAATACCATATAAATGTTATGAGAGTAGGAACCAACTATTCTCAGTGCCTGGCACACTGCCTGGCCAGTAAAGCGTGCTCCACAGATGCTTCTTGCTCATCTCTGTATCCTTAGTAACCAGCGTGCTGCTGAGACATGGCAGGAGATTAATAAATGCATATTAAATTAGGCAATATTACATTTTGCTAGTTCTTATGATGAAGGTGACATAGTTATGAGATGTGATGGGGGAAAGGATGCTATTAAGACAATGGAAACATTCTCATGATGCTAAGAGAATGGACTCTAGCCTACAGCTAACTTGTACTCAGCGTCATTTGTGCCACAGTGTTGGTCTTAGTAAAAGCCTGCCAACAGCTCTAGCTGGTTTGGCTCAGTGGATAAAGCATCAGCCTGTGGACTGAAAGGTGCTGGGTTCAATTCCGGTCAAGGGCACATACCTGGGTTGCAGACTTGACCCCTTGGCCCTACTCGGGGCATGTGCAGGAGGCAACCAATTGATGTGTCTCTCTCACATTGATGTTTCTCTCTCTCTGTCTCTCCCTGGTCCACTCTCTCTAAAAATCAATGGGAAAATATCCTCAGGTGAGGATTAACAATAAGAAAATATTTAATAAATAACACACCTCCCATTAGTCCTAGTGGCTAAAAGTTATCTGGCCAATTAGACCTTACCAGTGCTTAGGAATTGAGAGGGTTTGGACTATCAAGTCCCAGGTTCATCCCAATAAAATTCACCAATTTTTGAACAACTAATATGTGCCAGGTGCTGTGATAGTGCTGGGAATGATCCTCAAGCAGTTGACAGATTAATGCAAGAGGCAGATACATAAATAAACATATAATGTCCAAAATGGGACAAATATAAAAGGCTCATGGGTACAGCTGAGGGCTAATGAGAATATGAACACATGCAATACTTCGATCATTTCTCTTATTTTGAGAAAACTTGCTTCCTACAATTTGAGCCCCAAATTTGTCCATGCCAAAATTATTACATGACCATTTTGAAAAGCAAAATGAGAGCTGTTACCTATTTGAAACTTTGTGTAAGCATTTCCTTTTCTTATAAATATTCTATCATTGTTTCTTTATATTTCTAACCTTTATTTCAAAGATAGTATTGGAACCAATAGTTTACATCTACTTCTTTAGAAAATATAGTTCTTATCATTGTTTTCATTTGTTTCCAAGTCTAAAGCAGTGAAGTCATAGGTATTTAAAGAGCAGAAAAATAAACATAGTATACTACATACAGTATACTTTATTAAGCTACTATAAACTAGCTACAACTTTATCACTCTAGTAAGAATTTCTCCTTTCTCTGATCTCACCACCTCCATTCATTTTATTAATTACTTAAAAAATATTTAAAAGTGCTGGCTGTGCTTATACTTTATCTCTAACCAAAGGGCAAGAACCATATCTTACCAGTCTTTATATTCCCTACCAGCTGATAGTTGGCAAATGTAAGATCTTAGCAAGTAACAGGTGCATAGTAGAAAAAGGCTGCTGGGCTTTGACTAGAACAGCTGTGTTCATCTCATGGCACTTTGCTGATTAACTATATGACCTTGGGCAGGCCATCTAGCCTCTCCAAGCCCATTCTGCCATCTATAAAATAGTGGCATAGCACCCCTTCAGGGGTGACTGGGGATACTAACAGAATGAAATATGTAAAAACCATTGCAAAATCACAACATATACTGTCATCCTGATAAACACTTAATTGAATATTTCATATCTGTCTGTTAGAGAGATCCAAAAAGGCCACAAAATACTATGAATTTCAGAGGTTAGTTATATGTGTAATTAACAGAACAAGTTTCTTTGGTTTGTGAGACGTTGTTGCTAATTTCTTTGCTGTTAAAATATAAATTCTTTCAGTGTTAGCAAGCCTATTTCAATCCTAATATCATATTTAATGGTATTATATGATTATTCCTATTTTTAATAAAACTGCCATCTTAAAAACCTAATTTTCATACAACTACATTGGGAATAAAAATGCTGATGCAGTAGAATTATGTAGAAACAACTTAACCACAGGTTGTGTCAGATATATGCTCTGAAGCCTCAGTTAACATAAATAAACACTATAACCCTCATTAAATAAATGTATCTGAGGAGACCGTATGTTTGTTCTTAGAATTGGGATGTAATAATAGCAAAGAAAGGTATATGAACTTGGAGAACAAGAAAAGAAATCTCACATTATATTCTTTAAAGAGTTGTGTAGGCATAAACAGGGTAACAGACATTGTTACTGTGGAATTCAAAGTACAATACAAATATGACTGTGTTATATTTGCATAAGAATGAAAAGTTATTTTGAAAGGTCACCTGGCAAGATCAGGTTTTTATGTGGTGTGTAGAAGAGGCAATGTTCTGAAAATCCACTGGGAGAAGCAAATTCATAAATATGAATAAATAGAAACATCATGATAGATAATAAAATGCTAATCAGCATGCGAATTTGGATGCTTTTTATTTTCCCAATACGTGGTCAAATTATGGGTAAAGTATCTTATGAATTAGAGGCATGCATCTTTATTTATAGAGACCACAGACTGGAAAACTTTTTTTTTTCCTGTTAATCCTCACCAGAGGATATTTTTTCCATTGCTTTTCAGAGACAGTGGAAGGGAGGGAGAGTGGGAGAGAGACAGAGACACATCCATGTGAGAGAGACACATTGATTGGTTGCCTCCCGCATGTGCTCTGACCAGGGGATGGGGAGCAAGCTTGCAACCCAGGCACATGCCCTTGGGAATCAAACCCGCAACCCTTCAGTGCATGGTCCAATGCTCTAACCACTTAGTAACACCAGCCAGAACTGGAAAACTTCATTTTTGAACCTTTCAACACTTGCAGATTTAAGTTCTGAAATTTATGTTATCAAGCAAGAATTTTTTATTACATATTTTTAGCCTGCAAGACCCTCACCATTTCTCACCTAGTTGCAGCATTGGTCTCTCCCAGGTTTCTCTGCTTCTGTCTGTCTCTCTAACCCTTCCTTCATAATTCTGACAGAAAGATCATTCTACAGTACCTCTACGGTCATGTCATATCTGGTGAGAATATTACAAAGGCACCCCATGATATAGTAACTAAATTAAACCACTTTCCTGGCATTCAGTGTCTTTTAGTATCTAACACTTACTACAATGTCAGCTTTACAAATATTATTTTCTAATAATATTAAAGGACTTGTGAGTCCTATACATGGTTAATCTCTCATTCCTTCACATCTTTGCACTTTCTATGTTATCCTTTATATGCTAATATGCTAAGTGCCTGGTTGTCCGGTCGTCTGTTCAACCAATCAAAGCATAATATGCTAATGATATGCTAAGGCCGTTCAACCGCTCACTATGAAGTGCACTGACCACAGGGGGCAGACTCTCTGACTGGTAGGTTAGCTTGCTGATGGGGTCTGGCTGATCGGGATTGAATGAGATGGGCCAGACAAGCCCTGGAGCCCTCCCACAGTCCCTCCCCAGCTGGCCAACCTCCACATCCCTCCCAGGCCCCGACTGTGCACCAGTGGGGTCCCTCAGCCTAGCCCGCACCCTCTCACAATCCGGGATCCCTTGGGGGATGTTGGAGAGCTGAGTTTGGCCCGATCCTGCTCAACACAGGAGCTGTCCCCTGGTGGTCAGTGTACTCCCACAGGGGGAGTGCCACTCAGCCAGAGCCAGGCTCACAGCTGGCAAGTGCAGCGGTGGTGGTAGGAGTCTCTCCCACCTCCGCGGCAGTGCTAAGAATGTCCAACTGACAGCTTAGGCCCTGGGGGAGCGGGCCTAAGCCGTCAGTCAGACATCCCCTGAGGGGTCCCGGACTGTGAGAGGGTGCAGACCAGGCTGAGGGACCTCCCCAACTCCCCCCCACCGCCCGCCGAGTGCATGAATTTCATGCATGGGGCCTCTAGTTACCTTATAATGCTATATATCTTAGAATGCCTTTCTCAGACTTTTGTGGCTTGAGAAGTTTCTAATCATCCTCCAAGATTCAACTATCAACTTTGCAAGCCTTTCTAACTTGCCAGAAGACTCACAGGAAGGCAGGGATTGTCACAAGGCTGAACCAAGTGCCTAGAATTAGATGCAATTTGGGTTCCTGAGTCTGGGGCAGGACTGGACCTGTTGGGATGAGTGAAATGGTTCTATATTCAGGGGAAAAACCATCTGAAAAGAAAATAAATGGACTAGACTCACAGTTTCAGATAATAAACCATCCATCCATCCATCCATCCACTTATTTATTTCACAGATGTTTGTTGAGCACCCACTCCAAGCCAGGCATGCACTAGGTACCTGGGTTAAAATATGAAGTCAAAAAGAGGCAGCCCCGCCCTACAGAGTTTTTAATATCAAATCAAGGTCATTTGTAGAACAAATTATTAAAGTTATCCATGATTTCAAAGAGATCAAACTAGTTATGGGGTCTATTTCAATATTTTTAACAAATTAGAAACATTGATGAGAGAGAAACATCGATCAGCTGTCTCCTGCACACCCTCTACTGGGGATGTGCCTGCAACCAAGGTACATGCCCTTGACTGGAATCAAACCTGGGACCCTTCAGTCTGCAGGCCGAGGCTCTATCCACTGAGCCAATCTGGATAGGGCACCACTGTCTCTTGATGTATAAACTAAGAACACATCAACCGGAGTAAGATTCTTTGATAATTGGAGACATATGTGTAAAATTAAAAATACTTTACCATATGAGTCATCATCTGTTTTTACTTTATTAGTTTTTAAAAAGCTAGATTTGACTCATGTGTTTTCCTAAACAGAGCACTGTCACGGTGAATGGACACCAGGACCAAACAGCCGGCCAGGTAAGCTGGAGAGGCATCTTCCATCACAGGCCGCAGCCACAACAACTTTCCGCAGAGAGAGAACCACCGATTTACATTCAATAGCCTGAACTATGAAAATTCAGCAGCCTGCAGTTCATCCTTCCCAAGATAACTGTCAATTACTCATTGCAACTTTAAAATAAAGATATTTGCCCATTAATTAATAATTACTTATTTCCTCCTTCTAATCAATGGGCATAAAGTTTCCGTTAAGCAAGATGAGTAAGTCCCAGAGATCTGCCGTTCAACATTGCACCTACAGTCAACAATACCACTTAAATAGTTGTTAAAAGGGTATATTTCAGCCCTGGTTGGTTTGGCTAAGTGGATAGAGCATCGGCCTGCAGACTGAAAGGTCCCATTCCGGTCAAGGGCATGTACCTTGGTTGCGGGCACATTCCCATTGGGGGTGTGCAGAAGGCAGCTGATTGATGTTTGTCTCTCATCAATGTTTCTAACTCTCTATCCCTCTCTCTTCCTTTCTGTAAAAAATCAATAAGACATATTTTTTTAAAAAGGGTATATTTCATGTTAAATATGCTTACCACCATAAAATAAAATAAAAAATCAGGATATTTAAGTAGCCAGCCAAATGACTGGTTAAGCATCAATCAGAAAAATTTATGGCACAGAAGATCCAATTGAGAAGAATTTAGAAAAACAGTAAGACTTGTAGGACTGGATAGTGCCTTGGAGGTTACCAATTCAATCCTTCTCCCTTACCCACAGTCTCCTGAACACACACACACACACACACACACACACACACACACACACACACTGTCCAGGACCAGAATCCACATTTCTTGACAACCCAATGTCTTTCAAAGGGTGAAAGGCTGCAATAATATATTTCCCAGATCCTTCTCTTCCTCTCCATTTCTCCCAGCAGCAGGGGTCACACCCTTGATACTTCCTGCCTCCTACCAGGTGACTCTCTTCCTGGCTTATCCTAATATTTCTGGAAGATTTGTAAAGCATAATTTGATGTTTGATGTTTTCCCTTCCCACTCAAAAATCTCTGTCTGGCCATTACATAGAAAAATAAAGAATAAAATCTTTACTCCAACACTTAAGGTCCTCAACCATTTTGTTCTATGTTTTCTTTTTATCTCTTTTTACTATAACTCTTAATCTGATCAAACTCAATTATTCACTCTTCTTTGCATGCAGAACCTGAGCGTGCAAAACCTGAGCTTTCTTGCCTCAATCCTTTGCTCCTGCCGGTCCTTATCTCCTGCACCTCCACCCAGTATCACATCAAATATCATTCAGGGTCCAGCAAAAATGCCAATGAAACCTTTCCCGACCCCTTCCAACTAGAGGTCATCTCTCTCTGTTATTCTCTTCCACACTTTAACTCTCTCTTAACATATCTCTCTAGCTCATATCTTCCAGGGATGGGGAAACTTCTTTCTGCCAAGGGCCGTTTGGATATTTACAACAGCTTTCACTTAATGTAATTCAGTTAATATAAATTTATGTTGCTATGAAAAAAGCTCCAAGATTTATTGAATTTTGAGTCCCGCCTGTGGTTGCTTTGGCAGAGCCAGTATCTTGCTCCTGTGAGTTGTTAAACTGAAATATCAATGGGTATATAGGAATAATGCATCTTTTAAAAGTGTTTTTTAAAATCTACCCATGATGCTAATTATGCTTTCAATTTTAAACTAAGAAAAAAAAACCATAATGACTATAGTAAGGCTCCTTTAAAAAAATATTTTTAATTTTCAATTATTTTACTTACATCACAGGTGCAGAACCCTTCTTTCCAATTTCTATTCTAAAATACTGGCTTTGTGAGTATTTAAACTTGTTCCAGTCAATTATAGAATAATAATACTTGAGGGGAAAAAAGATCTTCAAAATTCATCTCATCTCATTCATAACCCCAACCCATGTGTAAAATCTCTCGGGAAAATAAGAACTGATTCTATTTCAACTATCTTTTGAGATAAATTGCATAGAATTTCTAGTAATCCATTCTGATATCATTGTTATTTTTATTATTATTTATTATTATTGTTATTATTATTATTATTATTACATCACCATTTCCCTTCCCTTTGGCAACCATCATCTGTTCTCTGTATCTATGAGTCTGTTTCGGTTTTATTTTGTTGAGACATTTTGATATTGCTGACCCTCCATGTTACAATATTGCTCCATAATAAGTTAAACCGAGTTCCTCAAACTATTATTTCATTTGCCTTTTGAGAGACAGTACAGTGCAGTGTTTAAGACACATGACTCTCTCATCTATAAAATGGTAAAAATAACATACTTATTTCATAGGCTATTTTCAAGGATTTGATGGACTCATATATGTAAAGTGTTTAGAACAGTGACTGAAACCTAGTAAGTGATATATGTGTTGCTATTTTTATTTCTTCTTATTTTTCTTTGAATAAAGATGGTTAGTAGTTTGATACTTGGGCATTCAGACCTGGAGGCTTTGAATAAATGAGTCTTTTTCTGGACTGAATAACCACAGTTCCTTTACGCTATATTTTTTTACAAGACTAATTTCCCAAATTTTTAAAAATACCCCTTTGTAGCCCTTCATCTCAGTGAAGTGAAAAGAGTTCATATTTTGCTATTGCAACAAGGATTTTTTAAACCAAGACTCTAAAGGTCCCATCTATTTAACACCTATCTTTAAGGGTCATTCTCCATGTTACTCATAATGGGCATTTGACATTGGGTAAGACAAGCAAGAGCCCTGCCTTCATGGGATGTACAAATTCTTAGCTGCAGAAACAAACTCGTTTTATCTTTAAGCAAGTCACATACCACTCTTTCGGATTCTCTCTTCCAATAGGTCAGCATGCCCAGCTGGAAGTTTCTTATTGAAAATCTCAGCTGAACGGAGGAACATAGCTTCAACTGCAGACCCTTTCAGCAAAGCAATCTGATCTTCATGGTCCAATGTCTGAAATCCTGCATGAAGGTGATAATGAAATCAATATCAAGGAGTCGTGAAATGCTATAAAACAGTATTCATCATCACCATCACCCCCACTGATAAAACATTTTCACGAAATTATTTTGTAGTTGTTTTAAGAGTGGATAGTGAAGTCAATAAGTATCTATTGTTCTCTCCCAAATAGAAGCTGACTTTTATCTTCATTGAATAGGATTTGATAAAAAAAAAGTTGGGTAAAAGAGGATCCACATCAAACATATATATATGTTATGGCAGAGACAGGCTGATGCAGATGAAGCCACCCTCAAAAGTTAAAGGCAAGCAGATTCTCTTTGAGCCATTATTTTAATTACATCTGGTGTCAGAGGTCAACTCCGCAGAATGGAAGTTTCCACAAGCCAGAAAAATCTTTACGTGTATCCAGAGGTTTAAAGAAATATTTAGCCAGCTCATGGATCTTTAGTCAACCTGGAGAATGGGTAGCATTTCCAATAAAACAAACAAACAAACAAACAAGGTCATGTTGCGCTATCTTCTCTAAGCTCAGCCCTCCACCATGCAGGGTGGGGAAAATGACTGACTAAAGTAATGAATGGGAAACAAACACAGCTCATGTGCACATGTGTACACACACACACACACACACACACACACACACACACACACACCATGAATAGAGATAAAATAAGGATACTGCCTTCAGGGTCTAAGTGGCCTAAGAAAGTATTAAATAGCAATGGGAGTTTGGAGAAGAGAGTAACGCTAAGGATAAAGAAGTAGCGTCACTTTCAGAGAACCTAAGGGCTCCTTTGTGGGCAGGAGACA
Organism: Myotis daubentonii; assembly: GCF_963259705.1. Classification (NCBI taxonomy): domain Eukaryota; kingdom Metazoa; phylum Chordata; class Mammalia; order Chiroptera; family Vespertilionidae; genus Myotis; species Myotis daubentonii. The sequence goes on from NC_081841.1 coordinate 16,391,785, forward strand.
TGCCAGGTCTCTAGCACTCTGAACAGGCCTCAGTGAACTGTGGAACGGAATCCCTCAACTCGGTCCTTCACAAAGCACTCTTTCATTATTAGTACTGCATAACTATTATTACTATTTGTAATCATGTCATTTCTATAATTATTGTTAAATCATTTTTTTCTTTCTCGAGGGTTGTCTTTTCTTTCCTTCTGTGTTTTTATTTTTTTTCCTTCTACTTTGCTCATTAAACACACATTAATTATACTCTCTCCCTAACGATCTAGTCCAGGCACAGGATTGAAGAGGTGGTAAGATATTGCCATTGCTTTCAGATAAGTTGCCTTATTATAAGTTAAGATTTTTATTTGTCCTCAATATTTTTGGTTAAAGATCAACTGACCATTTGAACTGAAAAATCTTTTCCCATAAACAACAAAAAACATCGTATTTCTCCCTTTCTAATATCTCTTCCCACAGTTTCTAACTCTTGAATAATCATGTTTTTGATCAAGATTGCCTTCAGCTTAATTATCATAAAACAAATTAAGTTCTGTTGTTCATTGTTAATAAAGAAATGAGAGAATATTAATGTTTCCATGATAACGAGAACGTCTTCCCACATTTTATGAGTTTTATGTAGGCTTATGTTTATCTCTGACACATTTAATAAAATAATAGCATAATGCTGGCAAAAGAAGGCAAATTAACATGTTTAATTAAAATCTTATGTCAGAAGTTACCTTCTGTAATTTAATATTACTGTGTTATGCATCTATACAAGGTATTTATTATATTCTTCTAGACCGTGAGATTTTAATGTGCTAATATATTTTTTAAAACAATGAAACAACTTAAACCTATTGACTTAGGTTGCATTGAAACTGTATCTAAAAGAATTGGACTCTGGGAGATAAGAAGCTTGCATTCCAGTTTCCTGTACTGTCACCATCAGAATAACTGGATAAATCCCTCTCCCTCATCCCACACATGAAGGACACTTGTTCATTAAGTGCTACCAATTTTTAAATCTCTCTTTACTTAGTTTCCTATTATCTCTCCCACTGCCCTATTTATTTATTTCAAGCCCTATTGCTTGGACTAATGCAGTAGCATAGGAACTGATCCTCCTTACCTCCAGTCCCTCCCTGTTCAAATCCATCTAATACAAACTAATAAAGCTATATCTCTATAACATAAATCTCATCATTTCCCTCTTTTAAAAAAAGCCACCAAGAAGTCTTTATCATCCAGGAGATGAGAATTAAAACCCTTAGTTAAACCCTAACTGGTGTGGTACCAGCTTACCTTATGTCTAACCAAGGAGCCACAGATATTATGCTACAACCACAGTGAATTTTCTATTCCTTCTCTAATAATTTGATTCTTACTCATGCCTCATTATATTTTCACAAGCAGATTTCTTGATTTCAAATGACCCTTTTCCTTAATGTCATCTGAAAGCTCCTTTTTGTTTTAGATTCAATGCAAATATGACTCTCTCAGAAGCCTTCTTGTCTTTTTCAAATATAATCAGCAATTATTTCCTTTTTGTTCAAACAGCACTTTGCATACATTTTTTTAATTATACCCTTTAATCACTCTCCTAGTAGGTAATAGCTAGGCACTTAGTATAGAGTAGGTATCAACACACATTATTAAATGAATAAACGGATAAATCACAACTTAGCAAAGCTACAATTTCTTAATTTATCAATTTGGAAGAATTAACATCAATGACTTTAAATATCCTATCTGGCGCTAACATTTTTTAATATATTTTATTGATATTTTTACAGAGAGGAAGGGAGAGGAATAGAGAGTTAGAAGCATCGATAAGAGAGAAACATCGATCAGCTGCCTCCTGCACACCTTCTGCTGGGGATGTGCCTGCAACCAAGGTACATGCCCTTGACCAGAATCGAACCTGGGACCTTACAGTCCGCAGGCCGACGCTCTATCCACTGAGCCAAACCAGTTAGGGCAAACATTTTACGTCTGTAGCAGACATATTAAATCAGATGTGAAATAATTCTCCTTTTGCAACAAACAGACTTGCCTCTCTTAATATCACAAGAATATCACACAGTGTAGCAGAGAAGTAACTACATGTAGATACCTGGTAGCTTTTTTGTGAATTCTACAAGAATCTGTACATGACTGGTAGCCATTTCAGTTAAAATGAGAAAATTTTCTTCTGCACTGAATTCTTCTTTTAACTGAATTTTAAGAAAAAAGCAAATGATTAATAAGTAGATAAAAGGATAAAACAATATAAAATCATTAGGCTAAAGAACCTAGACAATAACATTTAAAAATCCAGTTCATACTTTTCAGATCCTGGAGAGCAATTATTATTACCAAGATGGATATGAGGCTTCTTTCTCATTAGTTATTTAATGCTGCTAAAAGCTTAAATGTATAACAAATTCTTGGCTCTAATCATTTCAAAGTAACATGTTTATATATTAATTCCATCTCAAACATAGCAAACGCCCCTGAAAACATTAAGTTTAAGCCCATGCATTTTCAGATAGTGTACGTACAATTTTATTTGTGATTTCCTGAGGCATCCTCTGTTTGCTATATGAATCCATAATATAATGTAGAAGATTCTGTTGATCCAGGGTGAGTTCAGTTTTCTCCTACACTGGCAAAAAAATAAAAGATGTTAGGGAGGGTGGCTATGAGGCATTCTCTCTCTCTCTCTCTCTCTCTCTCTCTCTCTCTCTCTCTCTCTCTCTCTCCACACACACACACACACACACACACACACACACACACACACACACACACACTCATCTGGAGTAAACTAAATATCAGAAATTGCTAGGGAAAGCCATAAATATAGCAGGAACTGTATGCTCTGATTGTGTCATCACTTTTTCTGAGCCCTTGGGCAAGCCATATCCTATTTCATTAAATTTGTCTCAAGGTACTCATTTTCCTCTGTAAAATAGGGAAAAACGAACTATTTCTTTCATGTATTTCTTAGGAATAAAAAATAATCTGGATATGAAGCCTATTGAGCCCATTCGTAGAGAAGTTCAGTGAAAGTTCAAGGTTTGGCCATAACTAAGGAAAAGTTCCCCCATATAACACAGAGACCCCATTTGAGGGTATTTATTTAGAGCAGGGGCTGACACACTGGGGCTCATGGACCGAATCCACCTGGTTTTGTAAATCCACTGGAAGATAATCATACTCATTTATTCATGTATCACCAATGCTACTCAATGTTGGGTAGTTGAGATGGAGACCTTGTGGCCAAAGCCTAAAATATTTGGCACTTTACAGAAAAAACTGCTGACCCCTAAAGTAGAGAGTTCTCCATCTGGACAATTCAGCCCCTAGACATCTCGTTCTCCCTTACTAGCATCTTTGGAAGAGGGTGAACAATTGTGTCAATTCTTTGTTTCCTTATACCAAAGATGAAGCACTATGGCAAAATAATACTTCCATATCAAATACTTTTCCTGTGATAAATATAAAATAATATATCTGAAAAACTAAATGTGGATGATTCTTTTTGTCTGTAGTGTAATAAATATTAAGAAGGGAGCGGGCTCTGTGGCGCAATGGATAGCGCATTGGACTTCTAGTGAAGAAGGGCAAGATTTGAACAAAAAATGGATTTTTGGTTTTTCAGCTAATGACAAATTAAAATTCCTTTAAGTGCCCTGTGCATTATCAGTATGTTTAGCTAATCATACAAGATGCCGTTCCTCTATTTGCCCCAAGTTGCTCGAAGGATTTATTGAGTGATCTGTGACCTCAGGAGAAGAGCTTTTCTCTATTGGTGCAGAGATGTGCATTCACCCTGTTTTACCCATCGGTAAAGACTGGCTCATGCCCTGGCCGGTTTGCTCAGTGATTAGAGCATTGGCCCATAAATGAAAAAAGTCATTCCCGACCAAGGGCACATACCTTGGTTGTAGGTTCAATCCTCGGCCCCAGTGGGGGTAAGAGTGGGAGGCAACCAATTGATATGTCTCTCTCACCTTGATGTTTCTCTCTCTCTCTTTCTTTCTCCCTCCCTCCCTCCCTCCCTCCCTCCCTCTCTTCCCCTCCTCTTTCTGTCTTCTACTCTCTAAAAAAAATTAATGGAAATAATAACCTCAGGTGAGGATTTAAAAAAAAAAAAAAAAAGACTGACTCACAGCCTCTATCAAGTCCACACCCTTCCCAGTCTGAACCTCCCTTCTCATGGGCCAGGAAAAAATGGTCATCAAAACTCAGTTTGAAAAAATTCCTTTTATACACCAAACCATTTCTACTGGCAACATCTGGGTAGTAGGAATGAAATGGAGCCAGGGAAAATTTTCCCTTTTTTTTTTTTTACTTTATACACTCCTACTATCTGACTTTTACACAAAAGGATGTATTATTCTCTTGATTAAAAAGAAACTCATTCACCAGTGGACACAGACAATGCGGGGTGGGGGGTGCGGATCTTGGAGTGGGGGGAGAGGGATTGGGCTAGGAGAGGTTAAGGGGGGACCTATGAAATACTTTCAACAATAAAGATTTTTTTTAAAGAAAAAGAAAGGAAACAAAAGAAACCCACTCAATGCCCAGCTGAAGTGAAATTCTGCTCATGGCTGTGGTTCTAACATGAAAGCCTCCCAGCCAGACCACGACATGCCTAGCAGCTCAGCAGCACTGGCTTTGGCAGACACCGTGGCGTGTTCTTACCCTGCATGACTTAGTGGTCGAGGTCACTTGTCGCAGGTCACGCCCTTCGCTGTCTTCATTAACGGTCTGATCTGCATGCTGCTTCACGTTTTTTCTCAGTCGTTTGGATTTACACTGAATTTCAGTTAACAAGCCTGAAAAAAAATAAACACAGAGACTTAACCAACCACAGAAAGTACTGTTGGGTGTGTGGTCACGAGACTTGGCCTTGAACAGGAAATGTGTCCTCTGTGAGTCTCAGCTTCTTTATTTGTAAAATAGGAATAATATCTACCTTGCATGGTTTTGTGTATATTAAATGTTATGTCATTTTTTTAAACTTAGTTTTATATAAAGGATGTGATACAAAGCATTGTACAAATGCAAGGTATTTGATCAATACAATGAAGAATGACACTCCCTATTCCTGTCCTGGGGAACTTTGAAAGTTATTGTTTCAAGACATAATATTAATATTACAACTGCACCATAAGCAATGTATTCAATTTCACATTGAGCACATAAGTAATCATGTGGAATCAAACAAATGTCAAGATCCTTTAGGAAAAAAAATTCCAATCCTGTTCATTTTCAGAACTGTATAAATGATTGAGAACATAGTTAAAGATGAAAATAACTCAAGGAGACCTAGACATTTTCTTTTGAATAATCATATAATGTCATCATTAATTTACACTAAACAGAGCTATATTATCTTCCACATTCCTATTTAACTTCCTCATTCTCTCAATGTGCAGGAAATGAAATCCCAGGAATTTCTTTGTCCAGGGAATTAGGTTTATAGGATCACATGAAAGCTTTGCACCTGTTACTGGTCAAGTCCATGTGCATAAATAATATTATAGCCTCTTCTATTATAGGTAACGTCATGAAAAACGTCCCCAGAGCCCCAGTTGGGACAAGTTCATGTTTAAGTGATGAGCTACATGAACCGCCTGGTATCGAAGCAAATGTTTCCATGGCAGGATTGGGTTCCGGCAGTAGCCCCTCCTGCAGTCTCCTATTTCATACATGCTGAGAGGAGATTGTGATCGGCCACCATAAAACTTTCATCCTCCCGGCGTGGGATTATTTACACTGACCTATTTTCCGCCTCCTGCACGCATTATCTGTCTGGGTCCATCCCAGTTGCCTGTATGGTTTGGGAATAATAGCACTGGAATCGCCTTCCAGAGGCTTTTCTTTCGTGTGGCATTCCCTCCCTGACTGTGATCATCCCCTTGGTGACATCTGTTTGTCTCCTTGTGTTTGGAGGGGAACAGGACCTATCTCAGAATCTGAGTGGTCTAGAGAATTTGCAGAATGAAAAATGAATATGTTATATCCTAGCATGCATTCCAAATGTTGATGAAGATTACCGTTTCTCACAAAGCCAGCAGTTAATACACTGTCTTTTTTCCTTATCAGATTGAAGGACCAAATGATATTAAAACTTGGGAGAGTTAATTTCCTGTGTAAATCTATACAAATTGGTTCAAAGCTGCAACCAAAAAAAAAAAAAAAGGATTCTTAATAAAACGACCTGATTTAAAACTCTATTTAGACAAGTCCATGGCAGTTATACCTTATTATTAATTTCCCCCACAGCTGTGAATTTTTATGCTAATTAAACAAAAAATTAAAAAATATATTAAATTGAATTTGGAGGAAACTTTTAGACTGTCATTCTTTGTAATTTATTAAAATAATGCCACTTCGCTCCATGTCTCAATGAACACGAACAACAAAACACAGCTGTTTGTTTTTTTCAGGTGAATAGTATGCTCTTTAGCTGACAGTTTGGACAATTCAGTGGTTCATGATCCTTTTCAAGAACTTAGATGGCTTAGTAAGTCCCTTCTTCAATGCGTGAAGTACCATTCTAATTAGATGAGTTACCTGGCATCTGCCTTCTTAAGAGATAGTTAGTGAAATTTAATTGCTTGATGCGAATACCTCTATACATACATTCAGCCAACATTCCCATCTCTTTGCATTTCCTTAGTCGGCACTCCTGGCACTTTCTTCGCATGTACATGTCCATCACACAGTTGCCTCCGTTTTTACACTTGTACACGGCATTTTTGGTGATGCTTCTCCTGAAGAAACCTGTGGCAGAAACACAGAAAGGAGTGAAAAAACTCCTAATACCATCTACTCAGAAAAACACATTAGGACTGAGATGCCCAAGAACTTTCTCCTGGACCCTGGAGAGCAGCAGCTGCCAGGTAATCCTTGCGTGCACTGTTGACAAAGTGCTTTCAACTGCACTGCATTACCCAGAAAGCTGCTGTTTTTAATTCATCTCTCAAAAATAAAGACATGTTTCACTGACAGCCTTTCTAAGGAAAAAACCTTAGTTCATTTTTTAAGATAAATTATGTTCATTATATCTTCACTGGGGATCAATATGGACCAGGTGTACTTACTCTAGGTCAGTGATGGCGAACCTATGACACGCATGTCAGAGGTGACACGCGAACTCATTCTTTTGGTTGATTTTTCTTTGTTAAATGGCATTTAAATATATAAAATAAATATCAAAAATATAAGTCTTTGTTTTACTATGGTTGCAAATATCAAAAAATTTCTATATGTGACACAGCACCAGAGTTAAGTTAGGGTTTTTCAAAATGCTGACACGCCGAGCTCAAAAGCTTCGCCATCACTGCTCTAGGTGCTAGTGGTACAAAGGTAGGTAAGTCATCCCTGCCCTCTTAGTGTCTATAGACTGGCTGAGGGCAAAGCCATGCAAAGAATCAAACAAGTAAAATTGAGCCTTCCTGGGCTGTGCTGGGGCAGAGGAGGCAGGGGGAATGGCCAGTTCTGGAAGAAGAGGTCAGACTCAGAAGTGAGTGTTGAGCTAAGTCTTGAGGTTGAGTCTTTATTGTTGAGAAAGAGAAACCATTACAGGGTTTTGGGTTTGGCAGGGGAGGGTATGACCTAACGTGCATGTTGGGAAGAAAGGTGGAGCAGGGAGACTAGAGCCAGGAGACTGTGACCAGCCAAGAGGTGATCAGGCCTGGACTTGATGTGGGGGGCGGTGAGAACAGGGAGGAGGTGATAGAGGAACAATCAGAGGTTGATAACTACCTCAATATGAAACCAGAGGCTGAAGGAAAAGTGAGAGATGTCAAGGCTAAAGGCATACTAGACTTGCTTGTGAATTTGTCAGTTCGCAAAACTTGCAATGAAAAGATGTTACCATTTTCCTAAATGTCAAATTCAACCACAGAGAGTATTAAAAAAAAGTCTGTGCTTCAGATCAAAGTTGATACTGGGAGTACAAATATCAAAGTATGCATTTTAAAAGAGACTACAGGCAAAAATAAATTATTTTCCTGATTCCAGATCATTAAGCTCAATGACCACCTTAGCCCACCTGAGTCAATCTTTCTATTAATCTTCAGCTCCTGTCAAGAACAATCCCATTTAATACGGTCAGATACTGATAGCTCAATAGTCAACAGAAATAAAACTCTTACTCCAAGATGAGTCAAAGGAACCGCGGCTAGAAAAAATCTGCAGGTTTTTTACTCTGATACTAACTCAGAAAATCATTATCATCTCAATAGCTGAATTGATTAGCTTTCACTCTGAGGTAGCAATATTCTATTATCACTATATCACTTAAATAAAAGTACATATTCTATATTTATACTTATGCAAATCTATCCATACCCATACCTCTGATTCTATCTTGTGCATATTCAGCAATGCCCATATCAGAGAAGTCATTTGAAAATGAATGGAAAGGAAATTCACTGAGGAACAGAGGCCCCCTGGTAACAAAAGATGAATAGACAGGGCTGGCATTGCACGATGGGGCTGGCAGGAAGACAGCTTTAGGATGGTAACATGGATCCCTCAAATCTGCTGAATATTGCACATTCTGCTTTTCTGCATCTTTATACACATGGAACCCACGTATCACACCCTACTCTCAACTCATACACATGCATGTGCATGTGCACACACGTAGGCACACAAACACACACGCTCAAGCCAGACTTCAGTAACTGACTGTGGGCTACCCATTACTTGGAAACTATGGTTGTTTAAAGCTTTAAGGGTCTCCATGTTTTGGAAACAGCAACAAACACAAAGCCGAGCAACTAGTGAGCTTTATGGCTTACCCGTGGTCGGCAAACTGCGGCTCACGAGCCACATGCAGCTCTTTGGCCCCTTGAGTGTTGGTCTTCCACAAAATACCATGAGTGGGCGCGCACATACAGTGTGATTGAAACTTCGTGGCCCATGCGCAGAAGTCATTATTTTGTGGAAGAGCCACACTCAAGGGGCCAAAGAGCCGCATGTAGCTTGCAAGCCGCAGTTTGCCGAGCCACAGTTTGCTGACCACTGGAGAGTTAGCCTTTGGATCTGTCTCAGCACAACGGAGGGTAAAAAGTCCCCTCACTGCCCCCACCCCTGCCCCTTACATAGGATTAATTTTGTATCAGACACTGTTCTAAACACTTTGCAAATGCTGACGCATTTAATATTCATAACAATCCTATGATATAGAGTCTATTATTATTTCCCTCTTACAGATAAGGAGTCTGAGTTATACGGAGATGAAGTAATTCGATCAAGACCCCACAGATAGTAAATGGTAGAGCTCAGATCTGACTCCCAACAGGGTAGGTTTCAAGCTGTGCTCTTAACCACTACAGTCTGCTGCCTTCTAGTAAGGAGTTTACATTCTTAAAAATTGTCTTTAGACATGAATCTCCTCCAATTCCACATAGCACGTTAAGTGCTCCACAGTTTCTTCCCTTTCTCCAAAACTTCTTCAGAAACATCCTACTCTTCCTCCTGCGCCCCAGCTGTCTTTCCCACCTCTATCTCACTGTTAGGAAGCTTGAAAAAGGTACAAACCAGAGAGAGGGCTTCCATCACACACTTTTCTTAATCTTTAGGACCTCAGCTTTTCTCCTTGAGCTTCTTTCTGAAATTTTAAAAACTTGATCATCTGGCAAGAGCTATTTTCAGAAACGAAAGAGAAAATCCTCAAACTTTTGACATACAGTTGATGAAAATTGTTAATTATTCCATTCCTATTGATACCTCAGGGATCCACCAATCCATTCCCAGAAAATCACCGGGGAAAGGGTCCAACAAAGGGGAGATGGACTTGTGTTCAGTGAAGTAGGGGTGGCATATGGAAGGTGCCTGTCAGTCTAACCTGGGAACAAAGATAATTGGCTGGAGAGGGTGGGGCCCCTGCAATTCCACGAAAATTTGGGAATTCATAATCCGCAGACAAATCCTCTCTTGTGGCTCTCTTGTTCCTCTGGCTTGGCTCCTGCTTCCTTGCATTCGCCCGCATTCCCTCCAGAGCCATGCGGCCCTCAAGGTCACGTGGCCCATGGCCATACAGACCCCACATGCAATGGACTGCAACTGGGAACAAATCTAAGCTAGCCTGATGATGCTGGATTGTACTGTGCAGACATGGGGCAGAAACTCAGGGCAATGGCTTCAATCTTAGCTCTGCTGAAAGCAAAATGGGACATTTTCCTTGGAGGGGCAGAGGGAAGTGGCACCTTGGAAACACAGGGGTCTAATCCCATGCAAATAAATATCATTCGTTCTCCCGTGCAAATCTCAGAAAATTCCTTTTCTTGTGACGTTGCAATAACCCCATGACCACTGGCAACATGTGGGAACACAGAGAGCTCCCCCTGCTAGTCATTAACGTTAAGGTTTTTTTCTTTCCTTAATGCCTTAGAGAGGCACACACACACACAAAAAATGTCTACCTGACTTCTCCAATACTTAGTTTTGCCAACTACAATTTCTATTGATTTTTTTAAATTAAATGGCTTAAAAAGGACTGACTTTGAATTATTTTTGTAAGTTGCCTGATATCATGCATAACTAGATAAATCTATAAGCAACTTAGTACTCAAAGGACATTTATCAAGCTCCTATAATCCCTTCTGCCAAAATAAACCATGAAAACTTACATACACCACGAAATGAGAGAAAAGTTCATTAAAACAGCATAGTTTAGAAAAGAGTGCGAAGGAAGCTCTATCAATGTGTCAAAAATGTTGGTGAATCTCCGCAAGATCGAAAACAGTAAATTTCTGAAGAAACGTGGCCCAGGACAGGTGCATAAAAATGCAGGTGTAGGAGCAATGGGGGAGGTGCAAGTTCAGATGCAAGGAGATTCAGACAGCCCTAAGGCATTCTTAGGGAGAATTGTGCTAAGCCAGGAGTTGGCTAATTATGCAGGGCAAATTCATCAAGCCCCGCCCCCCCCCCCCCCCCCCCCAGCACACACACACCTATTGTTGTATAGCCCACAACCCAGGAATGGCTATTACATTTTTTAATGGTTAAGACTATTAAAATTTTTAAGACTATTTTGTGATATTTAAAAGTTATATGACATTCACATTTCAGTATCCACAGATAAAGCATATTAGATCATAGCCAAGCCCACTCATTTTCATGATGTCTGCTTTTGCACTATAACGGTAGAGTCAAATAGTTGAGTTAGAGACCTAATATTCACAAAGCTTAGAATATGGGCCCCTTTCAGAAAAAGTCAGCCAACTCCTATGCTACACCATGGGTAGCAGCAGTATTGGCATGCAGTCTCAAGCAATGACTAGAAGCCAGAGAGGGTAGGCAATGCCCAGGAGGAATGAGAAGTCCCCCTTGCCCAGAAGACAAGGACCAGAACATGCTATCCAACAGCACATCTTGTCCTCCATCCTGATCGCTAAAAGCAGGCTGCTAAACCCAAATAGCACCTTCAGAGAGGTGAGCAGGGAATCTCAGAGGCTCCTCAATGAATGAGATCACTCTTCTTTCTCGAGCCATTTAGGAATTGCTCTGTGGGAGTTTGCCCGGCTGGCAGCTCTGAGTCTGTTTCTCCTTTTGCCCTCACCTATTAATAGAAAGGGCAGGCTCAAAGCCTAAGCCATTGAAAAGTATCCTGTTGATAAGTTGACTGACATTAGCTACAGGATAATGGTTTTTTAAATATTTCTTATAAGAATTTTTTAAAAGCTGAATTTACTCATCAGCTCAACCTCAGAATTGGGAAAGAAATTCAGTCTACCTCATTTTAGCACTATAAATGAGCATAATAAATTTTCATAATTTTTTAAAAGGTTGGCTTGATTATTTGGTCTAACAATTTTCGATGACCAAGAAATAAATCATCTTCCATTCAAGCTCAGAATAAAAGGCATTGTCATTAGCTGTAAATAATAATAATGATAATAATAATAATAACGACAGAACTCTCACATCCTTTATTTCGGCTCTAGTGTCACCACTTTATCTATAGTAGTATCCTGCATGAGGCCCACTCATCTCTTCCCCATTGTCTCTTTTGCATTCTTCACATCGTTTGTCTCTATTAAAATTATCTTACTGCCGGGAGCCGGTCCATGCTTGCTGTTTCAAGGGACCTGGCATATATGGCATACTGTTCTTAATATGTTTGCTCACCTTCTTGGCACTATGTGTTTTAACCAAGGTCTCTGAGAAAGGTTGTTTTCCCCAGGTAGGGATTTTCCCCTGAAGTTAGGGAGGGAATAAAACCCCTCAACTAAGTGCCAGGGGGGTAATTAATCCCTTTAACTATGAACAATCATGCTTAAACTACATAATCTTTTCTCCCTGGAATGGAGATAAGAAACGCCCTAACCTTTGTAATAGAGATTGATAGGATTGAATCAACTGGTATAAATACAGTTGTAACAAGACAGAAACAGACAGAACTTAGAACAGAATCAAGAAGACAGAACCTACACGGAGCCTAGAGACAGAAGAACTTTGCTGGAGAGAGCATGCCGGAGGATCCTGGAGAGGGACTGGCCTCGGAGCCTAGAGACAGAGCCTAGCGGGAGAACATGGCAAGGGATCCTGGACTGAACCTGACTACAGAGATTGGCAGGAGAACCTGACTGGAACCTGGACACTGAACCTGACTGGAGAACCTGGACAGAACCTGGCTGGAGAACCTAGCGAGGAACATGGCTACAGAACCTCGCTGGAGATCCGAAGCAGAACCTCTCTGGAGATCCAGACCAGAACTTGGCTGGAGATCCTGGCTGGAGATCCTGGCTAGGCTGCTGATCAACTGAACACTGTCTCCGTGTCAATCCTTCTTCGCCGACTCCGTCCACACCTTTGGGGACCCCTGGACCCGCTGGGGTTGGACCCCGGCATCTTACCATTTTTTGAAGAGTTCATTCTTTTCTGTGGTTCAAAAATCAACAGATACAAAAGGATATAAAGTAAAACATTTCCTCCCTATACCTGTCCTCATGCTACCTAGTTGTCCTTCCCAGAGAAAATCCACTGATACCCTCACCCCTACTTGGGAGGATGAGGGGAGAGATAATGATGCTCTGCATGAGCTTGGCTTTGCATGATTTTTAAGAGCCATTTAGATTCCCAGCTAGGCAAATTCTCAGGAGTTGGGGGCTTAATTAGTTTCTAGAAGAGACATCGTTTTGAAGATAGTACATGCTCCAAATTAGGGAGGCTGGATAAACAGAAAAATAACAATGATAAAATAATATTTAATCAATAAGATTAACAATAGCCAATGCTCACTGAGCACTCAATTGTGCCAGATATAGAGATAGATGTTTTAAAAATATATCTATTTTTTACAAGAACCCAAAAATAATAGTAATAATAGCAGACATTTATTGAGGGTTTACTATTGGCAAGTACTGTCAATTGCTTTACACACATTAATTTATACTAAAAAAAGAGAAAGATCTAAAATCAGTAATCTAACCTTGTAACTTAGGAAACCAAAGATACTCCTGACAACCCCTAGATACCTACCTCAAAGGGTTGTCCTGAAGATTAAATGAGTTAGTACATCTAAAGGCGCCAGATAGAGCCTGCATGTAATAATCACTTGATACGTCATCTACCTTTCTGTCCCCTAATTCCTCCTCCCCCCCCTCCTCCTCTTCCTCCTCCCAATCACCACCACTGCCGCCACTGCCATCATCATCATCTCACTCTCATTCTTGTCGTCTTTATTATCATCCTCATTTTGCAGGGGAGGAATCTGAAGCCCAGAGATGTTAAGTAACTTGGAACAGCTGGGAGAAGAATGAGCTGGGTTGGAATCTAGGCTGACTGCTTTCAGAATCCCACTTTTTTGGTGATTTTTATAACACATGACAAAAGGCTTCCAATACAGTGAAACAGTTTAATCACCACCCCTTGGATCACACTCTTAGATCTTTTGATCTATAGAGACCATTAGGACCATTGTTAAATTTTATAGAATCATATAAAATGTGAGGCAAGACCCTTCAGCCCTGACCCATAAACAAAAGAACTACTGAAAACACTCTGCATCTGTTCTACCCACTACAATGGTTTCAACAACTCTGGGATCTTTTCTAAACCTTTAGAACTAAGTCTAATGCTGGTTCCCTATCTTCTATTAAAAATGTTCAAAAGGACAGCACGTCACCCATTTACTCACACAATGCCTTTTACGAATTCTCCCTTCTCTCCCTGAGAAGAATGTGACTGACAGTGACCTATTTGAAAATGTGACCATTTGAAACTGCCAGTCAGCTGCAGATTGGTTTTATTAGTTGAGGTTTGAAGTTTGAAGCAAAATTCATTCAAACATTAGCATATATGACTGATAACTGAGGGGGAAAGAAAGCTCTAGATTTAATCTATTGCTGAGCAAATGGCAGTCATTGTCACTGTGCAATATGCTTGTGTTCTGCAGTTACTTAAAAAAAAATCAAAATTTCTCTCATTGATGCATTCAACGTCTACAAGAAATAAAATACTTGGAAAAATTAAAATATTTCTAATAGAAACAGATATAGAGACCAGTGAAGTCAGGAAGTTTAAACATGATCTTTGTTTTCTTTTGAAGTTTTAAAATTTTTTCTCGTGTGTGTGTGTGTGTGTGCGTGTGTGTGTGTGTGTCACAGGTCTGACACATCTACAGTGAAGCCCTAAGGCAGAGAGTGGCCAGGATCTCACATATAAAAACTTAAACTAACCCTCAAAATGACCCTGTGAAATAGATATGATCCCTGTTTTGCAGATTGGAGACTCAGAGAAGGTAAATATTTTGCAAATTAAGGATTGGCTAGCTCCGTGGTCGGCAAACTGCAGCTTGCGAGCCACATGTGGCTCTTTGGCCCCTTGAGTGTGGCTCTTCCTAAGCCTTAGGAGAACCCTAACCAAGTTAATAACAATGTACCTACCTATATAGTTGAAGTTTAAAAAATTTGGCTCTCAAAAGAAATTTCAATCGTACTGTTGATATTTGGCTCTGTTGACTAATGAGTTTGCCGACCACTGGGCTAGATGGATGTCCATCATCTCCTTCTATTCTGGAGTGCATCAAGGAACCCAACTTCTCCCAGACTCCCTTGCAGTTAACATGTGGATATGATTTACCTTCTGCCAAACAGGTGCCCTTGTAAGACATTTGGAAATTGGAAGTGAAGCAAGAGCTGTGCTTCTGCTGCTCTTGTTTCTGCTGGCACACAGGAGGGTGGAGTTTTTCTGTGTCAGCACCCAGGTTTCCAGTTGCTAGCTTCTAGGGTGTTGAGAGGCAAGACACCGGTTGTATGCACAGATTTAGCAGGCAAGCCATGGTTCTGGAGCCAGTAATTGTGGTGAAGGCAGCATCCTGATCCCCTGGGCATCAGTTCTGTGCCAGCTTCCTAATTCCCCGTCTTCTTGAACAACTGCCCTTCCGCAGTGTGGCTCTGAGTGTCCTGGAGGCTCAGCATAGAACCTGCTCCTCTGCCCTTCCAACCTCTCCTGTATTAATTCCTTTCTCCTAAAAACTTGGCTTCCTGTTTTATTTCACTGAACACTGATTGACATATGAAGTACCTTACTTACTAGGTCCAGAAGTACAGAGCCTAGATTCAATGCATGCCTTCCAAACCTCACAGTCCACGCTCCCTTTGGTGGGAAGTCCTGGAGTGAAATTCATTTTGCATCTCATAGTGCAGATATTCAAAGGGTGGAGGATAGGAAGGCAAGGTTGGCTCAGCCGTTAAGCTGCCTGGCAGGGGGCACTGATTCTTTCACTCCTGTGTTGTCCTGTTCTGAGCACCTCCTCCCCATTCACTAAGCAAGGACAATTTTCATTTGTTTTCTCAAGAGAACATATGCAAAGCACAAAGGAGCCTTAACCTTTGGCTTTCACTCGCCAACAACTAAGCTTCAAGATCCCAGACACTAAACTTGCCCGAGTTGGGAAAGGCAGACAATCAAAGAGGAAAAGAGCTGAACCATGTTTGAGAATCTGAGAAGGCCCTGAGCTCTGTGCCTCTCACTCTCCTGCCCACACTGAGTCCTGGAATGGGTGCGAGGAAAGATTATATAAACTCCATGTCATTCGGGAATCCTAGGGAGAGGAAATCTGTGTCCTTTCCTGGGGAGCATCGGGAGGCCCTCAGGGGGTCCCTGCACCCAGCATGGCATAGAGGCAGGTGGGTTCTGTGGGTTCTGTGGGCAGCCAGGCATTCCTGCACACCCCTGGGGCAGCATTAGGAACCCACTCCAGGGAAGCAGGCGGGCCAGACAGGAAGGAGGGGTGTGCCCAGGACCCCAGGATGGAGCCTTAGGGAGATTTCCCGCTGGTGACTGAAGACCAGTTAGAACAGCCCCAACAGAAGCCAGGCTGTGTTAACAGCACAGAGTGAGACTCTCCCCGCCCAGCGCCTAGTCCCTCCACACAGCTACATAACCCTAGATCTCAGACAAAACCCCAGAAAAATGATTTGGGGGGGGGGGGTAGAATAATCCTGAATTGAATGAAATGAAGTTTTCACCAGGGCTTGAAATTGAATTAAGTCCAATTATACAAAAGGAGGTTACATTTCTTATGCACAGGTCCTGAGTGCTGTACTCTCTCTTACTACATAGTCTCCTGTTCATTCTGACACTGGCCCTCGAGATCATTGGTCTAAAAGGGGTCAGCAAACTACTGCTAGGTCCATGGACCAAATCCCTGTTTTTGTATGTGTGTTTTTAAAAAATTTCTGCCTATTGTTTGTCAGCTAAGTAAAACCATAGCCATGCCCCCTTCTTTTGGGCATGGCTGTGTTTGCAGAGTTGCATAATTGCAAAAGAGACCACTATGGTGCAAAGCCTACAACATTTACTACCTGTCTCTACAAAAAAAAAAAAAAAAATGGCCAACCCCTGGAGTAGACCCTGGGCTCTGGCTGGCTCCACATCATGTCCTTATTTGCACTCTGGTCCTTTGGCTGCCACCAGGGGGGCAAAGTCTCAAATCAAAATAAATTAAAAAGCTCTGCCTCCTTTCTCTGCTCTTAAAACTGTATCTATTTCAGATCCAACTTTTTCTTCCCGAACTCCCCCAAGCATTGATCTCTTTCAACCACTTTTCAGTCCCCTTCCTTCTCTCCTGTGACCCTGCACTTCTCTTGTAGCCTCCCATTCCATTCCATTCCATTCCATTCCATTCCATTCCATTCCATTCCATTCCATTCCATTCCATTCCATTCCACTCGTTTCCTATTCTATCAATAGAAGGTAGACTTCTATTCTGTATCCTTTATGGGCATCTCCTCCCTGGCCTGCCTTAGAGTCCGTGTTTCTTAGGTTTGTCCTCGGCACACTGGTCTCACACTATTCACCCTGCCACACCCCTGAGTTCTCAGGAGGACCAGGTTTCACTACAGCTTTCACCTGTAAGAGGTGAGCCAACCCAGGTTACTGACTTTAGAGACTCTTGTCCTTGGCGTGGATAATACCAATACCTTAACACCTAAGTGAGCTCTTGATGTTCTTCCTTTGGTCACTGAATTAGTCAATATTAGCCATGACTAAATAGCGTAAAGAGTAGAATGATCACTCAGTGGGCAAGCAATAAAACGCATCATAACCCGGTGGTCAATAATAGAGGCTCTAGAATTAGATCTATAAGCTGTCCATTTGAAGCTCCGCCCCTTATTGAGAAGCCTTGAGTAAATTGATTAACCTCTTGTGCCTCACTTTCTTCATCTATAAAATGGAGATAAGGTATAGCGCTTTCACTCCTGAAGTATAGTAAATACATCACATAAGCTATTAGCACTGGCCTCCAAATCTCAGCTTCTTTTTGCAACGATACGCTTATTCTTCACCTTTAAAATAGGCACAGTGACACCTACTTCCCACAGTTGCTGCAAGGGCCTGAGAAAGTGTCTGTAGCACTGGCATGTCATTGGCACTGAAATTTGTAGGTTCATATTTATAATGGGATTTTCAGAATGCATGTCCTTTCCTATTCTTTACCAAGCAGGAACCATGACTGGGTTAGACTTTGTGTGTTTCTAGTCAACATTTTTATCCATTGAATTTTCCTCTGGATGGCTGGAGAGCAGAATCCCCACCTTTGAGAATTTCACAACGGCAATGCACAACCAAGCTGCTTGGCCAGATGAGTCAACTCAGGTGCCTTTTAGGTATGATTTACGTAAGTACTTCTCAAACTTTAGCAAGGAGGGCTTGTTAAGTCACAGAATTCCCAGAAATTCTGAGTCAGTCGGTCTGGGGCAGGGTCCTCAAATTTGCATTTCCCACAACTTCCCAAGTGATATTGAACTGATATTTTTTAGTAGCACTGGTCCACACAGACAAGGTGGACAGGCTTTTGGAAATAAGTCAATATCAAATGGAATAAAGTCTTGCCAAACAACTGACAATGGGTTGGGCATTAACCTTTATCAAGATAAGCAGAAATTAGTCACATACCAGTATACTCAATGTTAATAGAGTCTAAGACCATAAAACAATAACAATAGGCATTTATTGATTTGGGGCTATGTGCCAGACTTTTTTTTAAAGTCCTTTGCACATAATAAATTTATTTTTATAGTTTTATTTTCTGAATGTCTTTAAAAATTAATAACAGCATTCTCTGGATCATCCCTATGACCATCTTATACTGCCATACAAACTAAATGCCCTCATTTTTGTTTGTGTCCATGATCTTATTAACAGCAAGAGACATGATTTATTTGTCAAGAGCTAGGAGGAAGTGCAAAAGGTAAACTTAAACTTAATATGCACGGGATGTCCTCAGCTTAGAGGTAGCCAGATGGAGCCCTAGATGAACCACAGTTTGGCTGATCAGTCGTTTGAACAAAGACAAGCAGCGGGGAACTGAGGCCTCACATGACCTGTGGCATAGGCATACCACACTCAAAAGAACCTGTGCTTTATTTTATTTTATTTAAATATATATATATATATATATATATATATATATATATATATATATATATATATATATATATATATCTTTTATTGATTTCAGAGAGGAAGGGAAAGGGAGAGATAGAAACATCAATGATGAGAGAGAATCACTGATCGGCTGCCTCCTGCACGCCCCACACTGGGGATCCAGCCTGCAATCCAGGCATGTGCCCTGACTGGGAATCAAACCTGGGACCACCTGGTTCATAGGTTGATGCTCAACCACTGAGCCACTCTGGCTGGGCAGAACCTGTGCTTTAGTGACATCCTGAGCAAAAAAAAAAACACATAGTATAAACCATCTATTATTTTATTGATTTTATAGTTTTGTTTGTATTTAATTTTCTAAACTTGTTTTTGTTCTTTTATTGTATAAAATCTTTTTGTATTAAAAAATAGCATGAGAAGTGTAATAAAAAGCAATTTGAATCAACATGAAAAACATAGCTCACTTCAAGAAAGCAGCCACGTGGCTGGGTTGGTTGGAGCATTGTCCTATACACCAAAAAGGTTGGGAGTTCAATTCCCAGTCAGGGCACATACTTTAGTTGCAGGTTTGATACCCGGTCAGGGTGTGTACAGGAAGCAACCAATTGATCTCTCTCTCTCTCTCTCTCTCTCTCTCTCTCTCTCTCTCTCTCTCTCTTTCTCAAAATCAGTAAAAGCATATCCTCAGGTGAGTATTTTTTTAAAAAAGAATGTTTCTCTCCTTTATAGAAAAGTATTTCTTGAATTATGCCCAAATATGCCATCCTATATGTTTCATCCTTTGGTCCTCACTCATTTTCCCTCTATAATAACAGGCCCAGCCACTTTTTGACTAGAGCTACTACAAAGCTCTTTTTCTTTTTTGTAGGTCAGTTGATTTCTCAAACCTATGTGTACACTTTTTAAAATTATTTTTTAAATATATTTTTATTGATTTCAGAGAAAGGAAGGAAAGGGAGCAAGAGATAGAAACATCAATGATGAGAGAGAATCATTGATCAGCTGCCCGCTGCAGGCACCCTACTGAGGATCAAACCCGCAACCTGGGCATGTGCCCTGATCAGGAATCAAACCGTGACCTTCTGGTTTATAGTATAGGTGGATGCTAAACTACTGAGCTACACTGGTGGGGCTAGAATTTTTTTTTTTTTTTTAAATCCAACTTTCATGCTGGTCATTTTGAAACTATTTTATTTTTCCTAAGCAACTAGCTTCTCCTCCCTACTTTACTTCAACTATCTCTCTTTTTAATTTCAGTGGTTTTTTTGTTTCTTTTTTCCAGGTTTATTGAGATATAATTAACATATAACATTATGTAGGTTTAAGCTGTACGTGTTGACTGATGCACTTATTTATTGCAGAGTGATGCCCACCATAGCCTTAGCTAACACCTTCATCCAGGTACATCAATGCTATTTCTTTTCTGTGGTGAGAACATTTAAGATCTACTCTCTTAGCAATTTTCAACTCTCTTTCTTTTAACTGTCACAAAATCAGATTTCCATCTTCAAAACTCTGCCTACTCAAGAAAAAAAATTGTCACCAAATATGGGGGTGGGAGGGTAATATTTACTCTTATGATTTGGAGTTATGAAAGAATTAGGTAGTATAAAAGAGTCTGAAAATATTTTTACAAAGTAGAGTTATATATGTTAAGTACCAATGGTGGTCATGGATTTTCATATGTCATTCAAACATTCATTTCACACTTGTGTGGCAGGCACTGTGTTGGGTGCTATGGGAAGTAATAGAGCTGAAGACATAATCTATGCCTTCAAAGAATTTACAAGTTCTCTTTTCACCTATACAAACCTGACTCTCCACAAAAAGAATAAGGATATATTGAAGGCCATAAATGAGATGTTTTAAATGTTCTGTATAGATCTGTTTTAATTTTTAAATGTGGGGCACAAACACTACTTATGTTTTAAAAAGGTAATGACAGCACAATGCCGAATGTAGTTTTTTTACACAATCTGACCATTTGAACTTCCAAAGGTTTGAAATGTCCTTGAGCCACTTTTATGTGACTGTTTGTTTGTATGGCAATCATTGGCATCTGAATTTGGCACACCATTCAATAGATTCCGCTCAAGGGCAGTTATTATTCAGCTTCCAATGTCGTACAAGCTAGCAGAGTGCGTGTTAGGCATTCCATAAATATTTGTTGAATGAAGAAATACAAAGATAAATGGGTTAACCTATTTGTGGGTTAACCTCTCTGTCCTTTCCTCTGAAATTTTACAACTTACTACCTGTGTCCTTGTTGGGAGAGTAATCTCATAGGACTACACATTGCGTCATTTTTATATTTCATGTGTTATATTTTCTTCCTTCTAAATGGACTGCAATGTCATTGATCCCACCTCCCACAGCATCTCACAGATATTTCCTGCTAACTGAAATATCAGTTGGAATAAGCTATTATTACTTCCTTCTTTCTTAATTCTTAAAGAGGTAAGTTCAAATTTCTCTTTAAAAGAAAACAGCAAAAAAACAAACAAAATCAACAGTCATACATTTATTAACTATGAGTAAGGTTGTGAATAAGTAAAAGGTGACATATCTAAGCTATATATTTTAATAGGCTTTTCCTAGAGGTTTATGACATGCCAACCCAGGTGAGGAGATAGGAAGAGGTAGGAGAAAATGGAAAGTTATCTGGGAAAAGGGAACGATCCAGATTGAGGGAATTATACAACTAATATAGTAAAACCTTAACGAGGAGAATGCGGCCAGTCAAAAGATGCTTACCTTTGCACCCCTCACAGGTCAGTGCGTTATAATGGTATCCGGATGCTCTGTCTCCACAAACAACACATAGCTCATCTCCTTTTATTCTCCCGGCTGACGTGCCCATTCGAGGCTTTTTTGTCACAGGAATCTCTGCCACCTCAGTCTCTCCCTGGTAGAGGGTCTCCGTGGGCAGTGGCTTGAGTTCATATAGTCCAGGAGAGTACCACTCTTCAGGCTGCTGGGGGTAGAAACCCAGGCTGGAATAATAGGATGAGGAGGAAATCTGTGGTTGAACTTGAGGAAACTGAGTGTTGTTGTATTGTGAGTATGATTCCACTTCTAGGTTTTGCCCCAGAGGACCTGTTGTTGGCTCTGTTAGTACACCTGAGCAAAAGTGACAATAAAACTGGAATTAACATGATCACTCTATAAATTAGAGAGGCAGTTGTTAAGCACACAGTATGTTTAGAAGTGTGGGCTCTAAGAAAAAACTGAAATATTTACCTACATATAAATGAACCTCTTTTTCCATAAAAAAGCCTACATAGACAATTAAAGGACTAAATTACAAGCTCAGAAAATATCTACAACATATATATAATGTGTGAAGTGCTCATACAAACCAGTAAGAAAATACTCAACGTGGAACAAAAGATAATGTTTTTTTAAAAAGCATTCAACATGCAAAACATTTAACATTCCATGGACAAATGATAGAGGACATCAATGGCCAGTTTTTAGAAATAAAAACACAATTGTCTTATAAAGACATAAAAATGTGCTCCTCCTTGCCAATAATTAAATTTAAATAGAAACTGCAATAGAAAAATATTACAGTGTTCATCCTTAAATATATAAGGACTTAAAAAGTTTGACAATACACACTCTTGAGAAAGCAAAATTCTTGGAGGACAATCTGTCCATATCTTTCAGCATTTAAAACTCAAATACTCTTTTAGCACAACAATCCACTGCTAGAAAATTCATCTTAAAGATTTGATTTAATCTGAATGAAAAAATGTTTGTGTGAAGTGTTCATTTGCAGTAGTGTTTGCAAGCATCATAAATTTAAAATGATTTAAATATCCATCAATAGGAGTCTGGTTAAATAAATTATATTATGTCCCTACACTGAAATACTTTGCAGATGTGAAACAATCATTTAAATCTATATGGGCAGATGTGGAAAAGTTTCTATAATATGATGCTTTATGAAAAACATTAAGCTATAGAATACTATATATACTATGAAAGGGGGCAGGCCAGGCTGAGGGACCGCCCCCCGCTGTAGTGCATGAATTTTCATGCACCAGGCCTTAGAGGCATGCACTGGAGCGGGGAGGGGCGGTCCCTCAGCCTGGACTGCCCCCTTTCACAGTCCAGAAGCCCTCAGGGGCAGGAGGTGACCCGGCGATCAGGGGAAGGCGCCGTCCCATCACACCTAGGATGCTGCCACTACCGCCAGCACGAGCCTCGGCCAGCCCTGGTTACCTACACCTCGGGCAGCCCTGGGCGGCTGGGCAGCCGCCATCTGAGGCTTGCCTGTGCCTTGGGCCAGCCCTGGGCGGCTGGGTGACTGAGGGGACTGGGGGTATCTGGAGGCAGGCACACAGAGTGGCCAGGCTCACCTAGGGGCGGGCCCAGCCTTGCCACACGCCTGCAGCCCTCGCGGGGCTGAGGGGACTGGGTGCCACCATCTTGTGGCTGTGGGCGCCGCCATCTTTGAGGGTGGGGCAGTCAATTAGCATATTCCCTCCTTATTGGCTGTGGGCACTGCCATCTTTGAGGGTGTGGCAGTCAATTAGCATATTTCCTCCTTATTGGTTGTGGGCAATGCCATCTTTGAGGGTGAGGCAGTCAATTAGCATATTCCCTCCTTATTAGATAGGATAAAAAACTGTGTGTATGAGAGGCTA
Source organism: Myotis daubentonii (assembly GCF_963259705.1). Classification (NCBI taxonomy): domain Eukaryota; kingdom Metazoa; phylum Chordata; class Mammalia; order Chiroptera; family Vespertilionidae; genus Myotis; species Myotis daubentonii. Next base: position 16,415,325 of record NC_081841.1, read on the forward strand.
TATTTTGCACAGTGCAAAAGGAACTGGATGATGGCGACTGTGGGAAGGGAGATTGTTGGATTGTTTTCTGAGGTGGGATATTGCACAATCTTTTAAGTATTTGTAATTTTTCCATATATATATGTGTGTGACTTTAATTATTATAAAACAAAAGAGAAGCTTAAAAAATGAATGCAGTACCTGAAATTAATTTACCAGGGTTCAAATCCTAGCTCTGTTTTATTACTTACTATCTGCGTATGCTGACAGTTTACTTAACATCTTTAAGTCTTGCCGGGAGCCGGTCCATCCTTGCTGTTTCAAAGGACCTGGCATATATGGCATACTGTTCTTAAAATGTTTGCTCACCTTCTTGGCACTATGTGTTTTAACCAAGGTCTCCTCTCTGAGAAAGGTTGTTTCCCCAGGTAGGGATTTTCCCCTGAAGTTAGGGAGGGAATAAAACCCCTCAACTAAGTGCCAGGTGGGTAATTAATCACTTTAACTATGAACAATCATGCTTAAGCTACATAATCTTTACTCCCTGGAATGGAGATAAGAAACGCCCTAACCTTTGGAATAGAGATTGATAGGATTGGAATCAACTGGTATAAATACAGATGTAACAAGACAGAACTTAGAAGACAGAACCTACACAGAACCTAGAGACAGAAGAACTTTGCTGGAGAGAACATGGCAAAAGATCCTGGACAGAAACTGGCAACAGAACCTAGAGACAGAACCTAGCGAGAGAACATGGCAAAAGATCCTGGACTGAACCTGACTACAGAAATTGGCAAGAGAACCTGACTAGAACCTGGTGACAGAACCTGGCTGGAGAACCTGGAGAACCTGGCTGGAGAATCTAGCAAGAGAACATGGACACAGAACCTGGCTGGAGATCCTAACAAGAACTTCGCTGGAGATCCAGAGCAGAACCTCTCTGGAGATCCAGACCAGAACTTGGCTGGAGATCCTGGCTGGAGATCCTGGCTAGGCTGCTGATCAACTGAACACTGTCTCCGTGTCCTTCCTTCTTCGCCGACTCCGTCTACACCTTTGGGAACCCCTGGACCTGCTGGGGTTGGACCCCGGCAAAGTCTTGGTTTTGTCTTTATAAAACAGAGTAAAACACCTACCTCATTCGGTTGATATAATGATTAAACAAGGTAATGCATGCAAAATGCAAGCACTTTGCAAATGTGTTCACACATAACGTGCAAGATAAATTATAGCTGCCATCAAAATAGTAATAATAATTATTCTTACTGCCATTATGAAATGAGCCCCTTATCTATAAAACCTCTAGGTAACAGAACACTATCAGGCTGTGAAAATGCTTCTATTTGCTAGAAACATAAACTATGGCTCTTTAGAATACAGCAGTGTTTAAATTATACAAAACATTTTTTAAAATGTTATAGACATAAATAAGATATAGGCGAGCATACAAATAGGTCAGGTTCTTCAAAGCATAGTCAGGCAACCCTAGACCAAAATTTCTACTCTACCTCTGTGAACAATATGAGACTTTGGGCAAATTAAACTACTGAAAACCTCCGTTTTTATAGCAGTAGGCTTGGGATTGAAATATCTATATCAAGGGTTGCTGAAGATTGAGATAATACAGGTCCACAGTTCCTCATCTGGAACCCTTGGAGTCACCTGTATCTTCAAATTCAGAGTCGTTTGAATTTTAGAACAGAATGCAATGTTCTTTCTCCCAGCATGATCTGGGGCAGAACCCAGAATCAAATAGCAATATTTCCCACAATGCAATGTATACATGCTCACACTAGGAGAATAAATAAAGGTCATAAATACCCTCAATTCATTCAGGTCAGGTTTTGCCACAAAAGAAGTTTGTGCCATACTTTGGGGGGGGGCTTATTTTTTAGTGTTTGGAATTTTAAATTGTCAATTAGGGATTGTGGAACTCTGCATCTCTGCATGAAGAATGCTCTTCACAATGCTTAAAAGATGGTTGCTGCTACTATGATTATTTCTATTACTGTTAGAAAACTTTATCAGACAGTTCTTCCTAGTGCCAGGCAACTTGTATATCCTCACATCCTTCTCACAAAATCCTATGAGGTACATAACATTATTACCCCCACTTGCAAACGATTAGCCTGTGGCGTAGAGAATTTAGGCAACTTTACTCCTACCCACCTAAGTGGCTGAGCTTTGAACTTTGGGAGTCAGACCTCAAAGCCCATGTGCTGCACTATTTCTCTCTAGGAAAATTTCAGATGGGTGATGCTTTAGAGCAGGGGTGGGGAACGCCCAGCCTGCGGGCTGTATAAGGCCCGCCAATCATTTCGTCTGGCCCTACCAAGGTAAAAGGGGTGAGTTAATTAAATGTTCGACCAAATATAGCAGACTAATTTTTAAGTCGATAATTTTGTATGGCCCTCAAATGACGTAATAAATATTCAAATGTCCCTTGGCAGAAAAAGTAGGGGTGCATTACCTTGCACCCCCTGCTTTTTTGAACATGACTTAAAGCCTTTCTCTTCCTCTCTCTGCTCTTGAGTTCTTTAGTCCTCCACTGCTTCTGCCTGCAGATAACCGACAACTAGGCCTGCAGGGCTCAGTGTGATCCTCCCCTTTCTTTTCCAGCCATTCCTTGAAGGTTCCTTGCTGATGCCAGACTCAGGGACTTGCCTGTGAGCCTGGCACTTCCCTCAGTATAGTCACCCCCTCTGAGAACTTCCTCTCACCAATATCCACTTACCTCTAAGCTTCCCTTTAAGTATAGTTTCTCTTAGAAGTTTTCCCTGACTCTAGGTCCCTGGGAGTCCTGGCTCTGAATCATGTTATATGATACTTACCTTCCCTGCCTGGGCCAACGTTTGCTCATCTATAAAGAGAAGACTCAAGGCTGGATAATCTGATAGTTCTTTTGTGTATTTAAAATATCTACAAGTATATGACTAACAGTCTATAGGCATTAGAATTCAGGGCTTTTTGACAATGGCAAAGTGGAGTATATGTATATTTAATGCTTGTTGAAAAAAATGCTGCCTACATTGACCCAGGAAAGGATTGAAAGAGCGCAGAGTATACAATATTGGTGCAAATATCAATTTCCTCTCTTTTATGCTCAGCTCAACTATATAAAACCAGCATTGAGTCAGAATATCTGACAAAAAGATTTGTCTAATGACCACAAAATGGAAGAATACAAAAATATGGAATTAGAACAGAAAAAAGAAAAGATATGAATAACATCCTGATCTATTTAATAATTAAGTGTGACTAAAATTTCTGGAGTGAATAAGCTAGAAAAGAACTTAACATTAAAAATAGTTTCACTTGCACTCATATCTAGATTTTATCCTCCAAACCATCTTACCCCTAATCAACTCTACATCCCCACCCCCAAGCCCCAGTTACTCTCCACCTACACTTCCAGGAAGGTTAAGCGACTTGCCTGAGGTCAAACAATCAAGTAAGGACAGAATCTGGATTCTGCAGAGTCCAAGGAAATATGTAAGTTTTTGTCCTCACATGACAATTCCAAATCTCTGAGCATTATTCCAACGAAACAGATATTTTAATAAGCAAAAGACACAATGAAGTCCCAACACAAATCACGTCATCGTATCAATATCATATCAATCTCTGGAATAATCTTAATGAAAATGGAAAGCTTTCACAAAGACATCAATTCTATTACATGAAAACAACAAAACAGGCAAGAATATGAGATCAGTGCACAATATTAATAAATAATGCCTCTCTTCCCAAAGCACACCTATTTCTAGTATTTCACACTGTCTCCACCAAATCTCTACAGAGCAGACAATAAATATACAGACAACTTACAATTTTAAAAAATCCACCATAGCCAACATGTTTCAAAATGAAGCACTGAAACAACTTCTCCTGTGAGACCTTGAGGTACTGCCTGACATTTTTGTCTCAATTTCTTCTGTAAAACGGAGCCATTAACACCCAGCCTTGAAATCTCCTAAGGTAGTTCTGAGTATAAAATCACAGTTGTTGGGAAAAGTTTTGACAAGGTGAGTGCCATAAAAAGATATGTCTGTTTCCTAAGGAACCTGGCAAAATCCCAACTCTAATAATAGTTCATTAGTAATTGTTCATACTTATCAGTCTGTTTTAATGACATAAATTATAGGATACTTTTTCACTTATGTATGTAAATTGAACACTTAGTATTTGCTAAACACTAGGCTAGGCTCTGAGGATAAAACAATGAGTAAGACAGAGAGACAACAGAAAAGGCCACCGCCGTGTGTGTGTGTGTGTGTGTGTGTGTGTGTGTGTGTGTGTGTGTGTGTGTGTGTGTGTGTTGTGAGGGGAAAGTCAAAGACTGGGATAAAACCAAGTAAACAAACAACTGATAGAGCATAAGACATGAAGACATGGGGGGGCAGAGGCAGTAAGTCAAGTTTAGAGCGTGCTTCCTGAAAAGGAAATTTTATTTCCACTTTAATATAATTTAAAGGGAAACACTTTAATTTAAAGGGATGCATATATAACTTAGAATTTGTGAGTGTTTTCTTGGAGTCAGTCTATCAAGGAATTGGAAAATTTGAATTCCTTATTACAGGAATTCTACATGAATGAGAATATGAGAGTTAAGGGAAGAGTTTTTCAATGGGAACACGTGAATGGATTCAGGGGAGTCTGAGACATCCTGCAAAGGAAAGCGAAATTCTCCTGGGTAGAAAAACTCTAGCATTTACTAGTTTTTCTGGAGGAGCATCACCTAAGGGAACTTTAAGATGCTGAAAGTGTGCTATACCTATCAGCACATTAACCACGAACCACATGGAATACTGAGCATTTGAGACATGGCTAGCGATCATGAAGAAATGAATTTTTCATTTAATTTTAAATAATTAAAATGTTAATGAAATGGCTACATGGCTATTATATGATATATAGTACAGCTCCAAGGAGTCTGTGGCCAGAGCACTGTGTGCCTGCACGGGAGAATCAGGTTCCTGTAATAACAACGGCACTTTCCTGTGATCGCACAGCTTCTGAGCCTCATAAAGGTTCAGGTTTTACCCTGTTTTTCACTTCTGGCACAATGCCAACTACAGTAAAAATATCATGAATGTTTATTAGAATGTCTCATGAATGGGAAAGCTGCCTTCGCTCCCTCATTTATTTCCTAATTCATGGATACTTAATCGTATGGACCAGCTTCATTTGTGGAGTTGTTTGCTTTTCCTGATGTCAGGTCACTGTGATGTTGGTGCCTCTCCTTGGCTGGTCAGCTGACACCTCCTCCTCGAGGTCTGCCCGAGCTCCCCTAGGTAGCGCTAACCTCTCCTACCGTCTGTACACACTTCTACTATGGCGGGTTTCAATCATTTTTGTTCATTTACAGGCTTATCTTCCATGCTACACTTGAGGTGGGATGACGTACTGGTTGCGAGGGTCCTGCTTCATGCCCAACTCTCAATTCCACTCAACCACAATTTGCTGGATTTGACACAGCATTAATGTTCAACACATTTTCGTTACTGTTCTGGTTACTCTGTGAACTCTTTGGAGAATATATTATATTATATTATATTATATTATATTATATTATATTAATCACATATTATATTCCCCCCCCCCTTTTTTTTTTATCCCTGGCACCTTACACAAACCCTGACACAGTACAAATGTTTAATCAATGTTAAATAGAAATAATAGAAAATTTTCCTCCCCAGCCTTTCAAGTAATTTCCATTTCTAAATACAGTATCAGTCACTTCTAAACATCGCATTGAAGCGAACTGGAATGCTGCCAATTCCGTGGTCACAATATGTTCACAACTTGTAATTGTTGTAAAAAAAGATTAGAGTTTCTCTTTTAGCTGGAAATTTAAAAGGCAAGGCTCTGCTTTGAGAAGAATATTAAAACAGGCAAAATTCATCTATGTTTTAATTATGATCCATGTTTCACTTCAGATAAAACAAATAGCTTAGGCCTAAAGCTGAACTCTTTACTCGCCTGATTTTCCATAGACTACCAGGAGTAATACGCTTTGGAAAATAAGTGCTGCTCACCATAGCCCACAGTTTGAAATATATCTTATGTCTTGACTTCTGTACACACTTACACATCTACATCAGTAACTGAAACAAATTTCTATCTTTACCTCTTGAAGTGCATGTTGACATTTCTATTCCATGCTACTCCTATTCTACTCTACTCCACTCCACTCTATTCCATTCCACTCCACTCTACCCCACCCCACTCCATTCTACTCTAGTTTTTAATGCTGATCAAAAGCCACGAAATAGATTTCATGACCCACTGCATTAAATAATATACTTTACAGTGTTATTTCAAGTGTCCACAGGCATCAATGTTAGAACTGCCTACTGTTTCACTTTTAAAAAAAATGGTGCTAATTTTCCATAATCCAATGAAGAATTTTAGGAAACACATATTTAGATTTCCTCTCAAAGAAATACTCACCTACCTAGAATCCTAAAAAAATCACGCCACCCCAACTTTTCACCCCAGACTTCTGGTTCTGACTGAGCCATCTTTGATAGAGACCTGCTACTGTCATCTCAAACAAAAGTGCCCCACACTTCCTCAGCCCAGTTTCGGAAGCTCAACCATGAACACCTGTGAACAGTGTCCTACCTTTTGCAGGCCTCATGCTCATCATTTCCATGACAGAACCTGATGATGTGCAGCTCTGGCAAGGACTGATTTGAATTGGATTTTCTAACTCCTGAAACTGCATTACCATTCTTACTTTATTCCCAGCAACTGAAAATGAGACTAGGTAAGAAGTGACAGAGGCCAGAGGTTGGGTGGCTTACTGATTAACTTCATTACTGAGCAGAATATTTGTAAATGTTTATGAGAAAAGTCCTCGATGCCAGATTGCCTAGTAAGCTAGAAACCAGTCTCTTAGATAAACAGTTTGGGGAGCACTTTCCACTTTAAGAAATTTTAGAAGGTAGATTTCTGTTCAGTTGCTGTAAAAGTGGATTCAGGAGGTCAAGTGTCATGCTCCAGGTCATCAAATTTGTTCCTTTAAAAAGGCTACAGAATGGTGTAGCATAATGCTTAACCCTGTGTAGCCAATGAAACTGGGTTTAGATCCACTGTTATGGTGGAATTATGTCTCCTCCACCCCCCAAACAAAAAAAATGATATATTGAAGTTCTAATCCCAATTCCTAGCAGGTGGCATTATTTAGAGATAGGGTCTTTATAGAGGTAATCAACTTAAAATGAGGTCATTAGATTGGTTTCTAATCCCATAGGACTGGTGTCCTTATACTAAATGGAAATTTGGACACAGAAACAGACACACATTAAGAGAAGGCACTGTGAAGAGACACCGGGATAAACACAGTCACCTACAAGCCAATGCTCTCCAAGATCAGGAACATAGATTCTTCCCTCACAGCCTTCAGAAGGAACCGACCCTGCCAGCACCTTGATTTTAGACTTCTTGCCAATACATTTCTGTTGTGGAAGCCACCCAGTATGTGGTACTTCATTGCAGCAGCTTTACCAAACTAATTCCTTCAGGCGCCCTTGGCATTCACTAGCTCTGTAGGCCATGGACAAATTCCTGAACTGTTTTCTGTCTCAATTTCCTGGGAATCACACAACCTCATGGAATTATTATGAGAATTAAGTGAAATAATATATATAAAATGCTCAGCACAATGGGTGTCTATCCATCAGCATTTTGATGTTATGATTATTCAGCTTTGGACTCATGTTTTAGGGTGGCTTGCATATTGAGTAGGAATAATTTCTGCAGCAGAACTGGTGGATTTCAAGGTTGTGACTGAGTTTGTTTTGAAAGAGAGGGCTTTAGAATAGGACTCAGTAGGTCCAGGATTGAGCTCAGGCATAAAGCAAATAGATGCACTGCATAACCTTAGGCCAGTCTCTCGGCTTCTGCAGGCCACATTTGCATACATCAACAGATGGTAAAACATAGATAATTCCTGCCCTACGTCCCTCATCAGCCTGTTGTGAAGATAAAAAGTGACATAATAAATATGAAAGCAATTTTAAAAGGCAAACGTGATCTATGTAAACCTAATAATCATTGCTAAGATGTGTCTGCAGCCTGGACACGCTTAGGGTGGTTTCACATGCATTACCTCATCTGGTCCTTACTTGCACCTTTGAGGAAGGTATTGTTTATACTACCTACTCTCTTCTATCCTATTTTACAGACTCAGAAAGGAAACTCCGTGAAGTTCAGTGGTCTGTCTGCAGCCACCCAGTTATTAAGGGATAAAACTAAAACATTAATCAAGGTCTTCTGACTCAAGACCCCATGGCTAAACAAGTAAAGCATGCTTGCCCTAACTGCAGAGAAAGAAGAAAGGTATGATGGTCCATGGGTGTATTTCAGTTTGGATTGTGCAATCAAGGGTGACCATTTGCAAAACTGTTCTCCATCCTCGGTTTACTTCTGACCTCATTCTCTCTTCACAACCCAAGAAATATCCTTGCCTTGAGAGGATCTTAGGTGAAAGAGCTGCCCAAAGGTTGTGAACCAGGACAAACTACCTGTGAATTTTCTGTTTCAAGAATTCTGTAGAGTTTTTCACTGGTCAGAAACTGTCTGTTGCCCTCAGCTACTTCTATACTGAAAAAAAGAGAGAACAGGATAATTTAGCTGATCTAAGAAACCCACAAGATGTTCTCATAAGAAGACTGATTGGGCCCTGACCGGTTTGGCTCAGCGGATAGAGCATAGGCCTGCGGACTCAAGGGTCCCAGGTTCGATTCCGGTCAAGAGCATGTACCTGGGTTGCGGGCACATCCCCACTGGGGGGCGTGCAAGAGGCAGCTGAATCGATGTTTCTCTCTCATCGATGTTTCTAACTCTCTATCCCTCTCTCTTCCTCTCTGTAAAAAATCAATAAAAATATATTTAGAAAAAGAAAAAAAAAAGAAGACTGATTGGATCTCTTCTCTCAATGCTAACCAGCTGCTTCATGTTATTTTTTTTTATAAAAATACATTTTTCCTCTGCAGTTCTATGCTGTCTGAAAGGGTACCTGCTAGCCATATATGGCTACTTAAACTAATTTAAAGACGTTAGAATCAATTCCTCAATTATACTAGTCACATTTTTAGTGTCCAATAGTCCCATGTGGATAGTGGCTACTGCACTGAACAAAGTGGATCTAGAACATTTTCATCATCACAGAAATTTCTATCAGCGCTGTGGTAGATGGGACTTGGCACCAATGTGAAGCTACACCCATCATGGCAAGTGAGGGCATCAGCAATCCTATATAATGAAAAGCTCATATGCAAATAGACCAAATGGTGGAACAACTGAACAATCGGTCGCTATGACGTGCACTGACCATCGGGGAGGAGGGGTGTGGAACATGGCGAACATTGGCCATGGTGGGATGGTGGAGCAGGTGAGCAGGGGCGCCAGACCAAGGTGCCGGCCACTGTCATCAGGGAGAGCCTCTGATGGTTACTGAAAATTCTTTGCTCCCGCATGCCGTGGTCCCGCCCAGCACTTGCAACCGCTGCCGATGCCAGAGATGCCACATGCACCCACTGCCAGTGCCAGCCCCGCTCGCAACCACAGCCAGCACTGAAGCCGACGCTCACCCCCACTGCTGGTGCCCAATGCCTTCCGATCACTCAGCGCCATTAGTGGGTGTGAGCAGCAGCTGCCAACACTGACTGCCCTTGTGGGCTTCTCCACCTCCCCTTGCTCCTAAGGGGCGATTGGGACAGCAGCTGCAGCTCACACCTGCTGCTGCCGTGGGAGCGGTGGTGGTGGAAGTGGGGCTGTTGGCAGACAGGGGACCGGGGGCTGAGGCAGGAGGGGCCAGGCGGGTACAGAGGATGGGCCAAGACCTGCCCTGTGCCTACTGCAGCCTCGCAGCGCACAGTTCCTTTCAAGGTGCACAAATTCGTGCACTGGGCCCCTAGTGAAGCTATAAAAAAGTGGGGGGGACTCCCAGAATAAATGTAGACAATGATTTTCTAAGAACTATCCTTGAGATGAACTTGGCCAACAGGCTTGGAGTGATAAAATCACACTGGAAGGACTTTCTCTACTGAGGTGATCAGGAGTATTCTCTGAGCCTGGATCCTTAATCATTCACTTCTTATTTCTTGTCCTGATTATATTTTGGTTGCCCACTTACTATCTATGGAACCTGAAGCAGATTATTTAGCATGTTTAAATCTCCATTTTCTCACTAGTAAAAGGGGAATAGTAATGGTATCCACTCTATACATGAGTGTTGTGAGAATTAATATTAATAGCAAATAGTTCCATACAGTACTTAAGATGGGCCAGGCATTCTTTTGAGAACTTTAATATATTAGGTAAGTATCTTGCACAAAGTTAAGGAATTTGCCTAAAACCACATACTAGTAAGCAGCAAAGATGGGATTGAATGTTGGAAGTCTATCTGCTAAGAAATCTAAAATGGTTGTTATCACTATCACAATTCTTTTTATCATTGTAAAATGTATAAATTTGCAATCTGATTTTATAGTCAACCTTTCTTAGCTTGCTTATCCTGAGTGCCCCTGAGATATATTTCTTAGTCTGCAAGGTTGAGAGCCAGGTCCTGGACAATAGTGGATTCATTCACCAGCTGGCCAACTCACCTATCATTCTTTGTCTCATTGCATGCCTTATACAAGCTATGCCTGCCCTATCTAAAAAAAAAACAGTAAATATATTTTACAACAAGAAAAGGCCCTTTAGATACTTCTTTTATTTCACCCATTTCTTAACTTCTCTAACAAAGAAAACCAGATCTGAGTTTCCTGGGAGAGCAAAAACCAAAGCCATGGTGAATTAATAAAAATCATAGAGACTGCTTTTATCTGTGGAAGAGATGTGGATAAAAAAATATTTAAATTATGCTCAAACAAAATTCCATTTTGCAAGGTATCTTTCCATCTCTGAACACTTTCAGCTTTGATTTACCCATCAGCTCAGGACTGCATTCACTTGAGTTAAACTGAGATGGAAAAAAAAATATGCCTGAACTCAAATGTCAGAAACATTCTACAAAGCTGCATCTCAAGATCTTTAATTGTATTTTAAAACATCTGGCTGCTTCTATAACACCGGAAAGATGCTTTTAAGTTAAGCAAAAAACAGGCAAAAACCATATTCCAATAACAATAAAGATACCCAGAGAAAACAGGCATAAAGAGCTGACAGAAGCATAAATTAATGAAAAATAGCTAAGGGAAATGGATTCTGAGTGAGCAGTATTATATGTGGTATGCCTCCTGCCACTTGCTGGGTCTCATTTAGAATGGGGCTTTAGAAAGACTGTTAGATACAATAATCTATAATAACAAAAGCATAACATGCTAATTAGACTGACGACCTTCCTGATGACCTTCCGGACTAAACCGTGGCACCGTGGGGGCCAAGGCAGAGGCAGCCACTGCGGCTGTCGGGGCTGAGCCCCTTGCACGAATTTCATGCACTGGGCCTCTAGTAAGGTAATATAAAAACACACATTTCATAGCTGTTCTAGCAATGCTGTAATGCCAGAATGAGAACATGTGTTTCCTTCCTTAGGGCACCCAGAAATTTATTTCCATACTGCTCGTTTCTGTTGGCTCCTTGAAAATTCTCTGCACTCCACAATGTTAAGATAAAGAGAACTTCCTCCCTTTAATGAGTAGAGTCGTGTTTATCATTTCAACAATTTAAATAATAACAACTACATATCAAGCCCTGGACTAATTATACTGTTTTATGATGCTCTGAAGTTTACAGAACACTTTCCCACACAGCCATTCAGTTCTCCCCAAAAAGCTGTGGAGTAAATTTCATTAATTATCCTCGTTTTATAGGGGAGAACACTGAATTTCAGAAAGCCTCAGTTGCCTCTGAGACTTTATTCCTTTCCATTTCATTGCTTATTTCCACTCACCTACTGTGAACTTCTCCCAGTTTCACTGAGCTAGGTGAACCGGACTCATTGCACTGGGAGCACTGAGTGAGAGACTGCACCTTCTCTTGCTTATTCCTTGCTATTATTAGAATGCTGTTCTACTTAGTCTGAAGGTCTGTGCTTTTTCAAGTTCTTAAACCACAATTTGCTAAAAGAATACATAGATTTTAATTAACATGCTACCTCCTGCCCTACTCACTACCTCAAACCATAGGAAGCCATGGACTTTGTCATTATTACCTTTTATTATGCACTAATTACATAAAGACCCTGCCTTCTTCATTCAGTGGAGAAGTCTTTCTTAATCCACTGAATTAATCTTTGACCAAGTTTCCTGGCTTGCAAGAGCTCCTGAAGGAAAGGAGACGTGGCTCTGTTAGGTCACCATGTCCTTCCATTCTGAGGCTCGTGTGGATTGAGTTCCCGATGAGCTAGATTTGTCAGGGATGTGTGGCAGCAGGATAAGTTCAAGGACCTCACGAGGTGATTCCAGCCCCAGTTTCATAATTCCATTCTATCCAAGCATCTTTTCTATAAGCACCAGCCTAAGGAAGCAGAACTGTAGAGCAAATCTGTACTCCACCCCCAATCTTAGCCTTCCTTTGAATATTCCAATGGATTGGGGGCTGAGGGGTGGAATTATACTGTGTGACACACACACCTGGTGTCACATGCTTTGGCTTACCTTTCATTTCACCCGGAGCTGCAGCAGATGATCATGTTGATAGGTTCACCTGATGTTGACAGCCTGCCATTTCAAGAACATGCCACACATCCTTTTGCGTTCTGTCCCAAACTTATTTAATACCTCCAGAGACTACCTGGCCTTGTTCCAATGGCAAAAGCACAGCCCAGACATGCTGGCCAGTTAATGCCTCCAGGGGCCACCCTCAACCAACTGGAGCCAGAGGTCCGTGAATAAGTGCCCCAGTCCCCAGTCCCTCAGTGGACAATTCTCTATGCTACTCCCAGTGGAATCAAGCTCCCCTTGCCACAGCAGTGATCGTCATAACTCACCTCATGGTGGTTTTCCTTCCTTCCCTGTCTTGTAGCCCCAGTCCTTTGCTTCTGCTCCCTGGGAACACCTCCCACATAAATTGCCTGCACATGAATCCTAGCTTTGGGTTCTGCTTCTCAAGGTAACAATTTATAGACAAGGGTCCTAGAATTCCAAGCCTAATCATCTCCTCTTACAAGTGCTGGTTAATGGAAATGCAGATTCCAGAGTCAGTTCTCTAGGTTCTTTCGACCGCCCTAAATGAAAATGAGAAGACAAAGCCCTTTCAAGTCGATGCTAGACTTTGGGCCTTTGCTATTTCCTCCACCTAGAATGTCCTCTTTGGCTTGTCTTTTGGTCTCAGCTTGTTAACTCCCGGAACCCTTCTCTGACCACACCATTTAGAGCAGCCCCATTCTTCGAGTTACTATGACATCAACCTGGTTTGTTATTTTCATAGCTCTTACCATTCTCCAATATAATCTTGTTTATTTATTTGCATGTTTCCTGTGAGTCTTCTCTCCACTAGGAGCTTGCCTGTCTTGTTTCCTGCTTTATTACAATGCCCAGTATACAGTCAGTGCTCAATGTTCAGAGGGAAGAAATCCATGTGTTGTACCATAAACTTCACTTGCCCTGATTATAACAACATGACTGCTGTTTTTGAGTACACAGACCATTGGAAAAGAGTTTAGCTCTCCGGCTAGTTGAGCCCATGAGTTTAACACTTCTGAATCTCTGGTCTATCTCAAGATTCAAGAATGGTAAGTTAGGGGCCACAATCTTTTCCCTGCTGCTCTGTATCCTAAGCTCAGGGTGGAAACACAGAATGCATCAGTGCCATCAGGACACAAAAGAAGTAAGCAGGAGGAATAGAGGAATCAAAATGCAAGTCTTCACCCCTTACTTAGGCAAACCTTAGCTCAGGTATACCATATAGAGTGGAGTGAGACTGAGGCCCTGGGGCAAAGAGATGTGGTAAAAAAAATAAAAAAAAAATGCTTCGATCTGGCTCGAGATCATAACAGGGAAAAGGAAAGGGAGTCCCAATTGTCATACATGGTTCAGATTAGTTTACCAGGGGAGGGGACGATTTGAAGATTTGAAGAAGCTGCTCTAGCCGGGAATAACAGCTATGCAGTGCAGCTTATGCATCTTGTGCTATTTAGTCTCAGAAACCTTGAATGAAGTGTTAGGAAAGTGGATGGGAGAAAGAACAGCACTGACAGCAAGAGTCACAGTGCTTCCTCAGCAAGCACTTCCAGATGCTTCTAACTTGACCGCTCCTTCACCTCTGTTTTTCTGTCTCCTCACATCTTTCCACCTCATGGCTGCGGAGGTCAACCTTCAACCTGATGTGCTTGCTTGGAGAGCTTAACATGCAATCATAATTCAGAACAGAAAGCGGAGTTTTTATGTGGAAAAAAAACCTTAAGTGGAATTCTCCTTAGTCGATGACATGTAGCTATCATCTTAATTATTCTGTGCATTCTGACTGGTAGAGCAAAAATTATAAATATGTCTATACATCGATTATTTTAAGGATTTTTAGGATAGGCCAGAATGGTCAAGTTGCTGGACATGGACGTAGTGCCTGTTGGCCTTGAATGCATCCTCCACAGGATGAAGAAAAGACAAAAAAAAAGAAAGAAGATGCAGCAAGTATGTCCAAGAACTGGTATTTAATAAGTAATGACTGGTCTCTCTGAGTTACCAATAAAAATCTCTTATTTTCTTTAACCTTCTTTCCCCTTTCCTTCTATTATTTACTAGAGGCCCGGTGCACGAAATTTATGCACAGGTTGGGGGGGGGGGGGGTCCCTCAGCCCGGCCTACATCCTATCCAATCCAGAACCCCTCGGGGGATGTCTAACTGCTGGATTAGGCCTGAATCAGGCCTAAACTGGCAGTCAGACATCCCTCTCACAATCTGGGACTACTGGCTCCTAACCACTCACCTGCCTGCCTGCCTGATCGCCTCTAACCACTCTGCCTTCCTGCCTGATTGCTCCTAACCCTTCTGCCTGCCTGCCTGATCACCCCTAACCCCTCTGACTGCTGGCCTGATCACCCCTAACCTCTCTGCCTGCCGGCCTGATCGCCCCTTACTGCCCTCCCCTGCCAGCCTGATCGCCCCTAACTGCTCTCCCCTGCCAGTCTGATCGTCCCTAACTGCTCTCCCCTGCCAGTCTGATCGTCCCTAACCGCCTCTGCCTCGGCCCCCACCTGCCACTGTGGCTTCATCCAGAAGGAGGACCAGATGACTGGAAGATGCCCAGTCGACCCTGTCTAATTAGCATATTACCCTTTTATTAGTATAGATGACTTGATTCTTATTTATCAAGTGCATTCTAAAATTAATAAAACATTGTCACTGCCCTTAAATACTCTTATACTGTATGGGGGCAGGTAGGCATGTAAATAGGTAAGATAAATAATGACCTCTTCTTGGAAAGGACCTGATAAGCCATTATACACAAAGATGGTAAGAGCATAAGCTATTAATATCGCCCAGGGATGTCTGCAAATAGGGGATCATGCCTTCAAACACTGACTTTCGTGGAATTTCAAGCATTTGCATTTTCACTACCATCTGCCATGGTCCATTTATTAATGTAGGGTGAATAGCTGGGAACATCCAAGCTGTCTTAGCAGGGCTTCTATACAAAAAGGAATTATTTTAAAAATGGCACAAAGCTTCCCTGCCCCACCCCAAATTTACCCCTGCTGACTCTGCTGATAGTCCCAATTAAAATTCTTTATAATGAGACTTTTTTCATAAATGCATAAAGTAGAGCAATATATCATTTTATGGTACCATCTAGTTACAGATCTACTGGAAACAACCTAGTACAATTTGTCCTCAAGCCAGTTTAAATGACTAATCCTGGCAATATGCCATATATCCCCCAACACCGGAAGGATGGTGGGTAGCAAGCCTACCACAGAACTATAACTTAAGTAAGCTCAGCCTTTAATAGGTATAATATTAAACCACAACAATCATGACTTCATACTTTAGTACATGCTGCAATAAGATCAGAGTCAGCCCTAGAGCAGGAATTCATTTCTACTCGCAGCTCGGTTAATCATCTAGCCTCGTGGCCTTGGACAAGCCACAAAGCTCTCTGGGCCTTGCTGTCCTCATCTATAAAAGAGAAGACCACTTGATTCAATGAATCCAAGGTTCTATCTACTTCTAACCTTCATTAGTAGCTAACGCTTACTGAGTTACTCAGAAGGAACAAAAATCCTTTCTGGACTCTATCTGGCACTCATCATCTAAGTTTTGTTCTCATGCATTTCCAAATTGTAGCTTGTTTTATATAGATTTCAATGAACTTAAAAACTTACCAAATAAATTGTCAGAAAGAGAAAATTCATCCGCAGCAGGTAAGTGCGAGTGTTGGATAAGATTCATTTTGGATCCAATCCAAACTTTTCTACCTGAGAATGCACCTTTGTTATTGTGGTCTTCAAAAAAACACCCTGAAATGCAAATAAATAAATAAAGAGTTTGAGGAAGAAGGTAGGAGATGGTTAAGAGAGAGAGGGAGGGAGAGTTCATGCTAATTTACAAAACAGTAATTGGCTCCTTTTTGACATTTTGCCAAGGCCTTTCTTTATGTATTTGTTCTCAATATTTATCATTTTTACACCTAAGTTGGACTTATAAGTGTAGAGATACTCTCCAGTTTACCTGGGAAAACACCATATATTTTCACTTAAATATCAACACTTGGGAGATTTGGGCAAAGCATGATGACATCTTGGTTGTGTTTTTTTCTTTTTTTTTTTTCTTTTACATACAAAAACCCCCCACCAAAAAAACACAAATATAAAAGCCTTGATTTAAAATGGGATGGATCCATGATGTATTATCTTAAATTTTATTCTAAAGTTGAACAGGTCTTTGCACAAACACAAAAGTACTTTAAGACCCCTTTCTACTGGAATATTCTAAAGTTGAGTAGGCACTATGTCAGCAAATCAAAAATTTAGAAAGGATTCCCCCAAGATCTTTATCTTTGCCTCTTAGAGAAAATTTAAGGGATTTGCATTTTCACTCTCATGATCTACCTTGGCCATATATTATCTGGGGTTAAAAAAAAAAGTTATGATAAGCAGAAAAGTTATGGTAAATCTCACCAAAATGTCTGAAGTTTCATCCTGGGGAGTGGTCCAGAATTCATCCCAGAACCCAAGAGAAGCAGTATTCACTTTTAGTTTTATCTCCAGGTCTTCTTTCCTTCCTTCCTTCCTTCCTTTATTCCTTCCAATATGTCTTCTACCTCCCTGAAGAAGAAATGTGAAAGGTCAAATAATGAAAAGGTTTGTTATCAGAACCTCTTTTCTAAGGCTGTTTTCTGAGGGAGATTTTTAAACCTTTTTATCCTGTCTCCACAAAATAATCGCTTTGTTTACAAATAATAACTATTTATATTTTCTACTCTGGAAGAGAACCTAGGGTTATTTTTTAGACTGGTATTTATTTCATTAGAACTTTCCTATTATTCATATTTCTTTCTCTCTCACTCAGCAAAATGGTCTCGTTCAAGCAGAAGTGGGTAGCAGATGCATGTGGTTGCTGGTAAGACAGTCCACCAGACAATGTTTGCTGTATTTATTCATTTATTCATGCTTTCAAAATACATTTGTTGGGGACTTATTCTGCACTAAATTCTGTGCTGAATCTTTGGAAATAAAATGATGAAAGGAACACAAGCATCCATGATCTATGACATCAAACTTAATGAATAGAGAGATTAAAAAATAATTCCACAAATATACAGATAATTGCATATTGTACTCAAAGCTGATGATGAAGGCAAAGATTAGGATGCTCTAATAGAGAGGTAGGTGTGAAAAGGAGTCCAGATGGGGAAGCAGTTGAGGGAGGATGTGATTTCAAGGATAGTTTTTATTTTTTCCAATTATAGTTTACAATCAACATTGTTTTGTATTAGTTTCAGCTGTATAGCAAAGTGACATATATTTAAACAATCATATACTTTACAAATTATTTCCCCTGATATTTCTATTACCCACCTGGCATCATACATAGTTATTACAATATTATTGACTATATTCCTTATACTGTCCTTTACATCCCCATAACTATTTTGTCAGGTACCAATCTGTACTTCTCAATTCCTTCACCTTTCTTATCAAGTTCCCCAACACCCCTCCTCTCTGGCCACCATCAGTCTATTCTCTGTATCTATGAATTTGTTTCTGTTTTGTTTGTTCATTCACGTTGAAGAACCCGTATTTTTAATGACAACATTAAACCACCTAATTAATCAATTGTAAGATCTACTCTACTTGCAGACATTCCATTGTGATAGGCAATACTAGGGCACATCTGAATTGATGAAAAGACACCAGAGAGGTTGAAGAATTCAGTAAGAGACAGACAGACACACACGCGCGCACACACACACACACACACACATACACACACACACACTGTGAAAGGATACAGACTGTATCTACTGTGGGAATGCAGACATATCTGGGTCCATCTGGTGAACCAATGGCATGGTCCTACCAAAGTCTACTTTCCAGTAAGCCAAAGGATTTGTTGGGAGAAAATTCATTCTAAAGTCAGAGGGAGTCAGGAACAGGGACTCTTGCCCCAAAGCAAAGCCACCGTCATTAGGCGAATGTGTAATTTTCAATGTAGCACAGTATTTGACCAATCTGTACCAGATTTAAGAGGCCGTCCTGCCACCCTAGTGTAAAAAGGGAGAAAATTATAAATAAATTGAAGCTTGGAAACCTTGAGCTATAAGGTAGACCTTTCTAACAGAACATAATAAGTAGGAGAGAACTCATTTCAACTCCACCCTCACGCTCAAACAACTCTGCCACATATCACAGTGGAACTTTGACCCCAACAGGACTCAGGGCCATTCTGGGGCAATTGTGAAAGAGCAGCTGAGGTATCACCATAACCCATGGAGAATGCCCAGCAGAGTTGCTGTGACCACTGGTTGGTACTGGTCTCTCCAATGAACACAAAAATAGTAGAAGATGTAGTCAGAACAGACTTGATTATGAACAAACATAAAGAGACCCCAAGGCCTCCCTGAAATACTTGGGGACAGGAGGACTCTGGTAGGGAGCCAAAGGTCCTGAGGAATAAGCCAGTAAAAGTTGAGTTGTTGCTATTAATGGGACCTCATTCACACTCACAAGCTATTTGAGGACTTGGGAAATTCCAGTTTTAATCTGTATATATAAATTGTTATGTATACATTCAATGTGTATACATTATATACATGAATTATGTATAAATATATATATATCTGCATATTGTATAATAAATGGATTGAAAAGTCCCTCAAAATTCACACAACTGTTGTTCTAGATTGAGTTTCTCTTATTTTTAGGAAATTCCAGTTTTCCATAAAAATTTCCAGGAACCTACAAAGTACAGAGTCAGGAATTTTCCCTAATATTCAATCCAAACTTATACTCTGTAATTTAAGACCCAGTTGCCCTGGTCTTTAAAAAACAGATTTCAGCTCTCTAACTCTTACATTAGGCTTCCCTCCATGCTAACTTTTTTTCATATTTGCCTTCAAAACCTTCAGTCATGTTCATCAAGCGCCCCATACTTCTGTAGCACATCACAGCTCTCTGACAGACCCCAGGTACCATCATCTTCATTTTGCACCAAAATCTTGTATTTTCCTCCATGCATGCATATCAACTTGGCACCTTCCATTCAAGTGCCTGGCACACAGTAGGCCCTCAAGAAATGTAGGCTCAATTAAATGATTTGTATTAATTGTTTTTCTTGCTTAGTTCCACCAAATTCCCTGACATTTGGTATGCTGATCCTGAATAAATGGTACAAGATAAGGATTTCATTCTCTTATTGCACAATGGACAGAATTTATCACTCTTACCCAAATGAAAGTCCAATTCCACTAATTCTGTATCACTTGCGTTATTCCCTCTAACTGGAGACCCACTATGTGGGTGTCCCTGAAGAGCTAACAACAGTGCCCTCAGAATCCAGACAGTTGGCAGAGTCTGCCCAAATCAATATTGTTGGGTTTATGATTCCAGAAGGGGTTTAAAGAAAAGGAACTCTCGAATTTTTAAAACGGCAACACAAGCACATAGTAAGCAATTCAAATAGTACACAGAAAAAATAAGTCTTTTTTTCCAGTTCTGTCACTCATTTTCCTTACCAAATACAACTACTATAGTCAGTTTCTTGTGCATTCTCCCAGTTACTATGCCCACTCATAGCATAAAGGGCCCTTAAACACTGTGCCTTAAACTGGGGTTTGGCAAACTATTGCCTGCAGGCCAAAGCTGGGCCTGTTCTTGTACAGCCTTCCAGCTAACAATGGTTTTAAATTTTCAAACAGTTTAAAAAATTAAAAGAAGGATATTTCATGACACATGAAATTCATTTTTAAGTATTCATAAATAAAGTTTTATTGGCATACAGCAACATCCATTTGTTTATGGATTATCTAGGTTTCTTTCTCCCTACAATGGCAGAGTTAAGTAGTTGCAACAAACACTCCATGGCCCACAGGGCCAAAAACATTTACTCACTAGCCTTTTACAAGAAAATTTTGTTAATCTCTGCCTTAAACAATCACAGAAGAATTTTTTTTTAATCTAGTAATATTACAGGTAAACTATGAATAAATATAATGAATACCCTCATTTTCAACAATGTTGTCTAATTTTCTAGGTGAAAAATCCTATCTCACTGTATTAAATTGCATTTCTTTGATTATTAGTGAAATTAGAAAATTTTTACATCTCTATTGCCTATATGTGGCCATTACTTTCAATTTTCTGTTTATACCCTTTTTATGCCATTTTTTTCTATAAAGTGTTCATCTTTTTTTATGCATTTACAACTGTAAACCTACTTTGCCCCATGCTATATGTGAAAAGCTTCCTCATCTGTAAAGATATGTAAGTCGATACAGGGATTCTTTCTTACACACTCTTACACATACAAATTTTTAAGACTTTGAAGAGAAAGTAATTTCTTCCCATAAGATATTTGGGGACCCTACCTGTGTTCAATGAAGGGCTACTGGAAATTTTGAATGACATAATGAAATCTGTCTTCAAGAAGATCACGCTATTGAAAAAGTGGGTCAGAGAAAGTAAGCAGTAAAGGAAGGAGGAAAATTCAGGAAATCTGTTGCTAACATGAGATGATCGGTGCATACCATGGCGGTATCTGCAGAAATGGGAAGGGAGGGACTTGAGTCTAGTGTACAGAAAGGAGAAAGGAAAGGAAAAAGCCTGGAGATACCAAGGTTAAGCCTTAAGTATTGGTGGAAGGGACAAAATGTTTATTTTACTTTATGTTTATTTGTATGATCTGTAGCCTAAGCCTTCATTTAAGGACCCAGCAGTAATTTCAGAAATGGTATGTGCTGTTTGTTTTGAATGTGATAAGACAACGAGTGACTGGTAGCTTAGACTCCCACTTTCTGGTTATCACTTTCGACTTGTTTAGACACTGTGTGTCACAGGAAGTTCATGGTGTATAGAGCTCCTCTGATTTATCAGAAACCATTTGCAAATAGAGACCTCGGAAACACCCTGTTCCAATTAAATAGCTTTGACTCTGAAGCTATTTAATTGGAAGAATCTCAGCTCCCAGGAGATAAAGATGAAAATTGTTTACGTGTGCTGTTACCTACAAACTCCTTACACCCAAAAGGAACCATCCTTGGTGGCATTTTTCTTGGATGAAACCATTTGTTGATGACAGAGCACACATTCTGTTGAACATCTATGTCATCTATTCCTAAAGGGCAGGGGAAAAGTGAGCTTTTTCTAGCCATCAACATTTCGTGCCCAGGGAAAGCCCTGGATTCAGCCCAAAGGCCAGAAGAATGTTCTTAAGGGGAAAGAAAAAATCATGATCTCTCCAAGCAGCTTAGTGGAAAAGTCAGCTAATGAAAACCCAATTAGAATAGTGTGGTGTTTGAAAGAGGTAGCACAAATCCCTTCAGGAGACCAGCAAGAACAGTTATTCACTGAACCTTCATTCATTCTCTCCTATGTATCAGGCTTCGATGGAGGTCTTGAAAACAGAGTGGTGAATGAGGTAGGGAAAAAAAAATCCCTGTCTTCATGGGGCTTACATTCTAGTGGGAGAGATACACAGTTTGCAAGTAAACATGTAAGATTTCCCGTGGTGATAATCTATATATATAAAAGCCTAAGCGACCATTACGACTGAATGACCAGAACGACTGGTGGAACAGTCGTTATGACATGCACTGACCTCCAGGGGGCAGACCCTCAATGCAGGAGCTGCCCCTTGGTGGTCAGTGCGCTCCCACAGCCAACATTCTGCGGCCCCTCCCCCCTTCAACCAACCTCCCATGGCCCCCATCGGGACTGGGCGAGACAGATCCAACCAGCCAGATCTCTGCCCAGGCCAAGGAACCCCACTGTGCACGAATTTGTGCACCAGGCCTCTAGTAAGAAAATAAATATGATAAGGGATAGAGTGGTGTGGTTGGAGAGGGTGATCTGGGAAGAGCTCTCTGAAGAGCGGACTTCTGAACCGAGATGTGGAGGATAAGAGGGAATAAGCCACATCAAAGAAAATAAGTCCAGGTGGAGTGTCAGCAAGTGTTAAGGGCCAGGGCTTGGTGTGCAGGAGAGACAGCAAAAGCCCAGTGAGGCTGTAAATGAGTGAGGAATGGAGAGTGCAAGAGATCAGGTCTAAGAGTAGGTGGCTCTCATACGGCCTGCCGACCAGGGTAGAGATTTTGGATTTATTCTAAATGAAAGTCATTGGTGGGTTTTAAGCAGGGATGTGACTAGGAGAATGAAGAAAGTCTCCCTGGAGGTGGAAGGCTGATTCTTGAATTTCATCTTGAAGGAGCAGGCATTAGGCTAGGCAAAGTCATGTAGTTGGGAAGACATAGGAAGGGAAAATAGCATTCTGAGCAACCATAAATCACTCTCAATGCTGAACTAGTGAATTCAGCTCAAGCCGTGGAGAGAAAGATGGCTTATTCAAGAAATAGTGCCAGGAAAATTAGCTATTCCTTTGGTGGGGTGAGATGGAATAGAGATTTCTATCTTGCGTTATTCTTGAAAATAAGTCAGGTGAATGAAAAACATTAAGATTATGAAATTATTAAGAAAAATATAGGGGAATACATTTATGGTCTTTATGAGTTTAGGGATCTCTCCTTTTCTTTGAACTAGTGACATTACTAAACAAAACATAAATTAAAATGAATAATTTGACTACATTAAAATCAAGAGGACAGAAATCAAGACACCATAAACAAAGCTAAATATCTGAAACAAACTGGAAGGAAATGTTTACAACATAAATAACAGCAAAAATTAGTACAAACAATACATAAACAACTCGTATAAATAAAAACAGAAAGGATAAACAATCCAGGGCAGAAATTGGCAAAGGCTGTAAAGAGAAATTTACCAAAAGGGAAATACAAGTGGCCAATAAGCATGCAAAACGTCTGGAACTGATTAATAATTAGAAAAATGCAAATTTGTGTAACTGGCTGCCATTTCCACCTATCAAATTATCAAACCTTTTTAATTGTGATAAATTTAAAAGTTGGAGTGAACATATAGAAATATACATTTTCATATGTTGCCAGTCGGGGCATAGTTTTTAATCTTTTGCTGGTTTTTAGCACTGTACATTAAAATAAAATGCAATTCTAATTCTTAGGTATCTTCCCTGGGAAATCTTTGCACATGTGCACAAGGATGTTCATTGCAGCATTGTTTCTTATGGAGAAAAGGTGGAAACCCCCTAAATGACCATCAACAGTGAAATGGCTAAATGCACTGTGCTCAATCAATAGTTCCAAATATTAGGCTGCAGTTGAAAAAACTGAGGAGGTTTTATATGTGTTAACATTGAAAGAGGAAAGTAGAGGAGAGTAGCTTTGGGGAAAGGAAAGGGAGATTTTAGACTAAGTCATAAGGTGGTGTGTTTTTTATGAGATTAATTCATTGAGGATATCATTCCCTATTCTCCATTTGGCCATTTATATCATTGGATGTCATAAGCAGGCACATTTAAATTCTCTGGGAGAGAGGGGTGTTTTTTATAACCCTTGTCCCCACAAATGCACAACCTCTCCCACCATCCACATCCACTGGATTTGTGCATTTGTGACACCTGATGAACCTGCGTTGACACATCTATCACCCAAAGTTTATAGTTTACATCAAGGTTCATTCAATCTTGGTGATGTATATTCTATGGGTTTTCCATAATAGTATCATACAGAATAGTTTCACTGCCCTCAAAATCCTCTGTAAAATGCATGTATTTTTTAATACAGTATCAAAAGGGTTCCTGGCCCCTTGAAGCCCAGTCATGGCCTCAGATTCAAAATCTGGGCTGCAAGAGAATAAGGATCTCCACACCACCCCTTTTTGGCATTACTCTATCCTTCCCTCTTAACACTGGGCCACAACCAGCGTTTGCTCCTTAAGTGACAGGCTGGTGCAGACTTGGCATCCACACTGAGAACTTGCGTAGCTCTCTAGGGAGTGGAAGCAGACAGTTCCCTGCTTGGTCAGAGAAGATCTGAGCCCCCAGGCCAGAGGGCTTTTCTCTGCTCAGCAAGACCATCTTCTCCACAGACCAGTGTCTTCCAGGGAACCCTGTTACACAGTCTGCCAGACTTGAAACTGCAAAGCTCTATTTCCCCTTTGCTTTGAACTAGTGACATTAATTAAAGTATAAATATCTAAGTTATCTCAGGATTACCAGGACCAAGAAAAGGACTTCTAAATCTATTTAAAAATGGGAACCCAAATCTCAAAGTTCTATTAGAATTTTTATCTTAAAAAAATGAAGATTAATAAAAATTTATTTTTTTTCCCTACATATTATTTTTAGTCACCAGAAGTCTATTCTAATTCTTAGACCTAAGAATATGCTGACCAGGCTCTCTTGTCCTTGGCAAGTATTTTTTTCTTGGGCAATAGTTTATTTCCTGGGAAATATTTTCCTTCACAATCAGGTTGCATTACATTAGCGTTGTACTGACACAAATTTACAAAGAGGAGAGAAAGAATAAGCAGACGTTCCTTTGTTGCCAAAACTGGGAAAGGGCAAACGGAGGAGGAGATACCTCACTGTGGAGGGCAAAGAGGTTAGGAGATACAGACAGAAGAGGGAGCGGGGAGAGAAGGGAGGAGGATGGATATTTTTATACAGTGACTTTGTCTCCCCATGCAGTTTGGTGACTAAAGACTCTCATACAGTGTTGCCTTATAGCTACATCTCCACTGACAGAAAATATAGGGGCAGTAAAAAATACCGGGGAAGAAAAAAAATGTTTCTATTTCTTTTTGCCCCTTTGTGATCTATGCTGCTGGGATTTAAGAGAAAAATGAGACTGAGCAAAATGAAGGGAAAGCACTCCCTCCCAAGAAAAGAACATATTTGCCTGGCTGATGCGGCTCAGTGGTTGAGCACTGACCTATGAACCAGAAGGTTGTGGTTTGATTCCCAGTCAGGGCACACTCCTGGATTCTGGGCTTGATCCCCAGTATGGAGCATGCAGGAGGCAGCCGGTCAATAATTCTCTCTCATCATTGATGTTTCTATCTCTCTCTCTCTTTCCCTTCCTCTCTGAAATCAAGACATAGATATATAAAATCTTTATTCTTTCCTTTATCTCCCCATGTAATGACAACGTGAGCTTTTTGTATTCTCGCAGCATTCATAATCCACAGGCTCTGTGACCCACAGCAGTTCTGAGCTCCTCTCAGACATCCCTAATCACACCACCATGGCAAGTTCTTGCAGTCTTTCATTAAAATGCTGATAACTGAAGTCTCCCATCAGCTCTCCTGGATCGACCTCTGGGTTAAAGCAAATAGTGCTGAAAACTTTCCACTTCCCCTGCTCATGGTACAATCATTAGAAAATGCCCTACGAATATTCAAAGTTGTACTGGGGCTTAACCACTTACCCCTGTTACGCTGAATTATTTGCAGGCAGGTCAACTTGATCTGCTATCATCCCAGATTCCAAGTTTTCCCAGCCCCCAATAATATCAGAGCAGCAACAAAAAGACTTTGGAGCCAGAAAGACCCACCCTCATCTTCAGATCCCGCTTGTCCTAATGGTGTGACCAGGGACAGGTTATTTGTCCTCTTTGAGCCTCAGTTTCCTCATCTGTACAATGGGTATAAGAAAAACTTCCATGCGGTGCTATTGTGAGAAGGAAATGAGCAATTTTGGTAAAGCTTATGACATGTCGGTAGACACTGAATCAGAGTGAGCTGCGCCACACACTCATGTGCACACACTTCTTTTCCTTCCCACGATCTCAGGGGCTCACAGCTAGTGGGTGTGCCATCACAACTGGCCAGATTTGGGAGATGTGGAAAGAGGAAGAACAAGGATGACATTACTTTCCCTCTCCAACCGGGGGGACAGGGCAGAGGTGCGTGATGGAAAATGCCGAGGCAAGTCCTGAGGAAGGGTCTCAGGACAAGAGAGTGTCATCCCTATCTCTCTCAGCTGACTCGGAGTTGCATCAGCCATATTGCAACATTCTCAGCAAAACAGAAAAGTCCACGGTGCAAATGGCACAGGTCCATGATTTGGAGGGTGGGGGGCGACTCAAAGACTAAGGTGTCTGTGACAGCTAGAAACCCAGCGATCGTTCCCCAACATCTTTCTCTATCCCTCTTGAAGGTAGACCCAAGGTGGCCCTAGGGAAAAATCAGATTTCTTGAGAGCTAGATGTGCTTCTCAGAGAAAGAATCCAAAGTGAGTCGTGTACATGCCCTCCAGCCCCCTCGCTTCTAAAGAAAAACTCCATTGGGAGAAATGATCCAGGCTCACCTCATCGTTGCTAATTCATTCCCTACGCCAGTAAGCAGACAAGGAGAGGCCTTATCTGTAGATTCAGACCTGGACAATTTTAATAATAAAGTTCTTCCTAACGTTCTCCATCTTCTTAAAATATTTCCATCTGCTATTCATAGGAGAAATGAAAAGCAATAGAAGTGTGTACAAGGAAGGTCAAAAGAGAAAGCCTTTTAAACCCGCTCTTCTAGGAAAAACTTTTATTTCAATTGAGCGTAGCTTAAACACTGTCCTATGCCTACTTTCCAAGTGATTAGCAATATTCACACCAAGATTTGATAAATCACCAAAATAGAGCACACTATACAAGGCACATTATCTATGGAACCAGAACAGAGACGTTTCCAAAATGTACTGTCCCCAGGGATTCTGCTGGGCGACCACATGTTAGAAGATATTTCTAAATAATTGTTCATAAAGGTCAACAACTTAGGTTTCAGTTAGGTCAGGTTAGGCCCATTAAGCTTCTTTTTGATTGCTTTTCAGAATTTCTTTTTCTTTGTAATTTTCAGGATTTTTTATCAAATTCTACTAACCTAGCATTTCTTTGTTGACCAAACTTCCTGATGTTAAAGAGAAACTTTTAAGGACAACCTCCCCTCGGTGGCGTTGAGATGGAATCAGGTACTCACTCGATTGTCTCAGGTTGGAGCTGAACTTTCAAGGCCCTGGGAGCATTCCTAGTCCAGTCTTCCTCTCCAAATCCCAGCAATTTTTCTACCAATGCTCAGGATCCGAGTTTGCGTTGGTGTGAATCCAGGAGACAGCGGAGTGAAGAGGAGGAGGGAGTTCTAGCAAAAGCTGTGGGTGACCACGGGCCTCCCAGCCCAGCAGCATCTCTTCCTTGGCTCCGTGCCTCCGGACACAGATTAGTCATTAACAATCCTTTCCCTGCTGAATGATATAAACACAGAAAGGGAGAGCCTCGAGATTCCCAGGCCCAACTCCAGAGCCCCAGAGCAGGGGAGGTGACACCGCCCGGGAGCCTGAAGCTTGTCTTTCAAAACACATCTCCTGGGGCTGCTTTTTGGGGTTCAGAGTCCCCAGATTTCCATGCACTTCACCTAAAAGCAAGCTGTCATCTTCCCTCTCTCCAATTTAATAGTTTCACCACCACCCAGGGACTGAAGTTAGAAACCCTGAGCCTTCTCAGCCCTTCCCTCTCTCAGGCGTCCTATGTCAAATAATAACAGATTCCTGTGGACTCTATCTTTGGAATGTTTCTTACTTCCATCCCACCCTTTTCCTCTGCTAATTTGGGCCCATCACAGCTTCCTCTCTTAAGGAAAACATTGGAGCATAACTCTTTTCTCTTCTTTCCTTTCTTTTTTTCCTCTCTCTTTTTCAAATTGCATAGCAGCATAAAGGTCAGATGCCTACTCGTTTGTCACAACCTTCGGCAAGTCACTTAGCTTCTCTGAGTCCCAGTTTTCTCATCTGGGAGATGGAGGTGGAGTAACTATCACATGGGCTCTGGGAGAAGTGCATGCATAGCTAAACCTGTGTAAATGTCTAGAAAACTGCCTGGCATTTAGCAAGCACCCAATAAAGTTTAGCCATTATGATTCCTTTCCCTGAACAAATATTGATTGTCTGTGCACTATGTACTCGGCACCTTGCTAGATGTTCTGCCAATCAAAACTCCCCAAAGGGTTCCCATTGCCTAAAAAATAAATGCAAAATGCCATGTATGGCCTGACCTTTAGAACCCTCTCCACACCCTGACAATCTAGTCTTCATCTATCTTTCTAGCATTTTCTCACATCTTCAGAGGCCCAAACCTCCTGCCCACTGATGCCAAGCTCTTCTTTTGACCTGAATTACCTTCCTTTCATAGCCACACGGCTTCCGGGCTGAGTTCTCCCAGAAGCCAACCCCATGTCTTCCCACCAAACTCCCCTCATCCTTCATTTCTCTCATTGTCCCTTAATTCCTCCGACCTTGTAGATTACAGTTACCTACTTATTTCATCTCTATTACAAAACAATATCTAGAGCAAACACGGCAACAGGCTTCCCTTTGTATCCATCCCTGAGCTTCACATGGTGCCTCTCATGGAAAGAATATTGCATAATTATTTGCTAACTGAATCAATGAGTGAGATGAGAAAATAACATTTTCCAAAGTAACATGTGTGCATGCTCATGGGTGTGTACCTGTGCGCATGCAAGTGTGTTTGTGTGTATGTGCACAATGTCCCCCACTGAAAAGTAAGTTAGTGGAAGGCTACACCCATATCTGTTAGTAATGCTATTATTTTACTTCTCTGATTATATAGCATGCATAGGTCCTACAGGCTCATACTCCCTACCCCTGTGGGCTCTGATACACTAAGGCACATCCCTCACACTCCCTTTATCACAAAGAAGAGAACTCTCCCTCACCCATTTGAAGCGTCTTTCTGATGACTCTCTCCATGCTCTCTGCAGCTCTGGGCTGCCTGAGGGACTCATGCCTGATCCCCCAGCCCAATTCTTCTCAGATGATGAAACCCTGTGTTATGATTTCATTCTCTCCAGTAGCAGTGGGAGGGATGGTTGAGGCACAAACTCTGGAGCTGATCACCTGGCATTTCACGATGACTATCATATTTGCCCAACCACGAGAGGCACTATGTGAAGGATCGCAGGTGTGTTGGGAGTGAGAGGTCATGAGGAGGAAGAAATGGAGCATTTCAGGGCAAGGAAAAGGCAGCAGCAAAGGCTCTGAGGCAGGAAGTAGCTTGGAGAACCCCATGAAGTAAACAGAAGGCCAGTGATCTTCAACTAAGAGTGTGGAGGAGACACGAAGAAATAGGAGTAGGATGGGTAGGGGCAGTGTGTGCTGGGAAATGTTTAACCACCACTCTCTGAGGGGCTTTCCTATGAAATGCCTCCAGTCCTCACCTACCCCTCCCAACAGAGAAGCAACATAGACACTCAGGCAGTGTTTTTTGAATTGTTGATATGACCCATTAGTGGTTCATAAAATCAATTTAGTAGGTCATGACCATCATTTGTTTGTTGTCAATGAAATAGCATATTAAAAAATAACATAGCAAATATTTGCATTTCAAGTAGAAAGGCAAGCACCGAATAATGAAGCTTTTGTTTCACTTACACGTGTGTTGATGAAACCTAGATTTCAGCATAATACAGTTTAGAAAGGTCACAGTCTAGAAAGTGTTTCAAAAGATCACTGAATTGGGGCCAATGAGACTTGGATTCTGGACATAATTTGGTGAAGAAGGAAACGAAGGGGAAAGAGAAAGGATTCACATCCCATGAAGGCTCTCTAGTGGGAAAATGCTGATGGAGATGTGATAGAATTCTCAAAGGTACAAACCAGCTACTAAAAAAAGTACAACATGTCAGAGTTTCATAATATGGGAAATTATAAGTTTCTGGGTGTCACAAGTAAACCATACCTTTCTTCCCCACATATTTCTTCTCCACATTATGTCTGTGGCTTTGCCTCTCCCCAGCTATTTTGGAACTTAATCAACTCATTTAATCTCTCTCAGCCTTGGTTTCCCCACATGCAAGCTGAGGATGTTCAACCAGATGACAGCCAGGGTTCCATCCACATCTGCCATCTCAGTGGTCTGATGGAGGAATGAGCTGCGCTCTGCTGATCCAATGAACTTCCCAGCGACCCATGAGCATGTAACCTACTCAGTCACAAAGGCTCCCTCCCTTAGAAGGCCTTCATGTTGGTTTTCACATTCTGTGCTCATTCTTCTGAAACTCTTAATTTTCTAACAAAGGTCTTCATATTTCCATTTTTCCACTGAGCCCCACAAATTACATATCTGGTGCAGTCTATTAGTTCAGACAATAGGAAGCCTTCCTGATAGGAAGGTGGAATTTTTTCTTCGGCACTGCAGAGAGCCGAATCGGTGACTCTCAACCTTGGTGGATAAAGTAGGAGATGCTTAGAGGGCTTATGATATACTCCATTTCAAAAGCCTGCTGTGCACCAGAACAACACGTAAGCGAGGCTCTTTAGAACTTTTGTTCTGCGGAAGGCTTGTGTTTAATTGTTCCAGCCCCAGCTGGAGTGGATTGTCCAAGCTGCATTCAACTCTTTTCAAAATAGTCTTAAGATAGGATGACCCATTTAATGCCATGGGCTGGGACACGGGTTAATTGGATGTGAAACATTCACAGCAGGTTCTCTACAAAAGATATAATAGAAAGATGAAGGTCAGTGCTGGGCCCGAGTGCTATATTATGACCAACCTGCATTTCAAAACCAGAGGTTACCAAAAAGATTATTAATAGGTAAAACAAAGTACCACATTTGGGGACATGGACCATTTTATATTTGGAAAGGTTCCCATCTGTTTGGGAAATTTAGCTGCTGGCTCAATGGTAAGCTGTCTTCAATGGAGATAGATCTACTTCTTATCAGGAAAGTGTATTTTTAGAGCTTTCCAGTGGTTGCTATGATGTATCTACACTGTTCCTTCTGTGTTTCAAGGGCTAATTATAGGTTATGACCATGGAGCAGAATCAGAAATGATAAAACCATGATGCTGGTCTCCTAAGAAGTGTGTCTGATATGGAGAAGTCAACTAGGTACTTAAAACAGTCTTGCCCTGACTGATGTGTTCAGTGGTTAGGGTGTTGGCCTGCAGACCCACCGAAGAGGGTAAGAAGTCCATGACAAATTTTAACACCACATAAGGCGAAGGTCACTGGAGGTCCCTGTGTTCCCTACAGTTGTGAGTAGAAGCACAGGAAGCTAAGACCTGGATGTGGGTGGATCTGGGAGGGGTTGTAAGGTGCTCCTGAGGCTGAATATAGATTAGAAGTCAGCTCAGTGGTGCCCATTTTAGGAAAATTCAGAGGACTAGAAACCGAAAGTGCCTCAACCTCGTCCTGTCCCACATCGGGGCTGGTGAGGAGTTAAGCTGTGGAGTCAATCTAAAGGAATGGGAAAGACACAAAGAAGCAATTAAAGGGTTTCGGGAAATAGGGCCAAGGGAAAATGGTTCAAGGTGCTGAGATTGTTGGTCCTGAAGGAGGACAGTTACTCTCCCTGCAGCACTGTCAGTAGATGCTGACCAGCTGTTCTCTGCTCCACAAAGGAGACAAAGAGGGGAAGGGCTTCTACTGCAGCATGAGCAGTTTCTATTAGGTTCAGAGAAAATCTGTCCATCAGAAAACAATAAAATTGTTAATCACTGAGGGGACAGACTCTGAGGGAAGACAGGGTGTTGCTATCCCTCTCGCTAAATTCGACCTGACAATGAAGAAGCTGGACTTGAATCGATCATCTCTTCTGTGTCTCAGTGTCTTCATCTTAAACTGGGTAATAATACCAACCTCATCAAGTTGTTATACAGGTTAAAGAAATCTCATGTGGGAAGCATTTAGGACAGGGCCTAACCTATAGTAAATTCTGAATAAATAGCAGTTATTGAGCTTTAGGATAAAATAGTATCTAGTAACTATTATGGTCTTAAGTGATGGTGACTTGGGATGGTCCCTAAATGTCTCTTTGATTCAAATAAATACCCAATTCCTTCATCAATAGTTTTATGTCCCTAATTTTTTAATGAAATTCTGGTTTTTGGAATAAATATGAAACCATTTGTCTCCTGCTTTGGTTGTGAAGAGTTCTGGTGTCAGCCATGTTCCCAAAAGCCCATTTCTAACAATCTCACCCTCTGGAGGAGTGCTGTGCAGAGCCGAGTCTTTCTGATCTTTTGGACTATGACCCACAGTGATGAATAAATTTCATAGCAGAACACAGGACACCCATTCAAATATGTGTAACAGATGAAAATTTGCAAGAAAATACGTAGGCTTTCTACTTGTCACCTATGGTGACATTGTCTATTTTATTTTACTGTAATTTTAAAAAACACTGGTCATGACCCACTAGATTGATTTCATGGTCCACCAGTGTATTGTGACCCATAGTTTGAAAAACATGTGTAAAGTCTAAGTGCTGTGACTCTTGATGACAATGGGCAAGTTTCTTGACTGCTCTGGGATCTGCTTGCATATAGGTAAAAGGGGATTAAATTATCGATATCTTAGTGTCTCGGGAAGTATAATTTAGTGCACCGTACACTGTGCCTAATATTTATTTAGTAGACCACCCTCAATATAAGTTGATAATATGATTAAAATGGCTGCAACGAAATCCCTGCACTGAAGCTGCCTTTAGGTCCCAGCCCAGATTTTGTAGTATCTTCTCCAGTCCTGGTGCTTGGTTTCCCCACTGGTGGTATATGCTCATCTACAAACCAGTAAAGAACTTCAGAGCAAAGTGAGAGGAGGGAGCAATGCAAGAGACCAAAGCACCCCCCCCCCAAAAAAAAAAAATATGAGAAAACTGCACTTGGTATTCAAGTCCAGACGAGAATGAGTGTTCAAGAGAAGCAGAGAGAGTAAGTTATATCCTGCATCCTCCATTTAGTAGGCAAGTTAGGACAGAATATATTTGAGGAAAATTATTTTATTCCAAGTGGCAAACACACACAAAAAAATAAACTAAACATTTTGTTTCTTAAAGGAATACATTCCGCGTGTTGAAAAAATCATTATGTAAGAGCTCTTTCTCCAACTAAGATGAATGCGAGATATCACCGCAGTTTGAAATAAATTGACAGAATAAGTAGTTGGGCATTTTATCCATACACTTGCATCCCATAGGCTCCCTTTAACCTGGCAGCTATCATTCCTGCCTTGGTCCTGAAAGAAAGAAACAGTTTTTAGATTTTGCTTCTATCACTTTTGGCCATGACTAATGCAGCAGGATATTAATGGAGTGTGTGTGTGTGTGTGTGTGTGTGTGTGTGTGTGTGTGTGTTCCCTCTGCTCTCCAGTCTCCCTCCCAAAAAGCCAGCCCTGTAAGCAGGTAGATAATCCTTATATATTTTCTTCGCACCTCCCTCAAACACACACACACACACACACACACACACACACACACAATGAAGAAGAAAGCAAAAGCTACCTACCAGAAGATAGACCTCTTCAAAGAGATTTTACTGGTAACCTGGGAATGAAAGAGGAGAGAAATGCCTCCTGGGCAGCATAGAGCTGGACTGGAAGGAATATGGTGCCAACACAGCTGTCCTACCATAATTCAAACTAGAAGCAACATTAGCCAAAACATGAATAAAAAAGAAATCCAATTTAATTTAGACTTTTTTCTTTTGGTCAATGCAATTATTACTTTTGTAATATCCACTCTTTTAAGGTGTGTGTGTGTGTGTGTGTGTGTGTTGTGTGTGTGTGTGTGTGTGTGTGAGCGCACACGCTCATGTGCCCCTGCATTGCTCATGTCCTAATTGAGTGTTTATTCTGCCTTTGGGTTCCTCGTAGTGCTTGAGAGGGAAGAGATTGCCAAGTCTGGGAAGTAGAAGAAGGTCAGTAAGAACTCATACCCCACTCTACCTTGGGTCGTGGGGAGAATTTCTCAGGGAATGGCTTCAAACAGTCTCTAGAAAGTTTGGGCTCCAGACCCAGGGGTTCCTTGCAAAGATTCAGGTCCTCTGAGTGTGCAGGGAAGGTCCTTGTAGGCTGGGGCAGCAGGCAGCCCAATGGTGAACATGTTTGTGTCCATGGTTGGCTCTTACACTATTGGGTCCTGGCCAGTTTTGCTCAGTAGTTAGAGCACTGGCCCACAGAATGAAGGGACACAGGTTCGATTCCCAGTCAAGGGCACATGCCTGGGTTGAGAGTTCAATTCCCAGCCCTAGGTTGGGGTGCATACAGGAAGCAATCAATCAATGTATCTCTCCCACATGGATGTTTCTCTCTCCCTGCTACCCCCATCCTCTTTCCCTTCCACTCTGTCTGAAAATCAATGGGAAAATATCCTCAGATGAGGGGAGAGAGAGAGAGAGAGAGAGAGAGAGAGAGAGAGAGAGAGAGAGAGAGAGAGAGATACAACAACAGTGGGCAATCTCAACATTAACCAAGATTTAATTTATTGACAGATTATATTTTATCCACTTGAGTTTCTGACCCAACATTTAAACCTGCTCACTCCTGGACCCATCACCTCGGTGGTGCCTCTGCAGTTGTGGTTGAAATCTTCCTTTCTGGACCATGTAGCCTATGGCCTTTGAGAGGCAATTTGCTCCCCAGCCCAGCCAATGAGACTCTGCCCCTTAGACATAAGCTGTCAGGTTGGTGTCTTACAGGAAGGACTGGAGCAATAGGCCAAAGATGAACTGAATATCTATACCAATCTCTGGGGATTTATGATTCAGAAATATGATAGTCCTACTACAATAATTCATCATCCTGTATTATATTGGGAGGAGATAAGACAAGGTGACACTTTGGGGAGACACATCTCCCTGCAGAATGATGAATCATTTCAGACATAGGATGTTGTCAGCCCGCCTCTTCTTCCCTGGCTCCAGGCAAAGGAAGAAGTGTGCTCTATCAGACTTGGAGATCAAATACTGTGGAGGAGGCTAAAAAGAAAGAATGCTTTGTTATTTTAACAAAGCCCATTTTCAAAGCACTGTCCCTCCCTATGACTGTATTATCGACGAGAATCAGATTGTCATCAAAACAGGCCCAGCATTCTTTTATAAAGAAAGCCAGAGCATTACTCATTGGGTTTTAATTACTGGCTTTAATTTTGTACATGACACCTCTTTTCATTTTCTTCCTCTGAAGAAAATTCTTGGAAAATTCTCCCACCCTTTCTGATTTTATTATTCCCTATCTATGAATATTAAATACCTAGTTTATTAACATGTTTTCCTTAATTGGTTTTAAAAATGTAGTTCTAGATACCAGACTCTATGAATCACTTTGGTAATATTTTCCCTGTGAGTCAACAGTCAATGATTAATATAACCAATCATGGGCTTTTTCATTAATGAAATTTTTTTAAAGTCTGGCTCTTATAGCATAATATTAAATCATCTCTCTGTAAATGTGGGCTTCCCTAAGCTTAATTGCTGAGTGCACTATATTGAGAAAGCAAAGCTAGCAA
Source organism: Myotis daubentonii (assembly GCF_963259705.1). Taxonomy (NCBI): domain Eukaryota; kingdom Metazoa; phylum Chordata; class Mammalia; order Chiroptera; family Vespertilionidae; genus Myotis; species Myotis daubentonii. The sequence continues at coordinate 16,451,082 of NC_081841.1, forward strand.
AGCTATGAGCTACTTGCTAAAATAAGCAAAATGTGTCTATAGAGACCACATATGAAGTCCAAAGTTATAATCAGACCTGGAGTTCATGTTCTCTTTCCTGAAATGTAAAAGGAAGTAAGATGGAAAGGAAACTGCGAAAAATCAGACAGATCTTTAGCAATAGCAGACAAACAGAGCCCGTGCATGTCAACCAAATCAGTGAGGGAGTGGGGCCCGTCCATACCCCTCACCTCTTTTTAACTAGATCACCTCATTCTCAGGTACAATGGAATAGCGGAAGAATATATCACAATGTAATATTACATGGCATCACAAGTACAATGCAATCATTTTACTATTTCCAAATCAGAAACCTTGATGCACAGTGTGATGAGGAATAGTGTAGTTATGAGCACAAGCCCTCCCCACTTCTCATTTATTCGTTCATGCACTTAACCATGTATTCAATAGGTATTTATTGAGCTCCTGTTCTGGGCCAGTTACTGGGTGTACGACAGTGCCCAAGACTGAGGCATTTTCTATCTTTAGGAAGCATATTTTCTAGTAAACTCTAAAACTACTTTACATTTTAAAAAATGGAAAAAAAAAGTATAAAAGTAACTAAAGAGAATTGAAGTAAATCTTAATGAAGACCTCCATGGCTACAAATAGAGGAACCAAAGAAAATTAAAGAATCATCATCGCATTTGTTACGTGCTGACCTGATATTTGCATGTAGTTACTCTAATATGCACCAAAAATTTCTAAGGTAGATCCTGTTCCTATCTTTTCAGCTGAGAAAACTGAGGGGCTGCCTACAGCCAAGGGCTAGAAAGCCCAAGAAGGGGGTTTGAACCAAGACCCCTTAGCCTCCAACACCACACGTGTTCTCCTCCCCATACAGGGACTCTTCTCTGGGCAGAGGGATTTTCCCCCAACTAAGGACCAGAATCACCATATTAGCATAGAAAAAGACCAACCTAGAGCACATTAGCTTTGCTTCTCAAAGAAATGGTTCATGAAGAGTTATTATCTCTTTCTTAAAGGCATTTGAAATACAACTTTTATGTAGAGATCAGTTCTGTTTCTTCTGAAATATTGCAGTAGAAGATACCATTCATTACCACTGGATTAAAATCCATACAATTACTTGTTTTGCTAAGTTTATATGCTTTCTTATGTTAGATATGTAAGTGGTCATGTTTCTCTTTTTGCTCTAACTACTAGGAACTTCAAAGTTTAAAATCTCTAATTTCAGTTTAATTCATTCATTTACGCATTCAACAAACACTTATGGGAAATTATTACTTTAGTGTGAGTATCTTATCCCTGCCTCAAAGGCCTTTTTTAAAAATATTTTTTTTTATTGATTTCAGAGAGGAAGGGAAAGGGAGAGATAGAAACATCAATGATTAGAGAGAATCATTGTCAAAGGCCTTTTGATTTCCTTTTTATCTTTATTGTAACTGCTTTTCTATTTTATTTTTATTATCATGTATTTTAGTACATGTGTATTTTGGTAGTAGTCAGGAGAGTATAAGATATAAATGATGAATAGACAAATAAAATAGTTTTTCTGTAAATACTGTAGAATCTGTGACATACAAGAGCATAGGGGCTAAAAGCACAGGGCTTAGAATCTCAGACTAAATTCATATCTCAGTTATGCCCCACTCACAGTGTAAACTGAGACAAATTATACTTTCTGAGCCTCAGTTTTCTCATCTATAAAATAGGACTAAGAATTCCCATACAAGATGCCTATAAAGATTAAATAAGAAAACTATATAAAGCACCAAACATTGCCTAGCACATTGTAAGTGTTTAATAGTTACTACCTGTATTAAAGCAGGTAAATATACAATAAAAATCCCACCCAGAAATACCCAGACTCTAAGGTAAATTGGACTTGGTTTCCATGCAGCGGGGGAGATGGATATTTTTTAAAATATCACATTTTTAATTAATTTTAAACCATTTCCCTTGGTCCTCTCCAAGATTCTCGGCAATGTTCCATCACCCCTGGTTGTTGAGCCCTCTTGTCTAATTATAAACTAAATTCTGGCTTGTTAGCAGGAAAGATTTTTCTCAGGCTCTGTTCTGTAAACAATACCAGAGAAACCACAGATGCTTTGAAAACTAGGCGAGCTCTCACAGTCTGTTTTTTATTTTATTTTTCATCTTAAAGACCCCATAAATGACACTGGCTTTGTAAGTTGTGTATTTGCTAACAACAGGCAGAGCACCTTAAGCTTTCCTCTGTAATAACATGCACCACACCATCTTTAGTTGTTTTTTTTCCATGTCTGCCTCTCCCATAGTGAACTTCCTGAGGGTTGACATTCCCCATTCATCCTATTCCTAATCCAGTGGTAGGCACATAGTAAGTACTCAATAAACATTTGCTGAACCAATGAATGAACCAATCAACGAATGAGGGTGAGGACCATATTTAGCGCATTGTGTTACCTTCCCATAGCACCTATCATAGTGAATGAATGAATATCATTTAGCTGAGTCCACTTGAGATAAAAAAGAACTTTTTCAATAATAACAATTTAAACATAATTATTTTAGCTTAAGCCACAAAATTACAACTTTTTGAAATCCCAGAGTCAATTTTTAGAGGACTTTCAAAGCCATCCCCTGCATTTAAAAGTTTGGATTTCTTTGTCTATTTTCACCAAAATTCTCAAACAACTCTTACTAAGTCCTCACAGTGCTCTGGCCATGGAGTTCCACTTTCTCTCAGTGACAGGGGATGCCTGGGCAGAGAGGCGTGAATGGCCTCAAAGATCGGACTGAGCTTAGGAAGGCCTGCAGCTGGAGCCTGGCTTGTGTTTTTCCTAGAACTCAGGCGTGTTTCACGTCTGGAAGATGTGGACGAGGCCCGGGAAACTCTTGGGAAATAACTCTTCCAAAATTGGGCTCAAGGGCAACAAGCCAGTGGAATGCTGGGGTGGGGGTGATTCCAAGTACTTTCATTCAGGAACCGTGCACTTTCTCAAGTGGTCTGTCTCCCTGTCACGCACAATAATGGCTCACACAAGAAACAGCCCTTCCTGGGTTTACACACACACACACACACACACACACACACACACACACACACACGCATGCGCGCGCAACCCAGCCTCACAGAGCCTTTCTTCGAGTGGCAAACTTGATAGAAGTTTGGGGAGTTCAGACGTCTGTCAGATAACTTGGAACCCCTCTGTCAGTCCTCCTTGTAGGAAAAACATCCAAATACATTTACTTACCTATGCAGGAAATATCCAAACGCCTTTCGTTCTACCTTCTCTTTCTGTGTGTTTACTCTGCTGCTTATATTTTCACACCCAAATGACTCATCAAGATATTTTCCAAAACAAGGCACTTCCCTCCCTAAGAAGAATCTCATACCTACTGTTAAAGAATGATTTTTGCCACTTAAGTAGATCCCCAGCGCCCACCCTTCCTTTCTGCATTAGATTTTGAGCTTTAGCTGTGCACATGGACACCCTGAATAAAGGCGATCTTTCTAAGTCTCCTTGCTGCCAGGCATAATCATGGAGCACAAGCAGAAGTGATGTGAACAACTTCTTGCTAGTCAAGGAAGGAGCATACCCTCCACTTTCTTTGTACCACCTTCGTATTGGGTGAAATGTGGACATGATGCTGAAAGCTGGAGTAGCCACTGGACCATAAGAGGAGGTTGTGTGTTGAGAAAGAGCAACAAAATGGAAGGGATCAGGGTCCCGGCCACTGTGGAGCTGCTGTTTCAGTCCTGATCTACTTATTCTCAGATTATCATGTGAGAGAGAAATAGACTTTTCCCTTGCTTTTATTTTGGTTCTTTTTGACGGCAGTTTAAATAGTATCCTGCTTAATATACCTCTTTATGCAGATACTGGCAAACATCAGCAGCATCGATAAATACTGTGACAGGCATTCTAATCAGATTATCCACTAGAGGAAGACCTGCTCATTTCCTTTCTATTGCATTTTTGTTTTCCTTTTTCATGTAGAATCATTCTGCAGACTCTTATCCAGTCGGCAGATCTCTATTGTTTTGGATTTTTAAATAAAAATTTTAGCATTTTATATACAATGGGATTTTTCCCCAACCATTTCCATGAATACTGCATGCTTCTGAATTTAACTTTAGTTTACAGTTTAGTTAAATTTAAATTTCCTATTTAAATTTTACTAAGCTTAGAATTGTTATTTTTTAAATATATTTTTATTGATTTTAGAAAGAAAGGGAGAGGGAGGGAGAGCTTGAAACATCAATGATGAGAGAGAATCATTGATCAGTTGCCTCCTGCGTGCTCCCTAATGGAGATGGAGCCCACAACCCGAGCATGTGCTCTGACTGGGAATCGAACCATGACCTCCTGGTTCATAGGCTGAAGCTCAACCACTGAACCACATCAGCTGGGCTACAGTTGTTATTTCTTTCAGATTTTTTCATTTATATTGTTAGTATGAAGTTTTCAATATATCTTTTTTAAAAAGCCAAGAAATCACTAACCAATCCTATTAAAGGAATCTTAAGTTTCTGTTATATTTGGTTCATTTAAACTTTATGCATATCATTCAGCAATTTGCTTTTCATTCAACATTAGGCTCTAGTTCATTTGTTTGCATTCTATTTTACAATTTTTCTGCAGTTATCCATTCTAACTCCAGGGGCATAGCATCCATGTTTTCTAGGATATGTGTCTAGAAATGAAATTGCAGTGCTGTAGTAGTTTGTACACACTTTTAACTTAAATAGACCTTGCTGAATTGCTCTTCAAACTTGTTCTACCAATGTATACTCTCAATTTCTCTAAATCTTCACTAGCATATGTATTGTCAGATTTTTAAATTTTTACCAATGTGAAGGCTATGCAATGGTAACTCGTTTTAATTTGCATTCTTTAATTACTAGTTAGGTTTATTTGGTATTCAGTTTTCTTAATCTGTAACTTGCCTCTTTATATACTTGGCCCATTTTACTATTGAATTATCTAGATTTTTTTTGTTGATTTGTAGCTATTCTTTACATAGTTGGGATCCTAAACTTTTCTGTTTATATCCGTTGAAAATGTCTTCTCTCCCATCTATGGACTGTCTTTTCACTTTCACGCACAGAATTAAAACATTTAATGTAAGTTATTCTTCCCTTTGAGTTGTACCTTTGTCTTCTGATAAAAAATAGTCTTTCCTATCTGAAATCATAGAAATATTCTTTAATATTTTACTCTATGAATTTTAAAGCCTTGTTTTTTACATATAGGTCTTTAACCCATGGAGAAATAAATATAAATCTAAATGTTTCAATTCTGGGAACATCAAATTATGGCTTTTACAACATTTGAGGATTTGGTGAAAGAAAAATAAATGTGATTATATTTTGAGAAAGTACAGTATCCAGAAAACTATCAGCAGTAACTAAAAGAATTCTGTCATATGTACTACTTCCTATTTTGTCCCTTTTTAAGTACTTTCCATATCCTTTCCTCCATTTCTTATGCAGCATATGATCCTCAGTTTATGCACCACTCCAGACCTGCTCATCCCCACATACTCTCCAGCACTGGCCACCTGCCGTTCTTCCCTGGCTGTAGCAATCCCAGATGTGGCACACATCCCAGCTGCTGCCACCATTGCCACATATCCTAATGTCTCCAATTCTCTCAGCCTTCTCAGGGACAAGGATTGGGTGTAGGCATGGGCTCCTCTGTGCTAGCTGTGTCGGAGGTGCAGCATGTCCGGTGTGCCGGCCCAACCTGACCGAACCCCATGGCAACTCTGGTTTTCCCAGCCAGTGCTTGCCCAAAAGGTTTGGGTAATACAAGAGGCAAGCGAGGGAGACTCAGTGCCCTGTAGGGCAGACTTTCACTAATGAGCCAGAGATGGAAACAAGCTTACAGATAAATGTCATGCCCTTATTTTGCTTCCACAGTGGATGTTCTCAGAAGCACTCAGGAGATGGCCCATGTCAGCTAGCAATGTTTTCTTGAGAAGGTGTGCCTAAGCTTGTCAACACACCAATTTGTCTTGCTCTCCCTCCTTCTCTGCTTTGCTCCCTTTTCCCCCTCCCTCTTGCACCCTCAGGACTGCATGCTCTCCTCCAATGAGCACTGGCATGGAAGGTTTGCTTCATGTTCTCTTTTCTAGGGAATCTGACCCTAAGAGAGTCTGCTTAAAATTTAAAAACAGGTGCTATCCATCAATAACTAAAATCAAAAATTTTAATTAAAACTGGCAACCATTTCTATTATGGATGTTAAAACTATAATATGTAACTTTGGTAAATACTGTGTAATGAGTTGGTTCATTGACAGATCAATCCTTTGGAGATGTGGCTTTCTTCTATTCAAGGGATGACAAGGTGAAGTACGAAGATCTTAGCCACATTAAGAAGGTACATTGGATAGAATTTGTTATTGACCAAATGTGAGAGTCAAGGGATGGGTTGTATTAAGAAAACTTGGTTTCTGTTTTGGGCAACTAAGTGAATGGCAATGTCATTCATTTCATGAAAGCAAAAAGAGCTCTCTGTGTGGGACAGGGCAGAACCCCAGGATTTAGGCAGAGGACTGTGAGGGAACATAATTCTGCAATCTGAAAAGTCTGAGATGTTCTGTAGGCATTTGCATAAATGGGCCTAAACATTATGAAATAGATCTGGGTTGAAGACATTGATTTTTTGAGTGCTATGATTGACACAGCTGATCAATCATCCACACCATTCCTCCCGCCTCCCTTGCTACCAGAACTCCAGTTCTGTTCAGACAGTGATGTACCCAGTTCAGGGAAATTAATAAAAATTAGTTCACGCAACCATGGCAACCCCATTTCTCTCTGTCACTGATTGGCTGAAGTCACATATATATGACCCCTTTCTAAGGCAAGTGCAGTCTACTGGGGAAATGTAGGAACGATTTCATACCCTGATAAAACAGAGAGAGCGTAAGAAGAAAGCTTTCTTACGCCATCAAAACCCACTTCCTTCCCACTTTGAATGTGCTGTGCGAGGACCTGAGGTTTGGAGCCTCAACTCCCATCTAGAAACTGGCGGGATGGTTCTGTGAATGGCAGAGCTGAGAGGTGGGAGGAGTCCTGGTACCTAATGACACCTCTGAGCCCCTGAGCCAACCCTGGAACAAACGACCCCGGACTTCTTGTTTTGTCACATACCTAAGTAGCAACACTATTAGGCCATTAGTGAGTACCACCAATGTCTGCAGCCAAAATCTCCCCAAATAATACAGATATCATCTGCACACCCCTGATAATTGGAGCCAGAGGAGTGGATGAGACCAGCAGAAAGGTCTCGGATCGAAGTCTGAAAAATAGCGATGATTAAAGGATAGAGAAGAAAGAAATCTGCCGATCAGTATGAGAAGGACTAGCCCAAGAGATGTTAATAATCCCACATAACCAATGTAGCTGTAGTCATAATCTAGCAGCACCATAAGAAAATAGATTAAAAGAAATGTAACTGAAAGCCATTGATGTAGCTCTTTAATTGCAAATCTGTTCAAGTATTCATTTGGCCAAAGATAAGGTGGGACAAGAGACAGGTTTTTATCTAAATAAAGGCTTTTAAAAAAATATTCTGGGAGCTTCATTTTTTTCCACCCCATTATCCCAATCAAGAATTAGGCTGGAGACATTCATTGATAGATAAAGTAAACATTGTCCAATTCCATGCTTAAGGGTTCCCTGTGGGCCTGCATCATGAAATCCCCTTGGCCCTGAGAAATGACTGCTTGTCAGCATGAAGCTAGGCTGGTGAATAATTTTGACAACATCACACACCAAATCAGTGAACTGGCCAACTTCAAATTTCTCCTCTAGCTACTGTTTTTGCCAAGTTTTTAATTGTGAATGGATGTGATAAGGTTACCCCTTCTCCCTTCTCTTAGAATAAATATTTGTAGGCTCACTGACATTACACTATCCATATAATGCATTTATTCTCTCGTTGTACTGTTGGGGATTTAGGAGGATAATACTCCACCGGACCATAGCATAAAAGACGAGGTCAGGGAATTCTTCATGTGAGATAATAGTGCCATTTTAGAAATGTTCAAGGTAAACTAACTTAGCACTGGGGAAAAGAAAGGACATAAGAAATAGCTCTGAGGTCAGACAGAGTTGGTAGTGAATTTGGGCCCCACCACTTAGAAACTGAGAAAATTAAGCATGTGGCTTATAATTTCTAAATCTGTTTTCCCTCTGTAAGATAAGGTAATAATATCAACTTCAGAAGGTTGTTCTAAAGACTAAATTGTGTCTGCAAAGAGCTAGCACAGTGCTAGCAAAGTTAGAGCTAGCAAAGTTCTAAATTGGCATACTTATGGATTGTTTTTAATATTTAAAAAGTTATTGAGGCTAAATATCCGTTAGCTATGTTGCAAAAGACATTCTCCTTTATACATTTCTTTGTATAAAGTGTCTTTCTTTGGGCAAAAAAAAAAAAAATTTCATTTATGCAGTCAAGTCTGTCCAATTTTTCTCTGTATGGATTCTGCATTTATGTCTTGCTTGGAAAAGTCTTTGGCATTTTTAAGATTTAAATATTGTCCTGCATTTTTCCTAATACTTTCTTAGTTAAGTATAAGCAATTAACTTGAGACTTAGTGTTAGATTATGATCAAAATTTATTTTTTCATGAAATTTATTTTTTCCAAATCAATATCCAAAATTCTCTTTTCCAACACTTTATTGGAATGACTATTTTACCATTCCACATGTGTATGCCTTTGTTTATAAACTTTGTCCTCTGTTTCATTGTTCAATTTATTTCCTCATAACTATCACATTGTTGTATTAATATCGACATAGTATTTTTGATATCTAGTAAGGCAAGGTCCTCATTGTCTTTCTTAAAATAGTTTTTTATTCTAGCCTAATTTTTTAAATCATCTGAACTTTAGAATCAATTTATTAGGTTTGCTTTCTTATTGACTTTAAAAAGAGAGAAAGGGGTGAGGGGGGAAAGAGAGAGAAAGAAACATCGATGTGAGAGAGAAACATTGGTTGCCTCCCACACTTGCCCCAACTGGGTATCAAACCCACAACCTGGGCATGTGCCCTCACAGGGAATCAAACCAGCCACCCCTTGGTGTATGGGGTGATGCTCCAAACAACTGAGCACACTGGCTGAATTGATATATATACATTTTTTTAATATATTTTACTAGAGGCCCAGTGCACGACATTCATGCATGGGGGGGTGGTGCCTCAGCCCAGCCTGAGCCCTTTTGCAGGCTCCCGCCACTGCCACTGTGCTCGCCAGCTGTCAGGCTGAGCGGTGCTCCCCCTGTGGGTGCACACTGACCACCATGGGGCAGCTCCTGCATTGAGCGTCTGCCTCCTGGTGGTCAGTGCGCATCATGGCAACCAGTCATTCCGCCTTTCAGTCGATTTGCATATTAACCTTTTATTATATAGGAGTAGAGGCCCATTGCACGAAGAGATCCATGCAATAGGCCTTCCTTCCCCTGGCTTCCAGCACTGGTTTTCCTCCGGCACCCAGGACCCAGGCCTTCGCTCCAACCGCAGCAGAGAAGCCAAGCCTCTTCAGTCTTCAGTCTTCAATCTTCACTGGGCCTGGAGCCTTCAGTCTTCGCTCTGTGCCTGCATATGCAAATTAACCGCCATCTTTGCTGGGTTAATTCACATACTATCTGGATTGGCTGGTGGGCGTAGTGGAGTGACACCAATTTGCATGTTTCTCTTTTATTAGTGTAGATTGATTTTTTTACAGAGAAGAAGGGAGAGGGATAGAGTTAGAAACATTGATGAGAGAGAAACATCAATCAGCTGCCTCCTGTACACCTCCTACGGGGGATGTGCCTGCAACCAAGGTATATGCCCTTGACAGGAATCGAACCTGGGACCCTTCAGTTCTCAGGCCAATGCTCTATCCACCGAGCCAAACCACTTAGGGCTGAATTGATATTTTTATGAAATTCGGTCTTCCCATCCAAATCTATTTATTAAAAACTTCTTTTGTGTCCTTTAAAAGAGCTTTCTGTTCATTTCTTGTTAGCTTTATCATTCATATATTTTATAGTTCTTTATTGCTCTGTACAATTCTTGTTAGATTTTTTTGTATACATTTAATAGTTTTATTGCTAAGATAAAATAAATGGAAGTTTTATTTTACATTTTCTAATTGATCATCAGTGACACATAGAAAAACTATGGTTTCTTGCTTTTTGTATGATTATGTATGCAATCTTCTGAGTTTTCATATAAGTCTTACTAGTTTCTCCATTGTTCTTTTGGATAAAATAAAAAAATAGAACATCAGGTTTTTACCAAAAGTGACCACTTTATCTCTTCCTCTCAAATACTTCTACTTCCTTTTTTTCTTGTTAAATTGTAATTTTAAGCTTTCCGTAATAATGTTGGACAGTGACAGTCACCACAGGCCTCCTTGTCTTGTTTTCTGACATTAGTAGGAATTTTCCTGACGTTTCACCATTAAGTACAAATATACTTTTTTCTAATTCTAGTTTTACTAAGAGATTTTATCAGGGACAGGCACTGAATTTCATCAAATGCCTCTTCAGTATTTATCTACTTCCATCTTTTAATAAATAACTCTCTGAATATTGAGGCATCCTTGTATTCCTGGAGTAAACCCTACTATATTGTGATGTATCATTTTTCTACATTGCAGGATTTAACATGCTAATGTTTTAAGACCTTTTTCATCCATCTAGAAATGGGGTGGGCATACATTTTTCTCTGTGTGTGTGCTCTCTGTGCCAGTTCTTAAGTTATTGTCTCTCAGCTCCAAGCCCACCCTTCTGTACTTGGGTTTGTGGTGCTGGGGCTGGAACGCCGCAAATCACATCTCTGCTTTGCAAGCAGACTTCTTCTTAGTCTCTAAAAAAGGAGACTGCATCCAGGCTGGCGTGGCTCAGTGGTTGAGCACTGATCTATGAACCAGGAGGATCTCAGTTCAATTCTTGGTCAGGGCACATGCCCAGGTTGCGGGCTCAACCCTCCGTGTGGGGTGCGCAGGAGGCAGCCAATTGATGATTCTCTCTCATCACTGATGTTTCTATCTCTCTCTCCCTCTCCCTTCCTCTCTGAGATCAATAAAAATATATTTTTAAAAAGAAAAGAGACTGCAAGGTTAGAGGAAGAAGAAGGTGTTTGCTCCTTCCTGACAGTTTGCTATGATCTTCCTGTCTGCTTCCTGTTCCTGTGTGCGGTATCCTGGCAACGTTTCTTCGCCCAGGCGGCAGCAGCTCCTTTCCATAGCAACAGCTGCATCCAGTTTGTGGTTCCTCCAGCACTTGGAGAATCAACTGCAGCTCTATACCAACCCCTCACCCCAACCCTCCTAGACCCCAGCACCTATGGAACAGCAGCCTCTCCTCAGAGATCTGTTTCAGTTCATGGGGACCCTCCTCCAAATTTATGTATTTTAATAACCAACTTCTCCCCTTTCTCTCTTCATGCCCTGGGGTGGAAGCTTCCCTCTGCAGCTCTCTTTTGGGTTAACTGGGCAACAACCTTACACCTAGTTATCAATTCTTTCCATTACTGTATCATTTTTCCTTAACTGGCAAGGCTTCTATCTCCTGACTGGACCCTTACTGCTTCACTACCCTTGTCTGGTTTTGGTAGAGGGTCTGGTAGCCTCTTTGACTGAGTTAGAAAGCTTCCCATATTTTTTCATCTGTTCCACGAAGTTCAGTAAAACTCTCCCATAGATACTTCTGGGCCTGGTGCCTTTTAATATGTATATATTGAAATTAATTTTCAATTTCTTCTATCCATATAGGTCTATTAAATTTTTTCTGTATCTTCTTGAGTCAATTTTGATAACCAACTATATTTTCCAAGAAAATCATCCTTTCTCACTTTAATTTCAAATTTTCTCCTATTAAAACTGTTCACTTTAGTCTCTTAAAATTCTACTATTACTAATACTCTAAATTGTAGTCTCTTAAAATTCCACTATTACTGATACTCTAATTTGCCTGGCTATAGCATTTTAGATTCAAAATCAAATCCTTTCAGACCTCTGAAAATTTGGTCCACTGTCTCTTAGCATTCTGCCAATGGGAGGCTGTTAACTACTCAACGTCTCTTGCTTTTGTAGAGAAAGCTTCCCTTTCTCTTTTCTTTTTCTTCCTCTGTAGAAGTTTTCTAATTTTTTTTTCTTTTAGAGTTAAGAATTCTTAAGAGTGGATTTGATTGCATTCACTCTACTCTGGGACCTTTCAATGTAACAGCAAGTGTCTATTCATTTCTAGAATTGTTTTCTATTGTTTTGATGATCCTTGATAACTTCTCTCAGTGTCTGGAAATCTTATCAGATGAATATTGGACCAACTTCCATAGCTACCCAATGGTGGAACAATGGGGACTAAATTTAAGCACTTACCTTAAACAACTAGAAAACTGGACTAAATATATAAAACAATAGTGTTTAGTTATTGGATGATGGAATTTAGAACTATCATCCATGAGAAAAATGAAATGAATAAGGTGAGCCTTTTGATGGCTCAGCTGACCTGCCAAGAGGCAATTTCCAGGTCACAGTGCAGGGAGGGTGTAGCCAAACAAATAACTCGGCAATCTTGCTGAGTTGAAGAGATAGATTTCAGGGTTTGGCTTCCATTTCCCATTGCTCAGCTATCAGAATGATAAAAAATTAAAAATTATAACCACACTTTTCCTTGCTAAGACTATGGGGAAACAGGTACCCTTGTGCATACTGGTAAGAATGCAAGCTGGTAAAACTCTTTAGGAAGGAAATTTGATAATACATTACAGAACTACATATGTACTTAACTTTTAAACAGCAATCCCACTTCTAGAAATCTATTTTGAAAATATACCTTCGACAATAAAAATATGCATGCATATATTCATATAGCTATTCACAGCATCACTGTTTACAACTGCAAAATAATAAACAATCTAAATAGTCAAACATAGAAGACTGGTTGGATAAACTATGATGCACCCACACAATGGAGAATTATGCTGCTGCAAAAAAGAATAAAAGTAAGGAAAATTGCTATGAACTGATAGGGAGCAGTCTAGGGCATATTGCCAAACAAAAAGAAGCAAAGTTCAAGAGTGTATATAAGATGCTATCCTTCTCTAAAGAAAGAAAGGTACATACAAAAATATACATTTCTGCTCATTTGTGCAAAAAAAAGAAATGCAAGAAAGATAAACCAGAAACTAATGAGATTATTTCCTGCAAGTATTGGGTAGGAAAGAGGTAGAAAGGGGGGAAGAGGATTGGGGTTGTTGGGATGAGGTGGGTGGGGACACTTCTCTGAATACATCTTTTGGATAGCCTTGACTCTTAGAATCATGGTAATGTCTCATATGCCAAAAAATAATCAACCAACATCAACTAAGATGAATGTGTGCCTGGGGCAGAGGAGAGGGGGAGCCAAAATGGAATTCAAACAGTAACAAATGAACCTAACTGTATTCCAGGTAAATAATATAGTCACACTTGCGCACCCCTGCAAAGCCAAAGCAAAGTCCGATCCATACAGCAAGAAATCACTGTTCCAGCCTACAACTGCCTTGTAGCCGGACACCTAGCTTTGTCCTCATGCTTTTCCATGCATGGTAGAAAAGGAAATTCTCCTATGAAATAAAGGGCACTATGTTGGATGAGAAGATTTCATAATCATCAGTTTCTACACGACTTTCAAATGCTCTTCAGGCTCATTAGCGCAGACTAATTAGCCTTTTCAGTCTAATCAAAGTTGGAGAAGTAGGCACTGGTTTTAAAAGCCTGGTGAGAAAATGATTAAGTGAGTGCTTAAATGGCTCACTGTTGGGGACTTTAAACTCTCAGCTTATCATGATGTGTTAGGTATAATGTTGAGAAATGCTCAATCACCAAGAAGTAGTTTTTTTTTTAAGCTTAAAAATATTGACCTGCTGATTTCACATTTAGCAATTTCTCATGAGGAAATCATCAGAGACTCACACAAATATCTATGTACAAAGATAGCAGCAGCATATTTCATAGCACAACAATGGAAAATACCTAGATGTGCACAATAGAGAAATGGCTAAAGGCATTATGTTATTAATACACTGTGGTATACTATGCATCTATTAAAAATCTTTTCCAAAATGGATTAATGACATTGGGAAATACTTAGGATATTAGAAAATAATGCTATAGGAAAGCTTGCCTGTTTTATGCTGCCCGCTAACAGCTCAGAGGTATTTTCATTTTAAGGTTTTTTTTTAAGCAAGATAACTATGTATTCTGTACAGCTAAAGCAAAATATATGTATATATGTATGTACATGCATATGCTATATATACGTATGTATGTATGCTATCCTATATATTGCCATATATATATATATATACACATATATACATATATATATATGTATATATATATATATACACACACTAGGGGCCTGGTGCACGAAATTCGTGCACTGGGTGTGGGGGGGCGGGGGAGTGTCCCTCAGCCCAGCCTGCCCCCTCTCACATACTGGGAGCACTCAGGCGTTGACCCCCATCACCCTCCAATCGCAGGATCAGCCCCTTGCCCAGGCCTGACGCCTCTGACAGAGGCGTCAGGCCTGGGCAGGGGACCCTCATTTCCCCCCATCACTGGTTCTGCCCCCAGCCCAGGCCTGATGCCTCTGGCCCAGGCATCAGGCCTGGGCAGGGGACCCCTAGACCCCTCTGATTGCTGGCTCTGCCCCTTGCCCAGGCCTGATGCCTCAGCCAGAGGCGTAGACCCCCATCACCCTCTGATCACCTGATCGGCCCCTTGCCCAGGCCTGACGCCTCCGCCAGAGGTATCAGGCTTGGACAGGGGACCCCCATCTCCCCCCAGTCACTGGCTCTGGCCCCCGCCCAGGCCTGAGGCCTCTGCCCCAGGAATCATGCCTGGGCAGGGGACCCCCATCTCCCTCTGATCGCTTGCTCCACCCCCCGCCCAAGCCTGATGCCTCTGACCCAGGCTTCAGGCCTGGGCAAGGGGACCATCATATCCCCCCAATCCCCGGCTCAGTCCCCCGCCCAGGCCTGATGCCTCGGCCAGAGGAGTTGACCCTCATCACCCTCCAATCACCAATCACTGGATCGGCCCCTTGACCAGGCCTGAGGCCTCCGGCAGAGGTTCGGGCCTGGGCAGGGGACCCCCAGCTCCCCGCGGTTGCAGGCTCCGCCCCTGCCCAGGCCTAACTCCTCTGGCTGAGGCGTCCGGCTCGGGCAGCGGGGACCCGCAGCTGCAGCGGCCCCGCGATCGTGGGCTCCGCTTTAGGCCCAGGCAAGGGACCCCTAGCTCCTGGGACTGCCAGCTTGGACCGTGCCCAGCTCCCATCGCTGGCTCCACCCCTACTTCCTGCTATCACTGGCCAGGGCAGCAAAGGCGCCTGATTCTCCGATCATGGCTGGGGGGCAGGGCAAAGGCGGCCTTTGCCCTGCCCCCCAGCTCTTAGCTCCCCCCTTGGTTTCCGATCACTGTCAGTGGCAGGGGGCTTCTTCCTGCTTTCCTTTTTGCCTCCCTGCATTGTGCCTACATATGCAAATTAACCGCCATCTTGTTGGCAGTTAACTGCCAATCATAGTTGGCAGTTAATTTGCATATAGCCCTAATTAGCCAATGAAAAGGGTATCGTCGTACGCCAATTACCATTTTTCTCTTTTATTAGTGTAGATATGCATTTGTATATTTGTGTATATATGTATATACATAGAAAAGAAGCCTAGAATAATTAACAAGGAAGATTAAAAAATGACTAGATGGAAACACACCAAAATGTGTTTCCTATATTTTAAATATTTTCCAAATATTCTGTGTTAAACAATGAGTTGCTTTTACTAATTCTATTTTTCTTGTTGCTCAAGACAATAATCTTGACCTTTTTTTGTCTAAAACCCTGTATCCAACCCATCAGCAAACCTGTCACAAAAGTTCAGAATCTAGTCACTCACTTACCACCACCCCTTATTATGGTCCAAATCATCATTGGTTGCCTGGATTTCTGCCACAGCTTTGGTTCTGGTCTTCCTGTTTCTGCACTTGCCCTCCCATGCCCACCCTAGTCTCTAGAAGGACCAGAAGGAGGGGTGATAAGAGAAACTTATGGGGAGTAAAACAGAGTCCCATTTAGAGAGAAACAAAACAATGTCTAAAGAGAAGCATTTCCAATGGGGGAGTTGAAGGCAATGGCTGGTACATTTGAAGAAATCCCAAAGGCTGACATTGCATATGAAGTTGTGTTCCTACTCTGCGCTTAAATTACACACCTCACCTCCCATTATCCACACAAAACACACGAAAGTCTTTTATATGTAGTCATCTTAAGTTCACTGCTTTGAGGTGCTGTGGTAAAGACATTCAGATCTCGTACAGAAAAAGGAGCCAAGATGACAAAGTGAAGAACAGGAAAGGCAACTGGAGTAAGAAGTGACCAACAGGGATCCTCAGGAAGCTTAGGGCAGGGTACTGACTTTCCCACAGTACATGCGATGAAGGCGTGCGCCATTGTATTCTCATATGAAGCCAAAAGGGGACCTCAAAAGTCTGGGGAACGTAAGGACATCCACTCAGGCACTATGTTACATCAATACAGTGGGGCCTTGACTTACGAGTGTCCCGACTAACGAGTCTTTTCGAGATACGAGCCGTCTCTCGGCCCATTTTTTGCTTTGAGTTACGAGCTAAAATTCGGGTTACGTACGAGCCAGCTTCAGATACCCCACCGCTAGTTGGCGCAGTGAACGTCACAGTGATTTGACATACGAGTAATTTGAGTTATGAGCTCCATCACAAAACGAATTAAACTCGTAAGTCAAGGCCCCACTGTATAGTGTCAGGAAAGAAGATGGGTTAGATAGATGTTATTTCCACGTTGTTTTCTAATTGTCTTCATGTGAATATCAGGAGCAGAGGAACAAAGCAGGTGTCAGAAGAGCCATAAAAAGAATGAAATAGTAAATTAGAAAGGAAGAAGTGAGGGTGAAAAATGAGTGAGTGAGTGATGAATGAATTTTCAGATAACTATAAGAATGGCTAGTGATCCTGGAGCATTTGCTCCACCAGGTATTATTCTACATGCTTTCATGTGTTAACTCATTGACTTGAGATTAGAATTTAATTCCCCCTAGCTTTATGTACCTTGTATACTTTCATTATCAGCTTCACCAGTGATCAGATTTATGGTGCAAAGAAAGTCTCTAATGAGACTAATAAAAGAAGAAAATGTCCTTAATTAAAAAGAGGATACTCATCAAAGGCATTCTTATATAAGTTGTCCAGGTGCTGTTGGCTTATGAAAATGCGTATGAGCACCCGAGGCTAGAAACTCTGAAGGGACGTCCTCAATATTCAATTATATGAACAACCAGGAATGACAGGCTGAGTCAAGGCAAAATAATTACCCTGTTAATTCAGGCTTCCCGAAAAGCTGCTTGTCTCGGCAGTTGTCTTAGTTCACTAATACTAAATATAAAATAAAAATAATAAACTCAAAATAAAAATATAGAGATTTATATGTTTCCCAAAAGTCCCTGAGTGCATTCTCTTTCATTTAGTCATTTGACAAGTACTGAGCACCTACTATGTGCCAGGCACCATCCTAAGTGCCTGGATACAGCAGTAATCCAAAGTCACTGCTGCATAGAGTTCACATTACCTCACAACTGAGACAGCAGAACTGCAATCCTCATTTAATAGAAAAAGAAGTAGGGGTTCATAAAGGTTGAGTGGCTCTGATTAATGCCAAACAGAGAGATATGGCACTAGCCTCTGATTCTTGATATTTAGAATTTAAGATGCTATAACTTGTAGAGACTGATTGTTTTGATGCAATAGTTTTTAGTGTTTTGGTTTGTCCTCAGACTGTAAAGTATTGTGCCATGTGTCACACACACACTGTGAAGGTTCTTGAACTCTCCATCCGCGTTTTGGCAGTTGCTTAGAGGATTCAGTGACGAGATCCCTGATAGGAAATCTGTAAGTGTTGATTCTCTCTTTTTCTCTGATCCCTCAGCAAATCATATCCAGAACCCAGTAACTTCCCTCTACCTCACTGCCACCTCCAATGTGGTCTAAACCATCATCATCTCTTGTCTAAATTCTTGAACTAGACTCCTATCTGGTGTCACCATTGTTCTCCCCTTCACTTTCCTCATCACAACAGCCGGAGGGATCCTTTTAATATGTAAGTCAGATTTTGTCACTCCTCTGTCCAAAACCCTACAAAGTCTCTCCCATTTCACTGAGAGTAGAAGTCAACCAACATCTCTGCAATGGCCTAGAAGGGTCTGCAGAATCTGGCTCCCATTTCCCCTGACCTCATCTCCATACTTCTCTTTCACTTTCACCATTCTAGTCACATTGACCTTCTCCCCGTCTCTCGAATCCATAGGGCATGTTTCTACCTCAGGGCCTTTGCACTAGCTCTTCTCTTTGCTTCAAACATTTCATCCTAGGTATCTTCATCTTCAACTTCTTCAAGTCTTTGCTCAAGTATTACTTCTTTAGTGAGGGCCCTGGCCACTCTATTTGAACTTGGCATACTCTCAATTAATTCCAATCCTCCTTACCTTGCTCTATTTATTTTTCTAATTACACTTAACACTTTCTTTTTTTAAAAAAAAAACTATATAAATTGTCTCTATATTATGTTGTCTTTCTTCCCCTACAAGGGCAGACATTTCTCTTTCTTTTTTTATTTACTTATATATTCCCCAAAGCTAGAACAATGCCTATTCTATTATAGGAACCTAGTAAATATGTATTGTCATTGTTATCATCATCATCATCATCAAAATTATTTGTCAAGGGGCAGGAACTATGAGACCTTTAGAAGAAGAAATTTTCTCACTTAGGGACACCAGACTTCAGAGAAAGAGATCAAAGATTTTGAATCCTTGCTCTTCCATTTACTCGAGACCTGTGGCAAGTTACTCAGCCTCTGTGAGTTTACATTCAAGTCTCTTGAATGAAAAGCTGGGAAAAATAATACCTAGCTCACAAGGTTGCAGAACTAATGAAGTGATGTAATATATAGAATCTCATATAATCAGAGGACAATTAGAATTAACTCTCTCAAATTAGTTTTGTTTTACTTTGGCCAGATTCTTAGTTAACAGTATGGCTTTGAAAACATGACTTTCCCTTTTGGAGGCTCGGTTCACACAGCTATCCCGTGAAGTGTTTGTTGAGATGGTCTCTCTCATAGGAGCCCATGACCCCCATGGCTTGAAGAGTTTTGGGGGGCGGGGGGACCAATGGGAACCCGGGACCTCACAATACATTGCTTCACCCTCTCCGATGGGTTAGCTAATCTGCCACCGTGCTGTCCGGTTACAGAGCCCTTAAAAGGTCAACAGATAATGGCAGGAGATAAATAAAACCTTTGCCACTTACTGCTGCCTCAGTTTTACACAAGTGCTGCCAAAATGAGTTGCAACAGGAACCTTTGAACAGAAGACCAGTCAAATGGTATGTGCTGATAAACGTTTGTTTAGAATGCAGCTCTTTCTTTTCCTGGAATTTCTCATAATTAACCAACAGCACTAAACAAGGCCCTTTCAGACAGCTGTTTAGAGTAGTTATTCCCAAACTTCTTACCACTATGCCCCCCCTCCGTCCCCCCTCAACTTCTCTCACATAAACCCTGATTTCCAAACTTTTTTTTAATCAAACAAACTGCCTGCACCAAGTGATAATTCTGTATTTTTTACATTTAGTCCAACTATTGAGTAGAGTCAAAGACTTATGCTCTTTAGAACTTCCAATCAGCATGAACTGACATGCTTTCTTTCACACTGCATGGCGATCCTCCCAGCCAAACACAAAGAAATCTGATGTTTTAGATGACTGCTTGAGCAACCTAATTTGAACTTCATTCATTTATTCACTCAACACATATTTAACGAACACCTATTATCCACCAGACACAATTCTAGGTGCTAGAGATATACCAGTGAACAAAACACACAGAAAGTCCTACCTCATGGAGTTCACATTCTAAGGAGACAGACAATAAGCAAGATAAATAAGTAAAATATAGAGATAGAATAAGTTCTAAGGGAAACATAAGCAGAAGGAAGATGGTATGTGTGAAACACAGTGCAGGTACGGGGATGTTCTTTTCGATAGTGAGGGCAGAAAAGGTCGAACTGAGGTGATATTTGAGCAAAGATCTGGAGGTGGTGATCGAGTGATCCATTGAGATCCCTGGGAAAAGAGGGAGAAAACAAAGGAAAGAAGCCCTGAGGAAGAAGCAAGCCGTGTGGTCAGGGATCAACAAGCAGGCCAGGGCCACTGAGACTGTTATGCCCAGATTTCAAGATCCCCAAGAGCCCACCAGGGAGCCAGCGAGTCCGATGCAAAAGCAGAGAGTCTTTTATTATTATCACAGACCCAGGTCTGGCTCCCAGCCTCCACCGATGCAACGGCGAGACGAGAGAGACCGCCCGTGGGAAAAAATGGGGTTTTAATAGGGGGGTGGAGTGAGGGGAGGAGAGATGACTGTGGGCCCCGCCAATTGGCTAGGTGCAAGTCGGGTCTTGTTACACAGGATGTGGTCATCTCTATGGCGCGCATGTCCCCAGATTGTCATTGGTTAGTTTAAAAAGATTCCGGGCGTGGCCAGCAGAGGCCTGGACTTCCAGGAAGAAGGTACTTTCCTGAGCACATGGCTGCTGCCCCAACATGGAGGATACAGGGCAAGATGGAGGGCATAGCCCTCGCCCTTTCAAGACAAAGAACTGAACCACGAGACACAGTTAGGAGAAGAGATGGAAGCAAGTCTTGGTTCTCAGGATCGGCTTTTATTATGAGTGAGAAGGACGCCACTGGGCAAAAAGAGGAATGGCATGATCTTCCATTTTAATGACATCATTCTAACAATTCCGTGGACCATCTGATGTTTCCAGGGATGTCCTAGAAATATTGAAAGGGCTCATGAAAGTAGTAAAGGTCGTCTCAAAAATTCAGGACTTAAACATTATTCATAATGGCCCAACTGTCCATCAACTGATGAACACATAAACAAAATATGGCTTTTCCATACAATGACATTTATTCAGCCATAAAAAGAGACGAAGTACTAATGAAAGGGGGCTGCCATAGAATTTGAGGATCCAGCTAGTATTTTAAGAAATATTAATCATGCTCTGTTAACCATGATTGTTTTATTCTGATTAAAGAAGGCACATTCTACCCTGGCTGGAGCTGACCTGGAGATGCAGCCCTTCCTCCCCATTTGGAGCTGCCTATTATCATAGAAAGATAACAACTATGTTGCAAAAACCAGAATCACCAGCCCTTTGAATCCCCAGCCCTTATTGTATGCCTGCAGGCCTTTGCAAACCTCCAGCCTGCTTACCTGTTAACTACCCATCTGGCACTCCCCATGTAATCCCAGCCCTTGCATATCACTAAACCCTTTGAAGACCCCTAGTCCTTTTGCATATCTGTAAACTGCCCTTTTGTCTACTTTTCCTTTGTGCTTTTGTTATATAAACAGCTGGCTTATGGTGGGCTGCAGAGCAGATTTCTGTGGCTGACCCGCTGCGCTCCCATACTGCCGGCCAGTACTAGAATAAATGCTCATATATGACTCAACCCTGTCTCTGCTTCATTGGCTTGAGTAGTTACAGGCTGCGCAGACCCATTGTTTGTCCAGTCATACTAATAGACGCTACAACATGGATGAACCTTGAAAACATAATACTAAGTGAAAGAAGCCAGTTACAAAAGGCCATATATTATACAATTCCATTTATATGAAATGTTCACTATAGGCAAATCCATAGAGACAGAAAGTTGGTTAGTCGTTGCCAAGATATGGGAAGGAGGGAATGAGGAGTGACTGTTAATGGGTACAGGGTTCTTTTGGGGTGATAAAAATGCTCCAGCCCAGCCAGCATGGCTCAGTGGTTGAGCATTGACCTATGAACCAGGAGGTCACAGTTCGATTCCTGGTCAGGGCACATGCCCAGGTTGCGGGTTCAATCCCCAGTGTGGGGCATGCAGAAGGCAGCCAATCAATGATTCTCTCTCATCATTGATGTTTCTCTCTCTCTCTCCCTCTCCCTTCCTACCTGAAATCAATAAAAATATTTATTTTTAAAAACATTCCAATTAGATAGTGATTTTTTTGCTTTTATAGTTGTGAGTACACAAGGCACAGAGGTTATTCTTGTATTATTATTTATTATATTTATTTGTATTACAACTGTAAACCAACTTTTGCCCCACCCTGTACTGAAACCCAGCTTAAAGAGTGTATTTTATGGTATGTGAATTATATCTCAACGTAAAAAAATAAAGGATGTAGGCTTTAGAAACTGGTGCAAGAAAAATGGCTTTTTCTCGCTGTTATTTGCCTTGTCACTCTCCTGCCCTCAGGTAACACACCGCAAGAAGTGAAGTTAGTTCTGTGAAATGCATCAGTATAAATGCTCACCCAAAATAATGTAATCGGGAGAGTCAGGCCACCCCTCTCTGCTGTGTGTGACACGCTGGCCCATCATCATGGGTGTGACTTCTTTCTTCCCAATGCCTCTCACATCTTGATTTCATGTCCTTGTTACCATGACCCTTATCCATTTCACATGGATCAATGAATGCATCAGTCTGGATGGAGTACCTACATTTTCCCTCTCCTATCTGTAATATCCAATCTGTTCTAACAAAACAATCAGAAGACACCACTGTCATCACTCCTGTGCCCGCTGAAGAATCTAAATGGGCCTCCTTGAGGCAATCCCCGTATCAGAGAATAAATTTTTCTAGAGAAAAATTTAACTATGATTTTGCGTTGCTTCTGCCTTTCAAATGGAGTTTGGATGCTCAAATGTTAAAAGATGCTGGTTTATGTGGGAAAAAAAATATTTCAAAACAGAACTAGCTTGGAAAATTCAGGAAAAGTTGGTCAGGAAAATTCAGGAAAGACAGCCTGAGCTCCACTCCACACCCTCCAGGTGGTTCTAAAGTACAGCCGAGGTTGAGAACCATTGGAGCAGGCATATTTTCCTCCCTATACACGTAAGAATCAGCAAAGAAAAGACCAGCTCTCAGAGAACTGATATTCTCATGGAAAAAATAAGCAATAAGCATATTTTTTTAATTTTAATTAAGATAATTTCAGAGAGTGCTAAAATAGATAAAGCATACAGGGTGATAAAGAACAGCTAAGAAAGTGGAATGTCAAACACTACACATTCTGAGGGTTCTCACTTATATGTGGAATCTAAAATAGTCAAACCCATAGAAGCAACGAGTAGAATGGTGGTTACCAAGGGCTGGTGTGGGGAGCAGGAAATGAGCAGGGGGTGATGGCCAAAGGAACAAAATTTCAGTTATGCAAGATAAATAAGTTCTGGAGATGTATGCAACATAGTGCCTATAGTTAACTATACTATGTTCCATACTGAAAATGAACTGAGAAGGTAGAGCTTATGTTAAGCACTGTTATCACACAGTAGGAATACTAATAATAGGGGTGGGAGTGTAACCAAACAACCAATGGGTCCATGATGCCTGTCACTACTTGAGCCTATTAAACAGAGGCAGGGTTGAATCATATGAGTGTTTATTCCAATATGGCTGGCTGTGTGGGAGAGCAGCAGGTCAGCCACAAAAATCTGCTCTGCCTTTCCCCATAAGCCACTACTTCTACTCTTATATTGAGTAGAAGGACAAAGATTACATGGGAAAGTAGGCAAAAGGGTATGCCAAATGGGCAGTTAACAGGCAATCTAGGCTGGAGATTTGCAAAGGCCTGAAGGTGTGCAAAGGCTGCGGCTGGCAAAATGCAAAGGGCTGGGGGGGTCTTCAAAGGGCTGGCAGCTCTGGTGTCTGCAACAAGGTTGTTCATCTTTCCATGATAATAGGCAGCTCCCTGATGGGGAAAATGGGCCATGGGCCGCATTTCCACGTGCAGCTCCCAGCCAGGTTAGAATGTACCTTCTTTAACCAGAACAAAACAAGCACGGTTAACAGAATATGGTTAATATTTCTTACAATTATAGCTGGTCCCCAATATTCTATTTCTGCCCCAATCAGGAAGAACCTTTGGAAGGTGATAGACATTTCCATGGCCTTGATGGTGATAATGGTTTCACCGGTATATACTTAAATATATACAGCTTAAATATATACAGCTTTTCCATGTCAATCACACCTTAATAACGTGGTGTGTTTTTTTAAATTCTCAGTGACATTTAACCGAGACCTGAATGAGAAGAAGCCAACATATAAGGAAAGAGCACTTCAGACAGAGGTGGGGACGTCTGAGTGACAAAAAGGAGGGCAATGAAAAAAGGGAAGTATGAACAACAGAAGACTGAAAAGGAAGGTAGACTTAGGGACTTGTAGACCATGGTAAAAAATTGGTTTTACTCTGACTGTGATGAGAAACTGTGGTACATTGTTTGCAAAGATGGCCACTACTATCCTCACATCCCTAATATGACGTCCCTTTGCAATGTGACTTTAAGGCACCTCCCATGTACAGGTGAGCCTATTTCCCTCTCCTTGAACTGGGGCGGGCCCAGAACCAAGAGCATGTGGAAGAAGTGACACTGTGGGGCACCTGAGACTCAGCCTCAAGAGCCCCCACAGCTTCCACACTCTTTCCTTGGAACGCTGCCCTGAGGCACCAGGTAAACAAGCCCTGGTGAGAGGCCATGTGGAAGAGCCCAAGGTCATCTCAGTCAGCAGCTAGCACCTACCACCAGGGAGGCCATCTAGACCAGTGGTTCTCAACCTGTGGGTCGCGACCCCTTTGGGGGTCGAACAACCCTTTCACAGGGGTCGCCTAAGACCATCGGAAAACACATATATAATTACATATTGTTTTTGTGATTAATCACTATGCTTTAATTATGTTCAATTTGTAACAATGAAATTGGGGGTCACCACAACATGAGGAACTTATTAAAGGGTCGCGGCATTAGGAAGGTTGAGAACCACTGATCTGGACCATCCCAACCCAGGCAGGCACAGGATGAAGGCAGTCACAAGAGTGACTCCGGGGGAGACCACAGAAGAACCACCTGTGAGCCCAACCCAAACTGCCAACCCATAGAGCTGTGAGCCAATAGTTTTGTACTTAAAAAAAAACACAAAATTTAGTGGTGGCTTGTTATGCAGTGATAGCCAAATAACAAGAAATCTTTGGAATTTTAAAGAGTGGAATAACATTTTTATATTTGAAAGACCAGTTTCATTCCAAATACAGTGATGAATCCAATCATAAAAACCATGGTCTATATCAGTGACGGCGAACCTATGACACGCGTGTCAGAGGTGACACGTGAACTCATCTTTTTGGTTGATTTTTCTTTGTTAAATGGCATTTAAATATATAAAATAAATATCAAAAGTATACATCTTTGTTTTACTATGGTTGCAAATATCAAAAAATTTCTATATGTGACACGGCACCAGAGTTAAGTTAGGGTTTTTCAAAATGCTGACACGCCGAGCTCAAAAGGTTCGCCATCACTCGTCTATAATCTTTCTAAAGATGATTTAAAATATGGTGGTCTTCATTATAAACTTATGAACAAAAATCGATACAGAGGCAGAGCTGCCTCGAACAGACTGTCAAACTACAGCGGGAAGGCCAGGGAGGGTTGGGGGGCGGGGGTAAGAGATCGACCAAAGGACTTGTATGCATGCATATAAGCATAACCAATGGACATAAGACAGGGGAGGTAGGGGAGGCCAGGGGATTGTCAAGGGCGGGAGAAATAAAAAGGAGACATATGTAATACTCTTTGTAATACTTTAAGCAATAAAAAAAAATATGGTGGTCTTCAATAGAGAGAGAGAGAGAGGAAATCCCAGGGCTATGTTGGACTACTGGGGTCTTAAATTCTTCTCTTCAAAAGGAAACTGTATCCTTAAGCATATTAAAGCTGTGTGAAACCACAAACACTAGACAGGAGAGCTGAAAGTCATTTGACTCTTTACCACATTTCTGCTAAGAACATAATGAGAAAAATTCCGATGAAAACCAAGATTGCATTTTAGACCAGAACTCATTTTGAAATGTGTTCCTAAAGCAGAGTGTAATGGAAGTGACTGTGAACTCTCAACTGCAGAGTTTTGAGTCTATGTGATGCGGAAATAACCAAGGAGGCATTCCATCACTCTTAAAAATGGGAAAGATGACCTTTGAATGCATAATCTTGAAATCAACCAGCACTCTTACATATAAAAAGCTATTTTGTGGGGGGAAAAAATCTGTAATTAGTAAAAGCCAAGATGTTTGCTCTTGCTGTGCATAATTATTTGATCTGCAGAGAAATGGGATTCATTTGGTTACATAAATAGCATTATTTTTTAATGGTTCTTTAAGTGATAATATCTAACCAGTCTTCATGGCTCTTTATTCACACTAACTCCTAGTATTTTCCAATAACGTCTCAAGGATGTTAACATTATCTTCCCTGGGTATTTATCATCATGCTTAATTACATATGACTGTTAGATGTTAGATGCCTTGAAAGGAAACTATGAAAGTACTTTCAAAATGAGTTCATCTAATTAATTCTAATACCTTGTAGTCACTACTGGGAACGGTGAGAAAAGACGGTTGAGGAGTAAATTGGAGAAGTTCTCACTTACCTGATCACGCCACCACTCCCAGCCAAGGTCCCCTGTCAGTCTATTACAGTACAGAAGAAGAAAGGTGGGCGGAAAGGGCGAGAAAGAAAAGAGAAGAACGCAAATGAAGGAAAGAGACAGGGGGAATATGGAAGGGAAACACAAAGGAAATTAGCTGAGTAAGGAAGAGGGCAGATGAGAAAGCCAGATGCCTGAGCCAGAGAACAGGCTCCCACAAAGGGCGTCTCAGGGCAGTGACTACAACGCTACCACCTAATTATTTCATTTCCCTCCATTTTGCTCGCTATCTGTAGCTCATTCTGGCAAACCTTAGCCTCTTGGGACCAGGGACAAACTCGACACATGACAAAAGCAGAGTAGACCCCCACCTCCAGGTAAAAGTCAACACATACACTTAGCCTTTAGTTCCTATTTTCTGGGGTGTTCCACAGACCCCAAATTGAGAAGTCTCCTGGTCTCACCTCAAGGCACGTGGGTAGCTGCTCCCACACCAACACTATCCAGAACAGCCACGCGTTTATCCAGCTTCAGGACCTGAGGGCATTCTCTCCGCATGAAACTTGCGACAAAGTTAGAACGGCACCCAAAAAAGCTGGGCCTCCCCTCCCAGGTTCGGTGAGGGAAGGGAGTTCTGCGGCTCCGCAAGCCCTGGCTGGAAGGTGGCTCCACCCGCCCCCACCGCGCAAAGTGGGGGAGGAGGCGGAGTGGACGCACCTGGCAGCAACTCTCAAGCCCGTTTGCCACGATTCTACAAACGCTTCCATACCAGCAGCTCAAAGGGCCCAGCGTCTCTCAAGGGGGAGGTATGTCTCAGTAACCTGACTTGCCTCACCCGTGATTTCAGAATGCAGACATGATGAGTGGACATGCACGTGGGGAGTGATGAAGTTAACTCGTATGTCAGGACCCACAACATGCTGGGTGTCCCCATGGCCTGTCTCTCCTCACAAACCCAAAGCGAAGTCAGCCTGCACTGACTAGAAACACCCATCAGGGAAATGTAGCGTACAAACCGACAGCTCAGCGTCAGGTGGAAAACAGGACCCGCTTGGCTTAGGAGGAAGTCCCTGGCCCCCTAATGTTCCATAAACTGGCTCTCGCTCAAATCCCGTTGGGAAGAGTGCCCCCTGCTACTGAGGCACTGTCCTCCCCCGTCCGTGGATGGTTTTCCCTTAAAAGACATCAACCTCATGACCAAACGGCTTCGGTTTTGTCACTGGACAAGAGAGAGAAAGATACGGGCTGAGGGGACGGGAGATATAAGAGAGAAAGATACTGGTACCTGGTGCTTTTCCTGCCTTTGAAGTGGAGTTGACCTTAGAACAACACGGGTTTGAACGGCGCAGGTCCGCTTATTCGCGGCTCCTGTTCAATAAATGAAGTCGGCTCTTTCTAATCACGGCTTCGCCACCGCAGATTCAACCCATCGCGCCACGGATTGAAAACAGTATTTTCACATTCCCAACCACAGATTCACAGCCCAGGTGGAAAATACTCCTTTCATCTGTGGTTGACTGAATCTGAGGATGCGAAGGACTGCATGTAGTTAAATTTTGGGGAGTCAGAAGTTATATTTCTTCCTGGAGGTGGTCAGCACCCCAAATCTATGCATTGTTGAAGGCCAACTACCAGGGTTCCTCAAACTTTTTAAACAGGGGGCCAGTTCACTGTCCCTCAGACCGTTGGAGGGCCAGACTATAGTTTAAAATAAACTATGAACGAATTCCTATGCACACTGCACATATCTTATTTTGAAGTAAAAAAACAAAACGGGAACAAATACAATATTTGTATTTGCATGTGGCCCGCGGGCCGTAGTTTGAGGACCCCTGATATACTTTCAAGCCCTGGAATTTTAGCTTTCAATCTACTTCACATGTAACTTTAAAGATGTGCATCTCAAAGCCACTTTGAAATTGTTTTTTTCACAGACACATTTTTGCATTATCTGTTCTGTTATTGTTGCTAATAAATTTAACTAACCAGTTACTTACTGAATGATAAATACTATAGAAATGGAAAGGCAGGTTAATTTCCCCTTTTTCAAGACAAGAATGCTTATAGCAGCCTTATTCATGATATCCCTCCTCCTCCCCCAAACTGGAAACAATCCAAAGGCCATCGATAGGAGAATGGACAAACAATTTTTGGTATAGCCATACAATGTAATAGTACACACCAATAAAAAGAAACTACTGATAAACACAATAACATAGATCAAGTTTAAGAATATACTGAGGGGAAGAAGTAGAATTCCAAAGAGGCAATTCTGTATGATTCCACTTATGTAAAGTTGGAAAATAGGCAAAATTAATCACAAAAATAGAAGTCAGAATGGTGGTTACACTAGGAAGTGGTATGCATGTGTTTTAAAAATCTATTGATCTACAAATCTAAGATTTGTGCTTCTTACTGTATGTAAATTATATCTCAGTGATTTTTTTTTACAATCATACTCTTATAGAATATTTAGAGACACAGGAATTTATTATATAAGGTTAAGTGCATGAAGCAAGATATAAAACTATATATTTCAGTATTATCCCAAATTGTTCAAAAATACATTATGTGTAAAAAAAGAGGCTGAAGGCACATGCACCTGAATGTTATGCTTGATTAAATCTTCTGAAATATTAGGGGAATTTTTACTCCCTTCAATATATTTTTCTAAAGTTTATAAGGAATATATATTGCATTTTTTTAGAAAAAATATGTTTTTAAGTTTTCCATAACTACCCTTTCTTCCCCACTTCCATTGCTTCGATCTGGCCTCAGCCCTAAGGTATTGTAATTGGCTCCTGACTCCCCAGATTCAAGATTCTCTCTATGTAGCCCAAACTGCTTCTCTGAATATTTCTTCCTTTTTTAAAAAATGGAATTCTATTTTTGTGTCATGCATGCAATATTTTTTCTTCTCTTTTAGATTAAGATTTATTCTACTCCTGCATCCTCCGGTTTCCTCCAAGTATCTTCCTTCCTGTCTGTGTTGGAAACGTCCTGAACTCCAGGCAGTCCTTGGCTGTCCGTTCACATGTAAGAGCAAGACAATTAAAAGCCCACCCTTCATTGAATACACTTCATTCAGAGTTTGGTCATCACCTCTACATTGAAAACTGCTCTTGTCAAAGTGCCAATGACCTCCATGCTCCAATGGTCCATTCTCAGTTCCCATCTTATTTGACCTAAGTGGCAGCTTTGACACAACAGATCATGCCCTAATCTTAACCCTAACCCTAACCCTCCTCCAAGCCATTCTTTCTTTTTCTTAATCTTTATTGCTAGAAGGAGTCCATATGTCCCTTTTCCTCCCCTCATTGACCTCTTCTAGCCTATCCTGCACCCCCCCCCCAACCCCACCCCACTCCCAGCATTCACCACACTATTGCCTGTGTCAATGGGTTATGCATATATGCAATACAAGTTCTTTGGTTGATCTCTTCCCACCCACCTCTTCCCACCCACCTGCCTTCTTTCTTCATTTGGTCACAGGCCATCACGCAGTCTAGGTTCCCCCCTCTTTCTCCACCCCCCAACACCCCCATCACTTTTCCATCTCTTCTGCTGATTCCTTCTCATCTCCTGGTCTATGTTGAGCGCCCCATGGCTCAGTCTTGTTCAAATCCTGATGATCTCATCTGGTCTCATGGCTTTAACTACCATCTGTGTGATGTGATGATAACTCACAAATGTACAGCTCCAGCGCTGCCCTGAATCCCGGCTGTATTCCCACTGCCCGCCTGATATTTTAACTTAGATATCAATAGGCAAGAAAAATTCCCAAATCAAGCATGTTTAAAATTCCTGATTCCTTCCCCCACCAATCCTGATCCTCCCCAGTCTTTGCCTCTCAGTAAATATTCCATCTTCCTTCAAAACAGGTCAGGACCTGACCACTCTGAGGGACTCAGTGTTCTTTCAATATG
Organism: Myotis daubentonii; assembly: GCF_963259705.1. Classification (NCBI taxonomy): domain Eukaryota; kingdom Metazoa; phylum Chordata; class Mammalia; order Chiroptera; family Vespertilionidae; genus Myotis; species Myotis daubentonii. Next base: position 16,481,595 of record NC_081841.1, read on the forward strand.
TCAATGTGTTCCCACTCCAAGGCCTTTGTAGTTGGGTTGTCCTATTCCTGGAACCCTTTGCCCAAATATGCTCCTAACTTGCTCCCTCACTGCCTTCAGTTCTCTGCTCAAAGTTCACTTTATCCCTAAACATCAGCACAACACACCAGCCCCCACACTCCCTATCCCTCTCACTCTGTTTTACTATGTACTGGATTTACTCATCAACCTGCTTATTTTTTGTGCCTGCCCTCTGGAGCTCCTTAAGAACAGACTTATTTTGTTCACTTATGTTCTACTAGAGCCCGATGCATGAAATTCGTGCAAGGGGCTCAGCCCTCGCAGCCCCGGCTGCCTTGGCCCGGCTTCATCTGGAAGGTCGTCCAGACGGTCGTTCTGTCATTCAGTCTAATTAGCATATTAGCTCTTTATTATATAGGATTCCTAGTTCCTAAACCATTATAGGTGGTCAATAATTAAGGTTTGCATTATACGTGCTAAACAATTGTAAAATGAATGAATGAATGATAGAATTTCTATTCCCAGGGGCAGGACTTGGTGGGAGGCCTTCACAGTAAGCGATCAGGTAGGGGTCTACTTATTTTTATGAGGAAACCCCCAAATGTCAATGGCTGTAAGCCTTTCTCTTCATGAGTTCCCACCCCTCACCCCCTGAATCCATCAATCTCTTGCCTATGGAATCTAAACATTTTGGAAGGCAGCTATAAGTTTTCAGTGTTCAGTATGCAAATCTTTAATTTCCCTGTGTTTAGTAAGATTCATTCATTCACTCATTCATTCATTCATTTGATAAATAGTTACCAAGAGATGATTAAATTCCAGGCGCTGTTCTAGATGCTTGACATATGTCAATGATCAAAATAGCCTAAAATCTCTTACTTTTGTAGGTTACAATCAGCATTTCCAGGTATTCTTTTTTTTCCCCCTAGTGGGTATTTATACCTTTTTTTGTTGCTGTTGTTATTTAAGGTATTACAAATAGTAGTATATATGTCTCCTTTTTTTCCCCATTGACCTCCTCCCGGCCTCCCCTACCACCCCTCACCCCCCCACCCCCCGCCATCACCTGTCCTTACCTGCCCCCCAGTGTTTTGTGTCTATTAGTTTTGTTTATATGCATGCATACAAGTCCTTTGGTTTATCTCTTACCACCCCCCAACCCTCCCCTGCCTTTCCGCTGTAGCCAGTCAGTGAAAGATAAATACCACATGATCGCACTCATTTGTGGAATATAAAGAACATTATAAACTGTTGAACAAAAATAGAGGCAAAGAAGCATCGAACTGACTGTCAAATTCCAGGTGTTCTTGAATCCAGAGATCCTGTCCAGAAAATAAACCTTCTGTTTTCCACTAGGTATGGGGAAAAGCAGTTTCTTAGTTGAGCTGGTCGGGGGAGAGACCCTGGGGTTATAACTACTCCTTATATGCACTTCAGCTAAATCTGGCAACTCTAACTTTCAATCCTTCCATTTTTCAGCCCCCTTCCTCTAACCTCACTCCACCCTTTCCCTCTCTCCTCAGGGGGTACCCAGTGCTGGTGCCTCCAATTCTGCAGCTTCCCTGGGTGCAGCAACACAAAACAGCTCCCTTCTTTTCTCACTTAGTTCCACTGAAGTCAGTTAACATTGATGTACCCGCATTTAACTTGTAAATATGATTTCCTTTTTTCTTTGTCCTGGAAAGTGTATGTGTTCTTATACTCCATTATCATAATTTTAGACAGCAGCTATAGCTACCTACATTTCATCTGCTAGGCTCAACCAGCCAACCTGAATGTCATCTCCAGCATAATCTTCCTTAAACACCACAAGAGAGTTTGAAGAATGTTTTCATTGAGCACCCATTCTCTGCAGGGCACATCCTGATCATCTGGACAGTATTTGCATTCCCATATATGGGGTACCTGGGAAAAAATCAGTCCCTTGGCAGCCTCACCCCTTTCCTCATTGGGTTGCCATGAGAATGAAATGAGCTCAGGTATGGAAAGGGCTTAGCATAAGGCAGCGGTTCTCATCCTGTGGGTCACGACCCCTTCACAGGGGTCGCCTAAGACCATCAGAAAACACATATATAATTACATATTGTTTTTGTGATGAATCACTATGCTTTAATTATGTTCAATTTGTAAACAATGAAATTGGGGGTCACCACAACATGAGGAATTATATTAAAGGGTCGTGGCATTAGGAAGGTTGAGAACCACTGGCATAAGGCCTGGGCCAGATTCTATTCTATTCTAATGAACTGATATCTTTGTGGTCTTTCCTGGAAGAGGCTCAAGGCTCCCTCCCATACAAGATTTGCTCCCTACAGCCTAGTGCAGATCTCCCAGCATGCCACATAGCAGAATCATGTCATTTATGGCACTTGGGGTCAGGAGGCTATTTCAATATGTCAACTAAGAGCTCAGAAGCCCTGAACCTAGGCTAGAACTGAGTGGCAGATGTAATTAGTGCTGACTCAGTAATCCACGTGCTCCCCATTAGTCCCCAGCCACCGCTATATGGCTAGTGTAGATCGATGGACTCGAAGCAGAAATGACAATGTCATTCCCAACTGAGGCAGTGGAAAGCCAGAGGGCCTCCTTTTCCCTCTCCTTTCATGGTTATACCAAAGGTTATATGTTCCAAATGGGGAACTACAAGATGGTAAGTGAAGAAAAAATAAATCCTGGATTCTTGAGTGATTGCCTGGAACAAGCCTCCAGTCCACCCAATCCAACCACACTCAAATAGTAACCCAAGAGAGAAATAAGTATTGCCTATAGTAAGCCATTGAGATTTGGGGTTTAATTTATTACCACACTATCTCTAGGGAAACAAATTCACTTGAGAGAACTTGTGAAGATAAAATTAAAGGGACTTCAGGGTCCACTAATGGCAGACTAAGTAATTCAGACCAACCTTCACACTAGAAAAAAATATATATTTTAAATGACTGCTCAAAAGCATGGCCGATCTAGTATGGCCGTGAAAATTTACCTGGCCATCTAGGAGAAGAAAAAAATCCAAAGTAGTGAACTAGACATTTGAGGCCACTTTTCACCTGGGAGCATGTTACTGATAACAAAGGCAGTGTTGGACAGCTGAGCAGTTTGATGGCCTGGTATGGATACAAAAGTTGGATGCTGGTGGAAAAACAGTGGTGCAGGTGGGGACCGTGAAGCGCTGTACTCTAGGAAGAAGGGGGAATGGAAAGTAAAAGAGCCTTCACATTGCCTGTGGCCCCGCTTCACACCACCTGGGCAGCCCAGGAGATCGCAGGCCTTGCAATTGGATGAAAGATCCCAGATTGCTAGTGCCTTCGGGCTCCTGGAAGAAGCAAACAAAAATCCTCTCTGGAGAGAGAAAAAAAACCACATTATTTTAAGCTTAAATTCATTTATACAAACAACGTTTCAGATACAAATTCATATACAAAAACAAAAACACAGGCACAGACTGAAATGAGATAATATGAACAAGAATCACCAAAATGCCCTAACCCAGTGGTCGGCAAACTCACTAGTCAACAGAGCCAAATATCAACAGTACAACGATTGAAATTTCTTTTGAGAGCCACATTTTTTAAACTTAAACTATATAGGTAGGTACATTGTTATTAACTTAATTAGGGTACTCCTAAGCTGGCCTTTGCTAAAAACGTCCTCAGTCTGACTGAGGTACGTTTGCTGAGGTCAACCCCTTCCAACCCTCCCATCCACACTCATCTTGTATACTTGTTTCGTCTATCTCCTTTTGTTCATCCTCTCTATATACCCAAACCATCTCAACATACCTTTCTCAATTCTTGACACTACATCTTCTTTTACTCCACAAGGAAAACCGACTTCTGCGCATGGGCCACGAAGTTTCAATCGCACTATATGTGCGCACCCGCACATGGTATTTTGTAGAAGAGCCACACTCAAGGGCCCAAAGAGCCGCATGTGGCTCACGAGCCGCGGTTTGCTGACCACTGCCCGAACCGGTTTGGCTCAGTGGATAGAGCATCGGCCTGCTGACTGAAGGGTCCCAGGTTCGATTCTGGTCAGGGGCATGTACTGTGGTTGTGGGCACATCCCCAGTGGGGGGTGTGCAGGGGGCAGCTGATTGATGTTTCTCATCGATGTTTCTGACTCTTTGTCCCTCTCCCTTCCTCTCTGTAAAAAATCAATAAAATATATATATTTTTAAAAATCACCAAAATGAGCAGAAAATAAAATTACGTGGTCTCCAGATAGTGGCACTGATCAGGCTTTAAAATATGTAGTTTATTATGTTCCGGGGGTGGCGGGGGGGCGGGGGGGGAATGGAATTAAAAATTTCAACAGAGAACTAGAAATGTTTTTTACAAGACATAGCAGAATTGAAAAAGAACCAATAAATGTTCTAAAACTAAAAAAAACAATAACTAAAATTAAGTGCACAATGGATGAATTTTTTTACTGGAATAGATGAAGAGAAAAATAAAGAACTCAAAAATAAGTCAGAAGAAGATGTTCAGAATGACACAGAAAGAGGCAAAAGGCTGGAAAATACAGAAGAGATAGTCGGCATCCTACACACAGTCCTGCACCCATTTAACTGGAGTCCTGGAAAGAACATAGAGAGAGAACATAGCAAAAGCAGTATCATGAGAGACCATGGTTTAAACATTTCCACAGTTGATGTAAGACATTGAGCCACAGATTGAATTAAATGGACGTGGCAGTAAAGAAAGGGCTACTTTTTAAAATAAGTCAACAATTCTGACTCCAGCAAAAGAGTACTGCAATTTCCTGAGCTAAAAACAGAAAAGGAAGAACGGGTTTGTTGGGGTTGGGAGGAGTCAGTGTGAAGTAGAAATAGCAGGTTTCAAGTTTTACCTGTTGAATTTAACATCTAGGCAGGGATAACAAATGTGCCATTATTTCTTGAGTAATTGTTCTTATTCTTGTTGTGTTCAGGAGTCTCCAAAACTTTCAATCTTTAAAAAGAACTAGTTAAACCTTTTTGCCTCAAGAATCTAGCACCCTTAGAGGCCTCCTTTCCTCCTTCTCCAATCCATGGTTTGCCTCCAAGGCTCGACCTACAAATGGATATTTACACCAAAACATACAATGACTTGCAAACTGCATCTGCCTGGTGTTCATTATAATTATCCGTTCAAGGCAACCTTCACAACACCCCTCACAACAAAATAATGTACTGTTTAGTTATAACACCATGATCCAGGGCTCCATTATTTTTAATACTACAAAGGCAAGTTACAGGTACCCTAAATGCTTTGATTTACCAAAATGTGAAATTTCTGCATAAGACACTGACTTTAAATGATGGAGCAAATACAACTGGTGTCACAATTTACAATATTACCTTAAGGATTATCATGAGTTTTTTTTTTAAATAGTTATTTGACTTTATTAACAGAAGAAAAGGAAAACACTGGGTACCATAAAGTTCTCTCTTTTTCTTTTTACTTAGAAAACAGCACGACTTTCACAATAAATTCTGTGGCTAATGGATGAAAATAACATAGCATGCTTTCTTTTCAACTGAAAGTTCCCAAAAGGTTAAAAGATGACAATGATAATGGCTAATGTTTATTTAGCACTTTCTACATGCCAGAAGCTATTCTAAGGGACTTACATGAGTTCACTCATTAAAGATATTTAAAGACAGATGATAATATAAGTTATATACTAATGATATAAAGAATATTATTTAATGGAGATTAGGCAATTCTTTTTTTTTAACTCAACTCTGCTGGTACAATTGGGGACCAGAAATAAATATATATATTTACAATAATAAACTACATGCAAATGTATTTTCCACAATATTATATTTTTCTTCTGAAAGTATAAATAAAATTTTCAAAAACAATGAACAGGAAAATAATTGTATTTTCAAACAATTCTTTACATGCCAACATTAAAATTTAAAATACATTAAATTTTAAAATATATCTGAAGAGTATCCATGTTATTGCCTTATGCAAATCAAATATAAAATTTTCAACACTAGGTCTTATTGTCCCAGATGTTTTCATTCTAGTATTTCCCTGTATAACTACTACCATATTATCATTTCCCCTGAATATCATTCCAAATAGTCATTAAGAATACCTCAATCATAATTTTGTATAACTTAGTCAAACTTTCTAATATCACCAGCAGAAATGGCTAAAGACATACATTTTTTTAAACAGACATTTTTTTCAAGAAAATTTCACCTAATGAAATGCATGATCTGATTTTTTAAATTACTGAATGTCTTAATGATTTATAAGTAATTTGGGACATTACTTAACAACATTCTTGATATTATGAAGGGTTGAAATTTAATAGCCAAGCTTTTGTTTACCTCTTCTTTGCCATTTTTGATTAGAGATTCCTGGAAATTTACTATCTTACATAGCCTTTTCTTTTTTAAAACCATTTTAATCTCTCCCATAGTCTGTGACCCTTATTATTTTTTTATAAAACTATGAATTCACAGAATCATTTGACTTTTTAGGTCACAGCCCCTCATCCAACATGTGAATGCTCTGCCACATTAACCCAAATGCTTCCCATCCCCTGCACCAGCCAAAAGACGAAGTTATGCACAAGACAGCCCACTGCATTGTTTTCATTATTAAAACTGTCTTTCCTACCCTAAGGTGAAACCTTCTTCCCCAAAACTAATACCTATTTTGGACCCCACCAACCTCAGCACTGGCCCTGGCAGAATGGCTTTGGGCCAGTCAATCTCCAGCTTCCTTAGTTGTAAAATGGGGATAAGAACTGTATGTCATTGTGGGTGTGCAGATTCAATGAGGATGTTCTAAAGCACCCGGCACAACACAGGGCCTCCCTGAGCACAGCCTTGCTTAGGGTTAGGAAACCTCCTCTGCATGGCTGCTCTCAGAAATGCAGTGGCAGCTACTGTTTTCTCTCCTCCAGGCCAAATATCCCCGTTTCCTCCCATTTTCTTTTTTAAATTTATTATTTCAGAGAGAAAGGAAGAGGGAGAGAGAGAGAAACATCAATGCTGAGAGAATCATTGATCAGCTGCCTCCTGCGTGCCCCCTATTGGGGACCAAGCCTGCAGCCTGGGCATGTGCCTTGACCGGAATCAAACCCAGGACCCTTCAGTCCTCAGGTTGATGCTCTATCCACTGAGCCAAACCAGCAAGGGCCCATTTTCTTTTAAAAAAAAAACAAACTATATATATAAATATACCTATTTTGTCAACTTAGCACAAATTCCATACCCATGAATGTCATTGCAAGATAATATCTCTTTTCTCTATTGCTGATTAAATCTTCTCTCCCCCTCCCCCACCTCCAGGGTCCCCATATTTAACCCCCTGGCAAGCTGGGCTACGGGGATGGCAATAGATATGGATACTTTCTGGTTCTAAGGTGAGGGGAGGACAGAAGTGCCCCTCAGACATTAGGCTGTATCTGAGAAGCTTCCCTCTTCATTCTGGTACGATGTCAGCTCTCCCTCATCAAGGGTCACTCCCCCCTGCCCTCTCCATTCCTTCCTCTGGATTTCACAATTCTGGGTGGTGGCTCCATATGACATCTTCTTTCTGGGACTTGCAAGACTCTCATGGTTGAGTTCTATCTCCTCGGCTAATTCGTCTTGGTCGATGATTCCACACTTCTCCTCGGAGAGGTTCTCAGGGTCGGCCCACTCCTGTTTCTCCCCCGAAGCAAAGACCCCATAGAAGATCACGCCACTGTAGTGCACCAGGGCAGCGATGAGGAACACATTCTGCCATTCCTCACGGGTCTAAACAGGAAACAGTACTGATCATTATTTTAACAAGAAAAAGAGAGAGAGAGAGATGAACAGGATGCTCTGGACAAAAGCACCGGTCACCCCAAAGGTAATGTTGTGCTCCTGGGAAGCCGTCAGAAGCATGAGTGTTTGAGAAATGAAAGTTATGACTACAATGAATATGCATTTTTTTAATTTAAAACAATACTTTACAAAATAAGCATCATGTAAAATACAGCTCTCTGAATATACAAAAGAGGTTTCCACTCAGCTAGTAGGTTAAATGAAACTTGCTTTCGGAACCCACCATTTTAATATCAGAGGTCTCAAAAAAAATTTCCATTTGAGCCATGAAAATACTCAGTCTTGCCCTAACCGGTTTGGCTCAGTGGATAGAGCGTCGGCCTGCGGACTGAAGGGTCCCGATTCTGGTCAAGGGCATGTACCTTGGTTGCGGGCACATCCCCAGTAGGAGGTGTGCAGGAGGCAGCTGATCGATGTTTCTAACTCTCTATTCCTCTCCCTTCCTCTCTGTACAAAATTAATAAAATATATATTTTTAAAAAAGAAAATACTCAGTCTTCACTGTCAATAGCTTATTTATAATTATATTTTCTGTGTAAAATACCATATCAAAAATAATGGGTATTTGTGTTTAAAGTTAAGGGAAGATAGTGACTGAGATTTCGTACGCATGTTATCAATCTTATCATCTCACTAACAGAGAGGGAAACTGACTGTAATAATCTCCAAATCCCACCTTTCTTTTCTATCAACAAATAAGGAACATTGCCCAGTGTCATGGCTCAGTGGTTGAGGGTTGACCAGGAAGTCACGATTTGATTCCCGGTCAGGGCACATGCCTGGGTTGTGGTGGCCTTGATCCCCAGTGTGGGGCATGCAGGAGGCAGCTGATCAATGATTCTCTCTCATCATTGATGTTTCTATCTCTCTCTACCTCTCTCTTCCTCTCTGAAATCAATAAAAATCTATTTACTAGTAAAAAGAAATAAGAAAAATTGCCCACGCTTTTTTCTCCCAGAAGCTGAACGACTTTCTGAAGTTGTATTTGCAATAGGCAATCCAAGTTAAAAAAAATATGCATAACCCATGAACACAGACAATAGGGTGGCGAAGGCCTGAGGCGGGCTAGAAGGGGTCAATAGGAGGAAAAGGGGGACATGTGTAATACTTTCAACAACAAAGAACTATTTTTAAAAAATAGTAGGGTAAAAACAACATAGTTTCAAAAATTCTTATTTGTAGAAAGCAGAATCCTGAAGCCTCTTCAGTGACAGAGATTAAGAAGCCGTGTGGCCTGTGGCTGAACTCTGCATGGATCTGGGCTCCTCCTCCCTGGTCTAAATGCAGAAAAGCTCAGTACTGACCGAGTGCCATACCCTTCTTAGGACGGGTCATTAATGTCTTATTTATTTTCTGTATAATAAGGAAATATAACAGCACTATTTTTATGCTGGAACATGTTAAGCAATAGATGGAAATGGGCTATAAAGTTGAATTACTTAGAATCATAAAACAATCTTGAGTAATTTATTCATCCTGAGTTGATTGCCTCAGTTTCTTCCTGTCTCTAAACAGTCTTTATGGTACTTGTCCCCACTACACACACACCTTTTATTTGTCAGTTGAGAAATTGAAACATGGAATCAAAATTAATCAGTCCTGTTGCCATCAATAAACAATAAGTGAAAGAAGAGGGGGGAGGAAGGGGAGGAGGAGGAGAGGTGAGGAAGGAAGAATGGAAGGAAGGGATGGAGGGAGAAATAAAGGGGGGAGATGAAGAGATGAAGAAAGAGAGATGAAAAATAAGATAAGTTCAAATGACTCAGCCAAGGTCAAGGACATACACATTTACAGGCTGGGGTAGGGCTTTGAAATCACAAGTTTGTGCAATATTTCAGTCCTCTGATCCTCACAGCCCAAAAGGAGGCCATTACCTTGTGCTTGGTCATTGCACCAACAATGAGGGGACAGACCATTCCAGAGAGGGTTCCCACTCCGTTGGAGATGCCCATGAGAATGCTGGCATAACGGGGGGCAATGTCCAGGTGGTTGACATTAAAACCTACAGTGAAGCAAACCTCAAAATCAAAGACCAGAATCCCAAATACATTTTGGAAACTACCTAGTTTCCCCCCAACTCTCATCAATCTAGTGGTTTCTTCTAGCATAAGACTAACGGGTACCTGCACAGAGAGGGCTGGGCTGAGGACTGTCAGGCTGTGTCTGCACCTAGAGGAAAGTGTGCTGTGATTGATTAGCAATGTCTGCATGGACTCTCCATAGAGAAAATTAAGGCACCTGTGCCTTTTAGGTTCAGAACTCCAAAATAATGGTGTTTCCAATACTGAAAAGCAGAAAGCCTGGGTCACATTTATTCAGAGTAAACAATCACACAATCACATTTGGTGTGATGAGAATCAAACCCTGCCTCATAACATCCTCCCTTCCAGCCCTCCCCTCACTCCCAATAGGCCACCCTAGGGAGGTCTGCCTTAGTGGCCAAATGGCATCCTGGCTAAGGTACTTTTTAAGGAATACAACTGCAGAGACATTGGCAGAATTCCCTGTAATTTACAAAACACTTCCGTATAATACCTGATTTCGAGTCCATAAATCTAGATTTTAATCTTATTTCTAACATTTAAGTCATTTTAGACCTTTGTTACCTCATCTCTGATATGGGGTATTATTACTACTTAAGTCATAAAGATGCTGTAATATGAGACCCAGGTGAAGTATGTATGTGTAATATCCCATGGCAAAAAGCTAAGCCCTGCTAACTACCACAAGCCACCACTAACCACCATTAACTACTACTACCACTACCACAACTATCAATACTACCACTAACTAGCACTACTACCACTAACCACCACTAACTACCACTGCTGCTACACTAACCACCACTAACTACCACTAACTACCACTAACACCACTACTACCACTAACTACCACTAACCACCACTAACTACCACTAACTACCACTCACTACCACTAACACCACTAACTACCACTACCATTACCAGTACTACTCCTGCTATGATGTTGCTAAGCATCTCCTCTCTTTGATCAAAAGATGCTGCTGCAGGGAGTGGTAAAATGATAACTTGCCAATACCTCACTATTCACCTGTTCGTCAGGAGAAAAGAGTGAGTGGAAATGGGGAGGAGTGGCGGCAGGGGAAGAGCCAGGCTGCGAAAGGGGCAGCTTCAGGCCCTAAGAACCAACTCTACTAATATTGCCCAACGGTGCATTTTAGAGTCCGACAGGCCTGCCTCTGATAGCTTAATTGAGATGCAAACCTGGACAAAGGATTTAAACTTTCTGAATTCCACTTCTTCATCTATAAACTGGCATCATAATTCTTATACAATTGTTGTAACAATTCACTTAAGTAATGTATGTTCATTACATGGCACATAGAGGTAGAAACTAGCACATATATGGTTTTTTTGGTTGGTTATCCATCTATCTTGTTTCTATTTTAATATCTGAACTGGCAAAGTGTCTGACACACAGTAGGCACTCAATAAATCATTATTTAATTAATTGCCAATTTGAGCCATGACATGACAGCAGGAGGTTGTAATTTCTATTTATTCATTTTTTGGGTATTGCTTTGCTTTTAAATTCTCTATTCTGTGCAAAGAACCTGAAAATAGGATCTAAAATTGTTTGTCCTAATCTGGCACATTGGCTGGTTGCTTTTTCCTACTTCCATTCAGGAAAATTTTTGAGAAAACCTTTTCTTTTGTAATAAACATGTCATCTCTTTCAGATCAACATGGCAGACAATTCGAATATGAAACAGCTGCAAAATTAATTAATCTTGCTGTTGATTTCAATGTGATAAACACTTATTAGAAAAGAACCCAGAGATAAGAAGCAATTAATGTGATTGTCGGGCATTATATTCCAATGCAAAGCCCAGGCATCTGTGTTCAGCTAAAGATAAGGTTCAATTAAAGATTAGGTTTCTAGCTGCATAATCCTGGTGTTCAGGGGGGGGGGGAAATCACCGAGAAACTCAGTTTTGTGTGTGTGGTGTTTTTTTGTAGCATATGAAAATATTTTTGTTGGCATCCAAGCTGGGAGAGTCTGTCTTCTCTACGTAGGACATTTCTCAAAACAGGCATCACCCACCCCTTGACTCTTTCAATGTCACAGTCTCGACGCTCATCTATAATCAGCTCCTAAATTGTGCCGGTCTTCCTTGGCCTCTCTATTAACTCCTTATGAAGTTGGCAGGTAGCAGATCCCGAGGAACTGTCGCCCCCATGGCCACAGCCCCTCCCATCGTATCACTGTCAGGTCAGACAAGGATTGCTCTGTCCTTGCTACTCAGCGTGTGGACCACTGAGCAGCAGCAGCAGCTTTGCTGAGGAGCTTATTATAAATGCAGAATCTGAGGCCCCGCCCTGGACATGCTGAACCAGAACCTGCATTTTGCAAGATCCTAGGGTGAGTTGTGTGCACATTGAAGTGGGAGAAGGACTGGGCCATCGTGAATAATAACTGAACAATAATAGTAAATACATATTAATTTTGTTATGCCTCTCATACCAGGCTAAGGGCTTCTAATGCTTTATTTCCACTAGAATGTAAACTTTATGAGAATAGATTCTTTGATTTTTTTTTCAATGCACAGTGCCTGGCTCACGGGACGTGTGAGTAAATGCATGAATCAGTTCATTGAGATCTCTCAACAGCCCTTGTGAGGTTGCCATTACATCTTTCCAGTCTCTAATAGAAACAATTGAGGCTTGAGAATTTAATAACTTAGCAAATTTTTCTTTCATAAATAGTAAGCCATAAAGAGAGGACTCAAACCCAGGTCTATATATCTCCAAACCCAAGTTCTCAGCTGCAAGCTACTTTTAAAGTAGACGTTTTTCCCTAAGTTAACTATTCACCAGATCTACTTATTTTGATACGGTCAAGCCCCTACTTTAGGGTAGTTTAAACCAGAGGTTCCATATTTTTCTGTTCTGGGATGTTACCACTCTGATCCTTCCAGCCGCCTGGAATGCTGGGAAGAGCCCAGACCTGGTGCCAGGCAGAACCGCCCCTCAGTTCTTCCTTTGCCACCGATTGTGTGATCACAGGAAAGTACCCAATTTTTCTGACTTTAGGTACCTCATGAGTAAAACAGTGATATTACTGTTTGTTTCCCAATGTCGTAAGACACAAGCAATTTATGTAAGGTGCTCTGTAAGTGATGGCTTCTAGTAGTATGGTATGTTTTAAAGGCACAAGAACAATTGAATTTTACTTTTCACCCAGTTTTGCATGGGAGCTTCTGAAATCTGTAAGACATGATACGGCAGCACTAGGACCTCTCCCACGCAGTAGACTGCATCCTGCTCCTATAAACGGGGTGCTGACAGCCCCCCGGGGAGCTGAGAACTACAAGGATTGATGCACACACAGGGCTTTGAGTAGTCTGACACAGAGTGCACTTGATCGCCATTAGCTCTCGCCATCAGCTCTCACTGTGACCGTCATTATTCTTACTATCTGTCCCAACCTGTTCCGAAAGTCACTTCTCTGCACCTGCATTTCCTAGTTTGGAAAATGAAGGTCACAGAGTAGACAAAATCTAGAGAAGCTTTGCCATCTAAAAGTCTCTGATTGCAGGACTAGATGTCAACCGAGCCGATGTTAGCAGATCTCTAGTTGGAAGTGAGGGTTGAAAAGGCGGCAAGAGCCTCTGGTAGGTAGCGTGACCTGGCTTGGGAGAATGAAGGTGCCACTTCAACCAGGGCACGTGCTTGGGCCTCTGCCCATGCCTCAGGGGTCGCCTGCACTTTGTGTCTTTTTCCAAGAGAGAGAAACTGGGGACAATTCTAACTGCACAGGGCTCCTCAGCCCAGTCCTCAGTGATCTCACAGTCATTGCCAATAGGTGACATTCTCTAGCCAGAGGTCCTGCTCCTTGGCAATGGCCTGCCTACTCAAGGAAGAGGACCCATTATAGTTTTCCTTCCTTCCTCCTAAGACTTTCTGGATCTATAGAAAAGATTTGGACATCCAAAAGACACTTTACCTGAAATAGCAAAGCCACTAAACCCCACAGCCAGCACCAGAAAGGAGATAGCCACCCCTTTGGTATGGGAAAAGCCAACCACCAGGAGTAAGGTTGCCTCCATGCCAAAACCTGCGAATGGAAAAACCAAGGGGGGGAAATGTCATTGTCATGTCACTCAGCCCAAGTTCATGAACTTACTAAATAAGAATCTATTAATATTTCCATGGACCTAATGTTTAGCACATGCATTCTGGCAGTGCTTATAAATACTACCCAGGTGTTTCTTGATTACATGACTATGCTACTGTTGCCCAGGTGACTATGGTACTGTTACCCAGGTGACTATGCTGTTGCCCAGGTGACTATGCTACTGTTGCCCAGGTGACTATGCTGTTGCCCAGGTGACTATGCTACTGTTACCCAGGTGACTATGCTTCTGTTGCCCAGGTGACTATGCTACTGTTACCCAGGTGACTATGCTTCTGTTACCCAGGTGACTATGCTACTGTTGCCCAGGTGACTATGCTTCTGTTACCCAGGTGACTATGCTTCTGTTGCCCAGGTGACTATGCTACTGTTGCCCAGGTGTTCTGTGAGCCTTCTGACATTCTCCTGGTGCACCTTGAACACTAAACGGTCCAGCAGATTCCAATGAAGCCCCTGGGATTAGGGATGCTTATCATCAGTTGCTTCATGGGCAGTTGCCCCTGCAAATTCTAATACTAAAACTCTCCTTTATACTCTGAGTGAGTCTCCTTTGTTTACATGTCATGGCCTCTCACAGAAAAATAAAATGACCACACTTTAATATTTATTGCCAAAAGTGACCTTCTATAGAGAATAGCTGAAACAAAAAGCATAAAGCGAAAGTCTTCCCTTTCAGTTCACCAAACTCGGGGCCTCAAAAGTCATGTGATATTCACACAGAAAATACAGTGAGATAGAAGTGCTTTCTGTGCTTGTCATTCAGGATAAATGACTCCAGCATAGCAAAAAAGGACTAGGAAATTCTGAAGATGCTCCTCTGATAATCCAAACACACACACACACACACACACACACACACACACACACACTCAGCCAACAGCAGACAGAAGAATGGTGACTTAAGTACCATTTCCGGTATAAACATGCCCTAGGAAATGGGAGACAAGGATACATCATTCTCAAGACTGCTTATTCCAGACATCTCCACAAGACTGTCCATGGGTCCTTCAAAGCCAACATCCCCAAGTCAAGTCCTGTTCTCCTATTTCTTACTCATAAACCAACAAAGCAATCCACCACTGCTATGCTCTTTCTTCTGCTCTAAATTAATCTTCTATCCACCTATGTTTAGAACCCAGACTTAGAGTCAGACAGGGCTGGGTTCAGATTTCATCTCAAAACCACCCATTATGCGACCTTGGACAAGTGACTTCACCTCTCAGATTCCTTATCCAAAAAAAGGGGGAGATGATAACACAACCTTACCAGGCACCGGAAGATTGAATGAAATTGGGTATTTAAGGTAGTGAGCGCAGTCCCTGGTACATGGGCACCACTCAAAACATGGTAACCAAAAATCCAACACAGAAATCTCAAAATCTCCCTCTTTCTTGGCGTTTCCATAAGAATCTGTGGGGTCAGTCTCAGAAATATCTGTCAAAACCAACCTCGCCCTCTCCTCCTCTGCTGCTGTCCTAGGCCTGGTCCCCATCACCGCTCACCTGGACAACTTCAATAGCCTCTTTACTGGTCTTCCCATCCCTTCCTCCTCTGCTCCATCTTCCACATCACTCTTTCTAAACCACAGGTCTAACCAGTTGTCCCTTTACTGAAAACTGTTGTCAAGGGTCCACAGTAGTAATATAGTGTTATTTGATAAGTCCCTCCTGCTGTCCCTGTCTCATCCTCTGCTAGCCCGCACCTTCCAGCTCACCACTGAGCCCATATAGCACCCTCTGCTGTAGTCCCACAGCGCTTTCTGCTATTTCCTAGAGGCGACACTGTTTATGCCTATACTCCAATGCAAAGCCCAGGCATCCAATGCATTTTCACCCACTGTTCCTTCACCTGGGATACTCTTCTCCCACCACTTATTTCTCTTTTTCTGGAGAAATCGTATCCTTTAAAGTCCAGTTCAAATATTACTTCCTCTAGAAAGCTTTCCTGACAACCCTGCCCTCACCCCCCAGTGAAGCTGACACCTCCTTCTTCTTACTCATAGAACTTTTCAACATTGCCTGGTATGAGTTTTCATCTGTGTCTCTGCCTCCTCAACTAAACTGTGATATTTTCCAGGAAAGGTACTGTATATATAGTACAGTACCTGCTGGGGGATGGACTTAGGGGCTTTTAACATCCTTTCCAGTGATTAGACATAACCTCCAAGATATACTCTGCAGTTCAATGTCATCTCTTTCTAGAAAAGCTGCTTAAACCACTTATGAAACCCATCGTACCTCCGCAGTTCATGATTTTTCTGACAGCAGTTGTGGTCAAAATTTGTCTGCTTCTTAAATAATCTGCCAGTTGTCCTCCAACAGGCACAATGATGGTCATAACCATGTGTGGGAGTGCCGACAAGAGCCCCACCTGGATGGAAAGGAAAACCAATGAGCTATTTTTAGCTGCTTTCTCCAGATGTACTGATTCCCTGTTCCCACCAGCTACCCTGCCTACCACCATCACCACTAAATTTAATCATCTGCTTAAATGGGACCCAGGTAGGCCTGAATTCTGAAATAAATAAACAATGAATGAGTGAATGATGATAAGAGTAGGCCTAATTGTCTCCTCCAGCAGATTGGAAGCTCCTAAGGGCAGAAGTGACTGTTATACATCATAGAGACCCCACCACCCAGCATAAGGCCTGGTATATGGTAGTTAAACACTTGACACAGAGTGAATGTTCATGATGGCACCTACCTAGCTCTTCCCTGGTCACCTCAGACAGTACCTGGAGCTACACAGACATCTATCCCTACTAGGCTGCTATTCTTCCCTTGTAGGAAGGGGGCTTAATTCCTTTTTTTCCCTTTTTATTAAATTTATTGGGGTGACTTTGGTTATTATGATCATACTAGAGGCCCGGTGCATGAAATTTGTGCAGGGGGTGGGGGGCCTAAACCAGCAGTTGACTTCCCTTTTGCAATCCGGGACCACTGTCTCCTAACCGCTCACCTGCCTGCCTGCCTAATCACCCTTAACCCCTCTCTGCCTGCCAGCCTGATTGACGCTAACTTGCTCCCCTGCCGGCCTGATTACTCCTACCTTGGCCCCTGCAGGCCTGATCAACCCTACCTTGCCCCCCTGCTGGCCTGATCAACCCTAACTTGCTCCCCTGCCAGCCTGATCACCCCTAACTGCCTCTGCCTCCCTCTGCAGGAGGCAACCTGGCAGATTAGGGGAAGGTGCCGCCCCCATTACCCTGCTGCTGCTGCCATTGCCAGCCTGAGCCTGGGCCCTTCGCAGCTGCCCATGGCTGCCTGAGCCTCGGCTCTCACAGCCACTGCAGCTTTGTCCAAAGGACGTCTGGAAGGTTGTCCAGAAGACATCTGCCCTAATTAGCATATTCCCCTTTTATTAGTATAGATAGTTTTCAGGTGTAGATTTCTATATTACAAGATCTGTATATTGCACAGTCAAATGTTCTCCCATCACCATATACTAGTATTATAACAATTCTTTTATGATGATGGTTTAAGTTTCACCATTCATACCCTTCCTCCATGAAAAACAGGCAACCTAATGACTGGGAAACATTTAAAACAGCTTGTAAACAAGGCCTTGGTCATTATTATCATAACCACCATAATGAAGATAGGAATGGTCTGCAAAATAAGCTTTAAAAGCAGCTTGCCACAGCTCTGATCCTTGCTATGAAGATTAAATAACTACATATACGATGCACAGAATGTATGACTTGTCTGACTTCCAGGGCATTAGGTATCATACAACTGTTATAAATTATGATAAGCAATTTAATTACTTTACCATGCAAAGATTTTCTCAGTAGAAGCAAGAGATTTAAAGTTCGAGAACATTTGAAGCGTCTATGTGTTTACCTTGCTTATTGCAAATCCAAAGACCTCTTCAAAATAAGCAGGCTGACTTATTAACAGCAAATAAAAGGTCCAGCTTCTGCAAAAATTTGCCACAATGATTGCATACACTGGCAATGATGTGAAAAATTTTTTCCATGGTGTATTAAATTTCTAGAAAGTAAAAATACCATGAGATTTTTATATTTAGGGAAATATATTGACATGTCACTTTTCTTCTTTTATTTATCAATTACAGCTGATATTCAATATTATATTATATTGGTTTCATGGCTACAGCATAAGAGTTAGACATTTATATAATTTGCAAAATGCTCCCCTAATTAGTCTCATACCCAACCAGCACCATACCTAATTATTACAATATTATTGACTATATTTTCTATGCTGTATTTTACATCCCCATGACTATTTTGTAACTACCAATTTGTACTTTTTAATCCCTTCATCTTTTCCATCCAGTCCCTCAAACCCCCACCCCCCACCACCGAGCAACCATCAGTTGATATGTTATTTTTCTTAAAAGGACAACACAATCACTAAAAGAAATACTCATAGAGAAGAGAGAGGCAAGTCTTCATCTATCCATCGAGACTTACACTTAGGCTAACCACGTTGGCTCCTTCTCCAATACTTGTCTCTATGTAGGTTCTCTCCTCCTGGGATATTGTTGGGTGAGCTGCCGGGCACTCATAGGCCTGCAACAGCCAAAACATGTACCAAATAATGCCAAACATACCTAAAACAAAAGGTTAAAACAGTTAAAAAAACCAAAGGTTTGATGATATGGTCACATTCTCTTCCATCTCTAAATTTTCCCATTTTCAAAATATTCCCAAACAGTATTATGTTCAGTTAGGAGTAAGTACTTTGTTGTTATTTACTGGTATTTGAAGCAAGAAACTCAGGTTTACTATAAATGTTAAATGAGTCCTAGGTAGTCGAGTATTCCTTGATATCATATCGTAAACTCTCAGTCTATCCCATTACACAGTAAAATACCATCTCTATGAGTCACCCATGGGAACTCATGAAGTCAAATCACTCACCATAAATATAAAAGACGGAGGCCCAGCCAATGTACTGTACCAACACCCCCGCCAGGGGCATGGCGATCACTGCCCCCGCATAGGAACCTAGAACGAGAAAAGATGGAGGGATACTTAGCGATCTCATGCAGGCCCTCTCAACCCTTTTGGAGTTCATGTGGTTGAGGATGAACCAAACTGAGCAGGAGTCAGAAGGCCTCCGTGCAGAGGGACAGGCAACTCCCAGCGTGCCGTAGCCCAGGGCTCCCAGGAGAGAAAGGTCACACGGATGGATGCCCTTGACCTTCGCCCAGGGGCCATGGAGAAATTAGATAAAGATTGCTCAGGCACAGCAATGCGGAACTGATGACAGGATGGAATAAAGAGGTGAGAAAAAACCTGAGGGAACTTAAGAAAAATTCAACCAGGCATAATATTGGGTGCTGAAGAAAGCAAGCGAAGAAAAATGGATCTGCCTTCCAGAGCTCACAGTTGAGAGGGATTATCGCCCACGTCTTTAAATAAGGGACCGCAAACTACTCAAGGATCATGATTTTTTAGAGTCTTAATTTTTTTTTTAAATCAGGAAACAGTTTAATGGCAGGATGCGCAGCATGGATGCTGTCTCCACCCACCTCCTGGATGAGTCCATTTTTAGGTTTATTTCTTGCTCTGTAAATCCTTCACCTGGTAAATACTTACCTGTGTGTGGATGTTTATCTTGTCTAGACAAGATAATGAGGGCAGAGGCAGTGCCCTGGCCTCCGCTATCTCCTGCAGCTCCCTAACATCTGCTGGAGAAACATGAGCCCTGCAAACTCCCAATAAATACTAACTGAATAAAAGAAATAGCTACCTGAAATTCCCTCTGGGTCGTGAACGAAAAAATATCTTGCTTCAGAAGAAGTGAGCAGCGAAAGGCAATTCTGTATCCCAGAGGGCAATGCTGAGGAAGACCTCAGGCGATGGGGGTTTAGGAGGAGGTGAAATCCCATCTTTCCAAGCTGGGTCAGGCTGGCTGTGAAAGGCCCAACCCCGAATCCCAGATCTGGACATCATGGCACTGAGGAGGTCTCTCCATCCCTCTGAACCATTTTCCTCAGACAGAAGATGGGAGAAATCTCTACATCACGCGGCTGACTTGGGGAGAAAATGAACCATGTACGTGGAGATGTTTGGTAAGTCATAGTGCTGCATTAACACCAAATAAAACTGCTCTGTCATGTCCAGAATGACAGCACACTTTTTTCTCTTGCCTCAGACCTCCTCAAAGCAATAAGGGAAGCATCCCTGGGCATCCCAGAAAGAGCTGCACCTGACTCCGCTGTGTGTGTGGAAAAGGCCCAGTACCCTGGGGGTGGGGGTGGAGGCTCCTATTTAGCTGATGCAGAGAAATGCTTGGACAGGGAGGGTCAGGGGATGACCAGCAACTAAGATGCACTGGGTGCTGTCTGTGTGCCCAGCGAGATGCTCAGTATTCTGAACCCGTGATTTTATTTAACCCTCTTTTCAACCCGACAACGGTGGTACCAATATCACCCCCATTTTACAAGAAGGAAACTAAGGCTGGAGGAGGGAGGTAGGTTGCGTGAGGTTGCACAGGTGTCAGTGACAGCAACCCAGGTTTGTGGGAATCCAAAGCCTTTACCCTGAGCTACTTAATAATTCAGGCCTTCCTCCCCGACTCAGAAATGCCCTGTAATTCCTCATAGTAAGAAGCATTATTTCATCCAGGGAATTTTATAACTTGACGCTGTTTTTCTTCCCTGTCTACTAAACAAACTCTCCCTCATCCTTCCGGACATGGCTGCATGTAAGCTCCTATCACCCTGACCCACAGCCCCTAGCACACCCCAATAGGCACTTTACCCTTATTGCAGGGGAGCTGGCTATGCCTCCACCCATCGGTGCGCTCACCACAGAGGACAGAGGAGCCCTCGAATGCTTGCTGAATGGCTTGCTGAATGGCGTGGAGAGTGGGGAATGGCTGCATTGGGATGGGAGGGTCCCCAGTTCTGTCCTCACTAGTTGTAAAAATTTATATTTTTTTCCTTCCTCACCCTTTGTTTCCTCTCTAACAATGGCTACAATTAGATGTTTTCTAAAGTCCCTTCTAACTCCAATATTTTTTTAAGTATAAGCACCTTTTAGACCCCAAGCCTGGGTCTCCTCCTAATGCCATTTTGCCTTGGCCGTTCTTCGAAACCAAGGCCACACCTTAGCTGGAAAGGTAATAAAGCCTGTGACTTTGATCACCTACCTTCCTGTGAGAGTCAAACCTCTTCTGAAAGACACTGAGCATGAGGAGTGGCACTAGTCATACTTGTTTTGCTGGCAAATCAAAATGCAAAGCCTCATAAGTAAACCATCAAAGGAAAATTAGGTCCAGGACCTGACAATTCACAAGATTGGCTGGGGGAGTATATTCTACTTGAGTTAGTATAAGGTCAGCAGTGTGGGTAGAAATGATCTTGGATGGCAAACAAGAGGACAGAAATGGTTTCTGAAGACAAGAGAAGCTAAAGATGACAGGACATCTCAGTGGTGCCTGCAGTTCCAAACTGGGCACAAAATGGGCCCATTGGTGAGTATGTCACACTGACTGCCAGGGATGATGATGATGATTGAAGGAGGTAAAGAGGAAGAACAAGGGAGAAATACAAATATTCACAGAAATAAAGAGGAAGCTTTATTTCTCCTTTAGCATAAACACAGGTTAGCTTCTCTTAGGAAAGGCACGTTAGCTTGAAAAATTCTGATCCTAATTCTGCCCAGGCCCCATTGTGACTTTTGCCACCTAAGGCATTTTTGTCTTCCTAGGTCCTCCCCTGCTAAAAATATATATATATATATATATATATATATATATATATATATATATATATATATATTAATATATTTCACAACTGTATTGATTGATACCTAAAAGGAACTTATGATCCTAACACACTTACCACAAAAAGAAGTCGTGGCCAGTCGGCTTCTCTCCAAAGGTGGCGCCCACTTACTCCACATCCCGTGGCAGGCTGGGTAGGTCACACCCTGCCAAAATGGTTGAAAATAGATTATTTGATTTGACTCCAGTTTCATATTGTCTTTAAAATATGGATCCTGATTCTTTAATAACGGCTACAATATAAAAGCCCAATTCATAGACACCAAATTGCATGTGTCAGCTATCTGACTGACAGCACAGATCTGAATACCAATTCAAAGGTAAGCATGGTGGAGAATGGGGGAGGAGGTCTTTATATTTCATATTATGCAAAATATCACTAGAGAAAGGGACTTGACAGAAAGAAAGAAAGAAAGAAAGAAAGAAAGAAAGAAAGAAAGAAAGAAGAGAGAGAGAGGAAGGAAGGAAGGAAGGAAGGAAGGAAGGAAGGAAGGAAGGAAGGAAGGAAGGAAGGAAGGAAGGAAAGGAAGGAAGGAAGGAAGGAAGGAAGGAAGGAAGGAAGGAAGGAAGGAAGGAAGGAAGGAAGGAAGGGACTTCTGAGCCCTGGACAGGTAGCTCAGTTGGTTAGAGCATCGTCCCCAATATGCCAAGATTGCAGATTTGATCCCCATCAGGGCACATACAAGAAAGAGCTAACGAATGTATAAATAAGTGGAACAACAAATCAATGTCTCTCTCTATCTCTCAAATCAATTTTTTTTAAAAGTCTCCTTAAAAAAAAACAAAACTACTTTTCCATGGCTTTAACTACCACCTATGATGTTTGATTACTCTCAAATCTTTAAAAAAAGAAAGAAAAGAGAAAGAAAGAAAGAAAGAAAGAAAGAAAGAAAGAAAGAAAGAAAGAAAGAAAGAAAGAAAGAAAGAAAGGACTTCCATAATCACCTGGTACATCCTCTCATTTCAAGATACCGAATCTGAGGCTCAGAACCATTAAGTAAATAGACTCTAGTCTTCATGGCTGCAATATTATGTTCTTCCCATCAAACCAGTATTTTTGGAAATGTGGTATATATCCTTCTAGTAAGACTAGAGTTGGGACTAGTGGAGCTAGTGCTACAACAACCTACATTTTTTAATATAATTGTGGCATATATATATTCTAATACGCCTCAGAAAATAAGTAACTAGCACTTCATACTCCTGATTTCAAAGAATTGTTATGGACTGTCCAACCTATGAGGGAAGGTGGGGGGGTGAGGGGGGTAGGAGATCAACCAAAGGACTTCTATGCATGCATATGAGCATAACCAATGGACACAGAGGGGGTAGGGATGTGCTGGGGGAGGTGGCTGGGGAGAGGTCAATGGGGGAAAAAGGAGACTTATGTAATATGTTAAACAATAAAGAATTTAAATTTTTTTAAAGAGAATTGTTATGATGAGCTTCTTTGTTTTTATGTTTTTTGAAACATTTGTTAACATTGGCTCCAGCTACCTTTGCACTATAATGGCAGAGTTGAGGAGTTGGCCAAGTCTTCTGGCTATATCATGCTACTTCCTTCATCAAGTTAAATCTCTTGGTAAGATACACTCTTAAAACTTTACAGATTTATTACTAAATCCACTTAAATTGCATCAGTGGGAAGAGCCCTTGCTATGTTTAGGCCTTCAGTTTCATCATTTATTAAACGAAAAGGGTTGGATCAGGTTATTTCCAGGATCATTCCTTACTCATCTAAAATTCCACACTCTATGAAATGGTCGTTTATTGTGTTTAAATGAAAGTGTTCATAATGTTAGTCATAATCAGTGAGTTGAGACAGCAAAACAAGGTGGAAGATAGGAAAACTGAGTAGAGGGAGTTTCCTTCAGAAGCTGATTTTCCTAAAGGACCATGTTGTCTCCAGCAAAACATTGAAAACTATGAGAGGAAGAATCTCCTACCTCCACTAGACCTTGCAAAATCCTGACACACATGACGCAGCCATAATGCACTCTGGCTGCAGAAGGAATGAACATGTTCAAGGTGGACGTTAGGAAGATGGCGGCTCCAAAGACCCTGAGGGACCAAAACAGTGTTACTGGGCAGGCCTGCACATGGATGTGGCACTTTAGTTAAACATCAGAAACGAAAAATCAGTTCATGGAGGACCACTATGGGAATTAACAGAAAGAAAAATAGATGTGTTACAGTCTAGTGTGTCCCAAACTAGACTCTGGGCTGCCGGAAGCCAATTCCAGCATGACAGCAGGGTTGAATCTGGGAATGGCTGATGGCATTTCCCCAAACCTGAATAGGATACATTACATTGGTTGTTGGCTGCCAGACAGCACAGGGCATCTTAATCTACATGTTATTGCCTCCTACTGGCCAAACACCTGAACAGCCGTAGGCTAACTCTTCCATTCTGACAATGGACTTTGTAGGAAACCCTCACCCTTTGAAGTGCATATCTCTGCCTCGCCTCAGGACAATTTGTGTTAATAAAAAGCATGGGGTCCTGAGATGAGAAGATCTTAGATCAGTGATGGCGAACCTTTTGAGCTCGGCGTGTCAGCATTTTGAAAAACCCTAACTTAACTCTGGTGCCGTGTCACGTATAGAAATTTTTTGATCTTTGCAACCATACTAAAACAAAGATGTATACTTTTGATACTTATTTTATATATTTAAATGCCATTTAACAAAGAAAAATCAACCAAAAACATGATTGTCACCTCTGACACGCGTGTCATACGTTCGCCATCACTGTCTTAGACCTTAGTTTCCTTTAAACTAGGCTCCTCTGACCCCCACATGCCTTTCAAAATTATGCTTCATCTCTGGACTCCTATTTAATCTACGCACAACTTTCTCCAGATTGCTGAACCCTTCGAGATGCTGGAACAAGAACCCCGGCACTGGGCTGCTCTGATTCCCAAGCTCCAATCCCCGGACCAATCAGGGGCATGACCCGCATGTGGTGGGCTTGCTGGAGACCCACCACTCTGCTTGGTTCCACACAGCGGACCCACTCTGACCAATAGCTGGTGACTTGTGCACATTTGGATGGCGT
Organism: Myotis daubentonii; assembly: GCF_963259705.1. Taxonomy (NCBI): domain Eukaryota; kingdom Metazoa; phylum Chordata; class Mammalia; order Chiroptera; family Vespertilionidae; genus Myotis; species Myotis daubentonii. The sequence goes on from NC_081841.1 coordinate 16,506,409, forward strand.
CTCCTGCTGCACAATTCTGCTCTCACGTTACCAGGAGGGGATACAGACGATCTGAGAAGCATGCCGTGACCTGGGACCAGCCAAGCACCAGACAGGCTGTGTACCTGTCTCAGCCCCCGACTCTGCCCAGTGCCACTTGCCTTCTCCTCCCTGCCTTGACCAGCGTGGAAGAAAGCAGACAGCAGTTTCTTCCTTTCTCACACCTGTCAATGATGCTGCAGCCCGTTTTACAGGCTGGGAAATTATGTATGGTTTATTTTTAGGGCAGGAATATGAGCAGTAACCCCAGGGATCATAGGAGCCAATATTTTATCAGTTTTTAAAAAGAACATAATAGGTAAGTGACAATAAAAAGGGACACAAATTAGATAAGAACATAAGTAAATACAGTCTTGCTTATATGTATTTAGAGTCTATGGTAGTGACTGTCAAACTTGTTTTTATCTTGACCCATAAAACAAAATATATTTTATACTGCAACCTAATACATATTCATACACACCAATGTAGCCAAAACAAGTTTTAAAAACCAAAACTTAAAATGTGCGATGAGCTAAGATATTTTATGCTACTTTCTTCTATTTAATTATCTTCTCTCTCTCTCTCTCCTTCTCTCTCTCTCTCTCTTTAGAAAATGCTCATTGGTAAATTATTATATTGACTTTATTACCATCTAAAGCAGCGGTTCTCAACCTTGGCTGCACATTGGAATCACCTGGGAATCTTTTTTAAATCCTGATTTCTGGGCCTCATCCTCCAGAAATTCTGTTTCTTTGTTATGGGGTGGGGCCACAACATTAGTAACAAAGAAACAGAATTTCCGGAGGATGAGGCCCAGACATCAGGATTTTAAAAAGATTCCCAGGTGATGCTAATGTGCAGCCAAGGTTGAGAACCACTGATCTAAAGAGTTGTGTTTTAGAATTTGAAACGCACTGCTTTATAAAATGCATATTTCACAAAATCCATGTACGTGAAGTCACACAGGACACACAATTGGAAGGGGCCTGGGGCGTTCAGCACGCTCCTTTCTGGTACATATACACCCTCCCTCGCCTCCCAGTGGCCATCCTCTTCTGCTGGAATCCCTCCAGTACAGAACTCACTGCCTCTCATGGCACTGCATTCTGGCTTGGCAACTTTTAGTTGTTCAAACACCTGCTATTGAATATCAAGGGCATTAAAGACACCTTACAATCTAGAGCAGCCATGGGCAAACTACGCCCGCGGCCGGATCCGGCCCGTTTGAAATGAATAAAACTAAAAAAAAAAAAAAAAAAAAAGACCGTACCCTTTTATGTAATGATGTTTACTTTGAATTTATATTAGTTCACACAAACACTCCATCCATGCTTTTGTTCCGGCCCTCCAGTCCAGTTTAAGAACCCATTGTGGCTCTCGAGTCAAAAAGTTTGCCCACCCCTGATCTAGAGGCTAGTAGTCCCTACTCACATGACAAAACCTGTAGGGTACATGACGATATTTACACAGGATCACAGAATGTCATGGGTCAAAGGGAACCCAAACACAATCTAACCCATGCTCCATTTCACAGGGGTGGAAACAGGCCCAGAGAAGGAGGGACGGTGACTCAGTAGAGGGCACCAAGTGAGTGACTCAGAGTCAATTCTTTTTACTACATAATCACTTGAAGTATTGCAAGATAAATGAGATTCAATAAAAAGAGATTCTGAAGAACGGGATCATATGGGATTGATATCTGTGAGTCACCTCTGTCGGAATGGCTCCTGTCTTTCACTCTGTACCCCCACATTGAGAGCCAGCTCTGCAGACTTTGTAGAAGTGCAATGCCTGTTATGATCTGTGCAGCACTCATGTCATATCGGTTTATCTTACCTGTTAGCAGCAAACTTGTTTGAAATGAAACCACCTGGAATTTGGGTCACAATATAACCCCAGAAAAAAGAGCCATGGATAAAGCCCACCGTCTCTGGATCCCAGTTAAACTGTGCTATCTGAAAACGAGAAATCAGATACAGTTATGTTTGTAAGAAAACACTTGCCCGCCATTTTTCACTGAGGATCCTACATAATAACCCCACGAGTTCCTTCTTTCTTTTGCTTATTCAATAATTATTTATGGAGGGCCCTTGTGTGCTTAGGATATAGCAGTGATCACACAAAAAAAGTAGCTACTCTCAGGGAGTTCAGCTTGTAGTGAGAGACTTATGAATTTACACATATGTATATATGATATATATATATGTAGATACATATATATACCATATATATTATATATACCAAATATATATACCATCATATATTATTATATATATGCATATATACTATCTGAGCCCCCTTAGAATCATAATAACCCCCAGTATGAACCATTAGCATAAGCCAAGCACTGTGTCAGGCACTGTGTTAGGCTGTAAACATGGTCCCCAAGAGGCAGACGCACAAAATCTCTGGGACCTATGAATGCTGTCTTATCGGGAAAAGGGTTTTGCTGGCGTGATAAAGTCAAGGATCTGGAGATGAGTTTTCCTGGATTATCCAGCTGGGCCCTAAATCCTGTGCAAGCATCCTTATAAGAGAAAGGAGACCTGAGACAGATAGGAAAAGGCCATGTGAAGACAGGCAGAGACTGGAGCGATGCTGCCCGGAGCCAAGGAATGCCTGGAGCCACCCGAAGCTGGGAGAGGCCGGGAAGGGTCCTCCCCTAGAGCCCTCGGAGGGAGCACCGCCCTGCAGACACCTTGATTTTGGACTTCTGGTCTCCACAACTGTGAGAGAAACAATTTCCCTTGTTTTAAGCCACCCTGTTTGTGGTCATTTATTCTGGCATTCTTAGGAAACGAATATAGGTACTTAATATATTAGTATCAAATTTGATCTACAAAGTAGGTTTTTTTATCCCCATTTCATAATAAGGAAAATGAAAGTTAGCAAATAATTCTATCTTCCTGCTCACATTTTTATTTTTTCAATTACAGTTTACATTCAATATTATTTTGTATTAATTTCAGTTGTACAGAATAGTGGCTAGACAATCATATACTTTAGAAAATGCCCCCCTCCCCCCAATATTTCCAGCTGGCCCCAGACAAATACATTATTATTGACTATATTCCCTAAGCCATACTTTACGTCCCCATGACTATTCTGTAACTACCAATTCCTTCCAAGAGGATTCTCCCCTCCTCTCAGCACCCTGCGCCTCTCCCCTGCTGAGGACATCTGAATAGAGACAGGTAAGGCTGGACTCAGCCAGAGAGCCTCTGTTTCTCTCTGTGATTTTTTTTCCTCCCTATCTATCTACCTATCTATCTATCTATCATCTATCTATCTATCTATCTATCTATCTATCTATCTATCTATCTCTATCTCCCTCCCTCTCTCCCTCCATACCTCCCTCCCTCTCCCTCTCCCTCTCCCTCTCCAATCTGAACCCAGAGATTCTAGTTAAATAGCACTGAACTGAAACAAATCCCACTGGAGTCAGGGACAGTTACTAGTAAGTCACCTCCGTGGCTCAAGGAATTCAGCTTTGGAGGGCGGTGAGAAACCATAGAAAAGGCAAGAAAACAGTCCATGGAGAGACCCCGAGGATGGAGCAGACTCAGAGAGAAGCAGAGGAGAGACCATGAGGAGGGAGCACGCTGGAGGCCTTAGCTATGGGGTTCCTGGCTCCCAGGAGGGCCAGCTCCGCTCTGCCTTCCTGGCGGGGCCTCTGTTCACGCCTTGGAAACAATTACATAAAGACGTCTTTCCACCTCACAGTGGAGAACAGCATGGATTTCAGTCCCCCCGCAGGCTGGGCCCCCTGTCCAGGGCACAGACCGGACAAACTTACACAGCAGCCCTGCTCTCTGCCCTCCACTTTCATGAGATCCCTGATAGCCTCTCATAATTCCCTTTTTGACTCAAACCGGTTTCACTGAATTTCTATTCTTTTGTAACCAGCAAACCCTTACCAGGACACAAGGGCAACTTGCTCAAGGCCTCGGAGCTAATAAACAAGAGTCAAGTTTGAAACCTGGTCTGGCCAGTTCCAAAGTCCAGCCTCTAAACCAGCGGTTCTCAACCTGTGGGCCGCGACCCCATTGGCAGTCGAACGACCCTTTCACAGGGGTCGCCTAAGACCATCCTGCATATTAGATATTTACATTACGATTCATAACAGTAGCAACATTACAGTTATGAAGTAGCAACGAAAATAATTTTATGGTTGGGGTCACAACATGAGGAACTGTATTGAAAGGGCCAGAAGGTTGAGAACCATTGCTCTAAACCTTACAGAGCTCATGATTCATGGGAAGGCATCTGGACTTTTCCTGAGGGTAATGAGAAATAATCGTCATTTCTCAAGCTTCCGCCATTTATTGCCCACCATATACTAGATTCACACACTTTAAAACTCATAATTTTGGAACTGCGAATGATTATTCACATATCAGCTAAAATGACCTTTAATACCAGCAGTGGAATATATACCACGTATTTGCAAGACCTATCTGTTCATACTGCTTCAGTCTCTCACGCTTTTGAAAATGAGGATTTAAAGTGATCTCTGTGCAAAATATCTAGATTTCCCCCCCTAAAAGGAAAAATCAAACAAACAAAATTACCAGCCATTCATGGCCTTTATTAATACAATTAGTGGAATAGCTTTGGCATCAGGTTGAACAATGAGCTGATATCTAAGCTCTGTTCTGTCTGGATAAGAGAGAAACGGCCTACTACAGATGAGAGTTGGTTAGAGCTTCGAAATGCCACTCAACTTCTACTTTCGCGGCCAGTGACATGACGTCAAGTATATTTTAGATCTTAATCAGTTTCTCTAAGACTCTAGAGCAGTGGTTCTCAACCTTCCTAATGCCGTGAACCTTTTAATATAGTTCCTCATGTTGTGGTCACCCCCAACCATAAAATTATTTTCGTTGCTATTTCATAACTGTAATTTTGCTACTGTTATGAATCGTAATGTAAATATCTGACGTGCAGGATGTATTTTAATTGTTACAGATTGAACATAATCGCCCTAACCAGTTTGGCTCAGTGGATAGAGCCTCGGCCTGAGGACTGAAGGGTCCCAGGTTCGATTCCAGTCAAGGGCATGTACCTTGGTTGCAGGCACATCCCCAGTAGGGAGTGTGCAGGAGGCAGCTGATCGATGTTTCTCTCTCATCCTCATCGACGTTTCTAACTCTCTATCCCTCTCCTTTCCTCTCTTGTAAAAAAAAATCAATAAGATATATTTTTTAAAAATTGAACATAATTAAAGCATAGTGATTAATCACAAAAACAATATGTAATTATATGTGTTTTCCAATGGTCTTAGGCGACCCCTGTGAAAGGGTCGTTTGACCCCCAAAGGGGTCGCGACCCACAGGTTGAGAACCACTGCTCTCGAGGGCAGAACCATAGAAACTACAGAGCACACGCCAGCATTGGACACCAGCACTGGTCCTCGGGTTTATCCAAATGCCTTTTCCATGTGCCTCACAGCGGGCTCTGTTGACCTAGGCATATCGTCTCAGGCAGCAAACAAAGGGACACCAGCCTCGCACTGTGATCTGGGCCTCAGCACACAGGGTTTAATTAGCTGGCCTTGCTCACAAAAGGCTGGGAGAATGCATGTGATACACGTCTGAAAGCTCACTAATGTTCATTACTCTTTATTTTAAAGATGTATGACATGCTCTCTACACCTCGACTGCCTGCCTCCCACCCGCCAATGAAAATAAACAAGGATATCCTTTAGAACAGGTTTAGCCGTGACATCAAAGGGGCGAGTTAGAAGAATCTCCGTGGAGCTCTTTTCTTCTAGCAGAATAATCTCTTAGAAAAGGACTTGCGATGGCATGAATGGACCTGGAGAGCATTATGCTAAGTGGAATGAGCCAGTCAGAGAAAGACAAGTACCATATGATTTCTCATATATGTGGACTCTAATGAACAAAATAAACAAACAAAATAGAAACAGACTCATAGATACAGAGAACAGACAGCTGTCAGAGGGGAGTGGGGTTGGGGTGAAAAAGGTGAGACGATTAAACCAACAGACATGAAAACTCACAGACACAGACAGTACGATGATTACCAGAGGGAAAGGGGGTGGGGGAGCTATGAGAGGGTAAATGGGGGATAAATGGCGACAAAAGGACAATTCACATTGGGTGGTGAACACACAACATAATACATCAATGTCATCCCAATAAATTCAATTAAAATTCAAAAAAGAAGCCTGAAGACCAACTAAAGACTTCTTTTTAATGGATTGAAGTCAACTTTTCCCAAATCAGTGCTTGGCAGGAACTGGTCGGGTAATGCTAATAGATGCGGCATGAAGGAGGGCGTTCTGCAATCGTGTCTGGGAAATACCGCATTCCACGGCCCCCTCGGGAGCTCCCCATAGAACACAGCACGGTGAAGGCTCTCGTGTCACACAGCAGCGCCTTCTTCGCAGCACAGCCTACAGAGCACTGACTGGCCAGGCACCAGTGTGGGAAACTCTGGTCTGAATGTGTTGCCAACTGTGGGCGGGGACCCGACCAGACAACTATTAGAGGCCTCTCCACGAATGGACGGATTTCCACCAGTCATTCCAATGCATGGGCTCAATACAAGGGAACGTGTATTTATTGGGTATCTGTTGGGCATACATTTTCATCTTTTTTCAATGGTTCTTTAGGCCTCCCATTTAAGATATTAACCAATGAACTTATATGCATATATGCATAACCCATGGACATAGACAATACTGTGGTGAAGGCCTTGGGGGGTGGGCAGGTGGAGGGAGTCAATGGGGAAAAGGGGGAGACATCTGAAATAATTTCAGCAATAAAGATAAAATAAAATAAAAATAAACAAAGGAGATTTTTGACTTTCCGGTGATTCATAAAAACAACACAGTGGGGCCTTGACTTAGGAGTTTAATTCATTCCGTGATGGAGCTCGTAACTCAAATTACTCGTATGTCAAATCTTAAAGTGAACGAGTGAGACACGTGATGCTGGGCTGATGTTGTGGTGTTCACTGTGACGTTCGCTGCGCCAACTAGCGGTGGGGTATCTGAAGCTGGCTCGTAACCCGAATTTTAGCTCGCAACTCAAAGCAAAAAATCAGCCGAGAGACGGCTCGTAGCTCGAAAAACTCGTTAGTCGGGACACTCGTAAGTCAGGGCCCCACTGTACTATTTAAGTCACATCAGAGTCTGCTCACTTGTGACTACAACAGCCTGGAACTGGGCCTCCTGCTTCCACTCTCACGTCAAATCCAACCCACCCTGACCACTGGCTAAACAGTGATCGTTCTGGAGCATCGATCTGACAGTATCACCTCTCCTTAAAGCCCATCTGTGACTTCCTACCCGGTTTACCAGGCTTGACATGACCTGACCCCTTTTCCCTTGCTGCCTCCATCTCCTGATGCTCACCCCCAATCTATTCTCCTATCCGGTTCTCACCCTGGAATCTGTGAATGGGGATCTGTGAACTGGATGGGGAAGAAATCGGCATGTTTATTTCTACTAACTGCTAACTGAAACTTGGCATTTTCTGCAATTATGAATGTGGGCAGCAAACCACAGTTGTAGTCTCAGTATCTATGACGCTGTTACTAGTGGGAATTATCAATACGTTCACATCTGCATGGCAATTGTTGCCACTGTCTCAAACTACTGTTTATAGTTCAAATTCAAAAGTATACTGATTTTTAGACCCATTGCTAGGTTTTGTCATCTGATGTGTTCATAAAGAAGCTCATAGGTTTCTGTATTGCAAATTTTATTTTCAAAGATTTTGATACCTGTATTTTAACATTAGTTTCCTTTGTAATCTCATATATTTAGTTTTAAGAATTTAAAACATTATTTTTGACAAACGGTTCATAAGGCTCATAAGTCTTCACCAGGCTGCCAAGCATGACACAGAAAAGATGAACTCCTGTCTCAGTTCTAAACTTGTCATTCTCTCTCTCTCTCTCTCTCTCTCTCTCTCTCTCTCTCTCTCTCTCTCTCTCTCTCTCTCTCTCTCTCTCTCCCCCTTCAACCTACAGACTTGGACATATGATGTTCCTTTTCTTCAAAGATTCTTCTTTCTCCCCCACCAAAACCCTCTGTCAAATTCTTCCTCATCCTTCAGCTCCAGCCATCACTTTCTCTGGGAATTCGATCACAATATCAAAGTCTGTACTAGGTCCCCTCCCCTGTATGATCCCGACCCTTCTGAACACTCCAACATAGCACCTAGATCCCCGAATTGTAATCGCTTGCTTGTCTGTCTCTGTGAGAACCAGGGCCCAGCCTGCGTTGTTCAGCATCTAATCACCTTGCATGGTGCCTGGCACATGGTAGCCACTCTACACTTTTGTCACATCAATGAACGAGATGCAGTGCTTTCTTTCACGTAGCAAAATATTTGCACAGCTTTGGCCAAAAGAGCTCCCACCGTAGACTGACCCTGACCTGAATTTCCGGTTTTCCATCAACGTAGATGGTGCTGTTGTTGACCATTTCCACGATGGCAACTCCGAGGTTGCACCTAATCCCGAAGGAAATGCAGAATCCCAGCCCGCTCATGATGGCAATGATGTACCGCTTGGGGACGCCACAGCACTGGCAGTCGCAGAGCGGGGGGCTCTGCCTGGACGTCTGCACTGGCCTGCCTTCCTCATCCAGCTCAATGTCATTTGCTTCCTCGTTGGTCCCATCGATTTTTCTACAGTGGAAAAGGCATGGACAGAGAAGAAAGGTCAGGAATAGAGAAAAACAAAACGTACTATTCACAAAGAAAAAAGTGTCCCAAGAAAGGAGAAGGGAAACACAAAGTAGGGTGCAGCCTGCATTTTTTAATGTTATTACTGTTACCATCATCATTATTCTTACTAAAATACATTGTAAAGGCTGAAATGACCGATAGTCTGGACCCTGTGTTGCCCGTTGATAGGCTTTCGGTCATTGCAATCTCATCACAACCCCATGAAGTAGGTAGTGTTATCTTGCCATTTTATAGATGAGGAAACTAGGTCATCTGAAATGGGATGCGGACCCAAGACCAGAGACTGTGTCTCCAACAATGTGCTTCACTGGATTTCCCAAACTGAGGGCCTGTCTACAAAATCCCCAGTCAGTGTTCCTCACAACCGTCCAAGTCATGGAAAGCAGGAATAGGCTGAGACACAGTCACAGATCAGAGGAGACTATGGGGACAAGACGATTAAGTGCAATGTGGTATCTGGATTGGATCCTGGAACAGGAAAATTGACATCAGTGGAAAGAGTAATGAAACTTTAATAAAGTGTGGAGTGTAATTAGTAATTCATCCATGTTGGTGCCTTAGTTTTGACAAACGTGCCAAAGTAATGGAAGCTATGAACATTATGGAAACCAAGTCAGGAGTATATAGAACATCTCTGTACTATCTCTACAACGTTTTTGTGAGTCTAAAATTATTCCAAAACGAAAGCTTCCTTTTTAAAAGACAAAACAGCAGAACTCCAGAGAAGGTGGAATTCTGAGCTTAGGTAGGTCTCTTACACCAAAGCTGAGATCCTGATAAGAAATGGTATCCTGAGAACCTGGATGAAAGGGTATCTGAGACTTGGGTTAGGGGATAGACGCACTTGAACATCCAATACCCTAAATTCCTCGGAACCCTCTGGACCTGCACAGGTGGCCACTTCTGCTTGGAAAGTATTGGTTCCACCTCTTTAAAGGGAAAGTATAAGTACTTACAAGGAGAGCAGAATCCCCCGCAGTCTCCCTTGGGGAAAGTCTTCAGTACTACAACGGATCAGGAGAAAAACCCACACTTGCCTGAAGATCCAGAGGTTGCTGGCTACACTGTGGCCCAAATAACTCCCTAAACCTAAATGAGTGGTTACATTTCAAGACAGCAATTGGGAAGAGCAAAGATAGTTCGTTAGAGAGGTAGCATAGTGTCATGACTGACGATGGTGGGCAGAGAACGTCTGGTCTGAAAGCCGCCTCTGTCACTTATAAGCTGTGTGACCTTGGGCAACTTACTTAACCTCTCTGTTCCTCAGCTTCCTCATCTGTAAAACTGTGATTGTAATCGGCCCTACCTCAAAGCACTGTTAAAACTAAATAAGTTCATAGTAGTTGGACCATCGTGTTTGCTATTATCATTTATTACACATAAATAGAGGACACCCATATTGTCATTTAAGTTGGACAAATTTGTCTATCAATTTCTGGACATTCATTTCCCAAGTTGATGCCTTCTATGCCATGTGTTCCAATACTGGACAATAAGTGGATGCATCATCTTTCTTCCCACACTTCTAAAATATTATTGTCCCGTTAGCTGATGAAGTTGGTCAGCTGCTTCTCATCAATGACTGCTCTCAAGGAAGCCCACCGGTGCCTGGCTGTATCAGCCTCACGTGGGAACTTCAAACACTTCCCTGTGCACCTGCCACGCCCTTGACCGTGAGCAACTCTCTGGGGTTCAAGAGGAACTCACGAATTCCACTTAGATGATGTTCTCAGTCTCAAACATTAGCGGACATCTACTATGCACCTTGCATGCTAAGTTAGAAAGTCGTTATTTCTAACTTCCAAATGTTCTTATCCTTGTCCCTTACACAACAGGAAATCATGCTTTGTGATTTTTTTTTACATTGGATTCTGCCCACTGGCTTAATGTGAAAAATCAACAAGGGAGGGAATGTCCACTATTAGATGTCAGGCTCTGGGCAAAACATTTCATATGTAATTACCTTGCAGACTTGAGGTTAACACCAAGTGCGTGGCAGAGCTGGTCTCGCTGAAGGAGCCCTAATTCTGGAGCCCAGCTCAAAGACCCCTAGAGCTGAGCATCAACTCAGATCCCTGGTCCATTAATGCCTTTGTTTCCTTCCCAGGCCAGTAATTCCCCTGTAGGGATCACTGAAAAAAAGGGGTCCGAATTTGGCTCTATTTCAGATAAAGTCGTCCTACAATTGTGAGGGCAATGCTAACAACCAGCGTGCATTCAGTGCACTCTCTATCCCAAGCACAGGGACTGTGACTGTTCCGAGAAAACTGTTCAGAGTCCGAAACACAGAGCTCGGTTCTAGGTTGAGGTCGCACAACTTGGAAATTAGTAATTTTGTTATATGCCTAAGTAAACCAGCTGGTAAACAAAAGGATTTTTAAGCGGCTCATCTACTCAAACAGCAAAACCTGCTCCGAAGAGAAGTCTCCTATTGAAAAAAAAGAAAACCAACAGAATTTCAAAATAACAATTAAAGTTGGAAAAGAAAATTCCTAAGGACTCTTTGCCAAGTATTTCATAAGCCAAGACAGAGAGTCTGGTGATTGTAAGTGGTGACCATGGTCCAAAGTCATGGTTTTCCTTCCTGACTTGGTCAGATTCCTTTGTCATCAGGTGACTATGCCACTGATGCCACCGTGCATCCTGTCTGCATTTTCCATCGAATGAACTCCACCACGACAAGGTGCCACTGCAGGCGGAGCTCAACAGGAAGGACAAAACACTCTTAAAAGAACGGGTTATTTCAATCATGGCCTGTGTTTGGCAGGTTTCTCACGCTTTCACTAAACTAAGTTTTCATCTATACGTGATAATGGGGTCTGATTAGAAGCTTTTTGTTTTTAATCATTAAATTAATAAGGTGCCCAACCCAGTTCTCTGACTATGAAAGATCATCAAGAGTGAAACAATAGCCCAGCTGGTGTGGCTGAGTGGTTGAGCATCAACCTATGAACCAGGAGGTCACGGTTTGATTCCTGGGCAGGGCACATGCCCAGGTTGTGGGTTCGATCCCCAGTGTGGGGCCTGGAGGAGGCAGCCAATCAATGATTCTCTCTCATCATTGGTGTTTCTCTCTCTCTCTCCCACTTCCTTCCTCTCTGAAATTAATATATATGTGTGTATATATATATAATATATATATGCTTTTTTAAAAAAGAGTGACACAATAAAAAATGTAACACTCACAGGAGCCCCTGTGTTATAAAACACAAGAAGTGACACATTTGTAATACCTTAACTAATAAAGAATTAAAAAAAAAAAAACACAAGAAGTGAAATGAACCTCAATGTGCCTAGACAAGTTACATGCTAATGTTTTTAAATTTAAGAGATAATATAGAAAAGTTAAAAGAGCTACCAGGTGACATTTTCACTTACCATGATTAGAAATAAGCATTCAAACACATAAAAATCTTAGCAAGGATATTTTTCACATTTATTTATATCAGAGAGATTAAGGGAGTCATTTTACCTTGTACATGAGGACTGCTTACTAATTCATGAATAAAAACCTAGGAAGGCACTTACTATGTCTATAAAAAAACCCACAAATTAAAATGTCACATCAATTCATTCACTTATAGTAAACTCTCCTTTCAATAATAATATATTTTAATTTTTTAAATATTTGTTTGTTTGTTTGTTTAGACCAAAACATTTAACTCAATGATAGTACTTAACATTTTCCACTGGAATCATGTGAGACTTTCTGCTTTAAAGAATACTAATTTCTTAAGTTACCTTCTTCAAATTATTGTATAACTACACTCCTCTTTCACACAACCAGGAACCACTTTATATAGTTTATATGACAAGCTAAACAATTTGCAAATATCTTATTTTCATTCACAGTGAAAAAAATCTTAAAAATTATTTCAGCTCCAAGCATAACCATATTTTTCATTCCTATAGAATTAATATGAAGTGTCATTTCCCTAAGTCTTTCCTAATTCCATGCCAAACACACGCTATATAAATCACCACGTCCAGCAAGTGCTAATCCTGCTGTATAAGCAGAACCCTATACTTTGGATGCATCTTTCCCTCCCCAGGCACAGTCTGCTGGAGCTGGAAGGGGCGCCAGAGCCATCGAATCTGACCACCTTCTCCTAATTAAAAATATGGCTTTAAAAACATTAGGCAAAATCCCTTAAGCATTGGCAATGCTCAGAAATAAACCTGAAGTTTGCATTCAAACTTTACCTTTGTAACATCCCCAATGAATCTCCCACGGCATTCTTCACTCCTTCCTTTCCAGGCTTCAGAATTTTTTCTTTGAAGGTATCCAATGCTTTGAAAGGCATTTTGAATGGGGGACACCTCGGAGCCGTTTAACAGTCAGTCTCAGAAACTGTCATCCTCCCTCATTTCCAGCGTGGGGACCACTCTGCTTTCCTTTATGGACACGCTGAAGTCAGTTCTCATGGAGGACACTTCTTAAAATCAAGAAGGAGATGAAACTCAGCCCGGATCTTTCAAGTTGAGACAACACCCTCCACACCCACCCACCCACCCACCCACCCCGCAAAAGAAGAGGCCAGGCCGGGGGAGTCTGGTTGGGAACCCAGCCCCTTGCCAAGCTCCCAGCTCCGCAGCAGCTGTGGGGCTGTCTCAGGCTGAGCGCAGCCTGGCTCCCTCCCTGGGGCCGCAGCTGGAGAGGCGGAGTGGGCTCCAGCCCGCAAGGTGTTCCCAGACCAGCGAGGCCAGCCACCGCCTCTGTGGAGTGTCTCCCGCCCCTCCTGCTGCTCCTGACCACATCCCCCTCCGCCTCCTCCTGCTTGGCTGTGATCACTGAGTGATCCTTTCCAAGGTGATGCTATAGTAACGAGCACAATACCTGCCCCCACAGCTGGGGCTTATGAATGGGCTCTCAGCCCAGCAGGCGCCCGGGATGGAGTGGATGGAACATTGACAAGTCCTCTGCTTTTCCGAGATCTGGCCCTGCAGGCGGGCTCTCGGCCACCACATTATGCCTCTGAGGCCCCTCGTGGAGCCAGGAGACAGTGTTTCGGCCACTGTCCTCGCATGTGGTCCTTGCAGGAACAGTCGTTCTTGAGGAGGCTAAATGCAAAACACTTGCCACGGGCATCTAGGAGGGCGTTTGTGTGCTCCTCATGGAGGGAACAGGATCCCTCCAGGTGTGGCTCAACGGTGCCGCTGGGCACATCTGACTGAAGATACCAGAGCGGGTCTTGGACCTGCTTAGAACACTTCACTGGTCCGCACTGTCCCCGAGATAAACCCCAGCTCTTTATCACAGCACACAAGGCCCTCCATGGGGGACCCCAGCCTTGATTCCTGTCACTCCGTTCTTCATATCAGCACTTCCCTGAATTCAGCAAGCTCCCTGTCGACCCCGGGTTCGCTCAAGCTGTCCTCTCTGCCTGGGAAGCTCTCCTCATCCCACATCTGGGTAACGTCAAGGGATTCTTAAGTCTCAGTGAGGCATCACCTCCTCTAGAAACCCTCATGGACAAGGTTCGCCCTCCTCTGCCCCATAGGATCTGGCATGTAGTGTGTAGCATAAATATCACACGTTGCTCACCCATGTGTGGGTGGCAGGGTGACACCTCCATAAACGATGCTGCCATGAAGAAATGGCCTTGTCTCAAGGCCCCAGTGCTCCCATCCCCCGGCCTCCACATGCCCGACGACCCCCAAGCTATGGGTCTCAGGTTCCCCAGGACCAGCTGCTGTCCTCTGCACGCCACGGTCAAATCCTTCTCCAAGATTTAATTAAATTGATCTAAACCAGAGCTGGATGCTTGGTAGATTAAATGCTACTACCAATAAAAACTATTATTATTATGGCCAATATTTATTGAGCTCTCTGGTCCAAACTCCATGTTAATAAGCACTCTTTATGTATTGGCATAATCCTCCTAACACTGCTTTGTGCTTAGTAATTTATTTTCCCCCAACTTTACTGACAGGAAACCAGAGCTAAGAGAGGTTAGACTTGCCAGGTTTCAGATCCAAACAGCCTGACTCCAGCCAACTCTGCTGTCTTTCTTATGCCCATATTCTCAGTTCTCCCCTCTCCTCTATCTCTCCTCCCTCTCTACCACTCCCTCCCCAACTACCTCCTTTGAATTTAATGAGGTATATTTTATATATCATGTACTTCACCCTTTTCAAGTGAACAAGTGATTTTTAATAAATTGGCCAAGTTGTGCAAGCATCACCATAAAGCATAAAGCAGATAGGACATTTCTGTCACCCTAATGAAATCCTCATATTCATTGTTAATCCTGGCTCCCATCCCCCACACTGCCCCAGGCAATCATCCAGCTACTTTCTGTCTCCATAGAGGTGCCTTTTTGAGAAATTTCATGTAAATGAAATCAGACAATATGTGGTCTCTTATGTCTGGCTTCTTTCACTTAGTATAATGATTTTGAGGTCTGTCCATGTAGCAGCTTATATCAGTAGTTTCCTCCTTCTTTTTCTCTTCTCGGTGGAATATTTTATTGTATGGACATATGACATTGTGCTTATCCATTCACCTGCTGATGGACATTTAAGTTGTTTCCAATTTCTGGCTATCCTATATAATAAAAGTGTAATATGCAGATTGACCAAACAGTGGAACGACCAGTTGGCGGGGGGGGGGGGGGGGGGGGGGGGAGGCAGGGCTGGCGAGCAGGCAGTGCCAGGGGAGTGCCAGTGGGCAGAGGGAGGGGATGGTGATGTGGGGGGTGGCAGCAACCAGCAGAGGCAGAGGGGCAATTGGGGGGGGATCCCCTGATCAGCCACCTGGTCACCTCCCACAGAGGGAGGCCGGACTGCAGCTCAGGCCCACTCTCTAGGGAAAGCGGGCCTAAGCCATCAGTAGGACATCCCCTGAGGGCTCCCGGACTATGAGAGGGTGCAGGCAAGGCTGAGGGACTCCCTGAGTGCACAAATTTTCATGCACCAGGCCTCTAGTTTTGAATAAACTGTTAAGAACATTCCTGTGCAAGCTTTTGTGTGAACATCTCTTTTCATTTCTCTTGGGTAAACACCTAGGAGTGTAATTGCTGAATCATATGGTAAGTTCATTAATTTTTTAAGAAACTGCCAAATTATTTTCCAAAGTGGCTGCACTGTTTTGCCTTCCCACCAACATGCCTGTGCTCCTATAACCCATATATGGCACTCACCACACTGATGGACTCATTAATTTCGTTCGTTTGTTTCTTCAGGGGATTATCACAGTCAACCATTATGACTAGCGCCTCAAGAAGGCCTGCCACACACCTGGCCCTCAAGAAAAGGCCCAAATGAGTAAATGAATAACATGAGCTTCAGTTCTGAAAAGTCTGGCTTTATATTGTTTCAACTATCAACGATTCTAGTGTAGAGGTTAGAGTACAACACTGTTATTGCTAGATTTCCTGGGTCCATATCCCATCTCTGCTTCGTTTCCCACCTGTGTGAACTTGAGTCAGAAGTCCCTATTTGGCCGAAACCGGTTTGGCTCAGTGGATAGAGCGTCGGCTTGCGGACTGAAAGGTCCCAGGTTCGATTCCGGTCAAGGGCATGTACCTGGGTTGCGGGCACATCCCCAGTGGGAGATGTGCAGGAGGCAGCTGATCGATGTTTCTCTCTCGTTGATGTTTCTAACTCTCTATCTCTCTCCCTTCCTCTCTGTAAAAAATCAATAAAATATATTAAAAAAAAAAAAAAAAGAAGTCCCTATTTGTAATGGGGGAAATACTGGTTCATTTCATCTAATATTATTATGGCATGGAAACACTTTCTCATTTTCCTTTATCCACCATAAATGGTGTCTTGAAAAAAAAAAAGATTCAAGGCTTTCTTAGGTTGTGTCCAAGGCCAAAATATCCTTGAATTTCTGCTAATGTAGTCAATATAGTTGCATCACAATAATGCAACCTAAATGTGGGAGGAAGTCAAGATCAGAATATTTTTTGGAAGATTTCTCATCACCTTCACTTTTCTTGAAAGTGCAGATGGAACGCAGAGTATCCAGATAATTTCAATACATAAAGCAGTGAACAGGGCACACATTCAGGGCATCAAGAATTAAGATGAGTCCTAGCCGGTTTGGCTCAGTGGATGGAGCGTTGGCACACAGACTGAAGGGTCCCGGGTTCAATTCCAGTCAAGGGCATGTACCTCGGTTGAAGGCTCGATCCCTGGCCTGGATGGGCTCATGTGGGAGGCAACCAATTGATGTCTCTCTCTCACATCAATGTTTCTCTCTGTCTCTCCCCATCCCTTCCACTCTCTCTAAAAATCAATGCGAAAATATCCTCGGGTGAGGATTAATTTATAAAAAAAGAATTAAGAAGAAACCAACCTACACACTTTTGACAAGTATTTGTTATAAGGCCCTATACTTCTCTTCATTTAAATTCTAGAAGCCAGATACTCTCATCAATCTGTCATAGCCTATCCGTGTCCAAAAAACGTACCTGAAAAGGGACCAATAGATGGACCATTACTTAGGAGACAGTGACATCTTCTGGTAGTTCACAGACTAAATAGACTTAAGCCAGGCATCCCCCGCTCCCCACTGCGTACTGAGTGTCCGTTCAGTGTACGTTTATGGAGCCCATAAGTGTGGATTCTTAAGTTTTTGAAATGTTCAACGAGGCATAAATTATTAGCTCTAAAATACTACTACACTCACTTATTTTGCTCCTTGCCTGGCTGTCATCCTGGCTTAATAGGAAATGTTTTAAGCAGCCAACATTAATTGCACTTTTCCTGGTAATCAAATCATCTGACCAAACTTGCCACCATAATTAAAGTACTTTTCATATAATCTCAGAATTTAAGAGGGCCTTGGGAGTTACCTGCCTAACACCCTCCCCAGTATGTCCAGTTTACTTTGGGAAAATGTGATTCCTAGGTAATCATTCGATCGCATCAAAAACAACTTTAAAAAGGCTCCACACAAGGCCGAGCTCAGGCCCCAACTCCTCTGAAGACGCCTTCCCAACGCCTAGTCTAGGTGGGGCGTCTCTGCTCTACGTCGTCACAGCACGTGTCACCCTGTCCTGTAACTGTCTGCCTACTCGGCCACCTTTGTAACCACAGCGCAAATTCCTTGAGGTTACGTAAGGCCTGTATCTCATTACTATTTGAGTCCCACGAATCTCACAGCGCCAAGCCTAAAACCTACCTTTTCACTTGTTTCTGAAAAGTAAATGTATTTAAGTAATGCTAGGCGAGGTACCCGTTTGACCACTGCATTTACAAAACTGGCAGCTTTAAGAACAGACTCGGAATAGACTGTATGAATGTTGATTCCTACGTTCAAATTCTAGACATTCAAGTCTCAATCTCATTTATTTTTGTTGTTGTTGTTAAAGCGTGGAAGGGAGGGAAGGAGGAAGGAGGAGAGAAAGAGAAACATCAAATGTGAGAGAGACACATCGATTGGCTGCCTCCCACATGTGCCACTACTGGGGCCAGGGATTGAGCCTGCAACCCAGGGACATGCCGTTGACCGGGAATCGAACCTACGACCCTTAGGTCTATAGGCAGATGCTCTAACCACTGAGAACCCAGCCGGGGCTCTTTTTTTTTTTTTAATCTTTATTGTTGAAAGTATTACATAGGTCCTCCTTCTTCCCCCATTAACCTCTCCCAGCCCATTCCCACCCCTCTACGCCCCAGGCCCTCACCACCCCATTGTCTGTGTCCTTGGATTATGGATATACTAGAGGCCCAGTGCACGAAAATCGTGCATGGGTAGGGTCCCTAGTGGCTGCCAGCTGCCAGCAGGGTACTCCTTCCCTTCCATCAGCTGCCTGCACCCCACCCCCACCCCACCGCTGCTGCTGGTCACCACCTGCAGGGCCCTATCACCCTGCCAAATGCGCCACCGCCTCCCAGGCACTGAGGGAGCTGGGCAGCAGCCCTGCCCCCCGCCACCTCTACTTGTTGCCCTGCAATCAGATCAGCGGGGTGATGGGCCCCTGCCCAGCAACGAGTGGCTTGCACCCACCTTGGCCTGGCACCGCCCACTCACCTGCTCCACCATCCTACCCCAGTCCTGCTCTGGTCAGGGCCCATCTGGGCCTGCAGTGCCTCCACTGCTACCCACTGCCAGCACTGCATTGCCAATGCCCACCATATTCCGCACCGCCCCCCAGTGGTCAGCGCACATCATAGCAAGTAGTCGAACTCCTGGCATAACTCCTGATTGAGGGGACAATTTGCATATTAGGCTTTTATTATATAGGATTCATACAAGTTCATTGGTTGCTCTCTTATCACCCACCCTCCCCTGCCTTCCTTCTAAATTTCAACAGTCTGTTCATGTCTCTGGGTCTATTTTTGATCATCAGTTTATTTGGTTCATTAGATTCCACATATGAGTGAGATCATGTGATACTTATCATTCTCTGACTGGCTTTTTTCATTCAGCATAATACTCTCCAGGTCCATCCATGTTGTTGCAAATGGCAAGAGTTCTTTCTTTTTTATTGTCGGGTAGTATCCCATTGTGTAAATATACCAGTTTTTAATCCACTTATCTGTTGATGGGCACTTAGGCTGTTTCCAAATCTTAGCTATGGTAAATTGTGTTGCTATGAACATAGGGGTGCATATATTCTCTCTGATGAGTGTTTTGGGTTTCTTACACTATATTCCTAGAAGTGGGATCACTGGGTCAAATGGGAGTTCCATTTTTAATTTTTTGAAGAAACTCCATACTGTTTTCCACAGTGGCTGCACCAGTCTGCATTCCCACACCATTTACTTTTACATGAAAGTCAAACACTGGCTTTCCTAATAATCTAGGGACCATCTCACAAAGGAATATATCCAAAAAGTAGAAAAGAAAAAAATGTATATACATTGGAGCTGCATCAACTAGGTATAATTAAAGTAGCTAAACCTATTTCCATCTCAGGCACATTTTAAAAGAACTCTTTTAAGAAAGGAAAGTTTTTAATATAGGCTAGGCATATATAACTCACAAATGGCTTTTGCTAGCAGCATAAGTACATACCATGTAGCCCTAGTTTAAAATGGCTTAGCAGCCTGTCTGGCATGGCTCAGTGGTTGAGCATCCAACTATGAACCAGAAGGTCACGGTTCAATTCTGTCAGGGCACATGCCCAGGTTTCAGGCTCCATCCCCAGCATGGGGTGTGCAGGAGGCAGCTGATCAATGATTGTCATCATTGATGTTTCCATCTCTCCCTCTCCCTTCCTCTCTGAATCAACAAAAATATATTTAAAAATAAAATAAAATGGCTTAGCAGATTCAGGAATATATCAGAGACAGAAATCACACAAGATACTTTAACAGGGCCATTTTAATAAAATAATTCTTAGGTGATTATTTAAAAGTGAACATTTTTTAGGGGTAAAATAGGCAGGTTTAGGGAATTTTAGCAATGAGGGGGTCCATGGGGGAGGAAGGCACAATTGGCTGGGGACTTGGAGCTGGCAAAAGGCACACATTCACAAAGAACTAAAGGGGCCAGTCTAAGGGGAAAGGAAGACACCCATTCACAGGAGATAAGGGGAAAGCCACAGGGAGAAAGAGGAAAACAGATTTTCACACGGAATGGAGAATTCTACCACAGGAGGAGGAGAAAAAGAAGGGGCCTCACGTGGGTTGTTGTTTTTTAATATATGTTTTTATTGACTTCAGAGAGGAAGGGAGAGGGAGAGAGAGTTAGAAACATCAATGATGAGAATCATTGATCAGTTGCCTCCTGCATGTCCCCTACTAGGGATCGAGCTTGCAACCCAGGCATGTGCCCTTGGCTGGAATCTAACCCAGGACCCTTCAGTCCACAGGCCCACGCTCTATCCACTAAGCCCAACCAGCAAGGGGCCCACATGGGGTTTGAGCTTTGAAGCTACTATAGTGACCAGAGGAGAATATCAGGACACAAAGAACTGCAGCCTTTGTAAACCTTAGGAAAAAGGGGCTTAGTGGGCTACCCCTTTGGAACCCCCTCCCCAACTGGGAATCGGTGCTAGTTTCCCAATAAATTTCCACCTTTTCCTATACCACCTTTTGTCCGTGGCTTCATTCTTCGAATCCATCTGGACAAGGACCCGGGAAAGAAATCACCTTTGCACCCTGCCCAGAGGAAACCAGGCGTTTCCGCTTGATTTCCACGTATAGAGAGGACTCTAAGGAGTCCAGAACAGTTGCAAAAACAAACAAAAACCCCGGCTCTATCTCTAAGCCAAACGTGAAAAAATGAAGGAACTGGAGACTACGAGAGGCTCCTCACCAAGCCCCAGGCTGGTGCTAGGGTTGGCCTCCCAGGAACACAGCCTGCCAGTGCTGAAGGAACTTGTAGAGGGAATGGCCCACAGAGGACAGCTGCCTGAGGGATGGCCACGTTGCCATGGCAGTAGCCCATGGGGAGGAGCTGCACCTTGGCGGCAGGTGTGCCCTGAGATGCAATTAGCTGGAGCTGCCCTGCTGGGGCCGCAGGGCTCCCATGAATGGGAATGGGGAGGAGCCTAGGGCGAAGTGTCTTCTGGCCGCTACTGCGTGGCAGCGCCACCTCAGGGCCCTCTGCCTAGGAGGTGACAGTCTGCAAGCTGGCAAAGCAGGTGCCTCTCTAAGGTCCCGCTCCAGTATTACAAAGCAGGGCCAAGAGGGAGGGGTTTGGAGCTGGGAGACAGTAAGTGGTAACGGCCATCGTTCACTCCTTTGGCTACTTAGCTTCCATATAACCTACACGAACGCAATAGCTGCTCGTTGGCTACTGAATACTTAAACTGCGACTAGCCTGCACTGAGATGCGCTAAGTGGAAAATACATACTATATCTCAAAGACCAGGCATATGGTAAATGTGAAATATCTCATTAAATTTTATATCAATTCCATGTTAAAGTGCTATTTTGACTCTAGTCAAGTTAAATAAAATATATTATTAAAATTAATTCTGCCTAATTTTTTTTTAATGTGGTCACTAGGAAATTACATGTATGGCTTGTACCCCAAGTATTAAATGCTCCCCGAGTAGCTTTGGACAAAGTTTCTCGTATCCAACAAACCCCCGTTGGTGAAATGGCTGTTTGTACTGCACCCCTCCTCAGGGTTACATGCTTTAATTCCGATGCACACTGCAAGCACTGCTGACCCGGCTCCCCAGCCCTCCTCATCTACAATTCAGAGAAGCAGCCCACAGGCTAATTTAGACTAAACGTTTGTTCTGTCATTTCCCTCTTCAATGCCAATTTTTCCAATATAAATATATCTATGGTACCCAGTAAGCATTGAGCGCATACTTGCCACATAAACGTTTCAACAAAAGCAACTCCAGAAGAACTCATACAGTAAAGGACATAAAGGATGCAACATGGCAGAGTCGTGGGACTGCAGATTAGGAAACCATCTAGCTTCTCTTCCTGGCTCTGACCAACTTGGGAAACATGTAAATCTCTGGCCCTGTTTCTACATCTGCTTAGAGAAAGATGGGGCTCAATTATTTCACTTTTATTCAAACTACAACATGAAATTCTTTGAGAGATTGTAACCAGCTTTCTTTCTTTTTAATAAATAGGACAGGATTAAAATGTCATGACATTTTCTGAAACTTGTTTCAGATATATATCCTATATAATAGAGGTAATATGCAAATAAACCCTCACACCCTCACAAGATGGCTGCCTATGACCAGGCTGGCAGGGGGGTGAGGGACGACCAAACGACTGAACAAGTAGGCTGCGTGGGGCGACCAGGCCGGCAGGGGGGTTAGTGAGGGATGACCAAATGACTGAACAGCAGGCTGCATGGGGCGACCAGGCTGTTGGGGGAGACATGAGGGGCGACCAGGCCAGCAGGGGCAGTAGTTGGGGCAACCAGGCTGGCAGGGGGGCAGTTAGGGGCAACCAGGCCAGCAGAGGGGGGCAGTTGGGGATGACCAGGCCAGTGGGGGGTGCAGTTAGGGGCAACCAGGCTGGCAGAGGGGGGCAGTTGGGGATGACCAGGCCAGTGGGGGGTGCAGTTAGGGGCGACCAGGCCAGCAGAGGGGGGCAGTTGGGGATGACCAGGCCAGTGGGGGGTGCAGTTAGGGGCAACCAGGCTGGCAGAGGGGGGCAGTTGGGGGCGACCAGGCTGGCAGAGGGGGGCAGTTGGGGGCAATCAGGCTGGCAGAGGGGGGCAGTTGTGGGCAACCAGGCCAGGAGTGGGGGCAGTGAGGGGTGACCAGGCCGGCGGGGGGGAGGGGGGGCAGTTAGGAGCGACCAGGCTGGTAGGCAGGCAGTTAGGGGTGATCAGTCCAGCATGCAGAGGCAGTGAGGGGCAATCAGGCTGGCGGGAAGCAGGGGCAGATAGGGGTGACCAGGCAGGCAGGCAGGTGAGTGATTAGGAGCCAGTGGTCCAGGATTGTGAGGGATGTCCGACTGCTGGTTTAGGCCCAATCCCTGGGAACGGGCCTAAACCAGCAGTCGGACATCCCCCAAGGGGTCCCGGATTGGAGAGGATCCAGGCAGGGCTGAGGGGACACACACCCCCCTGCACAAATTTCATGCACTGGGCCTCTAGTATATATATAGATATTCAGAGAGGAAAGGAGAAGACCTAGAAACATCAATGATGAGAGAGAATCACTGATTGGCTGCCTCCTGCACACCCCCCACTGGGGATTGAGCCCACAACCCAGGCATGTGCCCTGACCAGGAATTGAACCGTGACCTCCTGGTTCATAGGTTGATGCTCAATCACTGAGCAACACTGGCCAGTATATTTTATATACTGGTTTGCATTATAAGATATTTCTTAGTGAATGTCACAGTTAGTTTGAAAGCCACTCCCTGATACAATCTTTTAAATTTCTATGTTGTAGTTTGAATTCTTATTGACCTGTTTTGTTCTAAAATTATTTCAAGACCAGTAAATCACGAAGCATGAAATCACCACTTATATAGAAAGTTTTATCAAAGCTAACATTTATTTGGTGCATACTCTGTGTTTGCTCTCAGGTGCCTTCACATATATCTTTTCCTTTAATATGTAAAAGCAATCATGTGAGGTATTTTACAGGTTAAAAAGACAACATAACAAAAAACTACTTCCCCTTAACTTATTCAGGTGAAAAGAAGGGTTATAAGCATTCCAAAATAAAAACAAAAACAAACAAATCAAGCCCAACCAAGTACATGGTCTATTTCCATTTCCTTTGTACATCATCTACAGATATCACACACTTCAGCATTGGAAGAGCCAATTCAAAGAAAAGGGAATCTTCCTTGCAATTTTTATCTACAGGTGTTTTTTAACTTACCAATGTTCTACTCTAAGTACGAGAAACTTAAATGCTGTCAATATCTGAAATAATTTTAAGGTGATCTAGTACTTTGAAAATTCTGTTCACACTGAAATAAAAGTCTAAATATAGAACTTTTTCAGAGGCAATTTCTCAACAGAAAAAGGCAACGGTAACAGTTCAATTGATGGAAATGATTTAAATAAAATACCTTCAAGAAAATAAAGTATAGGGAAATTTTTTCTACAGATGTAGCACCATTACCTCAATAAATGAGCAAATTTCAAGATGTGAGAATTACATTTTTTTTTCAAATAACTTATTTCATACTTATAAGTTCAAAGTATATGTTATTACATTAAGCTTTCCTTCTAACTAAAAGTTCAACACACTGACATCAAGGTGTTTTACAAAATAAAAAGCAATTTCCTAATAAACAGTGACTACTAAATTGTTACAAAGAAAAACTCTAACATTAAGCAATTTTATTCCATATGTAAACTTTTCTCAAGGGAAATATTGTGTTACAAACAAGACATAATCTGGTCAAGGTGAATGTATTTGACAAAACACTTGATCTTCCTAGTGCTTTTTATTCCTTGGCTGTTTCTTCAGCATTCGAGTCCTTTTTCTAAAACCATGTAACAAAATACAGCTCATACAGAACCCCAATATAAAGCTGACTTTTTTTTTTTAATATGTTTTTATTGATTTCAGAGAGAAGGGAGAAGGACAGAGGGATAGAAACATCAATGATGAGAGATAATGAATCATTGATTGGCTGCCTCCTGCACGCCCCCTACTGGGGACTGTGCCCACAATCCAGGCATGTGGCCCGACTGAGAATCGAAAGGTGACCTCCTGGTTCATGGGTGGATGCCCAACCACTGAGCAACACTGGCCAGGTGCTGACTTTTTATTTTTTAAATTATGCTCTTACTGAATGCCGCTATCAATACTACCATCACTTTATAACCAAGTACTGTCTGGTCAATGATATATTTAGTGTGTGTACATATGTATTTCAATGAAAACTTAGTATCAGCACACTAAACGGCATATGATTTATTTTAAATTGCTGGTCTCATATTTAAAAAACCACAAACTCTACGGCAGCAACTATAACACATGTATATTTCTCTGAAAGATGATTTTAAAGTTATCATATAATGGCATCATATAATTTAACAAAATAAAATCACATTTATAACATAAGGCTCCATCTGCGATTGAATGAATAATCAAAGAAAAATATCAGAGAAAGGCTTTGAAAAATAAAGTATGTTTCCTGTTAGAAGAATTTATTCTTTCCTTCTAAAAATATCTATTTATAACGTTCAAACAAAAGGTTTCTGAAATTCCTAGAAAAGAAGTAAACTTCAGTTGTAGTAATTGATGAGGTCACACTTTATCATGGTAAACTCCAAATCAATCTCTTGGTAGCCAGAAGATACAACTGCTCATTTTTATAGAAGTAAAGTTTATTACAGTTGAAACAATACAGCAGAAATCTCAAATGTTTACTCATTAAATATAGTTTAATTCTTACAAATCTCCTTTTGAAAATGCAATTCATATATACTGCAAACTCAGAATTTTGAATTCAAGTGAAATATAAAGGCAGTATTCCGGGAAATCACATCAGGGAGCTTTGTCAAATATATGTACAAATCAGTACATACCTCTCCTGTCTGGACACCTTAGGAAAAAGTGATTCTAAATATATCCAACGAAATACAGAAAAATACATTACTATTTGAGGCAGACCATGCTAAAATATAATTTACAATGATTAATTTGCATTTGAGATGGTTAATAATGCCTTTAGTTTGAACCAATGAAATCAATATTAAGTTAAATTTTGCAGTATTTGCTCAGTCTTTTGTACTAAACATTAGTTCATCTGAGAAGTAAATAAGATTGGAAAAAGTAATGATCTTTTTCTCTATGCTTATTATTTTCTTACTCAGTCATACTAAATGCAAACAATTCAACACAGCATCAAGATTTTTCACATATTAAAATGAAGACTAATGACTTGTGAAGGCAGACTATGTACCGTGTAGTATTTAATAGGTAAAATTTGCAATTACCATCAACTCAGTTTTTTTAAACAACAAGATTTACAAGCAAAATAAACATTTGATTAAAAAATTTTGCTATTCAAGGTCCTCAGGTATCTTCTCTTTGAGATTGGTACAGGTTGGGTCTTTTAAAAACCCAGAGAGAATATGGTAAGAGGGAAAAAAATTCCTCAATGCTTTAAAAAACTCTACTGTCAGAGGAGTCCAAACAACTACACTATGCTGGCATAGAAACAGGTGTTTTCTATCTTAGAACCATTCATTTTTCCATAGAAATAGCGCCTCAAAGCCAATTATATAAAGATGTAAATCAGTTCACACATGATTAAATTGAATCCTTTAAAAATAGGAGCAATACACCTCACCCAAATAGATCTTTTAAATCATTGCTAGCTGAACTGCTACTGGTCATAGTAGTTGGTGGCTGTGCAAAGTTCTGTGGGTTAAAGAAAGGATTGGCTTGCATACCAAAGGCAGATTGTCCCATCACGTTCATTTGTGTTCCCATTACTGAACTGCCCATTCCTGAAGACCCTTGAGGAGGTGCAAACTGATTAAGCCACTGATTTGGTTTCTGTTGTGATAACTGGTTCATGCTAACTTTGGGTTTCTGAGGGCCAAAGAGATTATTAAGAGCAGACATATCTGGGGGTCTTTGTTGAGTCTGCTTTGCACCAGCAGGAGGAACCCCCACAGCATTGAAGTTTGGCAAAGTGGAAGGTGTTCCCATTGTCATCGTGGTCACTCCAGGTGTGCTTGGACTACTGAAGAAGTTCTGGTTTGTATTAACCGGCATGTTGAATCCTGAGGTCTGAAAGCCCATGTTAGCATTTAGGCCATTTGTCAAATTTCTCTTTGTATTATCAATTGGTGAAGAAAACATCATGCCAAGGCCCATGGAAGGAACAGAAGTGAAGGTACTTGAAGCAGAACTTTTAGTGGCAGTAACAGACAGGCTGGTCAAAGATGACATATTATCCATCAATGTGTCTGTCAAGTCCTTAGTCTGAAAAATATGAGGGAATTACTTCATCTCCAAGAATTACAAATTACTTTAAATTAATAATCATTTGATAGATTATATTATAAAGGACAAGTTAAAATTAAGCTCAACAGTCTACACCAAGTTAGCAAACCATGCCACAGACCAAATCCAACCTATCAATACATATTTTTGTTTTTTAACAGATGAACATTTGTAGTTAACTTGCTGATAGGTAACACTAATTTTGAACTCAAATGAATTGTTGTCTTCCCCACCTTCCCCAAAAGAGAACTGTATTCTTCTCATTAGTAAATCTTTATAACAAAAATGGTACTTTATTATTTTTATATTGTGAACACTATCAAAATTTTGTGAAAACTTGTTTTCTATGTTATTACATAAGTAATTTAAAAATATTCTAGCCCTAGCCAGTTTTGCTCAGTGGAAAGAGCGTCAGCCTGCAGACTGAAGGGTCCCAGGTTCGATTCAGGTCAAGGGCACATGCCTGGGTTGCGGACTTGTTCCCCACTACGGGCAGTGCAAGAGGCAGCCATTCACTGATTCTCTCTCATCACTGATGTTTCTATCTCTCTCTTCTTCTCCCTTCCTCTCTGAGATCAATAAAAATGTATTTTTTTTTAAAAATATTCTGGCCGAAACCGGTTTGGCTCAGTGGATAGAGCGTCGGCCTGCGGACTGAAAGGTCCCGGGTTCGATTGCGGTTAAGGGCATGTACCTGGGTTGCGGGCACTTCCCCAGTGGGGGATGTGCAGGAGGCAGCTGGTCGATGTTTCTCTCTCATCGATGTTTCTGACTCTCTATCTCTCTCCCTTCCTCTCTGTAAAAAATCAATAAAATATATTAAAAAAAAATAAAAATAAAAATAAAAATAAAAAAATATTCTGGATTTTGCATGTTGACGCACAAAAATGTTTTCCAGAATTTTAGAGATTAAAAGATAACAAAAAATAATTTAAAGAAACCTGTGAAGAAAAGGTTATTTCTGAAACCAGTAAGGAATGTACACTCTCTACAAGCAGGGACTTTAATCACTGCCACAGTACCAGCACCTATATAACACTGCCTAGAAAATAGCAGGAAATAATTCCTGGTCAGGAAATACATAAAAAGTATTCCTAAACCAAGTTACAAGCGCAACTACAATTGAAACACCAAAATTTGAAAATTATTTTTTAGTCAAAAATACATAAATGCATATTATATTACTGATCATTTCAAAGTGAATAGTGTTGAATTAGTACCATAAGACCTAATATTTTTAAAAAGATAACCTCCTGTTCATCTAGCTTCCTCTTTATTGGTAACAAGCACTATCACAAAACATTATCTACCAGGCAGGCTACTGAGAAGTTGTTGGAAAATCCTTTATGCCCATACTTCTCAGAAACTGCATATTAAATAAAGTATTCTTTACAATACATTTTTATACAAACCCCAATAAGCAGATTAAATTCTCTATTACCTTACTCCTTAAGAGTAGTGTATGCTTAAAAAAAACAAATGAACTCTGACCTGTTTCACTGGAGCAATAGGTGTATGTACTTGGGGTTTAAGAGGCTGCTGACTTTTCAACTTCTGTGCCTGCTCCTGTTCTTTTGCTAATTTTTGTTTTTCTTCAAGTGTAAGTGATGCCTTAAAACAAAACAAAACAAAAAAATTAACTGGCAACTTCATAATTCCATTTATAAAACAGAAGATTTCTTTTTTTGTAAAGTACGTCTTGGTATGTTTGACAATACCAAATAGTTTACAAACTACTCATGTATTGGTGATTGCTACAGGTAAGTTACATTTCGAATTAACTTTAAACAAACTGCAAAAAATAATTTTTAGGTAGAAAGTTACAGAATCAGTGCTAAAATATTTCTAGTACGAAAACAAATATTATTTTAAGAACATTCATTAAATCATATTTTTACAGACAATGAGAATATGATTAGGTGATTTCATTTTACAAAATTAGGAGATTTTGTTCAACTTTAGTCTATTTCACTCCAAAAATATTCATAAAAAAGCAAAGGAAGAAGTAAACAGCTTCTTTCACAATGCCTGCATCAAATTTAACATTTGTCTGTTTCTTTTACCAACCTTGCTAAACTATAAACTCACAATATGTTCTCTTACAATTTTGAAAAGCCACAATGGCTTTAAACACATAGGTATTCTCATTTGTTGAATGAAAAGAGGAAAACTGCCCTCAGCAGAAATTCAAAATTGAAGTAGTATTTTATATTGGATGCTAACCAATATTTCAACTGGAAAGTATAATTTTATAGTTTATTATTCAAAATCAGAAGCAGAAAAAAGACATAGAATTTACCAACGGGCCAAGTACAGCAGAAAAAACAAAGGAGTTAGGCAATCTAGAAATGTTACCATGTGGGAGGCTGTAATAAAGCAACTAAAAATCATAAGCATGTTTATTTTCAACATGGGTCAGCTCATGTTCCACTGATAACTTTTAAATTTCATAAAAATAAATAAATGTTTCTTGTTAAGATGCTAAACATTATTTCCCAACAAAAGTCTGTGGTTTACAGGAAGCCCTAATATATATATACTTGTGTGTGTGTGTGTGTGTATATATATATATATATATATATATATATATATATATATATATATATATATATATATGATAAAAAGAACAGTAGCAAAGAAACTTACTCTTTTATGTTTATTCTGTAACACATCCTCTTTATTTTCTGATTCACCACCAGTCAGAAGGTCTGCTCCAATGTTGTTAAAAACTTTGTCAATCTGATGAAATAGAAAAAAGTCAACTGCTTGAATGACATAAAAACATATTGTGATTCTACTTTTTAAAGAACAAAAGCCCCCAAAGGAAGCACACTGTGAAGCACTTTTTACAAAAACTTAAATAATCTAAATATCTTCATACCTGAGATCCAACATTTGTAACTTTTGCCTCTTCAGAAATATTCCTTTGATTTCCTATATCCAAAGATCTGCAGGAAAATTGATGATTATGACAAAGCAATAAAAAGAAATGCATGTTTTTTAAATACGCATGCTGAAATTAATTCATCCACATGGAGTTTATTAGAACCTGAACAAAATGCAACTTCATTCTTTAAGAAGAGTCATAAATATTTTTCACTATTTACTAGTAGTAATGTCTGCTTGCCCCTCCCCCACCCCCCCAATGAACATTTGTATACAAATCTTTTTTTTTAACTCAACATTTGGGATTTACTGCAAAATTTACTCAGGATGTATTAAAGCCAGGCAAGCATGGTTCTTACCATCAGTTTATACACTGAGAGATAAGATATAATATGAGGAAAAGTTCAGAATCTATAACTCTAACAATAAATGCTATAATCACTGTGATGTGGACCTTGAAAAAAAGATAGGATTTAGCCCTGACCCGTTTGGCTCAGTGGACAGAGTGTCGACCTGCGGACTCAAGGGTCCTGGGTTTGATTCTGGTCAAGGGCATGTACCTCATGTACCTCGGTTGTGGGCACATCCCCAGTGGGGGGGGTGTGGGAGGCAGCTGATCGATGTTTCTCTCTCATCGATGATTCTAGCTCTCTATCCCTCTCCCTTCCTCTCTGTGGAAAATCAATAAAATATATTTTTTTAAAAAAAGATAGGATTTATATTGGAAAAAGAAAAAGAGGGAGTGGGGTGGGGGGGCATTGGGGGGATAAGGACACATAGGTAATACTTTAATCAATAAAGAAAAATAAATAAATAAGAAAAAGAGAAGGTTCATTTATACCTTAAGTATAAATGCTAGATATTAAAAATTTCTGTTATAAATTTTTAAAAATTATTTTTCAGGGTTTCTATGTTTATATAGTCAATCGATCAAGCATCATAAATATATACATACTGAGGCCCAATGCACAAAAATCGTGCAAGAGTAGGTCTTCCTTCCCCGGCTGCCAGCACTGGCTTCCCCCTGGCACCAGGGACCCGGGCTTATCCTCCAGCCGCCAGCAGGCACCTGGACCCAGGCTTCCCTCGCTGCCCTGGCTTTGTCCAGAAGGACGTCCAGTCCAATTAGCATATTACGCTTTTATTATTATAGATCACAGAATAGTTAGAGCACACAAGGCTATTTCACATCATTCTACAATACACCTTGTGCATTTACTTCCATAAGCCTTCATCTTACATTGGGGTAGAAGCTAAAGAGTTTCTATTTGGGAACCTTGCTCACAACTGATAACAATTTTACTGATTGTCAGATGTCTTTGGCTTATGGTCAAAGTTTAACAAGTATCCTAAAACCGTGTGTGTGTGTGTTTCCCCGCGCCCCCCCCCCCCCCCCCCCGGAGCAAAGAATATAGCAAAGAATTGATTTTAATAAACTGGCATTCTCCAGTGCATAACTTTTACCTTCCCCTTCTTCCTTTGAACATAAAATGAATGTTCAATAAATGTTCCTGGGGTTAGAGAAAAGAGGAAGGGGGAAATTAAAACACCAAGGTTTAATAGATTTGAAAAACATTTATAAGTGGTGCTCTTGATGATCACCACCCTGAGTTTACAGCACCAGCAGGTAATGCTGATGAGAGATGTTCTCAGAAACAGAATTTTCTCTATGTAGAGAAAATGCTAAGATTATATCATATTATTATACTTTTGTACTCAGAAATAACATTAGATTTTCAACAACAGTCTAACTTAGTTCAATTTAATATGCTGGGATTTTTTTTTTAATGTTTGACATAGAGTCAAGCTAAAATCCATCATTTTTTCTAGTTCGTATTTCAGAAAGTTAATCATTAGATAAATTTAATCTCACACTTAACCACACAAAATTCCCATGCCACCTACTTACTTCTGCTGTTCTTGCATTATATGAAGTTGCTCCAGTTTAGTCTTATGTTCAGACTCCAATCTATTAAGCATCTCTTTAATGACGGAAATGAACGAATTGAACTGGTATAACAAGAAGTTGATATGGTTATAATGTTTCAAGTTAGCAACAAATGTTATCTAATAAAATAATTCAGCAAGTGAAACATAATATCCTCTATTTTCACCAGAATATGACCTATTCATAGTATTGATGTCACAAAAAGTATATTTAAATTCAGCATATTATAGCAAGTTTTCACAATATCTTAGTATGGTGGTGTATATAGTTGATGAGACTTTTAAGTTCCAAAAAACATGTCTCAATTAATTTTATATCCTGATTGTCTAACAGCTATTATTCATGGGTCTCATATAAATTCATCCCCAGCAGTTATTACATATTGATTTTCCTAGAATCCAAAATAGAACATCAAAATTTGTGCATATCTAGAAGCAATCTGCTTAATAATGAAGAAAAAAATATTACCATATATTCAGATTATTATAAAACTGTTTGGCCAAAGTAAGCCTTGTTTTCTAAAAAGTTAGAAATACTAAGATGCCCTAGCTGATTTGGCTCAGTGGATAGAGTGTCGGCCTGCAAACTGAAGGGTCCCAGGTTTGATTTCAGTTGAGGGCACATGCCTGGGTTGTTGGCTTGATCCCCAGTAGGGATCGTGCAGGAAGCAGCCAGTCAATGATTCTCTCTCTCTCCCTCTCCCTTTCTCTCTGAAATCAATAAAAATATATTTTAAAAAAGAAATACTAAATAAATGTACATAATCCCTTCAGGATCATCATAAACTATTTAAATAACCAGAGGCCCAGTGCACGTGCACGACATGGGGGGGGGGGGGACGGGGGACCCTTAGCCCGGCCTACACTCTTTCGCAGTCTGGGAGCCCTTGGGGGATGTCTGACTGATGGCAGTCGGGCATCCTTAGTGCTGCCACAGAAGCAGGAGAGGCTCCAGGCACCACTGCTGCTGTTGCCAGCCATCGGCCTGGCTTCTGGCTGAGTGGCACTCCCCCTGTGGGAGCACACTGACCACCAGGGGGCAGCTCCTGCATTGAGTGTCTGCCCCCTGGTGGTCAGTGTGCAGCATAGCAACTGGTCATTCCACCGTTCGGTCAATTTGCATATTACCCTTTTATTATATAGGAGGAAACCATATATTATAGGAAAATCTAGATGCTTTCTTCCCCTCTCCAAATCTCATAACTACATCTTTGTGCTGAGTGCTTATACATACTGGTACACTATTTCATTAATCCTCACAACCCTTCAAAGTTGACTTATTAACATTTCTATTTTATAAATGAGGAAACTCAGGCTCAGCAAGAGAGAAACCAAATGCCCTGGCTGGTGTGGCTCAGCTGGTTGGAGAATTGGCCCCTATACTGGCCGAAACCGGTTTGGCTCAGTGGATAGAGCGTCGGCCTATGGACTGAAAGGTCCCGGGTTAGATTCCAGTCAAGGGCATGTACCTTGGTTGCGGGCACATCCCCAGTAGGAGGTGTGCAGGAGGCAGCTGATCGATGTTTCTCTCTCATCGATGTTTCTAACTCTCTATCCCTCTCCCTTCCTCTCTGTAAAAAAAAAAAAAAAAAAAAAAAAAGAATTGGCCCCTATACTGAAAAGGTTTCAGGTCCAATCTCCGGTCAGGGCACAGACAAGAGGCAACCAATCCTGTTTCCCTCTCACATCGATGTCTCTCTCGCTTCCCCTCTCTCTAAAATCAATAAGCATGTCCTCAGGTAACTTACTCAGAGATATTAAATAACTTACATGGCATAAGTAGAATTCATACTGTGTCTCCAAAGCTTAGCTCTTTTCTACATTGCATTGCCTCTCACCATGCTCTACCATCCCTTTATCCTTTGTCTTACCAGAAGAGTAACAAAAGGCATGTTTCCTTACTATGACTGACTCTCTGCTAATTAGTTTTTAAAACTTTTTAATGAAGTATAACATACTAACAGAAAAATATACATATAAGTGTACATCTCAAAAAATTCACAAACTGAACTTAACCAGGAGCCATATGAAGAAACAGAACATTGGCAGCCCCCCAGAGATTCCTTCTGCTCTCTTCTAGTCATTTACTGCCCAGCCTACACACACCCTGTGAGTAAACACTAGTCTGGCTTCTAGCACGTAGTTTTGGCTGTTTTTTTCAATCCTCTTCTATGTCTACCTTCACTTGCTCAGCATTATGTTCTGACAGTCATCCACATTGCATGTAGTTGGTGCAAGAGTTAACATAGGCCTGCACTGCTCTCCTTGAAAGGCCTGCTTACGAGGTTGGCCTTTGGCTGGTGTCCAGGAACTTAGCAGGTTCCCCCCCATTAACTGATGATAGTGGCAAACTGAGCCTAACTGCACAAAGAATATGTTTTATGCTAAACACCTGCTTTTCTTCTGGGAGTCTGAACTTGAGTACATGACAGGCAAAGGGTGCTATTGATCAGCTCCCAATAAAAATCTCCAGGCACTGAGTCAAATGAGCTTCTCTGGTTGGCAACATTTCACACATACCTTCACAACTCATTCCCCAGGGAAATTAAGTGCATCCTTTGTGGCTCTAGCAGATGTCTCTGGAAGCTTGAGCCTGACCCCCAGCCCCTACTTTGCCTTCTCCCTTTGCTGATTTTGCTTTATAATCTTTTACCATAAGAAATCACCCAGTCACTCTGGCCAGAGTGGCTCAGTGGGTGGCAGTTTGCTCCTTGCCCCTAGTCAGGGCACATGCAGGAGGCAACCAGTCGATGTGTCTCTCTCTCACATCGATATTTCTCTCTCTCCTTCCCTCCCTTCATTGGATCTGAAAAGCAATGGGGAAAATATCCTCACTCCTTGGGTGAGGATTTAAAAGAGAAAGAGGAATGCCAAAACCGGTTTGGCTCAGTGGATAGAGCGTCGGCCTGCGGACTGAAGGGTCCCGGGTTCGATTCCGGTCAAGGGCATGTACCTGGGTTGCGGGCACATCCCCAGTAGGAGATGTGCAGGAGGCAGCTGATCGATGTTTCTCTCTCATCGATGTTTCTAGCTCTCTATCTCTCTCCCTTCCTCTCTGTAATAAATCAATAAAATATATTTAAAAAAAAAAAAAAAAAAAAAAAAAGAGAAAGAGGAAGAGGAAGAGGAAGAGAGAGAGAGAGAAAGGAATCAGAGAGAGAGAAAGGAATCACCCATGAATACAATTTTATGCTGAGGCCTGTGAGGCCTCCTAGGGCAGTGGTTCTCAACCTTCTGGCCCTTTAAATACAGTTCCTCATGTTGTGACCCAACCATAAAATTATTTTCGTTGCTACTTCATAACTGTAATTTTGCTACTGTTATGAATCGTAATGTAAATACCTGATATGTAGGATGGTCTTAGGCAACCCCTGTGAAAGGGTCCTTCAACCGCCAAAGGGGTTGCGACCCACAGGTTGAGAACCGCTGTCCTAGGGAATCACTGAATCTGGAGCAGTCTCTGAAACCCTCCCAAACACCGTTGTGATTGTGTTTTAATTGCTGTGTGAAATTTCCTGTTTTTCCATCAAATGCTAAATATGTATTTTCCTAAGTTACTTTATCGTTTTCACATAATGCATAATATACTTAGATTATTTTACATCAGAACTGAAAGAAGAGTCTTGAATTAGGAACTCTATCCATAAAATATACAGAAAAGTGAGCACTATAAGTTAGACCACTAACTATTGTAAAATGCCATAAGGTATGAATCAAAATATTTCTGTTGATGAAAACAGGCCCCTAAAAAAATCAACCATAAACCTGAACAAATCTAACACCACATTTCAAATGAAATTATATATCCTAAAACAAGCATTTGGGAATATTTCAAATAATAAATATAAGAACAGAAATAACCAAAAGTTGAAGACTATTTTGGACATATGAGCATCCTAATTTTTCCTCTACATTCACTTTGTCCCTTTTTTGCCAATCATAACCTCAACCGTGTCATCCAAGATACAAAGAAACTTAATAAGCTGAAACGGTTGTAATTAACCTAGTTATTAATAATAGAAAGGAGCAAGTGGAAGCCAGACATTACAAGCATGTCATTTAGGCAGCTTTACCAGGAAACTACAACTTTACCCTCCCAGGGGTCCAACAAAGGGAAAATATATACATACCCAGTAAAGCTGGGGGGACTAGCAAAGGTGCTTGCTATCAATCACACTTAGGGACAGAGGTGGCCGGCCAGAATGGGGGTGGCCACTGCAAGGGCGCAAAAATTTGGGATACTTAATTCTCTGAACAAAGAAGCTTGCTCTCTTATGCTCTTGGGACTTATGTGACTCTGGGCTTGTGGAGCTCCCTTGCACTCACCCACATGGCCCACGGCCATGTAAACCCCACACACAATGGACTAATGGACTGCAACTAGCCTGATGCGGAACTGGACCCAGCTCCAACATGGAAAGGAAACTCTGGACACTGGCTTTGCCTTTAGCTTTACTGAAACCCCAGCTATATATCTTCTATGACTGGACTAAGGGGAATGGTACCTTGGAAATCTAGAGATGTAATTCCAGGCAAATAAAAACCACTCATTCTCCTGTGCAAGTCTTAGAAAATTCTTTTCTCAAGATACTGTAAGAACTACACCCCCAGCACCCAGTGGGGAAAAGGACCCCCCACTTCACCATGTAACAAAGCCCAAAACTAAAATCTAGGAACACAAACTTTCAGAGGCTTACCCTACCACTTCAATGAAATTTGGGGTCTGATTCATGTCATATATTTTTCTAATTCCAAAATTCCATTCACTCAGCACTGTCGCCTTATGCCCAAAGCTCTCTTGATTAACTCCCAGCTTTGCTCTAATTCACTTTCAGTCCTTAATTCCGAATCTTGCCTGCCTATCCATTTCTGAACTCAGTTTAACAGTAATATTTCCCAGTCTTTTCCATTAACCATTAGTTCTGTGGTGAACAAACTATGCCATTACTCTGTATCTCAAATTTTCTCTTAATAAATATTTTTGTTTCTGGCACTGCACTAACTGCTGAAGATATATTGAAGAATAAGCTATAAAAACCCGCCTTCCAGGACAATCAGGCACATACGTACATACTGTGATAACTACAGTGATAAAGGTATGCAGAGAGGCAATTTTATAATACTCTCTGAACACATTACCCCTTTGCTCAAACATTTATCATACTTTGAAAGTTTGAATATCTAAATACCTATTCTAGACTAATTTATCATATCACTACTCCCCTACTGTATTATAGGTATCTCCGTTCAAATTAAATTCTTCATTCCCAGTGGCAGATAGGATAGAATTGTTCCCTGTCATTTCATTCTGCTACTCATGCCTTTGGGCCCCTGTCTTTGAACATTGACAGGACCTGTGATCTGCCTGTAACCAACAGAGCACGGCAAAGGTAATGGAATGTTATTTCCTTGATTACTTTATAAGACTGTAATTTCCATCTTCCTAGCAGATGCCCTCTCTTTCTGGCTTTGATAAAACAAGTTTCCATGTTGCAGAGATCCATGAAGCAAGGAATTGACAGTTGCATCCATCTAACAGAGAGCTAGCGACTGAGGCCCTCAGTCCAACAGCCCAAAAGGAACTGAATCCTATCAACAGCCATGTAATGAGCTTAGAGGCAGATCCTTACACCAGCCGAGCCTTCAGGTGAGACCTAGCCTTTGATGGCAGAAGTAAGAGAATCTGAGCAGAGAACCCAGGCTCTGGTTTGGCCGACCCATAGAAACTGTGAGATAAGTGCCTGTTATTTTAAACCATCAAGTGTATGGTGACTTGCTATGGAGCAATAATGAATACATACCCCAGACACATTATATTAATATTTCTTTGTTCATGTCTACTTCCCAGCCCCAAATGTAAAGTAGCCCCAAATCCTATACATCTTTCAACATTCTGCTCATTTACTATCTCCCAATGAAGCTTCCAATAATCCAGCCTTCCACCTCACATACCCCTTACTTCAAACCCACAAGCTTTCACTTAACTCTGTGACACAGTTTTCCTTGTTTTACTAATACAAATATGTACGGCCCGGTGCACGAAATTCGTGCACAGGGGTGGGGAGGTGTGTCCCTCAGCCCAGCCTGCACCATTTCTAATCTGGGACCCCTCAAGGGATGTCTGGCTGCCCAGTGGGATCAGGCCTAAATGGGTAGTCGGACATCCCTTTCACAATCCAGGACTGCTGGCTCCCAACTGCTCACCTGCCTGCCTGCCTGATTGCCCCTAACCACTCCTCTGCCAGCCTGATCGACACCTAACTGCTCCCCTGCTGGCCCAATTGCCCCTAACTGCCCTCCTGCCAGTCTGATCACCCATAACTGCCCTCCACTGCCGGCCTGGTTGCCCCCAACTGCCCTCCCCTGAAGGCCTGGGTCCCCCCAGCTGCCCTCCCCTGCAGACCACGATCCCCCCAGCTGCCCTCCCTTACAGGGCTGGGTCTCCCCCAACAGCCCACCCCTGCAGGGCTGGGTTTCTCCCAACTGTTCTCCCCTGCAGGCCTGATTGCCCCTGACTGCCCTCCCTTTCAGGCCTGGTCCCTCCCAGCTGCCCTCCCCTGCAGGCCTGATTGCCCACAACTGCCCTCACCTGCCAGCAATCTTGTGGCAGCTATCTTGTGTCCACATGGGGGTGGCCATCTTGTGTGTTGGAGTGATGGTCAATTTGCATATTACTCTTTTATTAGGTAGGATATTTAATGCCAAAAAACAGTAAGCTAAATAAAGTGAATGAAGCACAAAACTCCTCCTACCTGGTTGAGATTAAGATTATTTTCGATACTCAGAGGAATCAGATGAGGCAATACTTTTCCAGCCAGCTGCTCTTTGGTGATTCCCAACTTCTTATGAGTAAAAGTACATTTGTAAATGCCTGATAGAAAAGAATAAGAAAATTTTATAATTCAATACCACTAATTAATAGAAATCAGGAAAACAGCTTATCTACATGAAATCTCTTGACAATAAGTTTAGCTACAAATGTTTCCTTATCAGTGCTTAGGATGAGGATGCTCTTACATATGGCATATAGAATGATTTCAGCTTTGTCATCAGTTTAGATTTAAACACCAGGACATATTTATCCTGTAGTCTTTGGTTTAAGAGCACATGTAATAATAGCATAACATTAAAAGTCTATCAGAACTAAGTACAGTTCTTACAGTGCAGCAGGAATATTACAGAATGCCCTCTACCCTGAAAACATATAGGTATATATTTCAGACCTCTCACTCAAGTAGAGACATCTACTTCAAAGTGTATAGGTAGAGCTCCTACACATTTTTTCACATCTTTAACCAATGACACTCAACATGTTTGAACCTTAATAATTTAATTCATCTCCACACAACCCTCCTCCATTGTCTCACCAATTTACTGGACCTTCAAGACTACTGGTTACAACTACTCACAAACCCTGCATTTGGTCAACAGAGCACATTTACTCCTCTTTCTCTAAATGTTTTTGTGTTGTAAGCATTTCGCATATAATCCAAAACTAGTAGCACACCATCTCCTATTATTCTGTTAATGTACACTTTACTTATATACTGAAAGAATAACTTTATTGTGAAGGTACTGAATGCTTGTTTGTTAGGCACTATGTTAATTACTTTCTCTTCAGTTTTCTCCCTGAATTCTCACAGGACTCCATTTATAATGATGTTATTTTCATCCTCATTTGATAGATGAAGAAACAGATTGGGACTAGGGTTCTTTCCACTATTACAAACACCTTCTCAAGAAGACTAATTTCTTTGAGTTCACAAGTTTCATACCATATCCCAAAAGTGCTGTTTCCAGAGGTCCACAATAAATTACTTGCTGACCATTCCTGCAAATATTTACTGAGGGCTTTCTATAGACCAGACAGTATTACAGGTGTTAAAA
This sequence comes from Myotis daubentonii, assembly GCF_963259705.1. Classification (NCBI taxonomy): domain Eukaryota; kingdom Metazoa; phylum Chordata; class Mammalia; order Chiroptera; family Vespertilionidae; genus Myotis; species Myotis daubentonii. The sequence continues at coordinate 16,546,190 of NC_081841.1, forward strand.
ATACATGGCTGAGTAATATAGTTTTTCTTCAAAATTAACGACAAACTTCAATTTAGTAACAAGTGAACTTTTAATTGTTTTTGTGATTTCATAATTATGTCTGCTTCTCTTAGTAGAGTAGACCTCCGGCATTTCCAGATTGGACTCTCATAACTTTAACTGTTCACAAACAATTTCAGAGTTCTTGACATAGTAATCTGTAGTTATGCTGATAGAATAAAACATGCCATAAGGCTAATATGCTTTATCAGCACATCACTTAGCAGAGAAACAGTGCTTAAGATTTAAACATATCTAAATTAAAAACCAACCCTGGCTGGTGTTGCTCAGTGATTAGAGTGTCATCTGAAGCACTGAAGGTTCACAGGTTGGATTCCCAGTCAAAAACATATACCTGGCCCTGACCAGTTTGGCTCAGTGGATAGAGCGTCGGCCTGCGGACTCAAGGGTCCCAGGTTCGATTCCGGTCAAGGGCATGTACCTTGGTTGCGGGCACATCCCCAGTGGGGACCGTTCAGGAGGCAGCTGATTGGTGTTTCTCTCTCATCAATGTTTCTAATTCTCTACCCCTCTCCCTTCCTCGCTGTAAAAAATCAATAAAATATATTTTAAAAACAACAACAACAAAAAAACATGTACCTGGGTTCCAGGTTCAATCCCCAGCCCCGGTCGGGGCGTGTGTGAGGCAACCCATTGATGTGTTGTCTCCCCATAGATGTTCTTCTCTCTCTCTCTCTCTCTCCTCCCTTACTTCTACACTCTCTAAATATCAATGGAAAAAATATCCTCGGGTGAGAATTTAAAACAAACAAAAAACCAAACCAGCTCCATCACTTATCAGTTGTGTATTCTTTAAGAACTTACTTCACTTCTGAGCCTCAGTTTACTATTGTAAAACAGAAATAATAGTATCAATATCTCATTGGATTTGGGAAAGTACAAAATATGATAATGCAGAGAAAATAGTTAGCATAGTGCCTCTTAAAAATTGGGTACCAAATAAACATTAAGACTAGTAAGACTAGTATCAGTATTTCAAGTAGCTTTGTTTGCCTCTCTTTTTTAGTACCATTTTACAGGGCAAACTATATGCTATTATGGTATTTGTGAAGCTAGAATTCCCAAATGTCTTATTCCTTTGTAAATGTAAAGGTTCTACTGCTTTTGCTAAAATTAACACAAAGAAAAGTTATATCATGGCATTTATCCCATCATTCTCCAATTACTGAATGCTATATATGTGAAAGTAGAGTACAATGGTCCTATAGAGTGAAAAATGTATTTGCATGACTGTAAAATGATAAAGTAGTATCAAATGACAGTAAGTTTTCAGCTACCTAAAATCCCCATGAGGACTGCAGGTTCCTTGGATGGAATTTGTTGTAAGAAGGGCAGGATATCATCAAGTACAAACCACTTATCCAAGTATTCCAAAATCTTTCCTAAGCATACTAATGAATTTACACGAACCTATTAAAAGAGGTAAATTGAATTAGTCATTTAAAGTCTTTGTGATATAGAACAAAATATTTAAGTATTTAATCTTCATATAGGTATGTTAAAAATAACTCAAGAATAAAAGTAGGTTTAAAAGTTCTCATCCTTTATTAATATAAGAAATTCACATATTTACTAACTCCCCTGACTTGTTTCAGAAAAAATTTATGATGGCTTTACCAGGATACTAGTTAGCTAACGGTATGGATTGACTTCAGTTTTATATCATTTTAAATAAAGTGAATTAGGACTTAAGAAGCTTTACTACTAGTATATGTGTTTACTGTACAAAGACCATTTCTTTGGGGCATCTGAGTCATAAAAAGGACTACATTCTCCCACCAAGTAATCAATTTTACTGGGCTTCCAGTATTTTTCTGTAACTCAGGTTCAATTCATTCTTTAACTAAATATTTTAACATGCAAAGAGAATCTATATTTGTCCTACATAAAATTTTCTGTTTCTAAGTATATTTTTAATACAGTTATTAAAATCTGATATTCAGGAACTATTTTATAAAAATTCTATCATTCACTTGATTATTTTGGTAAATATTTCACACTATTTTTTTAGCTGGAATTTGTAAAGACAGAATACTCTGAGCCAGGATCTTATCAATAAAACTCCATTTATTAAAAATAAAAAAGAAGTAAACTAAGAACAGCAGAAAACAGTTTAGTTTAAAAAGTACTATTTCTGCAAGAAAGATGAAAATATTTTTCTGAAAAATAATGTGTAATTGTTTTCTGAAACCCAAACACAAGGGATTTTATAAATTCAAAATTATATCTAAAGGCTAAACTTGCTCTTAGTTTAATAACAGGAATTGCTGCATTCTTAATATATGTACGTATGTGTATAGATATACACAAAGACATATGAACTAAAAAAAGTTTACTTTTATTTTCTTTCATGATATATAAAATATTAGTCAGGTGAGTCATGAAGAAATAGAGCTCTTGGAGTATTTTATCTATCTCTGCATAGAATTTATTTCTTTATTTTCAAAAAACTGTATTAAAATATAATTTTAACTCATGATTCACATTTCAGGAATTTCCTAGCATATTTAAAACTTAGAGGTCTATGTCTATGAATGCAATTCAAGCATTCACATTTGCCACTGTGAAGGTAAGAGCACTGAGTGTGATAATATAAAATGCAAATCCATTTCAGTTACTGTTCTAAATCCATTCATTATAATTCCTTATAAACAGCATGCCTTTAAGGGTTCAGTTGGCATGTTTAAAGGGGATATAAACATCCCCGGGCATTACAGATTATTTAAGTACCCATGCTTCCCACCTCACTGCATACGTAGTTAGAACTCAACTAGAAAATCTATTTTAACAACGTGTATGCTGCCATAAAATACTATGTGATTTTTAAAAGGGCATTTTGAAAACTGAGTTTTAAGCAGCTATTACTACTATGTAGTCTGAAAATTTAATCTTAAAATTAGAAAATTTCAGAGAAATGGACTGCATTTCAAATTCTTTTAATGTTGATGAAGACAAACACTCAGAGAGGTACAGTGACTTGCCTAAGGGTACAAGAATTAGTAGCAGAGTCAGAATAAGAACTCATGTTTTTTTACTTCATTTCATACAAGTTCATTTCAGTAAACAATTATATTTTTTTCCTACTTTAGTGTTGTTTTTCATCTCAGAGTCTTTCTACCAAACAGAAAAACAAAAATAAATAAAATAAAAATACATGAACTAAAATGGATTAGATGGCTGTAAAGTAAAAGTATTTACCATTTAAACTTATTTTGCCTATAAATCTATTAAGCTATATTTACTTTTATTTAAATTCACATTTCACCCCCCCCCCCCCCAAAATTGATGAGCTCTCCAAAGAACTATCTTTCCTAAATGCAAATTTAATGCTATGGCCATTATTAAACATCAAAATAAGAACTGACCAGGTGAAGGAAGAACATTTCTCTCTTTTTTCTAAAGCTGGTATTTGCAGCGAAAAGAGAATTTAATGTTACTTCTATAAAGAAATATCAATGAGATAATTCTTATGATTCAGAGTTAGAGAAAAGGTTGGGCACATTTATTGCCTCCAATATGAGATCACGAGAACTTTGTTATTTATCCTACCACCCTGACTACCAAATAACTTGGTATTAAAATTCTGTATTCAAGGAGACAACCACCCTTACTCTAGTCTAGACTTTTTAGCACAACTATTTTTCCCATTGATACTCTTATTAATTTATATTTTATTGTACCCTTTACTCTTTTTTGAAAGTAAGCCAAAACTGAGGCATAAAAATATTTAGAATAGATGACTAAAAATAAAGGCAGTTTATAAAAGTCATTCAAAAAATGTTTAGGCTTATACACCAAGTTAAACTCTCATGATTACTTTAAAACTACCATCAAAATAGTGAATTAAAGCAGAAAAGGATTAAGAAAAAAAAAGTACTCAAATTTCATATTAAAGCACTCAAAATTAGGGGATAATGAATAAGATCAGGGACGTACTGTAAAATTATACATCAGGGGAAATTATAGCTACTGCTCACTTTTATAGTACTTTAGCAATTACCTATAGCCAAGACAAAATACATGAACACTATAAAAGGGTTATTATACAATAATAAAATTATTTAAACAAATAAGGAAAGAAAATCAAAAATTAATACGCAATTACTTACAGCAAGGGAAGATGTTTGTAGACATGCATTTTTAATTCTTGGTATCAAAGCATTTTTCATGGATGGGTAGTCTATAAGATTTGCAAAGGTTGGAATGATGTTTAGACAGAGTTCCTATTAAGAAAATTAATTGGATCAGTCTTAAGGACTCATCTTTTTTCTCACATATTAGAAAATATTTTGCATTTGCATGGCAAATTTGTCACATAGTTTGAAATACACTTTTATGTACATTACATCATTCTGTCCTTTCAGTAACTATTTGAAAGGATAGTTATTTTCCGTTTCCAATTTTACAGATGAGAAAACAGGCTCAGAAAACCTTACTCAAAATTATACTAGGTCCTAAAACTAGCCTCTGATACCACAATTCCCTGGTCTCATGCCTAATTTCTTTCCCTGATAACAGAATTCTTCACTTATTTTTAAAAAAAGAAAACTTCGGAATACCTAAGTTTTGCTATCTTTCACAAAGACAAGAAATTAAAAACAAAGTCATGTAAAACTATTCCTCTTAAATAAAGAATTCCTTAGCTGCTACATATATCCATATGATGGAATGAAATATAAACATTTTCTAAAATATATTTTAAAAGATTGTTTAATAACAATTGGGGAGAAAATGCAATAAGACACTATTATATAGTCCCAATTTTTAAAATGTGTATGTACATGTGTCTGTCTACAGGCTTAGGATAAAAGCGTGGAAGAATACCTAGAAATGTTAACTGTAGGCATCTCTGAGAGATTTTAATTTTCTTTATATTTTTAAGTACTTTCAAATTCTAAAATGTTAGCAAGTATAACTCATAGAAACAAGTAAGAGTTATTTAAAACATTCTTGTTAACTAATGCCATGCCACAGTGTAAATAATTGGAACTGGGAACTCTGAGGATAATGGGAAAAAGGAAGATGACTGAGGATAAGTGGACTAAGTGAGATAAGGAAAAGAACAAAAATGGCTGAGAACTAACTGCTGAAGAAGATCTCAGATACCTTAGAAGGGCCAGAATGATCCTTGTAGCAAAGCATAGCAGAGGGATTACTAAAGAAAATGGAAGTATAAATGTGTATCAGAAAAAAAAAAAATTTGTATCAGAGGAGGAGTTTTTGACAATACTTGTTAAACAAACACATTCATTTGTAGTTAGCAGATAGAAACAAGTTAACTACTAAGAATCTGTTATCAAAATACTGGGAAGCACTTTATGTACTTTAACTTATTCCCAGATTTTCAAAAGGCAAATAGAGTTATATGTTTATATCCACTCAGAACTATAATAATTACATGGGTGGCATTACTGAGGATAAGAAATACAAGTTACATTTAAGGACCCATTTTCTACAGGTGGGAGACAATTAACAAGGGTGAGTAGTCGGTGAGAAACTGTGCTCATTATCAAAGGGTACCTTCTTAAGGAAGATCAGTCTTTAATTGATAGAGGGAGGGGAGAAAAAAAGAGAACTATGATGTTAATCTAGCAGTAGGTTACAAAGAGGCAAATCTTGAATTATAATCACTTAGCAAAAGGTGAGGAGAGCTCTCTCCATAGGAGGAGATAGGATGAAGAACCCAAGAACAGGATCAGCACATTCTCAGGAACTTCTGCCTCGTATTTATACTTTTTCTGTAATTGGTGGTGGGGAGAGGAGAATGAACATAGCTTCTATGTTTAATGTTAAGGTAAACAATGTAAGAAAACTGGTACAGATAAAGATTTCTATTAATGCCTCTAAGGATCCTAACTTTTGTTAACCATCTCCTACTTTTCCAAATGTATTTCTAATCTCTCTCTAGTCTGTTAAATACATCAAACTTCTACTTTAAAAATATCACTCCAAAAATGAATTTCAGAAGCTCCTTTCCAGCTGTGTACCTTCATAAAGCTTGAGGAAAAGATTTTTGTTTCTTGCTGTTGCTCTAGGAACCTCCCAAAGCTTAGACAGGCTTTAACTTTATCAGCCTCTTCCCAAGCAAGGTTTGATGCAAGTTAATTGGACTGGTGACTAAACACTTATCCTATATAATAAAAGCCTAATATGCAAATCGACCAAAAGCAGAATGACCGGTTGTTATGATGCACAATAACCACCAGGAAGCAGACGCTCAACACAGGAGCTGCCCTCAGCCCGCAGGCCCCAGGCCAGCCAAGGCAGGTACCAGAGGGGGACCCCTGATCGCCCCGCTGGTCGCCCTACAGAGGGAGGTGACTGGTGGCAGCAGCAGGGCCAGTGAGTGGGCGGCACCAGGCCGGCCAAGGCGGGTGCCACGGGCCCCCCGACAATAGCCCTGCCAATCGCCCTACAGAGGGAGGCAACCAGCGGCAGCAGTGGGGACCAGAGCCAGTGAGCGGGCAGTACCAGGCCAGCCAAGGTGGGTGCCAGCGGGGGCCCCCCAATTGCCCACCAGTAGCCTCACAGAAGGAGGCAACCAGTGGCAGGGGGCAGGGCCAGTAAGTGGACGGGGGCAGGGCCAGAAAGTGGGGAGCCCCCCCCCCAATCGCCCTGCCAGTAGGCCCAAAGATCAGCCCTTATTGCCGGCCAGGCCTAAGGACCCTACCCATGCACGAATTTCGTGCACCAGGCCATTAGTATTGAATAATATCATACATGTTGGTTGAACTATTTCAATAAAATACCAGCTGATACCTATTGGCAAAACTAACCCCTTATTAAGAAAAAATGGCCTTTTTAGGTCACTTAACCTTTCCTCTCCTTCCTAATCTCACTGAATATAAAACCAGGTTGGCTACACAAGGCCTGTGGAATGTTTCAAGAAGCTTTAAGTGACAACTCCTTTGGAAAGGGCTAAAAAGTAGTACACCTTCTCCAATCATCCCATGTCATTTGGACAAAGGCAACATATCCTTGCCTTTTAGAAAGCATGCCCTTATAAAAAAAATTTTTTAAACTTCACAACTTTAAACAAAAGAACTTAGCAGAAAAGGATTGAAATGAGTCAAAAAGTGACCTTTACATGTGGTATCAGGTTCACATTAAGGAAAAAAACAACTATGGTCAATAACTTTTAAAAATTAAAATTCTATGTTTTTATTATAATCTATACAGAATTTTTATAGTAGCCAAGAAATGAAAAACTTTTGGAACCATTTTTATAGTGGAATGTTCTTAACATCCTATATAATAAAAGCCTAATATGCTAAGTGTCCGGTTGTCTGGTCATCTGTTCAACCAATCAAAGCATAATATGCTAATGATATAATAAGGCCGCTCAACCGCTTGCTACAATGTGCACTGACCACCAGGGGGCAGACAGTCAACCAGTAACCAGTCGCTATGAAGTGCACTGACCACCAGGGGGCAGACGCTCTGACTGGTAGGGGTTAGCTTGCTGCTGGGGTCCAGCCGATCGGGACTGAGCAAGACAGGCTGGACACGCCCTGGAGCCCTCCCGTGGTCCTTCCCTGGCTGGCCAACCTCCCGTGTCCCTCCAGGTCCGATCGTGCACCAGTGGGATCCCTTGGCCTGGCCTGTGCCCTCTCGCAATCCAGGACTCCTCGGAGAATGTCAGAGAGCCGGTTTCGGCCTGATCCTGCTCAATGCAGGAGCTTCCTCCTGGTGGTCAGTGCGCTCCCACAGGGGAGGCGCCACTCAGCCAAAAGCCAGACTCACGGCTGGCGAGCACAGTGGCAGTGTCAGGAGTCTCTTCCACCTCCGTGGCAGCGCTAAGGATGTCCAACTGACGACGCAGGCCCACTCCACTGAGGGCTCTTGGACTATGAGAGGGAGCAGGCCGAACTGAGGGACACCCCTGCCTCCGAGTGCACGAATTTCGCAGGAGCCCTAGTTAAGTATATATTTTTCAAAGTAAAAAAAACTATACTTTTAATAGTAATCCAAAATTTCTTTCCAGGTAGCCAGCCATAGAATCAAAATTTTAATAGCAAAACTAAGTTTGGCAAAGTACATAATATTTTAACATCACTTTTGTGACACAAAAGCATGACTATAAGTAAATTAGGAATGATTACCCTAAATTCCTGTTTGCTTTTCTACCTGCCTGCTACACAAATTAGCTTCAATGCAGAAGGAACATTTCTGAATGGAAAATTAAGTTACCAAGCATGCAATAAAATTGTGAGTATGGGAAGAACTACTTGATGTTTTCATAAGAAAAGGGCACATACATATTTGACATTTTCATTTACTTGTAAATAATCTAAACTATAATCAAACCTTCCAGAATAGTACATTTCTCATAAATAAAAGCAATGACTCATTTTACTTCACTAATACAGGTATTTGTAAATTGATTCTTTAAATTAGTTAAAAGATCCCTTCCATCATGTGAGAACTCAGCAAGAGGTCAGCAGTTTGCAACCCAGAAGAGGGCCTTCACTAAAACCTGGCTCTGCTGGCACCCTAATCTTAGACTTTGTCTGCAGAACTGTAAGAAATAAAAGTTCTATTGTTTATAGCCACCTGGTCTGTGGTATTTTGTTATAGCAGCCCAAACTAAAACAACCACTTTGCCCTTCTGGAAATAATCATGACCTGGGACAGAAGACCTGGACTCATCCACTGACATGGCCCCCTCCTTCCTGGTCTTCAGTTTCCCCACCTCTACAGGAGGGAGAGAACCACATCATTTCCAAGGGACCTTCTGGTTCCTCCGACATCCTCTGGATTCAGTGGCTCTACTTTGTGACTGCAAAAAAAGTTGCAATTTTGGCTGAAGTGGAAAGGCCCCTCACACTCAGGAGAGGCACACCTATGGGCTGCACCTCTGAAGGTGGCAGGCAGTGAGGGGAGTTTAGTGAGGGAGCAGGGCAATCAAGCAATTGATGAAGCTATGGGCAGACACACATCTGGCAGAAACAGGAGAAGGAAGTCAGACACCTGGTTTTGAGTGTCCCCCCACCACTTAACTACATGACCCACGCTAGTCCTTAATCTGAGCTTTCATTTCCCTCTTGGTCCATGGATGAGCTATCAATGTGTCTGCTGAATTGGGTTTTGAACCCTGAGGAGCTAATGGAACAGGAAGACAAACTCTGGGCTCTGAGATGTCACCTCCAGGAGGGGAGGGGCCTGTAAGGAGCCCTCCCACCCACCTCCCACCCCTGCTGCTCCAGATGCAACAGAGCAAAAGGTGCTGATACCTCTAAACCCAACTCCCCAGAACCTTCTGCTATCAGGCTAAAGCAAGAAATCCGGACTAGACAAGAGCCATTGTGTTAAAATTTTTATGTGAAATTCTGTAAATGTAGAGTGTGGCCTGAGTTCGCCTGTCCACGAGGCCTGGCCTGTCAGCTCACGCTCAGCACTTGGTATGGATAGCTGTACTGCCCTTCTCCTCAAACTCTTCCTTGCTGACCCAGAGCTGCTGGAAGGCCTGCAGGGAGGCCAGGATGGAGCCACCGGTCCACACGGAGGTCTTCCTCTCGGAAGCTGCGGCCACTGCGGGGCTGTCCCGAGGGCACAAGAGGCTCAGCTCCCTCTGGAAGCGCTCAGGGAAGCCCTCCAGCATGGTGCAGCCACCACACAGCAGCACATTTGCGGCCATCTCCTCCTTGAAGCCCGCCTCCTGGCAGTGGCCCAGGCAAGTGGCTGTGAGTGCAGGGAGGCCGGGCTGGCTGCTTCCCACCAGGGTGGGCTTGAAGAGCATCTCGGCACACTGGAAGCGCTCATGGCCAATGGTGATGACCTTGCCATCTGGGAGCTCGTAGTCCACACGCAGCTCCTCCAGGTCCAGGCCAAGCTCCTCCTCAGGCTGGAAAGCCGAGTAGCAGCACATCTTCTTGATGTGGTCGAGGATGTGCAGGTGGTCGTCCTTGGTGAAACTGTGGCCGGCCTTGATGAGCAGCTGCAGCAGGTAGTTAGTGAGGTCGCTCCCCGCATAGTCAACACGGCCAGTCAGGCCTGGCAGCACGTTGCCTTCTGAGATGGGGACCACATGTGAGACACCGTGCCCGCTCTCCACCACCAGCCCTGTGGTCTTGCCGTAGGAATAGATGGACAGCAGTGACTGGGACGTCACGTGCATGGCAGGGATGCCAAAGGTCTCAAACAGGAGCTCCGCATACTTCTCCCTGTTGCTGCTGGGGCTAAGTGGGGGGTCGGAGACCAGCACTGCATGCTCCTCGGGGAGGATCTTCATCGCTTTGTGGAAGATGTACTCCCAGATGTTCTGGACACAGTCCCAGTCCACCACAATGCCGTGTTTTAGAGGGTTAACCAGCTTCAGGGGTGCCTCAATGTTGAGCAGCTCGTGGCCCACATAGATCTCCTTGTGGGCATCACCCACATCAGCTGCCTCGCAGGGCTGGCCCACCGTGGAGGAGATGAAGTAGGTGGGCCTCGGCTCTCCCGCATAGCCACACTTACAGTACTGCGAGCCCAGGTCGACAATAAGCGCCTTAATCTTGTGCACATTCTTGGGCTTCATCTTCGGCTGATTGGCTGAACTTGTGTCCCGAATGCCAGTATCAGGAGCTGGCAGCGTTCCTGCCTCTCCAGTGTCACCATGAGCCTTGCCCGTGGGTATGGAGCTCAGGCTGTCCCTTGTCGCCATCTGCCTTCGTCCTCACCTTTCTCACATCCACATCCTAGAGCTCCGTGGAGAGAAATGAGGGTCCCCCTCCAGCAGTGCCAGGGCAACTACTCAGGATTGTGATGTCACTGGGTGCTGGTCCATTCCAGCAGCAGGGGTTGGCTTGGCCTTCGCACCTGTCATCTGTCACCCTCACTCCCATCCCCTAACTTGACTGCTCACAACAAAGCAGGTGACCAGCAGTTTTAGAAACCCAAGCACACTGGGGTCTCAGAGGTTTGTATTCCTACCCCCTTACATCCCACTCCTGACCCCCTGCTCACTAACTGGACACCTTTTCCTTCTCTGCTTCTTGGCTGCCAGAGTGATACATATTTGACCCCTTATAGTAAGCCAGGCACTGTACCAGGCACCTCACATGTTACTTCACAGAATACTGAGAGGTAGACAGAGCTGAGGAAATTGAGGTTCAGAATTCCAATGACTTGCCCATGAGCACACAGCTCTTGGAGTGTTTGTAGTTTAACTCAAGTTCATCTAACTCCAATGCACCAGGTCTCCCTACAGAGTGTGACGAGAGTGCTTTCATTCCTTTAACATTTACTGGGGTTTGTGGTGGATCCAGCCCAGTACAGCCTGCCAGTGATAGAAAGGAACCCAGTCACAACCAGAGCCCAGCCTAGGAGAGAAGAAGATGGAATGGATGCAGGGATTTTGCAGGTGAAAGTCCATTGGGGGAACAGAGATTCACAAAGAAAGGAGCACTCATTGGAGGGTGGGAGTCAGAAGGTTCCCTAGAGTAGTGATTCCTAATTCGAGTTCTCAAAGATATGTGGGTATCTGTCAGGTAGTTGAAGAAGAAAAGGCATCCCCAGCAGACAGCACAGCCTGAGCAAAGGCTCAGAGGGGGGCATGGTGGGGAACTACCTATAGTTAAGGTGTTTGTAAAAATGGATGAAGCTAGAGGGTCACAGAGCCACCCAGGGAGGGCTCACATGCTAGGAATAGGGGCTTGGATTGACTTGAGGACAGCTGGAAAACCATAAATACTCTAAGCTGAGACGTGCTCAGATCTGACTTCTAGAACAATTTTAGAAAGATCTGTGTTTAGCTGTAATATAAAGTGGCAAAACTCTAAGACCTGAAAGGAGAATTGAAGAAATTCTTGTAAGACTCGAAGGCATCCTAATCCTAAACTAGGGCTGTGATAGTGTGGAAGAGAGCAGGGGCAGGTTCTAGAAAAGTTAGATGGTAGAATCTATTCTAACTGGTTGGTTGGCTCCGTGCCATCTCTAGCCTCAAGCATTGCATTTACATTAGATGACTGGATTAGATGTGGAGTGAAGGAGAAAGAGGAACCTCTCACTTCTGCCCAAAGAAAGAAAGATGGTCTGTCATACAAAATGGACAAATTCACTAGGTTCCCATAAGGCCCTCCATACCAAAATGCCCCCAAACCCACCAAAAACCAAATCTATTAGGACTTCGGTGACAAAGAAATAAGATTTAAAAAAAAGGAAAGGGAAACAACCGGGGCTGAGAAGTTTTTGGTGCAGACGTAACTGAGGGATTAGGAAACATGGAGAGGAAAGAAAAGGGGGGTTATTGCTATGAAGCATGTAAGCATGTTAATGAAGAACTCATGGACTGTTTGTTGGTTGAACTGTTTCTGGAACATGGCACTATGAAACTGGCTTATGCAGATAACTTTATAAGGATCACAGTTATGAGCATCACCAAGCTCCAGTGGTGATATCACAAGTCACAGAACTGAAGGATTGTACACTTGATCTGGAAGAAACAGTTGTGAGTCATAAACTTGTCCTCACACTGGACAGATGTAACTCTCTGAAGAAGCTACTAATTGGTCTTTGTTCTACTTTTGAGTTGTGCAGGGCAAGCCAATTCTTCCATGTGACAACCCTTATACTATTCAAAGGCAGTGTTCAAAGAAAAATAAAATTAGTTAAGAGTGGGTACATTTTAGTAACAGTGTATGATGCAATTCAATGGATTAATATATACTACTGAGTTATTTATATGAAAGATTTGACTCAAACCCAAAGTGTACTTTTCTTTTTTCTTTTGCTTTAAGAATCAAAATCATCACTAAAGGGGGGGAAGAAATCAAATATTATACCTGTATCTGAATGGAAGGAGCTTCTAGGGCTCTGTAAACCATTGGTAGGACACTGTTCTTTATTTCATCAGGAGGAGTTTTGGTTAATAGCAAATCCATTTTTTGTAAGAAAATTAACAAAATCTGTGTAGAAAAAGGGAATAATGCATTAAATTCCAGAATTTTTACATGATTTTATATATCCCAAAATTAAAAGAATATTCTAAAGAATAAAATTCTAAAGAATAAGTTATATATTTTCACACTCACCATGTTGCTAGCCTGAGGGCATGGAAGACAAAAACATACAAATCAAGTCTCTTACATTTCTGGAAGCATAATATTTAACATCTGCTCTCAGTTTAGGCATTTAAATAAAGACTAATTTCCTAACTCTCACAAATCTTCAGTAATATGTCTCTTACCCACAAGTATCAACTATCTGGAAAGCAACTGGGTAAAGAAGTAAAAGCCTGAGGGCAACAAAATCACATGGCCCCCAACAGTAAGTTCTGTCACTTGGTTTCTATGAAGCTCAAGAGAAGAAAAGGTACAGGAATAAAAAAGACTGTCAGGAAAAATTCTAGAAAGAAATGTTTCAGTTCATTTTTTGACCTAGCTGCCACCACGTACCTAAATAATAAGGAACAAACTGCCTCTTCTATTCATGAAGAATACTTAGTCTTGCCAAAGCTCGGTTAAAATTTTCAAAAGGAATTTTTAGCTAGACTACTAAGGAGAAAAAGAGTACCAAAGAATGGAGGCAAATAAGAATTCAAATGGTATCTTTGGGATACTATATTGACTAATGCATAGCCTAGTGGACATGTGGCTCTGCTACTTTCCCTCCTGATATCTTAACAGCGTTTGAGGGAGTCTGCCTCAAAGCCCCCAGTTCGCTCATCTGCCCTTTCCTTAGCCACAGGAACTCCTGCCTTACCACAAGGACCTCCTTCTGTTCCCCTCCTTTCAAGGGAAGGATTGCAAACAGCCTGCCACAAAACCATTAAATCAGGTAGCTGATGGTTTATTAATAAGCGATTGCCATGTAGTGGCAAAAGCAAGTAATAATTTACTATGTGCCAGAAAATTTCATTTACTCTCAACAGCCTCTTTCATTTTGGAAACGAGCAAAATGGAAGCTTTAAAAGATTAAGGAGTTGTTCAAGTAAGGAGGTAATGGACAGATTCCAACCCAGGTATATGACCCTACTGCTCTGAAATCCAAAACCATCTTGAATCTGGCAAATAAATACTGTAATAGAGTTTACATCAGACACTATGCTTTTCATTTACAATACACACACATATTATTTTTGGGTGCTATAAGCATTTTCCCTTTTCTGATGAAACTCTTCATTAACAATAAAATAAAAGAGAAAATACTGGCATAAACCTGTGTAAATGAAAGACCCTGGTTAACAGAACAAACAAAAAACAAATAAAAACACTTAGAAGTGTAAGATATACTTCTTTTTCCAAACCTGTAACTTTTAATAAGACCAATGGGAACAGTATAACACATGCACAATCTCATTACAATTAATTTTCTGAGATGTTAACTTATAGAGAACTGCAGACATTTACTTGGAGAGTTCAATTATAATTTTAGGAATGGGTCACTTCAAACATGCAAAATAGCTGACCAATGGAAAAGAAGTCTCTTATATTTACCTGTTTTTTAAAAGTCACATATCCATTCCTTGTTTTCAATGATAGTCACTGTTGATGAATATTACTGAATAACAGCTGATAAACAGGAAAATTATCTATATACATACCTGTATTGGCTCCTGCTGTTTAAAGACAGGGCCAAGGTCAGGTAGAATTAATTTGACATATTCTTCTTTGGTGCATTCTTCAGCAATCATTAGAACATTGGGCAAAACAAAAGGTACCATGTCAGGGTTTACAAATTCTGAAGTCAAGCAAGGCAAAATCCTCTGCACAATGACACGCTGAAAGGAAAAAAATGTTTCATAAAACTAAATTTTATTTCACATCTTTAGTGCTAACATTGAAATTATAGTTTAAAATCTCCAATCCCTTTGGGTAAGGTGACCATATAATTTATGGTTGAAATTGGGACACTTTTAAAAGTAAAATAGGGTGCTACTGACAATTATGGCAGGACAAAGACATAACTTGGTAACGTGACAGATAAAAAGGGATACATAATCACTCTTCCTTTAGGAAACCTTCCCTCAATTAGTCTTCACGAATATGTTTTTCCTCTTAATTCCTTCACTGCTTATGATTCATACCACACAATTTAAACACTGTCCTATACTGTTATTGCTTCACGCATGTTAATCCTATTTACACTTACTATAAAGGCCTTGAGAGCAAGAATAAATTTTTGTTTCCTCTTTATTCTCCATAGCATCTAACAAGAAAAGGGCTAGCAGTACATATCAATTAATTCTGACAGATTAAACATGGGACATTATTTTGGAACCCGAAATTATTATTTTTCCAGTGGTTTCTTCAGCATTCATAGTGTTTATACTATACTGGAGGCTCAGTGCACAGATTCACTGGTGGAGTCTCTCGGCCTGGCCTACGGGGATTGGGCCAAAACGGGCTCTCCGACATCCCCCGAGAGGTCCCAGATTGCGAGAGGGTGCAGGCCAGGCAGAGGGACCCCACTGGTGCATGATCAAGGCCATGGAGGGACTGCGGGAGGGCTCCAGGGCATGTCCGGCCTGTCTCGCCTAGTCCCGATTGGTCGGACCCCAGCAGCAAGCTAACCTACTGGTCGGAGCATCTGTCCCCTGGTGGTCAGTGAGCGTCATAGCGACTGGTCGAAGCATATTAGGATTTTATTATATAGGATTACATTCATTGTTTAATAAGCCAGAGAGGGAGAGTTGAGGAACTGGAAAGGCCTAGCATCAATACAAATGTATCCTCTTAGGTGTTGGTAATACAATGAGTTCCACAATAAGAGATTATGGGTTTCTTTTCTGACATTTATCTTTCTAATTTTTTTATGCTATTTCATTTTCGAACAATGCAAAAGAAGGTCCACTAAACTTCTGGCTTCAGTTTGAAGTCTTTTACAGTCACAAAGTTACATTTATTTCTTTGGAAGAGTTATTATAGCAAGTTAAAGTAAACTTTAAATTCTAAAATCCTGGCTATAATAAGAATCTGACCAACAACAAACCTTGGGCAATTTTGGTAGAACCTTTGGCAGTCCTTTGAAAAACTGTGATTTCTGAAGGTTATCTCTTTGGAATAAGGTATCAAAATACTGCAGTGTTACTGCACCAACATCATCAAAGAAAGGAATCTAAAAACAGGAAATGAAATTATTTTGATAAATATTAAGGTACTTCTCATATCTGCAACTGCCACAATTTGATGAACAATATTCAGAATATTTAACAAAATGCTAAGAGATTATTTCATAAAAATTCTAATTTAGAAAATCAGAATAAGGAAGTAACAAATTATTTTTCTTTCCAAGTTCAAATTTTCAGAAGCAGTACCTTTGAGTTGGCTGGAATAACTTTTTTTTTTTTTTTTACATAACTAGTAAAATACTGAAATATTAAGTAAAATAGGTTGGAGGTACAAAGAACATCATTAATCTATTAAAGGCCATGCTTATATGAGTGAACAAGAGTTGGAGTGTCCAAAATTTTTGCAAGTATAACTATGTTACAACTGTTGTTTCTTTGAAATCTTAATTTTATATCAGAGCAGGTATATGCATAATTTAAATGTTTAAGAGTAAAAGAGACTGAATATTTAATACATTCAAGAATACAGATATTATCTGGGGACTATATACGATTAAATCTTGTTTTAGAAGCAGTTTATCTACTTTCACAGATTTTCTATTCCTCCACCTAAGGCAGAAATTCATGTGTCCTCACTTACCTTCGTCATTTGATCTGCATCTGGTCTTACAGTTGGAGTTACATTTAACAGTAGTTTTACATGTTCACGGACTTCCTCAGGTATATTTGTAAGTGAACTAGATCCTAAACGACTCAACTATTCAAAAGAGTGATAATATTAAATATGAATATAAAATATTCAGAGATATGCATTTATGTTGTCAAGTCCATTTAAGAATCTTAAAATTTACTTAAAAATATTTTTTTAGATTCAAACAAATTGCTAATTCTATTACTGCAAGATAATTAAAACACTTATCTTTATTAGCTGATTATTTCTATTCCTAAAACAAAATGCCCAGTTTTTTAGACCATATTTTAAAATTCAGTCTAGTAAATACATGTCACGATTACAGTTGTAGTAACAGGCTTTAACTAATCCTCACTGATTAGATAATTACTTTTGCTAAGCTAATTTTATGCAAACAAACTATATATAAGACATTCATCTCAGAATTTTCTGAATACATTTTTAGGAAAAAAAATCAAAGCAGCATTTAATACATTTTTAATGCAAGCAAATATTTAAAGATAAATACCTGATCCAACTGCCTACTGAAACTCTTATAAATATCTTGCTTGTTAATTTCAAATACAGGTTTCCCTTTGTTAAATACAGCATAAATGACAGTTCCTAAAGAGTACATATCACTGGCTGTTTCACAGCTCACAGAAAGTATGTATTCGGGAGCCAAATATTCAGGATTTGGAAGACACAATGATGGTAAATTTGGGTCCCATTCTTTACATGGAAACTTGGGCTATAAGAAGACAGAAAAGAGATTTTATAGCTTACATATTTCAAATTAAAACAAACCTCTATCAAGTAACAATGATCTAGTTTTAAATTCAGTTAGCCATGTAAGTAAAAATTGTTATCCCCACCTTAAATCATATAATTTTCTAATTTCCAAATCTGGAAAGTGCAAGGAACAAATTTAAGAGATAATAAAAAGATCTCTTATACTGAGATTACTGGAGTTCTCTTCCAGAAGACTATATGATACACTACGTTTTATGATACACAGGTTTCAAGTTTTATGGGCTCAAATAGATTATTGATTGAAACCTGTTCTTTTACTATGTGATTTAGTTAATAGGTTCAAAAAGTTGGAAGATTAAACAAATGTATGGAAAACAGACCTCACGCAGTGCTTCACTCACAGCACATAATCAATACGAATTCTTTCTGCTTCCCTTTAAAATGTTTACTTAATTACAAATCTATCTTAGGACAAATCAAGGTCCCCTTAACAACTATATATAGTAAAAACTTGAAATACTGCAGTGTTTTCCAAGCGTAAATAGGCAGGTATAATCACAAAGTAAAAGTGCTTTAGAACCAGAAAGACTGGATTCATCCTAGCTTTACCATTTGCCACCAGCCTAAACTTGGCAGGCTATTTTATTCTATAAACCTAACCACGTAGGCTGTATTTTTCCTATACCTCACTGAGTTGTTATGAGGATTAAATAAGTAAATCTATAAGAAGTGTTGAGGAAAGTGCTTCAGCAAATGTCATCATTGATATTGTTGTTATCATGCTCCAATAAGTTGGGGTAATATTGCTGGAGGGTCACAATGTTGGTTAGTGCATTTGACATGGTGAGGAAAAAAATGCCTTAACCCAACAGCCCTCAAAATTTATTTAAATCTAGCATCTTTTTCTCAAGCAACATTAACTATTGTGGAATTAACAAGCTGAAGAATACTCTTAGGTACAATGAACTGTAAAATTTTTCTATAAATTTAAGCATACCATTGTACCATGCAGCCTATTTCTAGACATTTATCAGGCTTATAAATTCTCTTGACCATTCCAGACGCCGTCACAAATTTCCATAGCTTTAAAAAATTAGAACACTAACACCTTCATTACCTCTTGTTCAGAAGGATTGGTCGATGATACACAAAAATCAAAGCCCATTATTTTCCAGGCTCCACTTTTATTCAAAATTATATTTTCAGGTGTAATATTTCCATGAACCATTTTCACACTGCTATGCAAAAATGACAATCCTTCAGAAACCTGTAAATGTAAAAATAACCAGACATTTTTACATTAAATAAAACTCCTTTCAATTACAATAATAAAGTGTCTCATAAATCATAATTGCTGCCTCTCCCAATAAAAGATTTTTTATGTTTCAGATAACAATTAAATTTCATCACAAATGCAAAAGTGCAGATAATCGCAGTTGCTAGGATAAACGCAACAACAACCAGAGTACAAATATTAAGTTCTTTTCTTAAATTTTGTTTGTTTGTTATGAGAGAGAGAGGGAGAGAGGGGGAGAGTGAGGGAGAGGGAGGGAGAGAGAGAGAAAGAGAGATTTGTTGTTCCACTGATTTATGCATTCATTTGATTATTTCTAGTATGTGCCCTGACAGGGGGTGGAACCTGCAACTTTGGCATATCTGGAAGGTGCTCTAACCAACTGAACTACCCAGTCAGGGCCATTAAGTTCTTTTCTATAAGCAAAAAGATAATATAAAAGCACTTTACTATCCAAATTTACTCAATTCCTGATTTTGAAAACTGAGGAAATCTTTGGTTCCTGAGTTACAGATAGTAAATATTGAGATACCTTTGTCAATTTAATTCTAATTCTTAGTATTTTTTATACTTACACTTCATATTGAAATTTAATTTTTCTGAATAGCGTTGTGCTCAGTTTTCAAATATGAACTAATGTTCTCTCATTCTCAAAACATTTAGGTTTACTGAAAGAAGCCAGACCAAAAAAGGGAGTACATACTGTATAATGCCATTTATAAAATGCTAGAAAGTACAAACCAATTCATAGGGACAGAAAGCAGTTCAGTGATTTCCTAGGGCGAGAGAGAGAAAATAAGAAAGAGCAGGGGAGAGGGATTATAACCAGTATGAGGAAACCGGGGGGGAAATAATGGATATATGCAGGATATATGCATTATTTTTATTGTAGTGATGGTGATTTATGAACTTATAAAACTGTATATTTTAAATATGGAAGTTTTTTGTATGCCAGTTAATTATACCTTAATAAAGATGTTAAAAATAATAAACGGAATGATCTCTGTCCTCAAGGAACTAAGAATCTACTGCAATTTATTCTATAGAGCTAAAGATATTTTGCTAAGCAGATACAGAAAAATCAGAAAATATGGACATATATGAAATGGTTTACTATATCTCCTAATACCTATTAATTCCTTTAAAGATATAATTTCTTTTTATTAACTACTTTATTATTTCAATTTAATATTTACAAAATGAATTCACAAGGTTTAAAACTCAAAAAAATCAAAAGGGAACCACCCTATGCACCAGTTAATGAGTGCCCTTACCCAAAGGTTACCCATATTGCCCTAGCCGGTTTGGCTCAGTGGCTAGAGCATTGGCCTACACACTGAAGGGCCCCAGGTACGATTCCAGTCAAGGGCACATGCCCAGGCTGTGGGCTCGATCCCCAATAGGGGACTTGCAGGAGGCAGCCAATTCATGATTCTCTCTCATCGTGGATATGTCTATCTCTCCCTCTCCTGTCCTCTCTGAGATCAATAAAAATATATTTAAAAAAAAAAAGTTACCCATATTATGTTTCCAACAATTTAAATATAACTTAAGTATAGAAATAAACTACAGAAAATTCTAGAACAAAGAAATAATTTTTAAATTACTAAAAAAGAAAATGCAATGGTTTACATTAGTCTACATGGCTAATAAATCTGAAATAGCCAAAAACAATTTTGAAGGAAAAAATTCTTTTCACAAGATGAATAAAAATACATACCTGAAGCAAACCATATTTAGTTTCTACATCGTAAAGTTTATAATCCTTAATATCTGGAGAAACAGTAGAAGGCAAATTTTCCCAGTTACCTAGAACATTGGCTAAACTGGCAAAAACTGGTTCTGTACAAAATGCCAAGCAATCCCTGTTTTAAAAAGGAAAAAGGGTTATTCACTATCATTTTTCCACATTAACGAAATTACATATACATAAAACATTATTGGTTCTATTAACAAAAACATAATCTATTTTAGATTTCTCTTCAGTATTAACTTAACAACTCAAACCAATAGAACAATGTCAAGAAGCTTTGCATAGGAATTATACTGGTAAATCATTCAACAGTCTTTTAAACTAAGTGTTATAACTGTTGTGATACATTTTTTAAAACTTAAAAAAGTCAGGAAATAAAACATTATTTCAACTGTGTTTTTTGATGATTGATATTCTTTATGGAAAACCAATGAACTAATTTAAAATACTGTTACATTATACCTTAAAACATTATCTTTATTTCTAAGGCTATAATTTTCAGACAGATGTGCAAAGGAAGCTACAGATTTCCCATAAAGGCCTCTGGAGCAAGAGGAATCAGAAAGAGGGACAGGGCATAGGTCCAGGTCCCTATAACCAATTCCATGGGAGCAGCTTTGTTTTTTATGTATTTTATATACCACTTTGAAAGGTGTCAGATTTTTAAATTTTTAAAATTACCGCTCTTTGCCCAACTGGCGTGGCTCAGTGGTTGAACATCAACCTATGAACCAGGAGGTCAGGATTTGATTCCTGGTCAGGGCACGTGCCCTAGTTTGGGGGGTATACAGGAGGCAGCTGATCAATGAGTCTCTCTCATTACTGACATTTCTATCTCTTTCCCTCTCCCTTCCTCTCTGAAATCAATAAAAATGTATATTTTTTAAAAGATGACACAACATAAATTTCATTTTTTCGTCATTCTCAGCAACAGATCCCAAGCTCATCATTGAGAAAAATAGATGGTAGAATAACTTAGGGCTATGGACTAACAAACTAGGCACAACAGAAGGTTAAATGTATAGAGCAGTACCTGGAACACACATAAAAATAGCCCCCAAAGAGTGAATCAATAAAGAGAGGACAGGAAATTCTAGTAAATTAACAAGGACAGCAACTTTCAGACATGGACTGTATTCTATACTTGTCTTGCATCTCCCACTTTGACTATTGCAGTGTTGAGCACAGAATAAGCAAACAGACTCATGGCAAATGTGAAGAAAGCTTCAGTTAATATTTCAAAAACAGAGATATACACAGAATATGCAAATGAATTTTAGGGAAATAACTAATCCTTAAGAACTCAACACTCAGTTTATAAAGTGACAGGATTTATGACATTTTTTACTGACAGGATACTGTATAGACAGATTTCATAAATAAAGTTATTATAAACTATTTGTTCAGGAAGTTTCTTACATAAGTTTTTATAAAAATTTACCTGGATTCTTCTAAAGGATGCTGGACAGTAAGAAGTCGAGGGTGCCGTAGCCGAGTTAACTGTTGGACTCCTCGTTTTAGAGAATCGATGATTTGATCCTTTTCAAATTTTTGATATTTGTCAATCAGCTTTTTATCAAAGACAAAAACAGCTACTTCCTAAAAAAGAATTGTGAAACTAATTTTAATCAAGAATATATGTGTATTAAAATTTTACTTAAGTGTCACAGCAGTCTTCAAATAAATAAAAACTAATAGCCTGGAAATTTTAGCACCATTGTAATATTTTTCTAATATCAAAAAGCTTGTTTCTTCATGATTAGTAAATCTAAATATTTTTAAAGGTATAAGACCCACAGCCTCATCTAAGAACACAGGAAGATCTCCATATCTGAACTCTGGTATCAGAGGTACACATAAACTGTGTAATGTGTTGTCCCACATTTAATAGTCTCTTATGTAACCAGAATTCAAATAAAAGTTAAAATGTTTAAAAATTCAAAATGCTATTTATAATGATAACGCTGGAGTATATTACAAAATTTTGAAATCCTTTTTAAAAGAAAGATTGAACATGTCAGGGAGTGGTTGTTTATACACAAAACAACATAAGCATCTTTTACATATGAATAACCTATAATTTCTCTTTCTCCTTCTACCTTATCCCTATCTTGTTATGGCGTAGTAATGGGAATGGTTAAAAGTACAGGAAGATGCTCCCCCATCACCTCTCTTTGAGATTATTCACAGCTTATTTTATACTACCAAGATCACACATCTTCCTTAACTGTCATCTTGCTTTCATTCTCTCTCAGTTACCCAGGAAAAATAGTTCCCATCCATTTACCCAAACTTAACAAATCAGTCAAAAACTAGCCATATTGATAGTTGATGAATAACCACTGTTATATCTCCTTCATAAATACAAAGAAAACTGATGAAGCTGGAAGCAAAATTAGCAGGAATCAATGCTAGCCTTCCAAAACTCTTTGAAAGATTTTTTTCCTTTTTATTGAATTTATTGGATGACACTGGTTAACAAAATTATACAGTTTTCAGGTGCGCAATTCTACAACAATCATCTGTAATTGTTTTGTGTGTTCACCACCCCAAGCCAAGTCTCCGTCCATCACCATTTATACCCCTTATACCCTCCTTCAGCTCCTCCCATCCCCCTCCCTGTCATGAAAGATTTTTGAATGGCTCTTCCAGAATTTCTATATAAGTCTCTTTCAAAAACTCCTAATTAAATTTTTTACTATTAAACTTCAATATCCAAAACAGTATTTTTCCACTTTATTGCTGTTCTCTTCTAATTATTTTTGCCACATTATGACTGCTTTCACAAGTTAGCCTAGCAACCTAACCACATAACAGAGATTTCACTGCAGAATTCCAAGCCAATAAATTTCTCAAATACAACTTAGAGGTTCCTTATATATGTACAAGTGAGTTAAGGATATTATAGGATATCCTTAACTTAAATCTCTGAGAAGTGATAACATACAGGGACTGTTTAGTACTGAATTTTAACATCCTATTCCCCAAGCATTCGTAGACTTTTTAGGAATTCTTTCATTCCTAATAGCAATCCTATGAGACAAGTTATCCTCAATTCACAGATGAGGGCATTGTGAAGATAAATGTATCTAAGATTTCACAACTGGTAAAATGAAAAAAATCTAGATTCGAACCTAGTCAGTCTAATCCTGGGGCCCACATTCTTAGACAAACACCGTTTTGTCTCCCCAGAAATAACACTTGGCCAATATATATCGAGCACCCCAGTAAAACATATGCCTTCAGGAAAACAATCATTTAAGTGAGAGCTTTAAACAACATTCATATATACTGGTAAATACTTTATTTTACCTCTTTTGCTCATTATGAGACACAAGACAATCTGGAGCTAAGAGCATTACGTACTATTAATTTGAACTAAAAACAAATGACCTAGAAGTTCAAGTTCCTATCTCACTATTCATGTGATAACCTTATTTTAGTAAGTGTTCTGCTATAACACATTTTATAAACGCATCCAACTTAAATCTGTTTATTTTTTCAAGATATTTTACGTCTTTAAAAACAGGTCATGTGAAATGGCTCTTGACTCTTGCAGTTTCACACCTTAAGGAGGAACACTACAGTTCGTAAAGAAGAAAAACATGGAACTCTCTCAGACAGTCTTCTTTTAGGTCAAAGATGAAAAATTCCTACATAGGTCAGAATAGGTTATTTTCTTTATTTCAATTAGTTAATTAAAGTAAACCACTTTCAACAAAGTTGTTACTAATTAACTAACGCTTTAGGCCTCATATCTACATCCTAAGAGAAAACTCTTTCATCAGAAGACTATTATCTAATTTCTAATTTGTGTTTTCCTTCTAGTATTTCACTATACTAACCTCTGCTAACAAATATCACTTGTGTAAAACTCCTGCCACCTTATATGTTTACAGGTTTCTTGAAGAAAGAAACCATGCCTTAAGTATCTCTGTACCCACCACAGGATCTACACCTAGCAGACAGATGTTTATTGCCTACTGGTAGTGAATAAAGCAGTTACATGAAGCTTTTCATTATTGTCTTGAATTAAAATCTTCATCAACCTTTCATTATGAAAATTTTCAAACATACAAAAAGATAATATAGTGTCACCATCCAATATATCTTCCACTTAAGATTCAACAACTATTAACTCTAAATAAAAATTCTTTTGTTAAAAAAATTACTTAAAAAAACATAAGCTATATTCAGCACTCTACTATTTATTTACTTCATATTCTTTAAAATACATTAGCAAAGAAAGTTACCACAAAAAAGTATTTTTCCTGCCCTCGCCGTTTGGCTCAGTGAAAAGAGCGTCAGCCTGCAGACCAAAGAGTCCTGGGTTCGATTCCGGTGAAGGGCACATACTGTGGTTGCAGGCTCGTACTTGCAACCAATCGATGTGTTTCTCTCACATTGATGTTTCTCTGTCTTTCCCTTTCTCTCCCACTCTCCCTAAATATCAATGGAAAAATAGCCTCAGGTGAGGGTTTAAAAAAAAAAGGAATGCCAACTGGATCAGAACTATGGTAAATAAATCTTAAATGTCAGGTGAATAAAAAATATTTTTTTTTAAAAAGTATTTTTCGTAAATAGCCTATCTTTAAATTTTAAAAAGGCTATGAAATAAATTATTTATTGTAAAAACAAATGTTTCTCAAAATGGAAGCTGTATATATCTTTTTTTAAATATATTTTTACTGATTTCAAAGAGAAAGGGGGAGGGAGAGAGATAAAAACATCAATGATGAGAGTAAATCATTGATCAGAGGTCTCCTGCACCGCCCCCTACTGGGGAGTAAGCCTACAACCCAAAAATGTGCCCTTGACCGAATGGAACCTGAGACCCTTCAGTCCGCAGGCTGACACTCTATCCACTGAGCCAAACCAGCTAGGACTGTATATATCTTTTGATATAGGCCTAATTTATAATTTTTAAAATCTACTTTGCTTACTACAAAGTTGAACACTTGCTGAAAACAAGATAGTTTAAGTAATAAAATCTAAGTTAATGTAGACCAATGTGTCTAGGGTTTCCTAACAGCAATCAGGACCTCCACTAACCTATCCCTCAAGCCACCAGAAATGGTTTTTTAAACACAGCGGTTCCCTGTGATCTCTATTTTATGGATCTTTCATGACTGGCCAGTGATGACTACCAAACATCATACTCTTCATTTTTCATGTGATTTTGCGACAATGTTTCTTTCTCAAAACCATAAAGCAAAATCTAAAATTTTATTTAGATTAAGTTAAAAATAAGGTGGTTTTGAGAAGACTGAGAGATAAGATACACCCTTATTTATTTTTAACTATTAAAACTAGGTATTCGAATTTCTTAGCCCAAAGTCCCTAATCTGGTGTTTACCTCAAAGTCAAATTTAAAATCATATATTCTGCTATAAAACACAACTGCAATCAAGTACACTGCATGCTACATCAAGAAAGATGCCCTCAGTGTCAATGTCCCTTTATAGGGGGAAGTGAGGAGGGGGAGGACTAAGGAAAGTATCATTTTCCTTTGTTTTTTCCTTCCAGTTTCTCTAAGTTCACAGAAAGTTCTATATTTTGTCCTATATGGTAAAACCAGCCACATGTGGCTATGGAACATTTGAAATGTGACCAGTGCAACTAAAGAACTGAATTTAATTTTATAGAATTTCAATTAACTAAAATAGCTATATAAAGCTTGCAGCTACCACGCTAAATATACTGAACAGCAAAACTATAGATTATTTTCTGTGATTGCCAATTCAATGCCCAGGTGGGTAGAGACTTAGCTATTCCTTCAAGAATGAGCCAGTAGTCCAGATAAGATCATCAGTTCTGACCCATAAGAAGTGAAAGAGGCAAAGAAAAACATTTCAAAACCACATCCATAGAGAACAATGAAATATTTCAAAACTATATTTTTCCTCAAAGCAATAAATTTTGGGTGAGGGGACAAGAAATATGGTAAAGTTTCCTAAGAGAACCCAGTTCTGGCAGTCAGCAATTAAGACCTTCTGTATTACTGTACAGTAGTTAATCAATGATCTATTATCTGTGCCTTGTTCTCATTTCTATGAGCAGCAGCTCCAACAGTATCAGAGAATGTCAGCGTATGTATGAACTACTAATATAAACACAAATACCTAGGACACTCTTGGTTAAGCACAAAGACACTATTATGTTACCACATCCTTAAAAAGTAATGTAAAATTCAGTAAATTTGGTGTTTCTTCACTTTCCCCTTATATAACTACTTGTAAAAGCAATTTGTGCTATTGTGGGAGGTTGGTCATTTACAGGCTTCATGACTTCAAACTTCATGAGCTTTTTAAGTAGTCAATACTCAAGTAACCACTTACTTTGTGGATGAAATTTTGTTGAATTTAAAGGGAAAACAATGTTCAAAAAATGACAAATCAGTCAGCATTGAAGATACAGATCAATTTTGGACTTAAAGACTCCCTCCAAATGGCAATAAAAACAAGATTTGCAGGTCAGGTACAAACCACATACCAGCAATACTTTTCATAAAAGTATTATCAAAGCCAATTTAGTCTTTAATACTTGTTTGGGAAAGAAGCTGATTTGGGAAAAGTGACAAATTATACATATCCACAATTATATGACTGTGATAGTCACCGGAAAATTCATGTAATAAATCCCATAAGTCTTACAATCCAAATGTTTCACTTTTAGGGAAGTACACTACTTTTAGAAATGGTGATTTTTCCTTTTAAAGAACATACTTCTACAGAAGCCTTAAATGGGAAGGTTTTTCAATTCTTTAACAATTCCAACAGACAGCTGCAGTAAAATTTAACACTAGTGATCCTCCACATTTCTAAGAACAATCTGTTGGATCTCCTAAATCAAATTTAGAAAATAGTACTACAACTCATTCAAACTACTACTCACTAAAAGGTCAGTTAGTTTTAAAATAACTTTGCCGAAACCGGTTTGGCTCAGTGGATAGAGCGTCGGCCTGCGGACTGAAGGGTCCCAGGTTCGATTCCGGTCAAGGGCATGTACCTGGGTTGCGGGCACATCCCCAGTAGGAGATGTGCAGGAGGCGGCTGATCGATGTTTCTCTCTCATCGATGTTTCTAACTCTCTATCCCTCTCCCTTCCTCTCTGTAAAAAATCAATAAAATATATTTTAAAAAAAATAAATAAAATAAAATAACTTTAAAATCAGTATACAGCAAGACACGTTAGTACTGATTGTAGCCCACAAATATAGCCCTTCCCAATGGTAAAACTTATTCAGGTTAAATGCAAAAGAATATTATAGGAGTTAATTTTCAAGAAGGCTATAGAATTAAAGAGGGAATAAGAATACACTACAGCCCTAACTGGTTTGGCTCAGTGGATAGAAGAGTCCCAGGTTCGATTCCGGTCAAGGGCATGTACCTTGGTTGCGGGCACGTCCCCAGTGGGGGGTGTGCAGGAGGCAGCTTATCAATGTTTCTAACTCTCTATCCCTCTCCCTTCCTCTCTGTAAAAAATCAATAAAATATATTAAAAAAAAAAAAAAAGAATACACTACATAAGAATGCATTTAATTCTGAAAAAATTTAACTGTTTATTTTCCCAATAACTTATTGACAAATATGAAAAGGAGCATGACAATTTTTATTCTAAAACATATACTTTGCTAACTATTAAAATGTAATACCACATAATCATTTGCACAGCTGATATGTTTATTAACTAAACAAAATTAAATTATAAGATGAGATGATATATCAAACAATATACTGACAACCAGGAGATTCAAGGCACGTTTAAAAGCATTTGTTTTTGTATGACTTCATCAGACAAAATGAGAACTAAAGAACCCATCATTTTTGGCATTTCTTAACATAAAAATGCATACATGCATGTTATGATCCTTATTAGCATGTGTTTTTTCCAATTGGATTCAATGAAAACTTACCTGTTTTGTTGACTTTTTTGTGCCATTAAAAATCTTCCAAGCTAGACCATTCCCACCACTGGCAATGTGTCGACCAACATCGAATTCTCTAGTGACAGGATTTCCCATTACAGCACTAGTGACGTCGGCTGTTACTTTTGTAACAGTACTCTTCAACTTATTAAGCATGGACTCCATGGCTGCAATATTGGGCAATTATAATTACCTAGAAACACGGGGTATAGGGGAACTCTGATCATTTCTTTATTCTTATTTAATCACTTAACATTCATTACTTAGTATGAAAAGCTTAATATATCTAAACATTGAGCAAAACAATCCTATAGAGATAAAAGCTACATGATGGTTTGGTCTTCTGAGTACCCAATGAAACTTTCGTGCAAATTTAAGTCTAGGAACCAACCTGTTCTCTGCAACCTCAACTGTCGCAGAACAGGAAGAAAAACACATATTTACACTTGACACTGATATGAATGTTGCTCAACTATATAACTTGGACCTTTTAAGACATACAGTGGTGTAAAGGGTCTGAATCTTCCTTCATACTAAAAACAACCATGTAAAACTTGAAAGGAGATAAAAACAGTAGATTTAAATCCAACCATATAAATAATAACATTAAGTATAAATCATTTTAAATTCAAATTAAAAAGCACAGATTGTCAACTAGATTTTTTTAAAAAGGAGACCCAACTTATGCTGCTTACAAGAAACCCACTTTAAAACCACTTTACAAGATGACTTAAAAGTAAAAGAATGTGAAAATATACCAAGCTGCTGTGGCTATATTAATAAACAGAATAGGCTTGAAGACAAAGGACATTTCATAATGGTAAAGTTAATTCGTCAAGAAGACATAACAAACCTAACTGTGTACATACTCAATGAGAGCTTCAAAATAAATGCAGCAAAAAGTGATAGAACTGAAAGAATAAAAAGACAAATCCACAATTATAGTTGGACTAGAAGGGTCCTCACTCAGTAACAGATGGACAGAGAGACCAAGTAGACAGAAATCAATAAAGATATAGAAGACCTGAACAACACTATTAAACAATCTGATCTAAAACACTACAACAGCAGAATACATTTTCTTTTCTTGTATCCATGCAACATTCACTAAGAGCTGGGCCATAAAACACATCTCAACATACACTTGTTAGACATTGGGAATACAGATGTAAATGGAAACGTATCTGCTCTATAGGGACTCAATCCAATAGCAGACTCAGACCTCCAAAATTTTACAGCAACTCACTAGAGGTATGAATGTACCATGTTATGGGAACACAAAAATGGGCTTAAAAATGAAGAGTTTTTCAGATAGAAAAAATGGGATGGAGAATTTCAGAAAGGATGTGCCAAGCCATAAAGGAGAGAAAGACTATGATGTGATCTGAAAACTACAAATAGTCCAATATGAAAACAAACATTATTTTCAGAGTTTATATTCAAATCTGAGATGCCTATTCATAATCTAAACAGAATCAACACTAGTACCCAAGGTAGGAATAGATGCGGAAGTTCATCTGGTGAATTATTTAATATTTATTGAGTACCCACTATGTACTTGACACCATATAAGAAACTGGGAAGAAAGAAATAAAAGAAAAATAAGTCATGAAAGATCTTACCATCCAAGGGGCAAGAGAGAGAGAAGTAAGCCAACCATAGCATTAGCCTACAGTGATAAAATGCTAAGGAATATACATGCACAGTGTTATAGGAACAAAAAGAAGAGGAACAGATGGAAGCAAGTTTCCCCCAAACAATAATACTAGAGATGTCTTTAAAGGTGAGTAGGAGTGAACTAGGTAGTGAATGGTAGAAGTATTGGAGTAATAAAGCAGTTCAGACAAAAGCTGGAGTATAAGAAAGAAGTATGGGAAAGGAGACTTAGAAAAGTGGGATCACCATGGGTATAAAAGTAGTAAGAAATCAAGCTATAATAAGCCAAAGATGGATTTCAGGCATGAGGTGAAATGACCAATCATTAAGGAGAGTGAATGATATACTAGGGGTGAAAGTAAGGAATATGGCAAGATTAAAGAGAACACCAATATGTATTTCAGGAAAGAGGAGGGGGAGAGAGAGAATACAAAGCAAGAACACAAAGAGAAAAGACACTAGGAAATAGGGACAAAGAAGATAGGAAAAAGATGGTGAGTGGACGGGGTGCTAGTTAAGTGGATATTTACTTTATAATTACATATTAAATTTCATTATGTCCTTTAATATGTTATATATCAAAATTTTTAAAGAGGGAGAAATTGCTGAATTAAGAAAATAGCTGTTAAGGAAGGGGAAGAAAGGAAAAATTAAGAAACGAGTATGAGTTAGAATTAAGAAAACTTACTGGCCAATTAAAGGGATGGGACAAAACTAGGAATCCCATCAGGTGTCTAATTTCAGAGTCTAGGTGGAGAGTGAAACCATTTACCAAGACAGGACTTAAAGGAGGCAACTGTCTTTTGTGGGAGGAAGAACTCAATTTGAGTTGCCTTAATGACTTTCCTATGGAGATATCTAATAGGTTTTCAAATATGTGGGCCAAAAACTTAGGAAAAACTTCTTGATTGAAGATCAAAATTCAGACACCATGACCTTATAAGCAGTGCAGTAATTAAGACTGTGAGCTTGAAAATGGTAACCCAAGGAGACCTAAGAAGAATATCATGACAGCAACAGAAGGTTAAGGACAGATAAATTGAATGAGTTTGCAAAACAACATTTTGAATTATTAGTAATAACCTTTTAACATATAAAAAACCTACAGTCTAAATATCTTTTCTTAAACTGATAGCTTTTCAGATTTTCACTTAATTAATGAATAAAGAAATAAGCATATGTTTTCCAAAGATAAAGTTATAAATGACAGGAATATTTAGTCATATAAGCCATTTCCCCTTTTACACCACAAGAATTCACTTGAAATTCTTCCCCTCCTAAATCTCAGCCAAAATAAGATTTGAGACAGCTTCAGTATGATCCCAAGATTATACCTTTCTACCATCTGGCTCAGCCATCACTTGGCTTTTAGTAGAACCAGTAGGTGCATCTGTTGTATTACTACATTTTACATGCACCTGGAGAAAGGTGGGTTGAGTATTATAGTACCTAATGGCAGGTAGTTTAAAGGAACTGGCAATTCTTTCAGTTCTGCCTACTCATAAACTCTAGACATAGCAAGAATACAGTAGTTAAAATTATATACATGCTAAAAAAATGTCCTGAATTTTCAAGTAACACACGTATAAAAAGAGTCTCTTAATTCGCCAATAAGAAAATAATGAAAAGTAGAACTTGCATTTTTTATTAGAAATATTGTAATGCAAATAAAGGTTACTGTGATTATATCTAATGATGAAATGATGTTTAGTAACTGTTCGTCTCATGGCACCTAGCAGAGACTAGACCAGTGATAGCAAACCCATGACACGCATGTCAGAGGTGACATGCGAACTCATTTTTTTGGTTGATTTTTCTTTGTTAAATGGCATTTAAATATATAAAATAAATATCAAAAATATAAATCTTTGTTTTACTATGGTTGCAAATATCAAAAAATTTCTATATGTGACACGGCACCAGAGTTAAGTTAGGGTTTTTCAAAATGCTGACACGCCGAGCTCAAAAGGTTCGCCATCACTAGACTAGACTTTCAATAAGCACAAAATATTACACATTCACTACAAAGAACAATAAAATGAATACAAATGAGTTCAAAATAATTTTTGTTCCTTGAAGAGGTACCACGGTCTAGGATTTCTTTCTATGTAAATGTCTAAAAATTTCACCCTGGCCGGTGTGGCTCAATTGGTTGAAGGATTGTCCCATACACCAAAAGGTGGTGGGTTCAATTACTGGTCAGGGCACATACCCAAGTTGCAGGTTCAATCCCTGGTCTTGGAGGGTACAGAAGGCAACCAACCGATGTTTCTCTCGTACATCGATGTTCTCTCTCTCTCTCTCTCCCCCTCTTCCTCTCTCTAAAATCAATAAAATTAGAAAATAATAAAAATTAAAAATAAAAGACTACCACTTCTATAGTTATTTAAATAGTTAAGCATTCATAAATGAAATTTTATAATTTGAAATAAGAATTACATTAACATGACATACTTTTGGTAAAATGCTTCATAAAATTTGGGGAAATTTTTTGTACCTATACTCCCATATGCAGCACTATCTGTTTATACCTAAAGTAAGATGATCCTGAGAAACAGTCTTGAAATACATGTTTTCTTTTTCCTGTGGGAGTACTCAGAGATTAGTAGAAGTTTTAAAAAGATACTTAATAATTTAATAAGATGTTTTTTAAAAATGGCTACTACCATTCTTTGGCCTATACAGAGGTCATGCTTAATATTACTCATAAAACAAAGATTATACCAGCTGAGTACAATCATTCTCTTTACAACCACAGAAAGTATCTAATATTATCAGTTGAGCTACAACAGATTACTTACAGAAGTCAAACCTGATTTTAAGAAACAAATAAAAATCACTAAAGAGACTTAGCAACGTATTATGAAGTACACATTCATTCAACTATCACTGGGTACCTACCTAGTAGAAAGCACCATGTTAGTTAGATACAGTAGGAGAAAGAAGTAAAACATTGCTTCCATCACTGCTTACAAACTTAAGACCACTGTGCAATGAAGTTTAAAAAGCAACATGAGAGATTATAAGGAAACATATGCTTAAATATCAAATTAGTAATGTGAACAAAAAGTAAGATCGGAGGAGAGATTATATCCAACTCTTTTGAAGATACTTCCAGCCCATGTACCTGGTTTAGTTTTTACTACAGGAAATCAATCAGATTGTTTAAATTATTGTAATTTGTTTTTTAATGTAGAAGCACTGGAGTTGCAGAGTCTTCAGCTAGAAAAGGCGGAAAGGAATAACTGGGTAGGAAATCTGACTAAGTGACCTAAGGTCACTTCCTTGGGTCGACAGTTCTTTCTTGATTTAAGAATATATAAAATCTGAAATATGTGGTAGTATAATATGTGAAAATTGGCATTCATAAAATACTGAAGTGTTGTCTAAGACAATGGTTTTCAAACTCTACTGAACATCTAATGACTGAGTATCTTGTTAAACCATATAGATGCTTATGTAGTATCTCAAACCTTTCGCATCAGAATCCATAAGTGTGCAGTCAGGGCATTTGTATTCTGAGCAGCTCCCCCAGGTGATTCTGATGTGCAGTGTGAGAATTAAGTGTTATATGATTAAGTACACAATCTTCAGTGGCAAGAAAGCCCGAGTTCAAATGCCAGCTCTTTTTTTAAAAAAATATATTTGTATTGATTTCAGAAGAAGGGAGGAGAGATAGAAATATCAATGATGAGAGAGAATCATTGACTGGCTGCCTCCTGCATGCCCCCTACTGGGGATTGAGCCTGCAACCCGAGCAGGTGCCCTTGACCGGAGTGGAACCTGGGACCCTTCAGTAGACAGGCTGATGCTCTATCCACTGAGCCAAACCAGCTAGGGCCAAATCCCAGTTCTAATACTTAATACACTATGACCACCAACTAACCTTCCTAACACTATTTCTAAGCTTCTTTTTTTTCAAAAAAGGGGGGGAAATATCACCCATTCTTCAAGTGATTTCTCTAGGGTTAAAGGTGATGAGGCATGTAAAATGTTTAGTACAATTCCTGGAATATTTAGGAAGCATTCAATGAATTCATTCATTTAACAAACATTTATTAAGCACCTACACAGTATCAGAAGATGAGGAACATCTCATTAAATTATTAAGTATTAATAAATATGGCAACTCTGTAATGGTGTTATGAGAACACATAATTAGAAGAATCTATCCTAATCAGGAAAGTCTTCCTGAAGTGAGCTGCATGATGAGTAGGCATTAACTGGATGAAAAGGAAAGGAAATGCATTTCCAAGCAGAGGAAGCTTCATCACCAAAAGCCATGTACCTGAAACAGAACAGAGTGAGTAGGGAAGAAAGGAATGCCAGAAAGCACTGTGGAGATGAGGCTGGAAAGTGAATCAGAGGACCGAGACAGGCAGTTAAGAACTTTAGTTCCTTTTATAAACAATGAAGTCACTGAAGGAGACATATTGGAGACAATATGATTAGATCTGTATGTTTAAAATGTCACTCAGTCTGGGGTGGAAACCTAGAAGGAGGCACAGTAAATGCAGCTAGGCCATAATTAGGTGGCTAATGATACTTCAGATGAGAGATGATCGTGGCTGGAACTAGTGGCGATGATGAAGGCAGACAAGAGATATTCAAGAAGCACAATCAACAGGACTTAATGAGAGATTGATAATGAGGCACAAGAAAGAGGAAGCTATCACACTTCTCCTATATAGAATAGAAAACTAGAGGCCTGTTGCACGACATTCATGCACTGGGGGAGGAGGGAGGGTTCCCTCAGCCCAGCCGGCCTGCACCTTTCACAGTCTGGGAGCCCTCGGGAGAGCCCGGAGCGGGCCTAAGCCATCAGTCAGACATCCTTAGCACGCTGCCACGGAGGCCTGCGGCTGTGCTCGCCAGCCATCAGCCCATCAGCCCAGCTTGTGGCTGAGCGTGCTCATTGAGCATTTGCCCCCTGGTGGTCAGTGTGCATCATAGCGACCAGTCATTCTTCAGATGGGTCAATTTGCATATTACCGTTTTATTATATAGGATGATAGATGATGAAGCCAGTCACTT
Organism: Myotis daubentonii; assembly: GCF_963259705.1. Lineage (NCBI taxonomy): Eukaryota > Metazoa > Chordata > Mammalia > Chiroptera > Vespertilionidae > Myotis > Myotis daubentonii. The sequence continues at coordinate 16,581,328 of NC_081841.1, forward strand.
GAGTTAAACACAATAAAAGGGCCTATTTTGGGGGGGGGGGGTAAAATCATGAGTTTCAAACATGTGAGCATGACTATATTCACAATAATAGGCTTATTTACACAGAAATGTATGGAAGTACAATGTGCTTGTATTTATTTTATTGGTTGTTTGTGGATCTTAGAGACAAAAAAAATAGGTTTCTGAGGCTTCTGCATGTGTGTAAAGTGGATCTGAAAGAATTAAGGTCCTTACCTTTCTTAGGTTCCTTTCTTTTACATACTCCCCCAAAAGCGTCTTTTTAAAATATATTTTATTGATTTTTTACAGAGAGGAAGGGAGAGGGATAGAGAGTTAGAAACATCGATCAGCTGCCTCCTGTACACTCCCTACTGGGTATATGCCCGCAGCCAAGGTACATGCCCTTGATCAGAATCGAACCTGGGGCCCTTGAGTCCGCAGGCCGACGCTCTATCCACTAAGCCAAACCAGTTAGGGCCAAAAGCGTCTTTTAAGAGTACAGTTTAAGCCGAAACCGGTTTGGCTCAGTGGATAGAGCGTCGGCCTGCGGACTGAAAGGTCCCAGGTTCAATTCCGGTCAAGGGCATGTACCTGGGTGGCGGGCGTATCCCCAGTAGGAGATGTGCATGAGGCAGCTGATCAATGTTTCTCTCTCATCGATGTTTCTAACTCTCTCTCCCTTCCTCTCTGTAAAAAAAAAAAAAAAAAAAAAAAAGTACAGTTTAATAGTGACATGAATTTAACCTATACTCAGCTGATAAATCATTTTTAAATTTTAAAAAAAATTAATATTCATACTAAAGAATAAGGCAGGAAGCCAAACAAAAGCACCTGCAAAGTTCAAAACGTAGCTTCAAGCACCTGACTTTCAAACCATTAACCAGAGCAGGAGGGGATTTTACAGGGACAGGCTGTAAAACTATGTTAATTTTCCATAATGGAGAGGCACCGTGAATCCAATTTGTAAAACAAACCATCACACAGACAATACCTGAATTTGATTTACAAAAAAAAAAAAATAAACGAAAATAGCTTGCAACTTACAAAAAAAAAAAACAGCTTGCAATTTACAACTGTAAGTCACTACTGCCTTTACTTTAAGTCGCTTGTCAGGAGACTCGTGCAAACTGTTACAGCAGCTGACTTGACAGCGCTGGTCGCCGTAATTACTAACCATAGGTACGTATTCATTCGGATCGCACGAAGTTTTTGCAAGCTTTATCGGTCTCAACCGTCCTCCATCCTTTCTGTCCCGCTGCGAAAAACTCGAGTGGACGGGGATTTTTAGTCTGAACAAAACACCTGCCCCACCCACCTCGAGCACAATAACCTTCCGTTCCAGAACTAGAGCCACTGTCAGAAAAGGGCGCCGGGCGCTGGGGCCCTGGGGGGTGACCCAGGGTATCGGAGGCGGACCCCAGGGCCGAGGGGAGCTGTCTCACCCAGTCCCAGAGGAGAGTCCAATTTCCCAAAAGGGAACCCAGAGTTCGCCGGCGGAAACCCGAGCTCCCGAGCCAGAGCGGGGAGCTCTCCCGGCGGCAGACGGCTCCAGCCGCGGTCTCCCGGCGCTTCCAGGCCTCGTCCGGGGGCTCGGGCCTCTCGGACCCGCTCCCCGAGCTCGACTGTGCGCGGACGCCCACCGCCCGGCCAGCCCGGCCCTCGGCCCGCAGGCCGTCACCTAGCAACAGTCGCCAGCACCGGGGGTCTGGGGAGGCCTAGCCCGGGCGCGGGTCCTCCCCCATTTCCCCGTCGCGGTCCTTGGAAGCCCCAGCCGAGCGCGGCCGGTGAGGGAGGTCACTCGGTGCCCGGGGGGCGGTCACTCACCTCTTCCCCTCTTCTCCCGGGAGGGGCGGTGCGGGGCTCGTCTCCCCGGCCCTGACGAGCGCCTCCAGGTTGCTCCGGCTCGGCTTCGGCGGAAGCAGCCAGCTCACTCCATAGCCTCCTCCACCCGCGCGGCCTCACAGGCTGGAGCCGGAGGAGGGAAGGGGGAGGGGAGGGGAGGGGCTGGGGAGAAAGTAAGGGAGAGGGAAGGAGACCCAGAGACCAGCCGGCCAGGGCATGACGTCACTTCCCGCTGGTTCGGAAGGGGCGGGGGCTGCCTTGGTCTCCGCCCCCGAGGATCAGGTGGGGGCGGGGCTTCGGGCCGGGGGCGGGGCCGGCGCGCGAGCGAATGGCGGTTCTTTTTGACTCCGCGGTTTCGCAGCCTAGGCAGCCGGAGCGAGCTTCCCGGCCCAGGGCGGAGCGGGTCGAGTTTCCTAAGCCGTAGAAGTGGCTTCTGCCGGAAAAGGAGGACAGGTAACCTAACCGAATATTAGGATCTGGGGGCGGGCGGCTGAGTGGAGCGGTGGGTTTGGCCCTGGCACCTCAGGTTTCTGGGGTCCCCCCTTCCTGGGCCCGCCCCTTCCCTGTGCACCTGCCCTCTCTGGTCTGGACCGAGATCCGTGATTGGGCTTTCCGAACGACTCTCTTGGAAAGTCCAGGAAAGCAGTGATTTTCAAACTTTAATATGCACACGAGTCATCTGGGGGTTTTGTTGAAACGCAGTCTGTGGATTCAGGAATAGCCTGGTAATCTGCGTTTCTTGTCAATGCCCAGATGCCAATGCTGTTGGTCCACAGGCTACACTTAGAACTACAAGGGGTTGACCTACGAGATGGCAAGTTTCTTGAGCACAAGTTCCTATTTCTTCTAGCCCACTTGTTTAATGAAGGTTAATGGCAGATGGCCCATTGGAAAATATCATTGTCTCCACCCCACTCCAGCCCTACCCCACCCATCACGCCCAGACAAACTTGGTGCAATCTTAGTAAATATTTTATAGTTTACACTAGAGGCCCGAGGCACAAAAATTTGGGCAAGCGTAGGCCTACCTACCCCCCCAGCTGGCACCAGCTTCCCTCCGGCACCTGCTTCCCTCTGGCATCCAGGGCCCAGGCTGATTCCCTCACCCAGCTTTGTCAGGAGGGACGTCCAGTCTAATTAGCATATTACCCTTTTATAATTATAGATAAGACTGGAGGAGTAGAAACTTAACAATGGCAGCAGATATGCCATTAAAAAAGCGTAAGGTTGCCGAAACCGGTTTGGCTCAGTGGATAGAGCGTCGGCCTGCTGACTGAAGGGTCCCAGGTTCGATTCCGGTCAAGGGCATGTACCTGGGTTGCGGGCACATCCCCAGTGGGAGGTGTGCAGAAGGCAGCTGATCGATGTTTCTCTCTCATCGATGTTTCTAACTATCTCTCTCCCTGCTTCTCTGTAAAAAATCAATAAAATATATTTGAAAAAAAAAGCATAAGGTTGTCCTAGCCAGTTTCTCAGTAGTTAGAGCATCAGCCCAGGGACTGAAGGATCAGGAGCATGTACCTCGGTTGCAGGCTCCATCCGGATCATGGGGGAGGCAACCAGTCCTTGTGTCTCTCGAACATGGATGTTTCTCTCTCTCTACCCGCCTCCCTTCCACTCAATCTAAAATCAATGGAAAAAATTCCCTGGATCAGGGGAAGCAGAAGAATACCCTTAGGTGAGGATTAACAACAACAAAAAAGCATAAGGTTGCCCTGGCCTGGTGGTTTAGTTGGTTGGAGCATTATCCCGGTACACCAGAAGATTGTAGGTTCCATTCCCAGTCAGGGCACACACCTAAGTTGTGGGTTCCATCACCGGTCCGGGCAAATATAGGAGGCAACCGGTCAATGTTTCTTTCTCTCCCTCCTCTTTCTCTCTCTCCCTTCCTTTCTCTCTAAAGTCAATAAAATCATATCCTCAGGTGAGGATTTTAAAAAAGCATAGGTGTCAAAACTGAAGAACTTAAATATTTTAATAATTTTGTGTAATTTAAGTATCTGTTTGGTTTTTTTGTTTTAATTTTCAGGATGTTCTGGTCTTTTCAAGCTACTCAGCTATGGGATGGGTATTATTCACTCCCTTCAGACTCAAGTGGAAATAAAAAGGAGGAGGCATCATTTATGAACATACAAAGACTGTTTTACTGGTTCTGATGCTGTTGATGTAGTATTGTCATCCTATGGCAAAATATGTGCCTAAGTAGTAATGATCTCTCTCATCTTAAAGGAGTTCGTCTTTGCCAAGTTCTAATGAACCATAAGGCATTTCAACCAGTAGGAGTGAAGCTATTCAAAAATGAGAAAGAATTGGAATTTGAAGATTCAAAAAATAGACTATAGGTTTCTAGGCAATAAATCAACTTATTTTTTTGCGAAAGAAAAAAAGATGCTGAGAATGGATTAACAGATAAAATAAATGCAAAGGAATCTTTAAAGTTAGTGTTAATCGAAATACTGTATTGTATTTAGGTTATGGCACAACAGTTGTCATTGAGCTAAAATTGATTATTATGCTTTCAGTTTTTTTTCAGAAGTCAATAAAAGAAATAACCATGTAAAAAATCAGCATTTCAGCATTTGCTCTAAAACTGTGGTGGAGGACATTAACACAAACTTTGCAGAATTTATACCAGGAAAAACTTTATATCCAATGATGAATTGTATATTTCCTAATTTTGAAAAATGACTTACCCAAAGTAAAAAAAAAAAGGCAAGGTTTCAGGAAACTGTGCAAAAATTTTCTATCATAGCAACAGTGATCACCTTATAATTATTATTTATAATATATTCTTCTCTTTATTTACAACCCTAATCTGTCCTCTTTTGGTGATATTCTACTATCTAATAACTAGAGGCCCAGTGCACGAATTCGTGCATGGGTGGGATCCAGCCAGCCTGGCCCCAATCAGGGCAGATCAGGGCCGGGCCTGTCAAGAGGAGGAGATGGTGGGAGGTTGGCTGGCCGGCCTGCCCTGATTGGGGCCCCTTCAGGGGAGGCTGGCTGGGGGGAGGGGCCACAGGCCAATCAGGGTGGTGGGGGCTGATTGGGAGTGGGGCTGGCCATGGGGAGGGGCTATGGGCAGTGGGCCAGCTGGCCATGCCCCAGAATGGGGTGGGGGGGCCAATTGGAGGCCCGTAGCCTGTGGGAGGGGCCATGGGTGGTTGCCAGGCCGGCCCTGCCCCTGATTGGAGTGGGGGGGGGGGCCAACAGGGGACAGAGCTGGCTGTGGGGAGGGGCTGTGGGCCAGCTGGGGTCGTGGGGGCCCATCTGGGGTGGGGCCAGCCAAGGGGAGGAGCTGCAGGAGGTTGGCCAGCTGGCGCTGCCCCCTATTGGGGTGGGGAGTGCAATCAGGGGTGGGGCCAGCTGGGGGGAGGGGCCACAGGAGGTTGGCCAGCCGCCCCCCCCCCCCCCCCCCAATCAGGTAGGTTCGTTGGCTGCAGTGGGCATCATAGCAACTGGTCATTCTGGTCGTTACAGTGTTCAGGTGGCTGGCTTTTATATATACAGATTTTATTGCTTGTGTCTTTTATTGTAAGCTGCCTGAGATCTTTTTTGGAACTAGGGAATATATGAGTAAGTTTAATAAATTGTTATTTGAAAATTTGGTCCTGTATATAATGGGAAAATTTACATATTATTTCTTAACAGACCAGAATATGAAATAATTTGAAATCCTCTAGCACAGAAATTGATGAGAAAAGAATTAAGGAACTTATTCATGCAGAGAGTGGGAATCTGGCTTTACCTCCAAATAACACAGTTGACAAACCTGTTCTCCCGCTTTCAGAAGAAGGTAATTTGTTTTCATTATTTTTTTCAGAGGTTTGTAAGGAAAAACTGACTTTTAAAAAAATAGACTTTATTTTTTAGAACAGTTTTAGGTTCACAGAAAAACTGAGCAGAATGTATAGCGAGTTCCCATACACTCCTGCCCCACAGACACACAGCCTTCCTCACTGTCAACATCCTGCACCAGAATGGTTGTTATAATCCATGGACCTATAGTGATAGGTCAATGTCAAGCCCATAGTTTACATTAATGTTCACTCTTGGCGGTGTGTATTCCTGGGGCTTTAACAAATGGATAATGACATATATCTACCATTATAGTATCATACAGAATAGTTTCACTGCCCTAAAAATCCTCTCTGCTTCACCTATCCATCCCTCCCTTCCCCCTAACCCCTGGCAACCACTGCTCTTTTTACTGTCTCCAAGAACTGACTTTTCAGATATAATAAAAGTAGTGTGTTTGGCGTATTGACTCACTATTCACTTCCCTGTAAAAGTTTCCTTCTACATAGCAATTACGTCAAACAAGACAAGTGAGGCAACTTAGATCCAATAACCATTAGTTTATTTTTTGCAACCATGATCAGATTAACTGGAGGTGCTGTATTCTACACTACCAGTCCTTATTCTTTTTAATCCAATGCCATCTTCTAATGAGTGTATCCTCTGTCCACTGTGTAAGCCCCTCCTAAGCATCTCCCTGCCATTTGCCTTTCAAAACAAACTAGCTAAGCTACCTCTTGCTTTACTCCTCTTGACTATATACTTCACCTACTTGTGGTTTTCTCCTTATTATATCACTAACAGTGGAAAGAAGAGCCCCATACCCAGGGCAATTCAGAGGAATGCATACACAATTCATTAATGGTTACACCCTTTGTGCATTTGGTCAAACCATGAGAGAAGCAAGACAAGCATTATTTGCACCCTAGAGGAGCAAAGGCTACCAACAAGTTAGAAAAAGTGTGATAAGGGAAATTCAGGGGGCCCAAAGAAGGGGTGTGTATGTTCCCCCATGTCCCGCGTGGTTCAGGGCTCAGGATCTGGAAGAGGGGCCACACGCAAATAAAAGAGACAAGAAATGATTTAGAAATATTGGGGGCCAGACGGGAAAGCCCAACTCAAGGGGAAGGACGTCCACTGGTGCCAAGGCCTCGCCAGCCTTTTATTCAATTTTGGATACACATCTAGCACTTTGGCAGGTAACGGCGGTAACAGGCAGCCTATCCTAAAGGTCAGTAAATATTAGAAGGATTTACTCTGAGACTATTTGGTCAGGAAATAGCTTGAGTCCCCATTGTCTGGACTAGACAATCGGAGCATAACTCTGGCCCTTGCCATGGGTTCAAGGTTCACCAGCCTTCCAGGATTCTTGTTTGCACTTCTCTGCTAGTGAAGACAATGGGTGGCTTCCTGCAAAGGGGTGTAAAGCAAGCATGTCAAGAGTGAGAAGAGAAGAGGGACTAGGAGAGATCTAAGGAAGACTAATATTTAGAGCAGTGATGGCGAACCTATGACACGCGTGTCAGAGGTGACACGCGAACTCATTTTTTTTTGGTTGATTTTTCTTTGTTAAATGGCATTTAAATATGTAAAATAAATATCAAAAATATAAATATTTGTTTTACTATGGTTGCAAATATCAAAAAATTTCTATATGTGACACGGCACCAGAGTTAAGTTAGGGTTTTTCAAAATGCTGACACGCCGAGCTCAAAAGGTTCGCCATCACTGATTTAGAGGATAGGCAGAGGAGGAGGAGCCAACAGAACTATAGTTTTTATCTATTACAAATGAACAAATAACTTGTCCCAACAATTTCCCTTGAGGACACAGGGTACCTCTAGAAATTCCTAACTAAAAGTGAATGTAATTAATCCATAAAGATGCTGATAAAAATAATTCCCACTTGTTGGACCTTTCTCTGTGCTAAGCAATTTGTTATACATTTTATATTTATTGCCTATAACAATGGGGTAACAGACTTGGAGGGATAAGTAAATAAGACACAGTAGGGAAGGAAAGCTGGTATTCTTATGTACATTTTGTTAAATGTTTTATTTTTTATATGTGTTATATGTGCATGTAATATAAAACATTCAAAGAATCCTATAGGTTTTGTTACCAAAAATAGCAGTTCCCTACCCTTCTCCCACCCATTGCCCTTTCCCCATGACAACCATTTACATCATATTTTCCATATCTCTAAATAGCATGCTTATATTGCTACGTCATGATTTTTCAGTTTTGGGTACTGAAATGATTGTTCATTTTCCCACAGAGGAAATTAGGGTTTGAGACCTCTTCCTTACCTCTGTCTCCCAAATACTTTAAATAATACATGTGCTTTTATACTATTTTTTGTGTAATATACTGTTGGGGAAATAAAGAGAAGGAAGGAAAGATGGGAGGATAAAGGGAAGAGGGATGAAGGAAAGATTCTTGAGGATTATCAAGAATTCATAGAGGCCCTAGCCCAGGGGTGGGCAAACTTTTTGACTCGAGGGCCACAATGGGTTCTTAAACTGGACCGGAGGGCCAGAACAAAAGCATGGATCGAGTGTTTGTGTGAATTAATATAAATTCAAAGTAAACATCATTACATAAAAGGGTATGGTCTTTTTTTTCAATAGTTTTATTCATTTCAAATGGGCCGGATCCGGCCTGCGGGCCGTAGTTTGCCCACGGCTGCCCTAGCCAGTCTGGCTCAGCAAATAGAGCATCAGCCTAAAGACTGAAGGGTCCCAGGTTTGATTCTGGTAAAGGGCACATGCCTAGGTTGCCGGCTCGATCCCCAGTAGGGGGCGTGCAGGAGGCAGCTGATCAATGATTCTCTCTCATCATTGATGTTTCTCTCTCTCTCCCCTCTCCCTTCCTCTCTGAAATCAATAAAAATATATTTTTTTTTTAAAAGAATTCAGCCCTAACTGGTTTAGCTCGGTGGATAGAGCGTCAGCCTGTGGACTGAGGGGTCCCGGGTTCGATTCTGGACAAGGGCATGTACCTTGGTTGCAGGCACATCCCCAGTGGGAGGTGTGCAGGAGGCAGCTGATGGATGTTTCTCTCCCATCAATGTTTCTAACTCTCTATCCCTCTCCCTTCCTCTCTGTAAAAAAATCAATAAAATATATTTTTAAAAAAGAATTCATAGAATATATTTCTTAGGAACCTCATGCAAAGAAAATAGCCAAGAAACACTGTTATGGCTTTGAACTTTTATCTGTGTTATTTTCTCTCATTTTGTACACACACATGCACACACACACATACACACAAATTCCAAGTTTGTATGTAAGACTGTGTGAGAATATATAAGATATAAGCACTAAGTAAGAAGTCAAAACAAGGACATAGTATTAAGGGAACTTATAATAACTTGGGGGTTGGTAAGATGGCAGATGAGGTTAAGGGGGAGTTAAAGGCCTTTCAAATGCATCATTGTAGGAAGGAAGGAGTGAAAGGATCCTACATTTCTTGTCTTGTTGGGGTGGAGAGAGAAGAAAGGGTAGACAGTGTGTGGTAGGATAAACAGTGCATCTTGTATGGGGAAATATTTGGTATCTTATTTTCAAATAATAATATTACAACCAAATGCATCTAATTATTGTAGTGGGGAAACTACTGATGAAATGGAACAGTACAGATGAATTCATGAAGTTAGAAATAAATAATGAAAAGGTAGCCAAAAAATATTTTGACTCCTTGAAAATAAAGGTATAAATGTCCGGCTGTTGTGGCTCAGTGATTGAGCATCAACAACCGATGAACCAAGAGGTCAAAGTTGGATTCCTGGTCAGGGCACATACCGAAGTTTTGGACTCAATCCCCAGTAGGAGTTGTGCAGGAGGCAGGGGCAGCCAATCAGTGATTCTCTCTCATCGTTGATGTTCCTATCCCTCACTCCCTCTCCCTTCCTCTCTCTGAAATCAATTTAAGAATTTTTTGTCAAAAAAAAAGAAGAAAGAAAATAAAGGTATAGAAAGGTATAGTGGTATTTGGTGAGGAAACAAGCTATTCCCTCTTATTCTCTCCTTCATTCATCCTGCAAAATTTATTGAAATGATTCTCTGAAAAATAGTTTCTTCCTTAGATTTAGTTAAATATAAAATAGGTATGATGATGTTTTATCAAACAGTGCTTTAGGTAATTAAATGGAAATGTTAACCATTGATTTATTTTCTTTTGTATTTTTCCTTCAGGATTGACAACTGGCTTAATGCAGCAATTGAACGCATGGAGTATTTCCCTGACCAGTTCGTCGTTTCAGTTAGTCAGCAGTTCGTGCAAAACAGAAGTGAAGAGACAAGACTGAATAAACAGAAGAAGATACTCTTTGATGTCATAGTAAAATATTATAATCAAGAGAGATATTGCCTGTTAACTGATGAGTATTTTGATATTCGTTCAGGAATTATTGAACTTTTAGGTAAGAAATGATGTTTAAACTTTAATTTTTTGCATAATAAAACTTTTTTTTCAGCAAGGCAAATATCTCTACTCTTGCAGGAGGGGGCCTACGCACAATGCACTCACACGCTGAGTGGGCAGTCCACTTGGTTTTTTAATCCTGACGCATGTGACCTGTCCCTTACTCTTGACTGGAGCTTAGGCTCACAGTCTTTTGCGATTGGCTAGCATAATAAAACTTTTTAAAGGTACAAATTGAAGAAATGTTATATGTTATATGAGTGTAACATTTTAATATTTTCTTCTAAGGTGTCAGGGTACTACATGGAGTCTTTTTTCACTTCACTAATGTTGCCTGCCATGTAAATTGTACTATCCAATATAACTAACTATCAAACATTATATCAAAGGTAATTACATCACAGGGACATTCTAAGAAACATATTTTGATATAATACAGGATTAGAAAACTGGTATTTAGTGACCTTTTAGCAAAATAAAAATTGAGTGATATAGTATCGCAACTTTTTTAGCTATATAGGTGGCCATATAATTCCATGTTGAAAACAAAATACTGTTTGATAATGGTAGATGTAATTAATTACACAGGTGTTTGGCATATATAGAATTATATAGATAATTTCCTGTGTGTTTTAAATATTTCATAACAAAAACTTCTAAGTGGTAAAAAAAAAAAAAAAGAATCCATAAGCCAAATACGTACAGCATCATAGCATATTAATTGGCTACTAAATTCTATAATCTCCATTTTTTGTCCCATGCTTTGTCATCTTGGTAATCCATGTAACAGAAAATGAGAAAAGAACAGAAGCACTGGAGGCAACACAACTCTATCTAAGATTGTTATTGCCCAACATTAGAGAAGAATTAGGACGGCTACTTACTTTTATGGCTATCGCATCAGAGCCTAATGCCTACAAGTTACAAAAACAGGCAACAAAATATTACAATAACAATTTTCGGCTATTATTTTTAAAAACTGTTCAGACAGACAACAATGTGGTGATTGCTGGGGGGAGAAGGGAGAGAGGTGATGAGGGAGGGTAAAGGAGAGATAAATGGTCATGGATGGAGGCGATGGAGACTTGACTGGGTGGTAAACACAGAACAGTGTACAGATGATGTGTTGTGGAATTGTGCGCCTGAAACATGTATAACTTTGTTAACCAATGTCATCCCAATAAATTCAATAAAAAGAAAAGAAAAACTGTTCAAGCTAATGTAATTTTTCCGTTTACAGTATAACAAAACGGTTGTCCTGAAAACTCTTGCCAAAGCAGTTTTTCAAACCAAATCATTATCAAAAGTACAGGCAGAACAACTCATCTGGTTTCTACTGGAATATCACTCTGAGCTCTTCAAGGTATCTCTGGCATTTTGCCTGGGCACATTTAGTGCCAAGCTATTCTTGTTCAGCAAAAAGGCAAGTAATTCACTTAATAAATAATCTATTAAGTGCCTGTATTGTGCAAAGTTTGAAGGAATGCTGTCTTCCCCTACCCACTAAAGAGAAGGAAGCAGACTTAATGTCAATATTTGAAAATATATTAATTCCTTCAACCCATTTCTGGTGCATTACTATGTGCCAGGCACAGTTTTATTTAGGCATTTAGAATACATCAGCAAACAAAACACGAAGATGTAGATCCTTGAGGAGCTTATATCCAGGTGAGCATGACAGACAATAAAATAATACACACAATCATCAAGTCAATTCATATAGTTTGATAGGGGGCAATAAATGCAATAGAAAAAGAGCAGGTTCAGAGGATTTATGGGTGCCAGAGTGGGGATGACTGGGAACATAGAGTATTAAACAGGGTGGCCAAGATTGGGCTCAATGAGAGAGTAAAATTTCAGCAAAGACTGAAAGAGAGTCAACCAAATGACTGTGGGGGTGGGAATCATGGTTTGGGGGAGAGAGATTGGGTCCTAGAGCAGAGGCCCTGGGGGTGACCCAACCCATTTTTGAGTGCTGAAGTGGTGAGCAGAATGGAAGGTAGTAGGAGATGAGGTCAGAGATGTGGGGGCCCTTGTAGGCCATTAGAGAGACATTGCTCCTCCTTAGAATAAAATGGGGAATCACTGGAGGGTTTGAGCAAAACAGTGGCCTGATACGACTGACATTTATAAAGATAGATGTGTCTTTTGTGTTGAAAATAGATTGTTGAGGGGCAAGGGCAAAAGCAGGGACACCTTTAGGAGGCTGTTGTAATAATCTAGGCAAGAGATATAGTGACTTGAAACAGAGGGGTAGCAATAGAATTAGTAAAATGTGGTCAGATTTACAAAAAATATCAAGAAAATGATTAAATGATTGTTTTTTAGCCTCGCTACTATATTTTAGTACTGAAAGTGGTATTTTTAGTGGTATTTCTCCAAAGCCTGTACAAAAAAATTGTTTCCTTCCCTTTTTTTTTTTTTTTTTTGCTTAAAAAATTTGTCTCATGTCATAAGAAATAAATATTGGTTCAAATTTTGTAGTTCTGTCAACCTTAACTGAAGTTTTTTTCCATTATTTCAGAGAAAAAGGTGGTAATTAGAGTATACAAGAGGCAGTCCCCATATTATGAATTTTGAATGAAATATATTCTGGAAACTCATTTGTAAGTCAGTTGTTATGTTCTATACATAGTTTTTGTTTTTATCAAAATCCCATATAATAAAAGGCTAATTTGCAAATCGACCGAACAGTGGAATGACCGGTCGCTATGATACACACTGACTACCAGGGGTCAGACGCTCAGCACAGGAGCTTCCCCTTGGTGGTCAGTGCTCTCCCACAGGGGGAGCGCCGCTCAGCCAGAAACCTGAGCCGGGCTCAGGGCTAGTGAGCTCAGCAGTGCAGCGGCAGTGGCAGTAGCCTCTCCCACCTCCGTGGCAGCACTAAGGACCCCTCAGGGGATGTCTGCCAGCTGGCTTAGGCCCATTCCCCTGCAAGAGGGTGCAGGCTGGGCTGAGGGACACCCCCACACACACCCAGTGCATGAATGTCATGCACTGGGCCTCTAGTATATAATAAATGGCCTGGCTGGTGTGGCTCAGGGGTTGAGCGTTGACCTATGAACCAGGAGATCATGTTTAATTCCAGTCAGTGCACATACCCAGGTTGTGATTCCCAATAGACCGTGTGCAGGAGGCAGTGGATCAATGATTCTGTCATCATTGATGTTTCTCTCTCTCCCTGTCCCTTCCTCTCTGAAATCAATAAAAATATTATATATTTCATATATATATATATATATATATATATATATATATATATATATATATATATATATATATAATAAATGGAGGTTGGGGAGCCCAGGTTACATAAATGCTTAATTCTACAGTCACTAAATCAAAACTCATGTCTATAGTTTACTTGTAAATTGAGTCCCAGATTTCAACTAGGAATTTAGAAATAACATTTCCTCTCCCTCTTCCTTAGCACTTAGCCTCTCCACTTTCTTTTTTCTCATCCTGCCTCCTCCCCTGGGTAAATGAATTCTCTTTCCTACATACAGGCAAGAAATTAGAAAGGATTTTTTCATTTTATGGCCTTCCCTTCATGTCAGAGTGAGCAGTGTTATAATGAAACATACTGGCTTAAATTTTGCAGCAGGCCACAAAGGAGAAAAGGAATTGACGTGGGCTGAAGGAAGTGCGAATGGGGGATTCAGGAAGCGGGGAGAAGCCCTCTCATGACTGCTTTCTGGAGATTAGGGCAGAAGGTATTTCAGGGAGGCTGAGATGGCAGCATTTATAATGGAGGCTCTCAAACGTGCCAAGTTTTTTCCTGTTACGGGGCTCTTTCTATGCTGTCTACTGTCTGTCTGGAACATTTCTCTCCCAAATCTTCTTGTGGCTCACTCCTTCCCATCTGTTCAGACCTCTGCTTACAATGTTACTCTCAGCAGAAGCCCTTCTCAAGTAGGATGGCTACCCATTGTCTTCACTCTAGCTTGTTACCCTGCTTCGTGCTTACTCAATGGCACTAACACTACTTGAAAATAGATTATGTATTTGCTGATTTTTAATTTTTTTGTGGTTTTGTTTACTTATTTATTTGCAGGGTTTTTGGGGTTTTTTTTTAATTGTCTTTCTCTTCCATGAGAATGTAAGCTCCAAGAGTTCAAAAACTTGATCTGTTGGTCACCTAGAACATAGCAATCACTCACTAAATTTTTACAGAATGACAGAATGAATTAATGGAGACAGCTTCATGGACTTGAAATTGGCAAGAGTATAGAAGCTAATGTAAAGGCAGCCTGGGGTGCAGGATGAAGAAGCTGTGTAGACAAGGAGGTTCAGCATTGGTAGGTGTAGCGATGCCTTCTGTAGCAATATTAGCTGAGGGATACATGTTGTAGTCTGGGGCTACCTTTGTGTAACCAAAACCTGGAAAAGGAGCATTTATCCATTTTAAGATAATAATGTTTTCATGTATTTTAGAGCTACTATTTACATACTTACCATGTAATTACAATGTAAGATTATTTAGATCAGGGCTACTTTAGAACCATCATTTTATATATATATACATATATATATATTTTTATTGATTTTTTACAGAGAGGAAGGGAGAGAGATAGAGAGTCAGAAACATCGATGAGAGAGAAACATCAATCAGCTGCCTCCTGCACATCTCCTACTGGGGATGTGCTCGCAACCCAGGCACATGCCCTTGACCGGAATCGAACCCGGGACCCTTCAGTCCGCAGGCCGACGCTCTATCCACTGAGCCAAACCGGTTTAGGCAAAACCATAATTTTTTGTAGAACATTACACTAATGACTGCTTCACCTAGTTTCAGATGTAGTTCACACATGAAAGTAGACAATTGTAAGAATTCTAAAAAAATTTTCAAGAATTCATACTTTTTATAATTCAGTGGTCTGCTGCCCATCCCTTCTCCCCAGCTGGAATGTTTTCCCGACTCAGTGGTCAAAACCATTAAGTTGCCGAAACTGGTTTGGCTCAGTGGATAGAGCGTCGGCCTGCGGACTGAAGGGTCCCGGGTTCGATTCCGGTCAAGGGCATGTGCCTGGGTTGCGGGCACATCCCCAGTAGGAGATGTGCAGGAGGCAGCTGATCGGTGTATCTCTCACATCGATGTTTCTAACTCTCTATCTCTCTCCCTTCCTCTCTGTAAAAAAATCAATAAAATATATTTTTAAAAAAAACATTAAGTTTTTTATCTATGTTTCTGGATAGGAAAAAAAAAAATCAAATCATCTATACTAATAATAGGGTAACATGCAAATTGGTCAGGACTCTGTCACAATAATGACCAGTCAGAAGGCTGCGTGTGCAGCAGGCACGGATGGGCAGGGACGTGCAGCATCAGGGACAAGGTTGGGGCCATGGCAGAGAGGCCTCTCCGCCGCAGCCCCGGCCAAGGGTTCACAGTGCGCAGAGAGGCCCCTATGCCATGGCCCAGCCCGGGGATCCGCAGGCCTCCCCAGGCTCCGGCCTACCTTTTTAGGGCAATCCATCGAGGAGCCCCAGATGGGTGGGCGGGGCCTACCTCTTTGGGGCAATGGATCACGGGGCTCCCATACTGTGACAGGGCACAGGCCAGGCTGGGGGACCCCCACACACACCCCGAGTGCATGAATTTTGTGCACCGGGCCACTAGTATTAAATATTTTAAAATCCCTTTTTATGCAGACAGCAGTTACTTTATTGGACCTGGTTAGTAAGAAACTGAAGAAACTTTTGCATGGAAAAGATCCAGATGCCATATCAGGTATTGATTCAGACTTGTTCCTTTTTTATCAATGATAGTTATAGCCAAGTAAGTTGGGTGGGACCGAGTATGTAATACATATATAATGTTACACACGGTGGTTACATTCAGGCTACTTGTTAATATCTCCAGAGCAAGTTCTCTAGTTTTTCTTTTGGAAGCTCTTTGGTTACCTTTCTTCTAAAACGGTGAACGTTTTCTCTCATTCTGCTCCCAAGTCTCACCTCCCCTTCAGCATATCACCCACTGCCGCTTTCATGCTCCTGCCCTCTCTGTTGCCTCTTTTTCTGACTCTGGGTCTTCCTATTGTTTTTCATTCTCTCTCCCCCTCCCTCCTCTCTTTTAGGAAATGACCTAATTTTACAGAGGAGGAGCCTGGCCAGCAGTTGAATAGGCTCCAAGATTTTTCAGTCAGTGTCCTCTGGCAGTTCAGCTGATTCCCTCATTTAGGATTTCTTTAAACTAAAAAATAGTTTTAGTGCAAATTTCCAAAGACTGTCATGTGAGAGACAAAATAGCATAATTGCCATAAGTGGGTTATCAGGGCCAAATTGCCTGGGCAAGTCATTTAACCTCTTTATACCTCAGCTTCCTCGCCTATGAAATGAGAAAAATAATCGCAACTACTTCATTGTTTTATAACTAATTCATAGGGTAGTTATAAAATACTTAATATATAAATCAATAATCTATTATAAACTATAAATATTAAATACTGCTATGTTTAATATTAGTTGACACTAACGTTGAGCCTACTATGTGTCAGGCACTAACATAGATTTATGAAATTATTTATTCTATACAATAATCTATGTAGGTATTATTATTATCCCATTTTTATAAATAATTGAAGCTTAGAGAGGTTAAGTAACTTGGCCAACTAGAAAAGTAGTTAACATTTTTTTCTTTTAAAAGATGGTTTCTAAGGCCTTACTAATTTTTAGAAAAAAACATTCATGGAGTAGGGCATACATTTATTTGCCTGAGTTGCTGGGATTTCTCAGCTAATTTCTCAGCTATTTTCTCTATGTCCTTCTTTGAACACAGGGCATATGGCAACAGATATGTTACCACCTGTATTCTATCTGTTTTGATGCAATTAAACAATGATGCTAAGTATTCTGAATCTAACATCAGGAATCTTTTCAGATTAATTTGATCTCATCTAACTTCAAAACAAACCTCATTTGGCTGCCATTACTATATTAGCTTTTCACATTCAATTCTTCATTGTTTTTGGCTTTTGAGGAAAATGGAGGAATTGTAGGCATTTTAATATCTATTTCCATTCAACATTCATTCAACAATATGCTTTAAAGGGAGAGAATGAATATAAGTGCTTTACACAGTGCCAAGTGCTATAAGCACTTGGAAAGTGAAGAGGTATCTGATATTTTTCCTAAATAGCTTAACTATTTTGTCTCTTCTTGAAGTTTATCCCTCACTCAGTAAAATTGTCACGCTATATCAATATGCAACTAAATGAATTTTTAAAAAACCATCTGTATGTTCTATAATGTATGCTCTTTTCCCCATATTTGAGTTTCTTACCAAGTAATCGATTACTTGAAATTCATCTGTTGATGTAAAATGCTCCTGCTATTAAATATTTATCCATTCAATTATTCACCAAATATTTTTTTAATATTTACTACGTGTCAGACTTTGTATAAGCACCAAAAAATACTAAGATGTGTAAGATAATGCCTCTGCTTGCAATAAGCTCATATTCCAATGCTCTAAGTGACTAGCACACAGACGTTTAATAGATATTTGGTGAATAAATTGTCAGTGGAAGAATTCATGTATGAGAGAGACAACCATTATAAAGCAATCTATATATATAAAAGGTTAATATGCAAAGTGTCCCCTCGGGAGTTCAACAGGGAGAACAGTTCGATCACTTGTTATGACGTGCGCTGACCACCAGGGGGCAGCGTGGAACATGGCGGGCAACCAGCAGTGGTGGTGGGGTGCTGAGGGAGTGAGGGAAGGAGGAGGCAGGGAGGTGGGGGTGTGGGGGCTGCGTGGTGGAGGCGCGTGGGTGGCAAGGGAAGGTGGGGAACCTGATGGGCCCTGATTGCTGGCCAGGCCTAGGGACCCTACCCATGCACAAATTTCATGCACCAGGCCTCTAGTCATAATATAATAGGGATATGTTCGAGCCAGAGGAGGTTATGGAAAACTGGAGGAGGAGAATTTACCTGATCTCATTTGAGGGGATCAGGCTAGGCTTGTGGAAGCGACAATGCCTACTAGGAATCTTCAAGAATTAGTAAATATGAGCTAAACCAAAAAAGCAGTGAAGGATATTCTGGACAGAAGGAACATTGTGAGCAAAAATAAGTAAGTGCTAGAAACGGCAGCCAAGGGGTTGCCAAGAATTGAAACTAGAGAAACAGGCAGATGTCAGATTATGAAGTACCTTATTTAGCAACCATGGAATTCACTAGGCATTTGGGAGACGTCGAAAGTTATTTTTAAGAAAGTGATATGGCTAGATTTGTATTTTAGATTGAGTACGCATAGCTGCAGGTTGGAGAAAAGCTGGCCAGGGGCACTGGAGGCAGGGTTCTTAATTAGGAGGCTAGAGTGCTCCAAGTGAGAAATGACATAGGCCTGTACTGTGGCAGAGGCAAGAGGGATGAAGAGGAGGGAACAGGTTTGAGAGATATAGGTGACTCACAAATAACTCTCAAGTTTCCAGGTGGGGTGACTGCCACCGATTCAGATAGAAAAACAGGAAAAGGAACACATTTAGGGAGATGATTGAATCCGTTTTGGTCTTTTGATATGTGTGGGACATATTGGTCAAGATTTTCAGCAGAGAAGCTGGATGTGCAATTTTGAAGCTCAGGGAAGAAATAGGAGCTAAAATTAAACGTCTGGGAGCATGTGAAAATTGAGGCTGTTTAGAGTATATTGAGTAAAATAAGAGATCCAAGGATAAAACATTAAGGAACACTAATGGTCAAGGGGTAAGTTAATAGGAATCTATCAATGAGACAGAATGAAATGTTAGGAGGGGAATTAGGTGAAGTTGTACTCATTAAGCCAAGGAAATTCATGATTTTAAGAAGGATTGCATTTTAAGGTGGTGATTTTAAGGTGGTGGAAGGTTAGGACTGCCACATATGGAGCCAATGAGTAAGAGCTGAGTTAGTAACTTGTATTTTTAAATAGACTTGTATGCTTTTCTCCTGCTAATCTGTCTTTGTCAGTTTACTTTTCAGGCCCAGCCAGGGGCCCAAAGAGGAAAACATTTTTTTCTACCCAACACTTCCAATTCATTAGCCATGCCACTTAAATTCCTTATATTCCTCTAGAAACTGGGGGAGTAGTTCCTCACTGCTTCTTATACTGCATGGGGTTTTTTTGGAGATCAAATAAAATAATGTATGTAAAATAAAATAGTGTTTTTGCTAAATATAGAGCACTTGTGAAGATTCAGTGTTATTACTCTGAAGCAAACTATGAGTATATTGAGCTTTCTACACCCCGCCTTTCCCATCTCCCTCCTCCTTCCCCCACCCCCAAGGCGCCTTACCTTTACCCTTCTCTCTCCTAAGCTCCAAGGGCCCTTCTTTGGCCTCTGTAACTTGTTTCCTGAGCCCATTTCTTCTACCACTCACTTCTCCTACCTCTGTGACTTTCTAAATAAACTTTCTTTCTCTTATAAAAAAAAAAATTGAGTATAGTAAGTACAATTATCTACAATATTTTAAGGGAAAAATAAGTCTAGAATAAAGCCAGTTTGGGTAAATACATTTTTTTAAAAAAATATATTTTATTGATTTTTTACAGAGAGGAAGGGAGAGAGACAGAGAGTCAGAAACATCGATGAGAGAGAAACATCGACCAGCTGCCTCCTGCACACCCCCCACCGGAGATGTGCCCGCAACCCAGGTACATGCCCTTGACCAGAATCGAACCCGGGACCCTTCAGTCCGCAGGCCGACGCTCCATCCACTGAGCCAAACCGGCTTCGGCTAAATACATTTTTTTTGTTATTGTTTTTTTGTTTTGTTTTTAACTTGCTTCTCCTATTGTCATTTTTTTTTTTTTAAGGCTTCACATTTTGCCAACGCCTGACATACAAGGAATTTGAAAAACACAAGGAAAGGACAACTCAGTTTCTTCACCAGTTGGCTCTTGAGATTACTAATAACCCCCGCATCTCTTTGAAACCAAGATAGAAATTTAGGAGTTTCAAAAATATCTGGAAGCTTTGCATTAACATTTCTGTGGCAGAAAACTACAATTTGTAAATGTAAACAAATCTCAGGTGTTTCCTCAAACTACCACACTGACACCTCAGGGACAGAACAGCCTCCAAGCATTGTAAATGTAATCGTGCATAAAATGTCAAGGAAAGTGGTCAAAAGGTACAAACTTCCAGTTATAAAGTAAATGAGTCCTGGGATGTAATGTACAGCATGGCAACTATAATTAATAACTAGGGGCCCGGTGCACGAAATTCGTGCACTGGGTGTGTGTGTGTGTGTGTGTGTGTGTGTGTGTGTGTGTGTTTGTGGGGAGTGTCCCTCAGCCCAGCCTGCCCCCTCTCACATACTGGGAGCCCTCAGGCGTTGACCCCCATCACCCTCCAATCGCAGGATCGGCCCCTTGCCCAGGCCTGACGCCTCTGACAGAGGCGTCAGGCCTGGGCAGGGGACCCTCATTTCCCCCCATCACTGGTTCTGCCCCCAGCCCAGGCCTGATGCCTCGGCCAGAGGCGTAGACCCCCATCACCCTCCGATTGCCTGATCGGCCCCTTGCCCAGGCCTGACGCCTCCGCCAGAGGTGTCAGGCTTGGATAGGGGACCCCCATCTCCCCCTGATCACTGGCTCTGGCCCCTGCCCAGGCCTGAGGCCTCTGGCCCAGGAATCATGCCTGGGCAGGGGACCCCCATGTCCCTCTGATCGCTTGCTCCAACCCCCGCCCAAGCCTGACGCCTCTGACCCAGGCTTCCGGCCTGGGCAAGGGGACCATCATATCTCCCCAATCCCCGGATCCGCCCCCCACCCAGTCCCGATGCCTCGGCCAGAGGAGTTGACCTTCATCACCCTCCGATCACCAATCACCGGATTGGCCCCTTGACCAGGCCTGAGGCCTCCGGCAGAGGTGTCAGGCCTGGGCAGGGGACCCCCAGCTCCCCGTGGTTGCAGGCTCCGCCCATGCCCAGGCCTAACACCTCTGGCCTAGGCGTCCGGCCCGGGCAGCGGGGACCCGCAGCTGCAGCGGCCCCGCGATCGTGGGCTCCGCTTTAGGCCCCGGCAAGGGACCCCTAGCTCCTGGGACTGCCAGCTTCGACCATGCCCAGCTCCCATTGCTGGCTCCACCCCTACTTCCTGCTATCACTGGCCAAGGCGGCAAAGGCGCCTGATTCTCCGATCATGGCTGCCCCCCAGCTCTTAGCTCCCCCCTGGGTTTCCGATCACTGTCAGTGGCAGGGGGCTTCTTCCTGCTTTCCCTTTTGCCTCCCTGCATTGTGCCTACATATGCAAATTAACCACCATCTTGTTGGCAGTTAACTGCCAATCTTAGTTGGCAGTTAATTTGCATATAGCCCTGATTAGCCAATGAAAAGGGTATCGTCGTACGCCAATTACCATTTTTCTCTTTTATTAGATAGGATAATTATATAGTTGAACGTTGCAAAGAGAAATCTTTTTTAAAAATGTTAGGGAAGTTTTTAATTTTAAAAGGGAATATAGATTAAGTTCATGTATGCTGAGAACCAAGATGGCGGCATAGGTTAACGCCGGAGTTTGCTGCTTTGAACAACTACTTCAAAAGTGAAACCAAAAAACGGAAGGGACATCACCCAGAACCACAGGAACGCTGGCTGAGTGGAAGTCCTACAACTAGGAGGAAAGAGAAATGCATACGGACACTCAGAGGAGGCGCAGTGCTGAAGTCAAATTCTGAGGTGCGGAGTGCGCGGAGCGGGCTGGCGGCGGAGGGCGCGGTTGTTGTTTTCAATCGGGAGGGAGTCGCAGACTCTGAGCACCAGATCCGGGCGAGTCTTTAGGGACCCAGACTCAAACGGGAGAAGCGGGACTGTCTGGCTTCAGTTAGAGCGAGTGCAGCTTTCTCTCCGAGCTTTGCAGCGGGTGCTGGGACTCAGAGAGGCAGAGCCCCTTGGGACAGGACTGAGAGCCGCCATAACTGCTCTCTCCGGCCCACCCTGTTGATCCTGTGTGACCCGCCCCGCCCAAGCCCTGCACAGAGGCATTTGCCGGATAGCCTCAGGCAAAGGCTAGATTAGCACCTCCCTAAAGGACAGAAGTTCTCTCACTGCTGACACAGCTGATTCTCATAGCCACTTGGCCTGGAGGTCAAACCCTCCCTGGAATTAGCTACAACAATCAAGATTTATCTATAAGACTGCGCACAAAGACCACTAGGGGGTGCACCAAGGAAGCATAACAAAATGCGGAGACAAAGAAACAGGACAAAATTGTCAATGGAAGAAATAGAGTTCAGAACCACACTTTTAAGGTCTCTCAAGAACTGTTTAGAAGCTGCCGATAAACTTAATGAGATCTACACGAAAACTAATAAGACCCTCGATCTTATACTGGGGAACCAACTAGAAATTAAGCACACACAGACTGAAATAACGAATATTATACAGACGCCCGACAGCAGACCAGAGGAGCGCAAGAATCAAGTCAATGATTTGAAGTGCGAGGAAGCAAAAAACATCCAACCGGAAAAGCAAAATGAAAAAAGAATCCAAAAATACGAAGATAGTGTAAGGAGCCTCTGGGACAGCTTCAAGCGTACTAACATCAGAATTATAGGGGTGCCAGAAGATGAGAGAGAGCAAGATATTGAAAACCTATTTGAAGAAATAATGACAGAAAACTTCCCCCACCTGGTGAAAGAAATGGACTTACAGGTCCAAGAAGCTCGGAGAACCCCAAACAAAAGGAATCCAAAGAGGACCACACCAAGACACATCATAATTAAAATGCCAAGAGCAAAAGATAAAGAGAGAATCTTAAAAACAGCAAGAGAAAGAAACTCAGTTACCTACAAGGGAATACCCATACAACTGTCAGCTGATTTCTCAACAGAAACTTTTCAGGCCAGAAGGGAGTGGCAAGAAATATTCAAAGTGATGAATACCAAGAACCTACAACCAAGATTACTTTATCCAGCAAAGCTATCATTCAGAATTGAAGGTCAGATAAAGAGCTTCACAGATAAGGAAAAGCTAAAGGAGTTCATCACCACCAAACCAGGATTATATGAAATGCTGAAAGGTATCCTTTAAGAAGAGGAAGAGGAAGAAAAAGGTAAAGATACAAATTATGAACAACAAATATGCATCTATCAACAAGTGAATCTAAGAATCAAGTGAATAAATAATCTGATGAACAGAATGAACTGTTGATTATAATAGAATCAGGGACATAGAAAGGGAATGGACTGACTATTCTTGGGGGGGAAAGGGGTGTGGGAGATGTGGGAAGAGACTGGACAAAAATCGTGCACCTATGGATGAGGACAGTGGGTGGGGAGTGAGGGCGGAGGGTGGGGCGGGAACTGGGAGGAGGGGAGTTATGGGGGGGAAAAAAAAAAGGAACAAATGTAATAATCTGAACAATAAAGATTTAATTAAAAAAAAAAGTTCATGTATGCTGACGTACTTAATTATGCTGCTGAAGATTGTGTTAAATGTGCTACTAGGGATCTGGTACATATACTATCTTTAGGTTGATTTTCCCACAGAAAAGGAACATTTCATACCTGATTTTTTAACTTTGATTTTCTAACTCAAAGAAATAAATGTTGAGACAAAACTCTTCTCACATATAATTTATATACATAATATTCAAGATGGAAAAACATGCACTTTCCTTAGCATATATAACTTTTAAGCTATCCCCTTGGGCTGCTATTACTTAAACACTGAATCATCTAGATAGTGTAAGACTAAGAAAGTAGATTTTAAAAGCCATAAATTTAAAATTCGTGAATATCTAAAACCATGATTTTGCATTCTCTACTTCTTCTGTAGTCTATAGAGTATTTTATGGCTTTCTTCTTTCCTCTCTCCTTCCCTCTTTCTATCCCTCCCTCCCTTCCTCTTAATTGGAGGGAGATACCTGGGGTTTCCTTTTTATTGTTCTGTGTAAGTCTGGTGGGGGATTCCTCCTTATTACTATGAATGGCTGGAAGTGTATATTACCATGCCATTGGATCTGATAATTAGAAGATTATATATAACCTTAAGTAAATATCTTCCCTCTGAGCCTCAGTTTTGTTTTTTACTCTCTAGAACAGCGGTTCTCAACCTGTGGGTTACGACCCCTTTGGAGGTCAAACGGCCCTTTCACAGGGGTTGCCCAAGACCATCGGAAAACACATAATTACATACTGTTTTTGTGATTAATCACTATGCTTTAATTATGTTCAATTTGTAACAATGAAATTGGGGGTCACCACAACATCAGGAACTGTATTAAAGGGTCACGGCATTAGGAAGGTTGAGAACCACTGCGTCTAGAATAAAAATACACATGCAGAGATTGCATTTATAAGACTGGACCAGAAATATCAGAGGCACGAGGGAGAGCATGTGGTATGGTAGACAATGAGAGAATGGGCTCTGGAATCAGAGACCTGGATTTACTAGTGACCTATTTGGGTTCAGAAGGGAAAATTTTAGCAAGTAAATGACTTTGATTAAGGCAAAATCCAATTTAGAAATAGAATTACTAGAAGTTAGAGTTGCTCAGCAATGCTTGAAATGCTTTATTATTATTTAAATTGAATGACATTTCCTAATGAAGCTTATTTTCATCAACATATATACTACTATTCGATTAATCTTGTTTACAAAAAGGAATTGTCTTCTACTGAATGATTTTTGTAAGTTGAGGCATTAATTCCTAGAGAAAATTCTAACCAAGAGGTGCCACTCCACCTAGTGACAGCTCCACAAATTACAGTTATTAGGCTTAAATAGAATTCCCAATTTGAGAGACTCGTTATATGCAAAGTATTTTTTCCCTGTATAAATAAAATCCAGCTCCTGTCACTGTAAAGCTTACCTCCTGGTAGAATATCCAGTAAATTACCATGGGAATTCACAGCCTAATTCATAGAGCTTAAGAATGCTTGAATTTCTTATATTATTCACATTATTAGCTACTATCCAGGTAAATAAAAGATTTTCTAACTCAAAGAAATAAATGTTGAGACAAAACTCTTCTCACATATAATTTATATACATAATATTCGAGATTGAAAACCATTCTTGAGATCCTTTTTTTTTTTTTTTTCTGGAAATCTTTCCTCCCTGTACTCTCCACAAGTGGATTTTGGGGTGCTTTTACTATGCAACTGCTTGCGTGCTAGAAAGATTTTTGAACATAAAAACCAGGTGTTGTAGCTGCAACTCTGTCCCTTAACAACTCTGACATCAATGACACTATTAGGCAACTCTTTGTTGCCCAAATGATTCCCTCACAGGAGTATATTTCAATATTTGATTAATGCCAGCACTCCACTTCTGGCCAGTGCCAACCATATCATGCAGAACTACCTATAAGCCAGGTTTGAATTATTTCTCTCTGGTACTAGGGAACCTCCATGAAGTCACAGATGTGAGTTGAAGGAAAGGTAAACAGTGCACCAACTTCTCTATGGGTGAGCTCATGCAATTGACTTGTCCAACCTGAGTCCAAACTTGTATGTGCCACTTCCACTGGACAACGGCATGCTGCTGTGCATGCCTAACCTGCAGCGGGCAAGCGAAGTGACCCCAGGGAACAGAACTGAGAGCAAGTTGTCCAGTTTGCATAAAAATACTGGCTAATGGGTCGATTGGAGGATTAGAGACTTGAAAACAGACAAAAAACATGGGAAGTAGAAGCTTCAGGATAGTATGTAAATGGACATCACAGAATAGGCCGTAAGTGCAAGGAATTCTGTGTCCTTTATGAAAGCTCATCCAAAGTCCCCTTCTTCTGGGAAGGTCAGGGGTAGGGAATGTTCAGCCTGCGGGCTGTGTAGGCCCTCTAAATCATTTAGTCTGGCCCTGCCAAGGCATTAGAGGTGACTTAATTAAATATCTGACCAAGTATAGCTGGCTAATTTTTAAGTTGAGAATTTTGTATGGCACTTGAATGATGTTATAAATATACAAATACCCTTGGCAGAAAAAAGGTTCCTCACCCCTGTTCTCAGTGGACAGCATAGCCTACACTGTGGCTGTTAGTTAGCCTCTTCCCCCAACCATCCCAGACCTTGCCCAATTATGCTACATTCTGGGAAAATTCCCTCAGCTTCTGTTTTTCAGTCTTTAGTAGTATCCATTCTGCTATTCAACCATCAATTAACCATAAGAAATCTCTACTTAAGAGGGTGGGAATGGTGGGGGGAGGGGGGTCAATTGGGGAAAAAGGAGACATATGTAAAACTTTAAACAATAAAAAAAAATTTTAACCTCTACTTTCAATTTATAAGATCTTTGTTATAGCAACCTGTTGTTGTTGTAATAGATGCAATTCCCTCACCAGTCTCTCAGAGAATATTACTTTAAAAGTTTCTTTTGCTTATTTTAATCCCTAGGGTTCATTCTTGTTTGCTGGATTTGGTGGTGTTAAGCACTCCTCAAATGTTTAATGCTTGGGTGTCTGTTTTTTTTCATTTATGATTCCCCGTTCCCCTGACAGTGAATTAAGTTCTAATTAGGGTGTCTTTCCCCAGCAGGAGGAAAGTGTACTAAATTTAGGGCCCTGCCCAGTCAGAATTCTTTCTAATGAGGTCTTGTCTTTAGCTAAAGATCAGTGCCACAATCAGCTGCCCCCCTTTTTTTAAATTCTGATACTCTTAGTGGATATGACATTATTCCAGGTTCTATTCTTTCTCTCTCCAACTCTTACACTTCTACTCTTTCTGCTGAGCCTCAACTCCAAGAAAGGGAGTAGGGCTTAGCTGTTTCCAACGCGTTCTTTACATGGCTTCCCATGATCTCCTATACTCGCTGGATTTGTCCTAAATTATCTCTCGATTTATTCTTACGTCTTTAGTTTTCTCCTGTCCTAATCTGGGATATGGGTTTGCTTGTCCTTGTTTCTCTTACAACTTAATCCAATTAGTTTTCCATCTTTTAAAAAGTTCCTCCACATTTGTTCATTAATGGCACCCTTCAGGGTGGAATACTGCAGGATTTACTCTTCTAATAAAATATATGAACTGTTTCATGCACATAATATAGATTCTAATACAATAAACACCTACGTGCCTACCACCCAGGTTGAGAAAGAATATATCACAAGTAGCATCTGAGTGTTCTGTGTATGCCTCCCTGATCTCATTTGCCTCCCTCCTCCGAGCTTAAAGGGACTTGGGACAGGCAGAGTAGTAGATGGACATGATCAGTTTACTACATGAAAGCCAATCACCACTGAATTAAAAATTTCAAAACCAAGATAGAAAAGTGTTTGAGAGGGCAGTTCTATCTTGATTACTCATTGCTGTAAATCCCAATCCTCTACCATTTTAAGGTGTATATCATGCATGGCCAACATGTTACTTCCCTGCATGCAAATTATAATAAAAATGTTAAACTCTAATGTGGCTAAATTCTCTTTCTACTTCTAGTAAATCTCAAACTTAAGATCATCACTCATTTTTCTCCTTCTCTTGGTAAGTGTTCAAAAAAAAAGATCATCCACATTTTTCTATAATAATAGAGATCTTTAATGCATCATTTCAGACAATGTTTATTATTCAGAGCTGAAGTTAAATGTTCTCTTTGAAGTCAACTTACTGTATAATATTAAAACATTACCTCTAGCAATAAAGTTTTCAAAATCAGGCAGGTGTTGAAATGCTTGGGAGCTTTGATGCTACAGATAAAGGATTAGGCTCCATGTTCATTAATTTAAGAAATGAATTTTTATGGTCTCAAAAAAGCACTATGAGACCTACTGGTACACTGTATACAGAAATTCCAGTCTACTGCAGTAAGGATATGAACGCATACGCATCATCCACGGTAGAATATAACAGAAGAGTTCAGGAGAGGGCATGTTTTAGGAATGCAGCCTTGAGGAATGCCCAGTTCCTCACAGCAAAAACACCTGGCTGGTAATGATAGCATTCTACCTGACCAAGATGAGATCCTGACAAGTGAAGAAAAGCCCTTTAAGTGGGGCTTATCTTTTTACCTCCAACCACATTACCTTGAAATTCTAGCACTGTGCAACTGTATGGTTGCAAAAACTTGTTTTATGCCACCAGCATCTTTTTCCTACAATGTCCACAAATTGTATGTTAGTAACCGGGTATCTTCAAACTCTATAATGATAACCAGCCTAGGTCTAGGAAGGACTCACCTGGCCTTACCCCAATACGATCCAATATATAATTGTAGTTAGTACACAGCTCTTTCACCCTGCCCAGCTTCGGTCTCTTCACCTTACTTTTCCTATGGGAACCTTCCTTCGTTTACTCTAGGCCCATGGTCGGCAAACTGCAGCTCGCGAGCCACATGCGGCTCTTTGGCCCCTTGAGTGTGGCTCTTCCTAAGCCTTAGGAATACCCTAATTAAGTTAATAACAATGTACCTACCTATATAGTTTAAGTTTAAAAAATTTGGCTCTCAAAAGAAATTTCAACCGTTGTACTGTTGATATTTGGCTCTGTTGACTAATGAGTTTGCCAACCACTGCTCTAGGCTGTCTTAGTGGGACTGTCAAAGTCCCTAAAGCCATGGGGTAGGCGCATGATCCCAAGTTGGGAGAAGAGACTGGTAGGAATCCGATTGATGAGCAC
This sequence comes from Myotis daubentonii, assembly GCF_963259705.1. NCBI lineage: Eukaryota > Metazoa > Chordata > Mammalia > Chiroptera > Vespertilionidae > Myotis > Myotis daubentonii. Next base: position 16,609,929 of record NC_081841.1, read on the forward strand.
AGGCCAAAGACAGAAAATACAGAAGCTGAGATATTTTAATGGCAGGGCTCTGTAAGGATTGTCTCTTAGTTTCTATAACCTAGATGCCTAAGGTTATCTGGTTTTTATTCTCAGGGCTGTTGGTCCAGCCAAAATCTTTTTCCTAGATTTTCTGAGCTGTCCTCTGTCCTGCTGATAAATGTTGTTTCACATAGGATCACTCTAGTGAGTTCCTGCTGTTTGCCATCGAAGAAGCTTACCTGACCCATTCATTAATGTCACTGTAAGCTGTTCCCTTCAATTGGAAAGCTATGGCCTTTAACATCTTAATATGCTTACTGTGGATTATATGAGATTTTAAAACTAAGCACTAATATTTGTATCAAGGTGAACAACCCTAAATTAACTTCAAATTTACTTTAATCCCCCAAAATGGTGAAGTATTTTTATGAGTGAATTCACTTCTGCCAACACAGTAGTGACCAACAACACTTTAATAAATTGGCTTTAGTCTCCACATTTTCAAACTTACTCAAAGTAAAAAATAAACATTAAACACACAGAAGAATGGTCTTTACAACTTTAGTATATACAAATAAGAATGACAAATTTAAAGTAAAATACTTGTTCTAAAAGAGAAATCATACCAGACTGAAAACACTTTGGCCAATTCCTAGACACAGTCACACAAAACTACCTCCTGAGGAAAACTGACCAGCGAGACAGTTAAGTCTCTGCTTTCAACTATAAAGAATTAAATCTAAAATGCATTCACTCTTTCATCTTCTAATGAAAGATAACATACTCTCAGAAACAGCATAAGCATTGTTTATGGTAATGTAGCTCCTAAATGAAAATATGGGCTGAGTTACAGTTCACTTAGTAACCAAGCTGAGAAACCTTTGAAAATTACCCCTACATCAAAGTATTTACATAAGTTCAAGTCTTTCTCTTAAGATAAAAGGTAGCACAGATCTTTAACCTTTAAAAAGAACGTTTAAATTAAACCTTTGTCAGAACCAGTCAAAACTTTCTGAAATGTTACCTAAATATCAAATTTCTCTTCACAGACGCTATGTCCATTTTCTTCATAATCTTCTCTTGTTACCACCATATCTTCAAAATCATCATTCTCTGATATCAATTTTCCTCCTTCCCAGGCATAAGTAATAGGGCTAAAAATAAAGGTAACATAAATGAATCCAGATGATCTTATAAAACTAAAAGGCAAAAACAATTAGTCACTAAAATGTAGCAGAAAGTCATTTAAAGTGTAAAAATAATCATAAACTTCATAAGACTAAAGCAAACTCAGAAAGAAAGGAAGCTTTATCAACATTACAAATAGTTATTCTTTTGATTTTTTTCCCCTGTGCCCTGAATCTATCTATAAAAAAAAAAAAAAAAAAAAAAAAAAAAAAAAAAAAAAGCGTAATATGCTGATTAGACTAGACAGCCGAAAGACCTTCCGGACAAAGCCGTGGCTGTGAGGGCGGATCCCCTTGCATGTATTTCGGGCATCGGGTCTCTAGTTCTTATAACAAAAAACAAGAATAAAAGCAAAAGATTAAAAATACATAAAATGAAAAACACTGTCATAACTGAGTCTAACTTCTGTACTAGTATGCAGCAAAGATATGTCATCACACAGCAATATAGTTATTACAACGCCCATTTTATAAGTCTGGAAAATAAGGGCCAGAGAGATTAAGTCTGGAACTAGATTTAACTGGAACTGTTATCACACAGTCTGCTTTTGCTGCTATACTCTGTTGCCTCTAATAAATGAAACATTTAGGAAACACAGTGCAAGATAATGGTTACATGGTAGGACATGGACAGTAAGTAAAACTAAAGCATGTTAAACATTTAGTTTGGCTTTATTTACAAGCAAGATTATATACTTTGTGTCATAATGCAATTCTATTTCTACTGTTCCCCTATCCCCAATTCAGTTTCAAATCTAAAAAATGAGAAAGAAAAAAGTTAATGTTCTCCTTATTGTACTTATTGCCATTTCTTTTTTTAAAAATATATTTTATTGATTTTTTTACAGATAGGAAGGGAGAGGGATAGAGAGTTAGAAACATCGATGAGAGAGAAACATCAATCAGCTGCCTCCTGCACACCTCCTACTGGGGATGTGCCTGCAACCAAGGTACATGCCCTTGACCGGAATCGAACCTGGGACCCTTCAGTCTGCAGGCTGATGCTCTATCCACAGAGCCAAACTGGCTAGGGCCTTATTGCATTTCTTAATCTTGGGGGGAGAGGAATGTGCGCGCATGCGCGCACACACACACACACACACACACACACACACACACACACACGAGTAGGTGTGCAATAGAGATTTGATGAATAAAGAAATAAACTACTTCTGTGCATCCCTTAGCCTGTAATGTGTACACAACTTACATTTAAAATGCAGGGTAAGACCTGACCAGTTTGGCTCAGCAGATATAGCCTGCAGACTGAAGGGTCCTGGGTTCGATTCTGGTCAAGGGCACATGCCCAGGTTGCAGGCTTAATCCCCAGTAGGGGGCATGCAGGAGACAGCCAATCAATGATTCTCTCTCATTGTTTCTCTTTCTCTCTATCTCTCCCTTCCTCTCTGAAATCAATAAAAATATATAAAATAAACAAAATGCAGGATAAAACTTGGCCAGTGTGGCTCAGTTGATTGGAGCGTTGTCCCATACACCGAAAGGTTTTGGGTTCAATTCCCGGTCAGGAGACATAACTACATGGTGAGTTCAATCCCTGGTCGGATCACGTATGAAAGGCAACCAAGTGAAGTTCTCTCTCACATCAATGTTTCTCTCTCTCTCTCATTCCCCCTCTGAGATCAATATGCATACTCTAGGGAGAGGATTAAAACAAACAAATAAATAAAATGCAGGATAAAAATCCAGTACGCTTCATACTCTTTTTAAAAAGAGTATATGAACATCAATGATGATAAAAATCATTTCAATATCTAATGGTAGTTTATTTTTCTACCTGCTAGCAATGAAATAAATAATCAGATGAGGGCCTGCTATAGGTTTTGAAAATTTCTACTTTAGCTTTAAAACAAAACTCTAAAATTAAGTCAGGTATGTGGGGTCTCTGCCACTTAAAACTTGGGAGGGAGCAATTATTAGATGTGTATTTGGTAAAAGCTCCTGCCTCAAGGTGAAGAGAACTGGGTTTTGATTTGGTCACTGCTATCAACTCACTGTAAAGCCTTTGCCACCTTATGAGTCCTTGCTTCTTTATTTACAAAGTAAGAACACTGGACAGGATGATGTGTACGCCTTCCTTACAGCTCTAAAATTCTGCCTTAATTTTTTTACCAGTAAAGTAGAAATGGTATCTGCTTTTTCTCATAAAACAGGGTAGGGGAATATATATAAAACAGTTTTGAATTTAACAAAAACTAATTACATTTAAAAGTTAATTTAAAATATTTTAAATTATCTTAAGACATTCCAAAACAACTTATGAATGGACATAACATATCTCAATGGGTAAAGTCTTAAATTTCTATACTTGATAGAAACTCTCAGGAAATGACACACCTCAGATAACTCAAACAGATAATAACCTAATTGCTTTGCCTATAAAAACTCTTTGGAAAGAAGACTGACTTACAATAGGGAAGTGATCTCATATTAACCAAGTGCCCATCATGTTCCAATCATTATGGTGGGCACTTAAAATACTTCATAAGACTGAATCTACTAAAATGGAAGGTTTGTCACTTCAATTTTGTTGTTGTTGTTGTTGTTGTTAATCCTCACCTGAGGATATGTTTTTCACTGTTTTTCTCAAAGAGCATGGAAGAAAGGGGCTGGGGAGAGGGCGAGGGAGAAGGAGAGAGGGGAGGGAGAGAGAGAAAGAAAGAAACATATTGATTGGTTGCCTCTCAAATGAGCTCCAACCGGTGGGGGGTCAGGGAGAGTGAACCCGCAACCCAGGTACGTCCCCTTGACCAGGAATTGAACCCGAGACCCTTCAGTGTGCGGGCCAATGCTCTAACCACTGCACCAGCCAGGGCTATCACTTCAATTTTTGAGTAAAGGAAAATGAGGATCCCAAAGGTGAAATAAACCTGCCAACATGCAAGAACCAGGTTTTAAACTCAAGTCTGCTTTATCCACGGTCCACTTCATCTACAGGCTGCCATGTTTTGTGCCTACATGAGCCAACACTCACTTTTCAGGCAGCACAACAGAAACATCATAATCGGTTGGAGTGAGACATCGAACTTCTGAGTAAACCCGATCCCTAAATCCTGGGAAAAGGGAATTTCCTCCTGTCAAAACAATGTTTCTAAAAAAATGCGGCTGCATTTCTGTAAAAGGAAAAAAGGGAGAATGGAGAAAAAAAAGGCATTAGAAAATCTGTTTACCTATCTTCATGGAATAATAAGGATGAGGGCTTAGGTAAAAGCAATTAGGGATTATAGGTACTGGTTGGAAAACCATATAATATTTTTATAACCATATAAATTATAATTTCTGAGATTTTATAATGATATTACAGATAAATAGATATATTAAACAGAAATATAACCTCTAGATATTGAACAAAGACTAAGGTAAGGGGCTGAACTATGGGCTACTTACTATAAGCTGTAACATTATATATATATCAGTAACATTCTACTAGCAGACATTTGATAATTATAATTGTTCTTCCCTAAAATGGAAGGAATCTTTGTGTAGGTTGAGACTGAGCTAGTGAAAGATGAAAAGGAGGTCCTTCATGACATTTTAACTTCATGCTATCTCACTGAGACGGGTATTTAAGTATGTGCGATACTTAATAGTGAAAAATACCCATAATCTATAATAATATTTAAAGAAAGGATTTTGTTTTGCACTCATTAAAGTTATATGATGGCAAACATTAAGTGCCATATGGTCAGCCAGTATTAAAAGCCTATGCAGCACCCCAGGGAAATTTATCAAGAATTACAATACTGAACCCTTGCCGGTTTGGCTCAGTGGATAGAGCGTCAGCCTGCAGACTGAAGGGTCCCAGGTTCGATTCCGGTCAGGGGCACATGCCCTGGTTGCGGGCTCGATCCCCAGTGGGAGGCGTGCAGGAGACAGCCGATCAATGATTCTCTCTCATCATGGATGTTTCTATCTCTCTCTCCCCCTCCCTTCCTCTCTGAAATCAATAAAAATATATATTTTTTTAAAATTACAATACTGAGTACCAGCGCAAAACAAGGAATGAGTATATATTGACACTGAGTCTCCTGGCATGACATTAAAGGAGTATAATATAGCCAAACCGGTTTGGCTCAGTGGATAGAGCGTCGGCCTGCGGACTGCAAGGTCCCAGGTTCGACTCTGGTCAAGGGCATGTACCTTGGTTGTGGGCACATCCCCAGTGGGAGGTGTGCAGGAGGCAGCTGGTCGATGTTTCTCTCTCATCGATGTTTCTAACTCTCTATCCCTCTCCCTTCCTCTCTGTAAAAAATCAATAAAATATATTTAAAAAAAAAAAAGTAGTATAAACTGTTGCATACCTCATGACTGTAATTTTATATAAAGTATGAAATTAATATGAAATATTAATATGAAAATAGTTGTTATTAATATGAAAATATATTAAGGTGCTGGAATTATTGACTTTCTTTTTCATTTTTCCTTTTTTTAATATATCGGAAGGAAAGGATGTTGCACATGCTAGGTTTTCTCCAATGCCTAGTGTTCCTTATGAACTAAGAAGACATCTTCAAGATAAAAAAGTACTTTAACACTCGAGAATATTAGTTAAATCATGCTTCTGGAGAACCCAGACTTCACTCCGAAGTATCATACTTCAATCTCATTAAAATTATATCAATCCAAATATAACAGAAAGAATAAACCAATCCTACCAACAGCTGAAAACCATTAAGTTGCAAAGTTATAAAGTCATGTTCTGTGCAAAGGTGGGTTAAATTAAAACTTTTCCTACAATAGATATGATAATTTAATACTCCTGGAGAATTTCTTCAAGTTTAAGTGTACACTAATGACTTTTTCCCATATGAGATGTATACTCTGGGACCAATAAAGAATTATTCAAGTATGTTATTGGATCTGGAAATCCCTACAAATAAAAGACTTGCTATTTCTAAAATTATTTAGAAGAAACAGATGACTTCTCGAGTTCACATAAGGTTTTGTAAAAATATCATTACTACTCAGTATTTTAACTATGTACCTTCAGGTAAGTTCTGAATTGAGTAGACAATAGCTTCTGGAATTCCCATTTCTTGAATTCCTATATCAGAAGGATTAAAGAGTATTTCTGGTACAGCAAATCTTTCATTGGCCAGACGAAGAATTTGTTCCCCAGATTTATATTTTCCACTTAGCACCATCTCTTCCCTTGGCTTAAAGTAAAAGATAAAATGTTTACCACATTATCTAGATCACACGACGAATAACATTTAGTAATATGTAATACTAATATATTAACATGTTCTTGGAAGTTTCAGGTTCTCAAAAGTTAGTAGTTTTCTCTCCTGTTGCCTAAACTACACAAATAAATAATTAGTGACCCTAACATAGCTATTCCCCCAAAGATAATCTGGCTTTATTCCACACATTTTAAAACAGAAAGAAAGGAACAGATGAGAGGAAACTTCATAAAGTACTTATAATAGTAGACTGATTGCCATTTCCAGAGAACAAAGAACATACTCTCAATAGAAAACACTTATTGTCTTATGTTTCTTCCGTTATCTACTTTCACTCCCCTATTGCTTATTGAATACTGTGGTTCATTCCATTAGGATATTCCCTTTCCCTTGTGCAAAAAGCCTACATCTTTACATTTATTATTTATTCAATCTTATTTAAAAATCTGTTTCCAAATGACTTAAACAAATATATGGGCATTACTACTGAAATTCTCGTTATTTTCTGCTAACCCACCCATCTGTGAGCTCTGTTCCTGAGGGACTAGGAAAAATAAAAAAACTCCTTCTACAATATTCTACATCATTAAAATAATATTCCCTCTCAATTTTACTAAGAATCATCAGCTGCCGAAACCGGTTTGGCTCAGTGGCTAGAGCGTCGGCCTGCGGACTGAAAGGTCCCAGGTTCAATTCCGGTCAAGGGCATGTACCTGGGTTGCGGGCATATCCCCAATGGGAGATGTGCAGGAGGCAGCTGATCGATGTTTCTCTCTCATCGATGTTTCTAGCTATCTTTCTCCCTTCCTCTCTGTAAAAAATCAATAAAATGTATTAAAAAAAAAATCATCAGCTTTTCTAAATTCAGTTATAGACATTCACTTCATTTGACTCATATATGCAATTTTCCTCCCATAATAGAGTATATCCTAATCCTTTATATAGGTATAAAAATACTTAAAATATATAAAAAGAAATATCAATAATTCAGTCCTGGATCAACTGTATCAATATTCACAACAGGCAAATAACTAACTTCTGTTTATCTCCAGATTTGTCATTCAGCTGACAGTTCTTTTTCTAAATAACTTTAGTGAGACATTTATTAATCATTTATGCACTTGTAACTGGAAAAATGGCCACCAGGAAGGCAGCCAATCAACAATTCTGTTAAGACTCCACTAATCCCAGCTGGATGCTTTTCAAATCTGACTGAGGTGGTCACTTGAAGAAATATAATGAGGATTTTTCAAATTACCTTACAAAAGCCCTTTTTAATTGTACTAAAGTCAGGCAAAACATAGTCTATCATTACTGTATTTTCTTCTCCTTTCAACCTGGAAAACAAAATAGAGACTTATGAAATATTTTAACTATGTATAACATTCCCAAGAATCAATTTCCCAATTCTTAGATTACCATTATACATACTTGGCAATATCCATATCTCTATAAAAATCCTGAGACACATAGCATACATCTTCTTTCACTTGATTAATCACGTGTGTTTCATCCATAACATGTAACTGCCTAAAAAGAAATAAAAATTTTAAATGGAAAAGAGCCCCGGCTGGTACGGCTCAGTTGGTTGAGCAATGTCCTGTGCACCGAAAGGTCATCGGTGCGGTTCCATCCCTGATCAGGGCACATGCCAGGGGGGTGGGCTAGATCCCCAGGGGGAGGGGTGCAAGAAGCAGCCAATAGATGTTCTCTTTCTCTCTCTTCCTTTCTCTCTCAAAAACATATTTAAAAAATGATATGAAAAAGATTTAAATATAACATAATGATCATTTAAAATATTTTTTTCTGGAATTAAATTTTCAGGTAACTAGTTTTTTAAAATAGTAAATTCTAGAATGTGTAAATTATTTGTAACTTCATGAAATACTTATTTCCATTATTATTATTTTTTATTTAAAACTTTTATTGTTGCCCTGACAGGTTTGGCTCAGTGGATAGAGAGTCGGCCTGCAGACTCAAGGGTCCCAGGTTCAATTCCGGTCAAGGGCATGTACCTTGGTTGCAGGCACATCCCCAGTGGGGAGTGTGCAGGAGGCAGCTGATCGATGTTTCTCTCTCATTGACGTTTCTGACTCTCTCTATCCCTCTCCCTTCCTCTCTGAAAAAAATCAATAAAATATATATATTTAAAAAAAAAAACACATAAAACTTTTATTGTTGACACTTGCAGATGTCCCCCATTTTCCCCTCCTTTGCCCACCTCCACCCAGCCCCATCCTATTTCCATTATTTCATTTTATCTCCACATTATCCCTCCAAAGGCAAATGTAAGTCCAGTTTAAAGAAGGAAACTGAAAACGTGTTAAGGGGTAAGGTTTACCCAATTAAAGAGCAAACTTTTTCCTCCAACCATTCTGAATAGAATCTTGCTTTTAACTCTTTGCACTTTCTTTTCTGATTACAAAAGTATTGTGAGTCAGCACACAGTACCTGGAATGTAGTGGATCCTTAATAAATATTTGATGAGTAAATAAAAAAAAAAACCCACAGGTTTAATGTATAAAGATTTGCAAAAAACAAAAATATAAGCTTACTTCCTTTGAATATTTTTCAGTGTACATAAATTATATACATGTTTACTTTTTATGTTTTAGATTAAACATTATCTCATGAACATTTTCTTATGCTATTACATACTCTTTAAAAATTATTTCTTACTACCCTAAAATATTCAGTCAGAGGGATCTGTTAAAATGTATTTGTCAATGTTCCTAATGTTGGAAGTTTAGATCAGGGAGGAAAGATACCTGTGTGTTTATAAACATGGACTTGGGAGCCAGAGACTTAGGTTTAATCCCAAATTAGTAGCCAAGTTACTTTATCTTTTTGGGACTACAACTCTTCAACTCTAAAAAGGTAATATCGACAATTTAACATAGCTGTAAGTTTATTATTCTAATCTTATATATAAAGTGTTTAGCATAGTCCCTGTACTCAATAAATTATTTTTGCTTCTGCCCCAGCCAGTTTGACTCAGTGGATATAGTGTCAGCCAGCGGACTGAAGGGTCCCAGGTTCGATTCCAGTCCCAGTAGAAGATGTGCAGGAGGCAGCCAACCAATGATTCTCTCTCATCACTGATGTTTCTAACTCTGGCTCCCTCTTCCTTCCCCTCTGAAATCAATAAAAATATATTTTAAAAATAATAATTATTATCATTGCTTCTATCTTTTTGCTTTTAACAACATAGTCATATACACCATATTCCACCTTCTCCAAGATGCACAAATGTACCAATGAAAAGAAAAAAATGCTAATTAAACTATGACAATTCTAAGGTACCAATGATTGGAAGATTCACCTCAATTTCAAAGTTAAAATGTAAAAAAACATAAACTCAGGAGTAATGAAATATAGTACTTTTATCTATATCTCTGATTATTATGATTATTTATTCATACTCTAAAATGCAGAATATAAAATACTTAGTCTCTTGGTATACTGCCAAATTATTTACCAGAAAAGTTATTTCAAGCTGTGCTCCGATCAGCAGCAAATGAAAAGTGCCCACATCACAAATCTACATCATCTTTTGAAAAAGTTCCATAAATGTGCATTGTTTAATGGTATTTTAATGTGCATTTTCTCTACTAAGAAGTGCCATGAGAAAAAGGAGTTCTTGTCTATTTTGTTAACTCATGTATCCTCAGCTCCTCAACAAATAACTGATAAGGATTTGAATTAAATCTTTCATTTCTACAGGAGTTTAACATTTTTTTATGTCTGAGAATTATCCATAGATATCCTTTGCATGTAACTCTCTAGTGATCATCTATCTGTGCCACTGACCATTTGTTTTCTGAGAATTACCTAACTAAGGATAGCTTTCTTATGGGTTAGTAAGCGCCCATAATTAATAAAGAAAATAATCCTATCATATTTGTTTCAGTTTTATGTTTATCTTAGTTTTATTGTTTTTTTAAGTATATTTTTATTGACTTCAGAGAGGAAGGGAGAGGAAGAGATAGAAACATCAATGATGAGAGAGAATCCTTGTTCGGCTGCCTCCCGCAGGCCCCACACTGGGGATCGAGCCCGCAAGGCAGCATGTGCCCTGACCAGGAATTGAACTGTGAGCTCCTGGTTCATAGGTCAATGATCAGCCACTCGGCCATGCCAGCCAGTCTTTTTATACACATTTTAAATTCGTTTTACAATGCACATGAATAGCATTTATCATTTTAAAATATTAATATATTAAATTCTGTAGAATTTGGGATTGTCTTTTTTAGTGGACAATACCATTTTAAATGCTAGAAAGCTTTTCGATTTAAACATCGTTGGTATTTATATATGTGATATAGCTTTTTAAGCACTAATCATATAGAAATGCCACCTGAAGTTACAACTACAGGTAAAGAATAATTTTAAGTTGCTTGAAAAACTTCATTGCCAGCATCCCATCCTCCCAAAGAATAAAAGTTAAGTATTACCTATAAGATATGATCTCCTTTAGATGATTGGTTAGGAGTTTCCCTCCCACATTTATCCTAAAAGGGGAGAATGGAAATTTGGATCAGTTTACTACACATTTTTCAGTTTTATTCTAAAAAATAACATAAGAATGAAATGCAACTCACCGAATAATTGCTTCTTTTTTCTTTTTACTTCTACAATAAGGAACTATATGTGTAAAGGAGTACCCACTATCAACAATGATACAGCATAATTCGGAAGGGTTATCTCGGAAATACCTATGTGCACTGAGAGCCCCAGCTATTAAAAAAAAAAAAAGGTAGAGAGAAAAAGAAACATTATAATTATTTTAAAGCAATAAAGAAAGGTAGAAACTAAGGCAAAGACAAATGTTTTCTTTTGTTTATAAGAAAATGTTAATTTATTACTATATTCATAACTCTGTCAAAAGTTCCTTATAGTGTCTAAACTTTCAAATATCATTTTTTTGTGGTAAATATAAATTTGGGATCAATTTTTAAAGGTCAATTTTCATTTCATAGCTTATAATATTATTTTGACAACAGTTAATTTTACTGAGCATTCATTACATGTTGGAGACTATACTAAACCCGATTGAGTATGTTTGCTTTAAATCTCACAACAATCCCGTTTTATAGAAACTGCAGCACACAGAAGCTAAATAATGGCCCAGAGTCATACAGTTAGAACCAACCAGAGCCAGGATTCAAACCTGCGCAGTGTGACTTTAAAGCAGAGCTTCTCAACCTTGAAAATACTGACATTTGGGGCCAGATAATTCCTTGCTGTTGGGGCTGTCCTGTGCATTGTAAGCTGTTTAGCAGCATCTGTGTCCTCTACCCACTAGATGCTAGTAGCATTCTCCCAGCTGTGACAACCAAAAATGTCTCCAGACACTGCCAAAGTCCCGAGGAGCAAAATCACCTTTGTTGAGAACACTGTTCTAGAGATCCTGCTCTTAACCAGAATTCTGCTCTTAGTACTAGAGGCCGGGTGCATGGATTTGTGCATGGGGGTGGGGGGGGGAGTCCCTCAGCCTGGCTTGCACCCTCTTGCAATCCGGGATCCCTCAGGGGATGCAGCAGTGCACCAAGCAGCAGGCGGCCAGGGTGGAGCCTGAGCCGGGGCCGGATGCTGCACTGCTTGTGCTCATCCAGGCCGGCTGCACCTGCCGCCGCTTGGTAGCATTACCACGCAGTTGGGAGAGGCTCCTGCTGCTGCAGCTGCACTCACCAGCTGTGAGCCCAGCTCCCTATGGGAGAGCACTGACCACCAGAGGGCAGCTCCTGCACTGAGTGTCTGCCCCCTGGTGGTCAATGCACATCATAGCGACTGGTCGACTGGTCATTTCCATCGTTCGTGAGTGTCTGGCCCCTGGTGGTCAATGCACATCATAGTGATTGGTCGACTGGTCATTCCCATCGTTCGGTCTTAACAGTTGCTAAGGCTTTTATTTATACACACACACACACACACACACACACACACACACACACACACACTAGAGGCCCAGTGCACGAATTCTTGCATGGGTGGGGTCCCTCAGGGTAGCCTGCAGGGATCAGGCCAACACCGCAGAACAATGCGGCCTGCTTCTCCTGCCTGACACTCCCATTCATCCCGGCCCCCACTGCACCAGCCATGGGCTCACGCCCAATCAGTCCCAATCAGGAGAGGCTGCCGCCACCACAGCAGCACTCACCAGCCGTGAATCCTGTGTCTAGCGCCCAGCCTGAGGGGGTGTTGGGGGGACCAGGAAGTGGTGGGACACCCTTGCCAGCCCAGGATCCAGATCCATCCCATGATGTTTGCACTGGTTGTTGGGAGCCACCTGGCGGCCGCTTTTACATTGTTTCTTCCTTGTAGAGCGCCTAGGGAGGGGAAGTGGTCGCAGTGCCTGAGGCTGACTTCCAGGAGGCCAGTGGCGCTGTCAGGATTGTGCCTGGCCCATTCTCCGGAGATTGGACCTCCAGGACTACTGAGGGAGTGAGTGGCTGCCGCCGGACTGGTGGGCTGCCAGGACTGGTTGGTCAGTTGAGCAGCGCTCCTGCTATGGGAGCACACTGACCACCAGGGGGCAGCTCCTGCATTAAGCATCTGCCCCTTGGTAGTCAGTGCGCATCATAGCAACTGGTCGACGCGTCATTCGGTCGTTTAGGCTTTTATATTATAGATTGTTGCTTTATACAGACTTTAATTCTGAAAGCTAAATATCTTAGTACATTCATTATACAGCCATATAATGTAATTCTAACCTTTAATAAATTTACTCCTGGGTGATATTGATAGATTCTATGTTGGCAGTCTGACTATTAACATTTTTCAATCAATTATAATAGCACACATATCTGTAACAGAAAAGATAACTACCTCAGAAATAATAATCTTTCAGAGATTAGACATATGTGGCTAGTAACTTCATTAGGGTGAAATATTGTATGAGTAAAAAGATAAAATGAGAGAAGTCTGACTAACTAACCTCTAAGGGTCCATCTAGTTTTTAAATTCCGTGTTTTATTTCTTTCAAATCTGAAATAATATTCTTGGATTTTTAAAAAATATATTTTATTGATTTTTTTTGCAGAGATGAAGGGAGAGGGATAGAGAGTTAGAAACATCGACGAGAGAGAAACATTGCTCAGCTGCCTCCTGCACACCCACCACAGGAGATGTGCTCGCAGCCAAGGTACATACCTTTGACGAGAACCGAACCTGGGACCCTTCAGTCTGCAGGCCGACGCTCTATCCACTGAGCCAAACCGGCCAGAGCACATTCTTGGATTTTAAGTGTTCATTTACCCTATTCATATCCATAGTCACATAACTCAATTCCAACCAAAACATTAACTCACCATTTACTCTTAATACTGCTTGGAACTGGTATTCTTCAAATAGGATCTCATTCATTGATTCTTGAATAGAAGTAAAGTTAAAATATGGTTCTGTGATAATAATATTAGTATCTAAAAAATCAACCTAAAAGAGAAAAAAAATCCCAAAAGTTTCATAACTTTGTGTTATAATTATAAACATATTTCACATGTATAATCAGATTTACTTTAAACTCACAATAATCTTAGGAGACAGGTCTTATTATACCCAGTTAATAGGTGAGTAAACCGAGGCATCTGAGAGAGTTGAATAAATTACCAAGGTTCATATAACTAGTTAGTGACCCAGGTTTTGAATACAGGAAGTCTGGTAACAGAATTCATGCTCTTTAACTATTATTCAATTTTAGCTGTCTTAATAGTAGCATTAACAAAATGGTTCTATCAAATTGTTTAAATATAATTATGCAAAAATAATGAATAACTATAAGCATTGGGGCTATTGTTATTTTGCTTTTAAATGTTAAGAGGCGAGAAGCTTGAGGATATTTCATATGTACACAATTCTCTACCACCCATTCTTAAGTAGCATTAACATTTGAACATTTTTCTGTATACTTAAAGTCACACTATAGACATTACAAGCACAAATTTCTCATATTGTAATATTCACACATTCAAATATTTAGGCAAAAATATCTTATTGTGAAAAAAAAATTAGATACTGAATTGGTCTAATAATAGTAGAAATCTGAAGTAAACTTTTAATCTTGAGTTTCATACAGACTATCTCTTACCAACCTCATATTTCACTTCAATACAGAAATTCTGTTCACTTGCACTTACTTATTATTTAGAAAATCAAAGCCACACACAGAATATTAAGTGACTTAAACATGTATCTGAAGCATATTCAAAAGTTTATAAATCTTAAAATATAAACACTAATTTTTCATTTGAATAAGACTTGGAAATAAATCTGAATACATACTCCAGTTTGTTACCTGATACATTTCTTTTCCAAAAAGGTAATCCCAAACTTGTCTTTGAACATCCCAATTCACCAAGTAACCCTAAAAAAAAATTTAAATAAATTTAATCATCAAAAATATTTGAACAATTAAAAAAGTCAGATTAATATATTCTAAATTGCTGATTTCTATCTCTTTATGGTTACCTTCACCAGTCTAACGATGTTTGAATTTCAAACTAATCATGTTTTTCTCCTTTTAGAAGTTCAAAAAACTACAAATTAACACTAACCAAAGTGTCAAGGGTTCAAAAGATGTAACAATAAGTACAGATGCTCCTCTCTGTGCTTTTCTTTAATGTGTTCATCTCATTTAGCTTTAACACAAACAAGTAAAATTCAGTACCCATACCCACATTCAGTAACTAAATTATGGTTGGTTATTTATTCATTTATTTTATTTTATTTTTTATTTGGGGGAAAGAGAGATGAGAGAGGGAAAAGGAAGCAGTGATTTGCTGTTCCATTTATTTATGCATTCATTGGTTGATTCTTGCATGTCCCCTCACCGGGGATCAAACCTACCACATTGGCATATGGAGACAACACTAACAAACTGAGCTACCCAGCCAGGGCACTGTCATTTATTTTATTTTTATTTTGTTAATCCTCAGCCCAGGATATTTTTTCCATTGATTTTTAGAGAGTGCAAGGGAAGGAGGGGGAGAGTGAGAGAGACATTGATTAGTTGCCTCCTACCCACACCTCAACTGGGGTAGGAGGGGACAGAATCTGAAATCCAGGTACATGCTCTTGACTGAGAATCGAACCCGAGACCCTTCAATGGGAGGGCCGATGCTCTAACCACTTAGACACTCCGGCCAGGACGGTCATTTATTTTTAACAGTACACTTGGATTTCCCTTCCTCTCTTTCTAAAAAAATCAATAAAAACATTTTTTTTAAAAGAAAATTTAAATGGCATTTTTTAACTTTATTTTTGTAAAAGAACATTTACTAAGTAAATTACAAAGGTAGAAAAAGTAATTCCTAGAAGTAATGGCTTAGGAAACAAGTTATGGAAGTAAAGGAAGGGCCCTCGGAGCTTGGAAGTGAGGAAGCGAATGGGAACATGCCTAGACCAGAAATAGGAAGGGGACGGGGAAGGCCTCGGCGTGCCCCAGGAGGGAGAGCACCTAAATGACATCTTTTAGAAATCTAAAAATATTTCCATACATTTTCTTATATGTACATTTAAAATCTTAGATATACATTTAAAGTTATCTTCAAATTTGGGTCTATAATGCTAGAAATGGCATATAATTGAATTACCTTCTGAAAAGGAAGGATGTAGAAGAGTCCAGAAGGGTCCTTTATTTCTTCTATCTGGTTAGCAGTAAAAGTTTTAAGACGTGCTGTTTTTGACCTGAACTGACAGTTAGGAATAACCCTATAAACAAAGAATCAAATAATATAATTATTCCCTAAATACTTAGTTGCTATAAATACTTTTACTTAACCACCACCCTGGATGCCAGAAAAATATCCAAAACCAGTGTTTCTCATTGTCTTCACATAATAAAAAGTGCCTCCCCCCCCCCAAAGGGCTCTAGTACATACCAGGTTATGTACTGGACCCTTTTTCTTTCTCAAATACTCCTCAAGAGACCCTTACAGGTGGGTATTGGTCCTACCATCACACAGCTAACAGGAGACCTAGGTAAAGTTCCTGGTCTTTCTGGCTTTAATTCATAAGTTTTTAATAAAATTCTGGTAAAAGGTTTACAAGTTCAAAATTCTGGCCATAAAACCAAGTTACCATAAAGTCAAAATTTTCCATCAGTAAGATGCTTTGGGTACAGAAGTGGGAAGTAGTACTTTTAAATGTGGTTGTGTCCACCATGAGCTTACAATCTGTTTAGGAAGACAAACTAGGTCCATTATCAGTACAGGTCTTTATGTTTAAATACATGATTTTTTTTAAAGCTGCATCGTAATCAATCCTATGGTTGTATTACAATTTTAATATATCTGGTATTCTTGATTATTTAGCATCCTTCCTTAATTTTTGCTACCTACACGGTGGCTATAAATAATTCAGAGCATCCTGTATTTTACGCTTCTCAAGCACCTCTAATTGATTTCTTAGGTCACTGGTAACAGAACTGCTGAGTCAGAGAATAAAAACCCATGATACACAAGTCTAAACATTTTGCAGAAGACTAACAATTTACATTCCTGAGCAGTTCAATTGTCCTCTTTCAAAAGAAAACAGGGAGGAAAAGAAAAACACACCCTTCTGTGAATGACAGAAGAAAAGCGTGTCTTCAAATCTGTTTATTCTTTATGCCAACGCATATATTTGATAAATGCTATGGCAGTATTTGTTTAATTGACTATAATGGAGCAGGTCAGCCAATGAGCACTTCGAAGTTTGCACTTAGACAAAAGCTTTCGAATTCTCCAGCTACTAAAACCGTGGTTTTTACATTTTGGGGGGTCATAAAACCCTCTGAGGATCTGAAGAAAGCTATAATCGCGTCTCCAAGAAAATGCACTTGCCCACGACTCCTGCAGATTTGTGTATACGGACCCCACCCTCGCTCCCCCAATTAGGAACCGCTTCTCTGGGACCTTTTTTTACAGAGCAATTTCCGGCTACAAAGCAAAACACACGTCCCACTTCCGGGGCCGCACGGCCCAAAATCAAAATCTGAATTCCAGTTCAAAGCTTCCCAACCACCTAGCTCCCCTGCGAGCATCCCCGGGGCTCAGCTTAAGGCCGCGCGGGGGCGGGAGCCCGGTACTGACGTCCCAAAGGCGACGCGCAGTGTGTGAAACTGCCCGGCCTCCGTGCCTTGTTCCTCGGGAAAAACCAACACTTACGAGACATTCTCATGGCTGTAACCGATTTTGGCGTTGTAGGCTCCGTTATCCAACACTAACGTCGTCATTTTAGCACGAAACACAACGCCTCTCCTTTCTCTTTCCGCCCCTTCTCACATTTTCTTCCGGCTCTCTACCGTCCGCCTGGGCGGCGCTTAAGGGCGCGCTTCCTGTATCCCTTAGCAACGGAGGACGCCGGAAGCGGGAGACGACCTAGCCAGCCGCTCTTCAGCCAGTCAGTACTGGCCGTTCCAGCCTAACAGCCCAAAATTAAAATCTAGAAAAGTCCTGGCGAGATCCGAGAGTGGAAGCTGCTAAAGGCTTTTCGCCCACTTCGAATCTGTCCTTTACTTCAAAGTTTGACTCGCTACTGCAACCTTCTTCTAATCCCTGTTGCAAACCAGCTGTGTGTGTGTGTGTGTGTGTGTGTGTGTTCGGATAGTGTTCAGACAGTGACAATTATGTAGAATAAAGTGCAGAACCATACGCAGCATGGTATTAGGTATGAGGTCTCTTCAGTCTCATTCCCCTCAATTGCCCATCCTGCTGTAGGATACAACTACCCTGAATTAGAAATATGCTGTTCCTCAATGGCCTTGCTTTCTTACCCACTTTCACACACTTCCCCTGTCTACTTGTTCTTCAGGACAGAGCTCTGTATCTTTATCTAAAAACCCTTCCCGGCCCTAACTGGTTTGGCTCAGTGGATAGAGCATCAGCCTGCGAACTGAACGGTACCGGGTTCGATTCTGGTCAAGGGCATGTACCTTGGTTGCAGGCACATCACCAGTTAGCAGGTGTGTAAGGAGGCAGCTGATCGGTGTTTCTCTCTCATGGACGTTTCTAACTCTCTATCCCTCTCCCTACCTCTCTGTAAAAAAATCAATAAAATATATTTTAAAAAAATAAAAAAACCTTCCTGACATTTGACATACCTCCTCTCCGTCCTCCTTCTTAAACTGAGGTGCTCCTCCTGTGTGTTCCTGTAATGTTCTCGGCTAACTCCTGTATATCATACTGGCTAAGAGAACGAATTTTGAATTGGAATTCAGACTCTGCCATAAAATAGCTGTGTGACCTTGGGCAATGAAGATGATGATTAATACACATCGCTTAATGTGCATGGGTAAACTGTTCTAAGCTTTCCATGTGTTAGCTAATTTAATCTTTAAAATTTCTGAATGAGGTACTATTATTGAAATCAAAGAGATGGTTAAGAGTGCAGTCTCTGAATTCAAACTCCTACTCAAATTCTGGCTCTGCCACTAGATGGCTGAGACAGGTTAGTTAATGTCTCTACGCCTTAGTTTCCTCATCTGTATAATAAAGTAATAACACCCCCTTGCAGAATTGTTTATGAAAAATAAATTATAAAGGTCAAGTACCTGGTAATAGTTATCACCACATTGTAACTGGACAGTCAATGGGCCTGTGCTGCTAGTCACTACTTGCGCCAATTAAGCAGAGACAGGGTTGAATCGTTTATTCCAATAATGCCAGCAGTATGGGAAAGCAACTAGTCATCCACAAAAATCTGCTCTGCAGCCTCCTCACCCCCACAAACCAGCTGCTTATATAGGGTAAGACAAGGATTACATGGGGAAGTAGGGATTACAGGCATGGGGAAGTAGGAAATGCAAGCTGGTGTGGGACTCCATTGTTTGGGCAACAAGGTTGTTAATCTTTCCATGATAAAAGGCAGTCCTTGAATGAGAATGAACCACATTCCAAGGTTGACTGTCCAAGGTTGACTCCCAGGTCCTGGGGACATACAACTCCCAGGTTAGAATGTCCTTTCTTTAACCAGAACAAGGCAATCATGGTTAACAGAGTATGATGAATATTTCCCAATACCATAATTAATCCCCAATATTCTTTTTGCCCCTAACAACATTATTATTATTATTGTTCTCTTTCTTCCTTTTAGCTTATGATCAGTCTCTGTTAGCTTGCATAGATGGCATACTCCATGAAGTCCAGGACTCTTTCCATGGATGTCTATATCCCTTTGTATTAAAAAAAAAATCATTGAACGTACAAAATTAATTATGTCAAATTTTAGTCCTTCTGTTTTCTCTGATATTAAATTGATAAGATTCCTTACTATATCCATATAAAGAATATTTTATAAATCTTACCTCATATAGCAGCCATCATTCCTATTCATCTCTTACCTTTTAAAATATATTCTTTTACTCCAGTCTCTCTTGATTATAAGCCCTTTCACATTTAAGCTACTCTTTTTGCTTTCCTTTGCACGCTCCTTGATCAGGATCATTTTTGTTTTTGGCTTCAGCAATAAAGACTGATTGCCGGAACCGGTTTGGCTCAGTGGATAGAGTGTCGGCCTGCGGACTGAAAGGTCCCAGGTTCGATTCCAGTCAAGGGCATGTACCTGGGTTGCAGGCACATCCCCAGTAGGAGATGTGCAGGAGGCAGCTGATCAATATTTCTCTCTCATCGATGTTTCTAACTCTCTATCTCTCTCTCTTCCTCTCTGTAAAATATCAATAAAATATATTTTTAAAAAATCAATAAAATATATTTTTTTTTAAAAAAAAAAAGACTGATAAATCTGAAAGCTGAATTTCACCCCAACTGTAACCTGAATGTTTCTACCCACATATCCTTAAAATAATCTTAAAGGGAACAAAACCAAAATGGAATCTTATCTCCAAAATGCCTATCCCACCTACATTACTTTATCTCAATTACTAGAGACCCAGTGCACAAAATTTGTGCATGGGTAGGGTCCCTAGGCCTGGCTGTGAATCAGGGCTGATTGAGGCCTTCCAGCTGCTGGCTGGGGCCTTCCTTCGTTCCACGCCGCCCCCTGGTGGTCAGTGCACATCTTAGGGAGTGATCAAACTCCCAGTCTTCTGGTCGAATTCCTGAGGGGACACTTTGCATATTAGCCTTTTATATATACAGATTGGTGTGCCCCAAGTTAGAAATTTCAACTATTTTCAACTCCAACCTTTGTTTTAATCTCTGGAATCTGTCCTTGGCCTTCTTTCATCTCTACTAATATTGCCTTATCTCTCACCTGAAATAATGCCTCTGCATCTTCAATGCTCTTCCTCCCTCCATTCTCTTATCATCATGTTCTATCCTCTGTACTGCCAGCATAATTATCAGCAAGTGTTTTCTAAAACAGAAATCCAATCCTCTTCCCCAAATTCAATCTCTGTAGAAGTCTTCCATGGCTTGACATTGCCTATGTAATAATGTGCATGCATTTGCAATCTCATCCCCCTTCAACCCATCTTGCAGTGTGTATGCTAGGAAATGTTGAACAACCAGATCTTCAGAAAATGAAATCCTGATTTGTAGTGTTTATCACTGTGTGCTGAACAAACACCATCACAATGGATATTTACAAGCTATCTTGAAGTCATCAAACACCAAACACAGAGTCGGGAAGAAATGCACACAGTTGGTTCTCATGAGCTGGTATAAGCCAGCTTCAGCACAGACTGTTCAGTAAAAGCTCTGACCTATCCACCTTCACACTATTCACTCTCTCATCCCAAGTTTTAGCACACCTATATATTTTGGCAATGTGTTGTAATGTACCCCGCGAATCACAGAAGGACACCTCAAGAAGTCAAATTAAAGAGTCACATTTATTGCAATTCGGGACTTTGAGGGGGCATTTCGGCTCTCCCAAATCTCATAGTGATAAGATGGCCACAATACTAGATTTATATAGGCAAAGATCACAAAGGTATTGATTACATCCCAGGGTTTGGAATGAGGAAACTGATTTGCAAAAAGCAGTTTATAGAAGCAAAGCAGCATGTTATCTAAATTATAGTTTTGGGTCTCCGGAACACTGAGTCAACAGGGACACATTAACTGGAGCCCTCTGACCTTGGGATAATTGTGCTGTCCTTCCCAGGTAAAGGAAAATGTGCTTTCTAAGACCAGTATGACCACAACCCATGGGATATTCACATTACAATCAATAGGGTATTTAATCGAATGGGATAATTTATATAATTCAGAAAATCAAAATAACTTTTCTATTATTTTAGCAAACAAATAAGTACAGAAACCAAACAGCAGAGTTAAAGTTAAACTATAGTTTCTACCTGAGATGATTGCTACCATACTTCAAATGTATAATTTTAAAACAATTAAAAACAAGTCTCTCCTATAAATATGTAATAAACATGTGCAACATATTTATTTGTTATAATAATGAGTTAAAAAATTTTTAATGTATTGATTTTAGAGAGAGGGAGTGACACATAGAGAGAGAAATATCACTTTATTGTTATACTTATTGGTTCATTCATTGGTTGATTCTTGTATGTGCCCTGATTAGGGATTGGTATACCAGGACACCCACAACCTTGGGGTACCAGGACAATGCTCTAACCAACTGGGCTACCCAGCAAGGGCTTAGTGAATAGCTTTGTACCCTGTCTTGTTGGTTCTTACATTAATATTGAGAGGGTTAACTTGAAACACAGGCAGATAAGGGAAGGGTCCAGTGGGAAACAAAGGCAGGTGGAACATAGGCAGGGCAGACATGGTAGTTTGAGCCAGCCTAACCATTGGAACCAACCAAGCGGAAATAATAAATGTTCCTGGACTCAAAGCCGGAGGCATGGAAAAACAAGGGAGGGGCCTGTAGTAACAAGATGTACGAACGCACAGAAATAGAAAACGTTCAGCACAGGAACAGAGAAAGAACACATAGAACAGGGAAAGTCCAGGTCCACTGCTTGGCAAAAACAACTGAAGGAATTAATCAGGTGATGACACAGGTAGACATAGAGCAGGCTTGTAGCAAATATATACCCCTGGACCACAAGGCTTTAAGGGGCAGCTCACTATTGGGTCCCTCTCCTCTGCGGGAGTCTGAATCTGCTTGTAATAAATTTTCCTTAAATCTTTTGCTTAAATCTTCTGACCCACGGAGCTCATTCTTCAGTGTTGGGAGACACGACCCCGGGAAAACGCCTCGGCTCACCGTTCGGGTTATCAATATGAGTTAATAAATCTTTGATGCATTATATATTTGTATGACAGTCATGATTTTAAGTTTTTGAAGATTTGATAATTAAATGTCAACAAAAAATGTAAATTAATTTAAAACACTGAATTTATGATGGTTTTGTGACATTATGTGTCCTCTCAATCCAAGGAGAGTAAAATTAAAATTATTACCATGTATTTTCTCAATAACAAGATACTTTAACTACTATTATTAACCTGCGGGGTTTTTTGATACTGATTATTTTGAAAAGAAATCTATATTTTGTTCTTGCCAAAGCATTAGGCCACTTGCCATTTAGAAGCCATGAACTGTGACACTTGTCTTTTTTCATAATTGTGTTTCCCTTGTGTGAAACATCTTTTCCAGCTTCGTGAATTAATAACAGCAGCTACCATTCTATTGTAACTGGGATTCTCTAAGTATTTTACTTTCATCAGCTTGGTTAACCCTCACAACAACCTCATGAAGATAAATAGCACCATGAAGCTCAGAGGTTCTTTTCCTATGGTCACATACCTAAAAACCTACAGGACTAGGTTTAAAATGCAAGTCTGCTCTCAGAGCCAGTTCTTTCAACACATTAAGCTACATGCTCATCTTTTAAATAATATCTCCTTTCATTGTAAATCTGTCTCTGACTTAACCAGATAGAAATGAATCCCTCCCTCTTCTGTGTTCTCATAGTACTTTGTTTCTGTTCTCAATTACGCTAATGATAATAGCATTTATTAATATCACTTAATTTTTTTAATATCACTTAATTTTGTATTTTCATTTTTCCCCCAAGTAGTTTATTTGGGCAGGCCAGGGGACAGGGAGGCCTTGCATCTGAAAGAAGATGTTGGATCTCTTGGTAGTGAGGGGTTGTTTGTGCTACGGACTAAGGACCGGTAGGGCAGCGGGAGCTTGATCTTGGAGTTATGGAACTGCTTGCCTGCCAATGGTCTGCACTTGCTGGCCACAATCTTCTTCCTCCATGGTCTGGATTGAGGGGGCACCCAAGGTGCCAGGCCCCCAAATCTGGATCTGCAGGGAGCAGGAGGGGGCAGGGTGGACGTTCACTGGGCTCTCTGAGACACTCACTTTAGATGCATAATCTCATTTTTTTAAAAATATATTTTATTGATTTTTTACAGAGAGGAAGGGAGAGAGATAGGGAGTTAGAAACATCGATGAGAGAGAAACATCGATCAGCTGCCTCCTGCACATCTCCTACTGGGGATGTGCCCGCAACCCAGGTACATGCCCTTGACCGGAACCGAACCTGGGACCTTTCAGTCCGCAGGCTGACGCTCTATCCACTGAACCAAACCGGTTTCGGCCATAATCTCATTTAATCCTCACAAAATTCTGAGTTAGATATCATTACTCCAGTAGTCATCTGTGGTAACTGAGGCTGAGAGCTATAAATAACTTGTCCAAGTTTACACAGCTACAATGTGGCTGAGCCAGCATTTGAACTAGTCTAATGATAGAGCTCCAGGTCTTAGCACTAGTAATTGACCTTCTACACAAGGCTGTTAACTCTTTGATTGCAGGAACATTTGTTTTTATTTAGAGATCCCTAGTTATCTGAATAATGCCTGGTTTATAGTACATGATAAATGTTAATTAAGTAGTCAACCCATATATATCTCTTTTCACTTCTTCAGAAAGGAACAGGTGTTGGCCTATGTGTAAACTACACCCTCTTCCCCCCCATGTCTTCCTGATATATCCCTCAGAGGTAGTGTAATTTCTTTTCCTCTTTTAGACATCACTGGGCGGTCATTTTCACATCTGAAAAATGTTGGTTTGGGGTTGGGTGGAGTAGAGGTGCAGAGCTGTAACAGTTCTCCCTGGTATTTCAACAATTTCCTTCCTTTTTACAGAAATTTTCAAGTGAGACTTTACATCTTTATTTCTTTGGATACAACACCCTAATGAGGTAAGGCTGATATTATCAACTCATTTTATAGACGATTAAACTGAGGCTAAAAATAAGATTATTAATTTCTTCAGGTTAACTCAGCTAGAAAATACTAGAGCCAGAACTTGAATTTAGGCCTTTTAATTCCCAGGTCCTGGACTCCATTAGAGCATGTTGTCAACTTCTACTTCCCTTAGGATTGGAAATCACCAGATGAAACATGACAGCACTTAGCCAGGAAAGCAGACTAGCTTAGCAAAGGAAAAGAAACTGAGGCAAGAATATAAAGAGTCCTAGCTGGTTTGGCTCAGTGGATAGAGCGTCAGCCTGTGGACTGAAGGGTCCCAAGTTTGATTCTGGTCAAGGGCACATGGCTGGGTTGGGGGCTTGATCCCCAATAGAAGACATTCATTGATGTTTCTCTCTTTCCCCCTCCCTTCCTCTCTGAAATCAATGGGAATATATATATATATATATATATATATATATATATATATATATATATATATATATATAAAGCTGAGTAGGTGAACAGAGCAAAATAAGCTGAGAAGTTTGTGGAACAAATTCTTAGGAAATGAAAAAGAGAAGTCGAACGTGGCAGGAGACTCAGTGATGGAGTCAAGAACAAGAACAGAGGAGGAGAAGGTTTTGGATTGGGGGTCAAAGCACCCAATAGCAGCAGGGCCTCAGGGTTAAGAATAAGGGTGGCAAGGCAGCATACCTTCCGCACCGGTCTGGAACCTGAGTTGCCCCGCCCCTCTCCGCTGTGGCCCCGCCCCATCTCCCCAGACCCCGCCCCCACCCGCTCGCCCCGCCCCGAGCCGGGCTCGCCCCCGCCCTCCCCCAGGTCTCTTAGGTGATGCTGCAGCCAAGATGGCGCCGGCGGTGGCTGCGGCGGCCTGAGCGAGATGCTCCCGGTCCTCGGCGGCAGCGGCGGCGGCGGCGGCCTCGGCCAGGGCCTTGGGTCTCTCCCGGGCGCGAGCACTCAGGCGCCTCTCCTTCTGCCGGGTTAACCCGGACAAAGAGGAGAGACGGCCCCGAAGTGAGGGGGCAGCGAGGAACCCAGAGGAGAGCGCGGTGCCTCCCGCCTCGGCACCATGGCTGGGCTCATCAAGAAACAGATTCTGAAGCACCTCTCCAGGTCAGTGGGAGCCGCGGGTGCGGGGGCCGGGGCAGCCTGCGCCCTCGGGGACGCCGGGGACTGGCCGCCGTGCGGAGGCGACCCTGGGACGCCCCGCTCCCGTCGGGCCCCGCATCTCCCGCCTCCCGGGGCGGCTTCCCGAGTGAGACCCCAGACGGGGGGGAGCCGGCCGACTCGTGGAGGAGCGCGGAGGGCGGCCGGCGGAGGCGGAGGCGGCGGTGGGGTGGCCCCGGCACAGCGTCCGGGGGCGTCCGGGGACACCTCTTGGCGGTCCCGGCGGAGAGGGGAGATGCCCGCGTCACCCAGGTGCGGGGTCCGCGGTGGCCTGAACCCGGGCTCGGGCTCGGGCTCGCGTCCCCTCGGAGCAGAGCGGGTCCGTTAACCGCGGGCGCCCGGCGCAGCCCGGACTCTCAGGGCCGAGGCTCGTCTTCCCCGGGAAACGTTAACCTTGTTGTTGTTCCGCTCCGAGGCCGTAGCGGGTGTGCCCGTTTGCACAGTTCGGATTTGCTGTAGGGAAGCAGCCAGGGTTCCCAGCTTTGACGACAAGCTCTTTCTGGAGGCGTTTAGCCCCCCGTCGTTCTTACAAAAGAGTTTTTTTGCTTTTTTAAAAACCCGAGGCCCATAAATGTCACGGAGTGTCAGCATCTGTGGCCATAAACCCAAGGCTTGTCGTTCTTTCCATTTCATAAGCGGGTTTAGTCGGAAACATGACTCAGTCACGCTGGCAAGTTTGTTTGTTGCTCCTGGCTTCTCCATATTTGTCTCCAGACGGAGGCTGAACGTGGGATCTGGTGTCCAAGGTGTTAACCGCGAACCCGAAGCGCTTGGTTAGGATCCTTTTCTCCGTTATTTGTCTGTAACTTAGTGAGTACTTTGAGCTCATTGTAGGGAAAGGCGTGGGTACGACGACTTGATTCTACAAATCATGGTATACCACAGGTTATATGTAGGGGCACAACGGTATTTCTGTGATTCAGCAAATCTTTTCCTTGTCACATTAAATAAGATGGTTTTTTTTTAAGTAACAAATTATAGTAGCGTTCATGAATATACATTTCTCAATATTACCACTAATTATAAAGTTTCTTTTGAAATTGTACGTATGGCCCATATGAACAACTTATTTTGGAAGAAGGTTTTAACTTTATTTTTCATTGATTAATTAAGTAATGTCTGACTTATCAGATGTCCTTCAGCCTCTTTTACTTCCATCCACAAGAATATTCAGAGCTACAGAAAAATGATTTCAATTCTCCTTTCTCACCCTCCCAAGGGTGTTTGTACGCAGTTCCATTCTAGATGCAAGGGAGGAAAGTTCACTCAATCAGGGAGTGCCTTAAGAGTTTCATTCTCTTGCAGAACAGTTGAGAAGGGCTCTTAAAAAATTAATAGCCAAGGTAATGGCTTACTTCACAAAATAGACAACACCCACATATTCATTATTTGTATGATCTCTAATATCTGTGTTGTAAATAATAGTGAGGATTTTTTTTTCTCAGAGATGAGTTTTTGAAACACGTGAGTTTTAATTTCATATTTCAAAATGACTTAGGTGACTGAAGAATAGCAAATTTATATTCTTGGATAATCTTATTGGTACTGTCATCGTTATGATGTTATTTATAAATCTAAAGGATGACAATAGATAAAATAAGATGATAAATAAGTTATTTAAGTAGTGATGAACTTTGAAATTACCTGGGCCAAGCTTAATTTTACAAATTATCTGGCAATGAAGATGTCACTATATTGATGTGATTATCTGGCATGCAGTTCAATACAGTTTAACAGCAAATGCTTAAAACACATTGCCTTCCAATAATAGACATTTCATACGGCCCGTGCATGCAACCATGGCACCTTCTCCAAGGAGGCCTTAGACTGACCACGCTTTTTTATAGCATTCATCCTTATCTGTCATGCTATATCTTTGCTGTTGGTCTGTCTTCTGCACTTGAATGCAAGCTCCATGACGGCAGGGATTTTTGTTTTGAGTCTAGTGTAATGTACACTCAACAACTATTTTTTAAAAATCCTCACCAAGGATATCCTTTTTATTTATTTAAGAGAGAGGAAGGGAGGGAGGGAGAGAGAGAGAGAGAGAGAGAGAGAGAGAGAGAGAGAGAGAGAGACATAAATATCAATCGGTTGCCTCCTGTAGGTACCCCAGCTGGGGGAACCCAGGTATGTGCCCTGACCCAGAAACAAAGCCACCATCCTTCCATGCATCCCACGATGCTCCAGCCAAGTGAGTCACACTGGCCAGGGCAACAACTATTTTTTGAATGAATGGATGAATGGCACCAATCAACCAATCAACTGACTCTCCCTCACATTGCCTTTTTTTTTTTTTTTTTTTAACTGAGGCAAAACTCTATGCCACCAATGTTATGGTACTTTACCTTGGTTTTTAGGAAGCAATAGGTAATCGAATCATTGAATAAATGTGATGTTTATGGTGTCCTAGGAAGGAAGGACTAGGAAAGTGACTCTTCATATATATGGTGTCTTCCAATAAGGAAGAAGGCGATCTGGGAACCAACAGGAGAAAGATGATGCTTACTCTGAGCCTAGAGATTGAAGTATGGTGAAATTATAAGCTCAATACCAGTCTTACCTTAATAGAGGCACACGAGAAACTGGCTCTGAGTAAATGCTGAACTGTTTGAGATGTTTAAATCTATACACTTGTTCCTTGCCTAATTGTTATTTCTGTCCTAAGCATGTTTGTATACTTGGAACTGATCTGAAACTGACAGATACTGGGCTGGGAGAGAAGGTGGGAGAGAGAGAGAGAGAGAATGCCATTTGTATGTGGTGAGGTGGGGGTTGGAGTTCTTAAGTATTAAGAGAAGTGAAACAGGAAGTCTTTGAAGGAGAAATTACTCCGATCTTTCAGACTGTAATTGGCACAAAATATGCTTTGGAAGCTTTCCTAGGGGTGTCCTTTTTCACAAGGGAATGGAAAGTTCTAAAGAAAGTTATAACAAGTATCAGAAAGGAAATAAGAGCAGGAGCTACCTTTCAGCTCAAGGCCTCATTATCTTTTACTGTGTATGTAAGTGAGTGCTTGAGCAAAGGCAAGAGGTAGGGGGAGAGAAGCTGGAAGATGGGGTATATTTAAGCCAAGACCTAAAAAGGGGTAGGGAAGATTCAGATACAAATGCTTCCCTTTCCCCTCTGGCTCCAGGCACACTGTAATGGGCACAAGGTTTACTGGTGAGTGGGAGTTGGCAGGACAGACATACACTGCGCCTGATGGAGCCTTTGTATGGTTCTCAACCAGAGGTGATTTTGCCCCTCTGGGGAAATTTGGCAATGTCTGGAGACATTTCTAAATGTCACAACTGGGGCATTGGGAAGGGGGGTGGCTAAGGGTACTAAAGTCTATGGGTTAAAGGCCAGGTATGCTGTTAAACATCCTACAATGCACAGCACATCCCCTCACAATAAAGTATTTGGTCCAAATGTTAATAGTTTTGAGGTTGAGAAACTGGTTTAAATTGTACACATGTATGTCAGGTGATTGAACTAGAGTTACTGTGCTAGTGAAAGTTATTTTGTCTGTAAACAACAAAACCTTGCTCTGTTTAACTGAGGTAAAAAGTTAAATGTAACCAAAAGCTGTTGAGGTAGGTACGGAATAAGGGGAAGGTCAAGAACTAGCCAGCTCCTGGAACCTCATGAAAGAGATCTTGGACTTCAGCACTGTTGGCATTTTGGACAAGATAATTATTTATTGGGAAGGGCTGCTCTGAACATTGTAGAATGTTGAGCAATATATATCTAATATCCACCCACTAGATGCCCATAGCCACCCCCACAGTCTTGACAATGAAAAATGTCTCCACACATTGCTAAATGTCCCCTGGGGGCAAAAAGGCTCTTGATTGAGAACCACTGCTTTGGGGTGCTATCCCATCTCTCACAACTCCCAATCTGTGATCTTTCCTGTCAAGTTTCAGATTCCTGGGAGAGAGAATCTGTATGGCCCAGCTCTATTTATCCACTGGCCAGTTAGCAATGGCAAAGAATTATAGGTACAGTAAAGATATGGTCATGGAAAGAACTAGTATTTTGAGTCAGGCTTGTTGTCTTTAATAGGCACTGCACTAAATTACATGACAAAGGGCCTCAAATTTAACTTCATCCCAGGAGGTGACTTAATAAGGAATTCCGGACAAAAGAAGGACATGATCACTAAAGGTGCCTGGTTATCAGTTTGGTTTCTGAAGTCCAGGGTTCAGGAGCAGTTGTCTGGGGTGGAAATAAAGAATCTGCAGAGGATCTCTGGTTAATTTAAATAGAATAGAAATGTATTGGAAGGATGTCAGTACCTCACAGAATTTATGGGAAAGTTAGAGAACCAGATTTGGAAAGGGACTGGATCCAGGCTAGCTCCAAGCATCTAGGTAGGAGAAACTACCTGACATCTCTACAAGACATGTTTCCTAAACTAAGGGAAAGGAACAAGTAGAAAGGGAGGGTGGCCTGACAAGATTGCTGAGTATTTGGAATATATGTTAAAGAGATTAGGAAGGGTTGAGCATTTGGCAGAATACTGTGACTGACTGGCAAAGTAATAGAGTTTAGATTGCCTCACAATGTATTGATGGGCTGGTTGAGGTTGCATAAGAAAGGAAGGAAGGAGGAGGGCAGCAGCTGATAGCCTGAGAAAAGGAAAGAACCGTCCAAGGGTTGGAGATTTTATCTAGGTGGAAGAGCAGTTGAGAAAAACAAATAAAAGAACTGGAAGATTTGGAGGTTTTGTCTGAAAGGGTTATATTAAAGTTCAAGATTTTAGAGGTGGAATGGGCCTAATTTAGTACATGGTTTCAGATAAGGCTGTGGAAATTAATTGCTGAAGAAGTTAAGGTGCATGTAATTGGAGATGAATACTGTTAAATCTATAATCGTTCCTCTGGAGATTCTTAAAAGGAAATACAACAGATTATTTAGACTGTCAAATTATTTTCTTAATGATAATTTTATATAATTATTGATATGCTAATTATTTACATCTTCCACTTTTATGGCAAAGCTCAATAATTAATTTTTGAAAGTTTATGTATACTAGGTCTTGAGTACTTGGTATTAGAGATACAAAGATGGGTAAGATATGGTCTCAGTTCTTGGAAAACTTCAGTAATTCTCATTCGGGCATAATAAGCATAACTAAATGTAACCTATTTATAGAATATACTGCCATTGAAATTAATGAGATTTGTTTTACTTGGATTAGGCAACTGGGAAAACTTGAGTTAATGTTCCCTTTTAGGATTAATAAATGTACCTTTATAAATTTAGGGATTATTTTTAAAAGTTTTTGTGAGAGAGAGGAAGGTAGAGGGAGAGAGAAACACCAGTGTGAGAGCCAGATATCCACTGGCTGCCTCTCCGCTACCAGGGAATCAACCCTGAGGCATGTGCCCTGACTGGGAATTGAACCAGCAACCTTTCAGTGCATAGGACGATGCCCAACCAATTGAACCACACTGGCCAGGGCTAAATTTGGGGATTTTTTTTTTTTTTTTTACTATATTTTTATTGATTTCAGAGAAGAAGAGAGAGGGAAATATAGAAACTTCAATGATGAGAATCACCGATCAACTGCCTCCTGCATGCCCCCTATTGGGGATTGAGCGTGTATCCTAGGCATGTGCCCTTGATCGGAATCAAACCCAGGACCCTATAGTCTGCAGGCGGATGCTCTCTATCCCCTGAGCCAAACCAATTAGGGCTAAATTTGGGGATTTTTTTTTAAATTTTAATTTTAAATTTTTTTAAAATAAATTTGGGGATTTTTTAAGGTAACTTTTAGTTACTTAAATTGACAGTATTCTTTTTGTTTTTTAAAAAAATATGTTTTTTTATTGATGAGAGAGAGACAGAGAGAGAGATAACGAGATAAAGAAACATCAATAGGTTGTCTCCTGTACTTACCCCTACCAGGGATTGAGCCCAAAACTTGGGTATGTGCCCTAATTGGGACTCAAACCTATGACCCTTCAGGTGCACAGGTCAAGGACACTCCAACCAACTGATCCACACTGGCCAGGGCAATGGAGTTTACATTTTAATCAGAAGATGCCGATAATAAATAAGTGAAGTACATTTTATCAGTTTGTGGTATGTGCTGGGGTTGGGGGTGGGGCAGGAAAGGGGATAAGAAGTGCGTGGAGGTAGGGATGGGGTTTGCAGTTTTAAATCTGTTGATTCTAGAAGCCTTAATTGAAAAAGGTGATATTTGAGAAGAGATCTGAAAGAGGTGGAAGCAAATGCAAAGATCCAGAAGTGGAAGCTTGCTTGTTATTTTGATATATATCTAGGCCAGGAATACAGGTGACAGGTGACGTGGAGTGAGGAGAGGAAGATGAAATCAAAGTCCAGGTCTTGTGGGGCCTTGTAATGAGTTGGCTTTTAACTGAGTGAGATTGGAATCCACTGGAAAGCTTGGAACCAAGGACCGCTCTGCACACAAGTGGAAAATAAGTAATGGGAGGGCAAGGGCAGATGGGAGCTCAGTTAGGTGTTAGCTCTCCAGATGAGAAAGACACTGGCTTGGACCTGGTGGATGCAGTGAAGTTGTTGAGATATCAGGTTTTAGATGTATTTTGAAGGTAGAACTACAGGATTTTGTTGACATAAAATGTGATTGAGAAAGAAAGAGAGCAGTCATGGATGACTCAGGAGTTTTTGATTAGCAGCTGACAAGGTGGAGGTGCTGTTCACTAAGTTGGAGGACACAGGCTTATGGAAGAAGATCAGGAGTTTGAACACGTTAATCTGGATACCTTTCAGTTATCTGTGAAGATCCCTTTTATTTGTGAACTAATTTACACTACGTGTGTTAGTATGGCAACAATGTTTTTTGTGTGGTTATCCTTTGGTTTATGCAATACAGAATTTTAAGGGTGGATTATTTATTTATTTTGGCTATTAACTGCATTATATAGAAATATCTGAAAGCAAGCAGGTGCCTGTATATTTCACATTAATGTTCACATAAAAACAGATTGATTCTTGCAAAAGTTACTTTCAGGAGATTAATTTGAAAACTTTAGGTGAAGAGGGGATGGATGCTTGGTCCACTGAATGTTGTAATATCACCATTCTAGAATCAGAAGGGATTTGTTGCAGTCTGTGAGAAGGTAATTATTAAAACACTAGAGGCCTGGTGCATGAAATTTGTGCACAGGTGGGGTCCCTAGGTCTGGCTGGCAATTAGGGCTGGCCAGAGCCTTCCTCCCCTGACCCTCCTCCGGCTGGCCTCACCTTCCTGCTGCCAGGGCCTGCTGGAGGGGGGAAGGGACCACAGGAGGTTGGCTGAAACGGGGAGGACCAGGGGAGGTTGGCCGGCCACAGGAGGTTGGCTCTGGGAGCGCACTGACCACTAGGAGGCAGCTCCTGTGTTGAGCGCCTGCCCCCTGGTGGTCAGTGTGCATCATAGCGACCAGTCGTTCCGGTGTTCCGGTCGCTCTGATGCACACTGACCATATATATAGATTGAAATGTGTCATCTGCCTAAGGTTAAAGTTTGACAGGTGTTGAGTGGTTGCGTCACTGATCGAGCACCTTTTTAATTTGATTTTTCTATGCCGCCTGCTCAGGCCGTTGTTCCCACCTAATAGTTTGATTTTCTTTTACTCCATTTTCAGCATTTCTTTTAGTACTCTCATGGTGTTTCACCATACTGCTGCAATATCCCTTAGGAGATTCTTTTATAACTTGGGAATTCTTTGACTCAGCAGTTCTTTGAAGTTGTGGAAGCATAATTTCCGCTGGGGCTGACTAGCAGCCCCTGAGCGATGGAGGAACAGATTACTCAGACACAGTTTGACTGTGCAAGAGAGGGCTAAGGGGCCCCTGGCTTTAGTAGCCAGAACAGCCTCTATTGCCTGCCTTGTTAGGCCTTTCTTGGAATTTTTATCTTTCGATACAATCAGTAGGGTGAGTAATCTTGGGAGGACACATGTTTATATTGTCCTCTAGGCAAGGGCATCCAGGGATTAAGCATAAGGATTCCAGTAAACACCCGGAGGTCTGCATATAGCACAGGCTTGTTTGGAAGGTCAAGGAATAATTAGGGGCGCCACCTTCGACACTTCCCTAAGTCAGAATTCCGGCCTTCCACGCACTTCCATTTTATCAGAATGTCCTCCTTACAAACTTTCCAACCAAGTCTCTTATGCTCCCCAACAAATTTCTCACCATTTCTTTTTACTTGCATAATTTTTTTTGCAATATTACTTTTTACAATATTGCACTTTATCTTAATACTACAGTTTCCAGTGTAAACATTTTCCTAATAAGTTGACCTCTTATCAGTTATATGTACATGTTTTAAATTCTGCATATTATAATATTTAGGATGAGTAATTTAATATTTCTATTTAATATCGGTATATAGTCAGTTGATATTAATGATTGGAGCTCAGATTGAATGTAAGTTACAAATAGAAGATTTAATGACTATTTCTATGAGTGAAATATGAACAGTTATATCAAGACCAAGTTATTAAAACAAAATTGAGAGCTGAAGCAAATATGATTCAGGATATAGTAATTTATTGTTTGATTTTTTTCAGGCATTAGATTTACTACTGGTCTGTCTGATAATTCACTGACTTATTTTGAGACTTCTCCCAGATGAAATGAATGTAGTGTATTAATTTTTAATTCCATATTAGTCTGTCTTTTAAGGCTTAATTTTATGTATATATACTTTTTCTACCTCAAAATACTATTAATAGAAACATTATCTGGCTTCTTTTGTCTCTACTCTATTAGCATCAAGTGTTATTTTTGTCTGCTGTTGTGTATTTGTAAACCTTTTGTAATTTTATTGTTAGGAATTAATATTTAGGGATAAATGTAGTAAGTACCAGAAAATTTAGAGATATTAAAATTTGGTAACAGTAAGTATGTTTTTAGATAATAAATTGGGTTTCTGCTCCAAATTTTTCTTCTGCTCTGATGCTTTATATATAAATGAAATACACTATAAAAAGGTGCATTCATAATATGTAAGATTTATCTTTAAGAAATACTATAAATATCCTCATTGATAAGTCATTCATTTATTTTTCCTACCAGTATTTAAAGAAGGTTCTGTAGGATATAAATAAAACTAAGACTTAGGAATGTCTTCTGGAAACAATATGGTAGATGAGTTAGTAAATAGAATTTAAGATAAAATATTAGTTTTCTGAGAGAGGCACAGAGTACTATCTGCAACTTTTAAAGAATTAGAGACAATGAGATGGAGGTAGTCCAAGTGTCAGAGAAAATTGTAAAGCAATAATGAAATAAAGCACATAAATGACAGCTTGGTGATATAAAATGGGTAATTATTAAATCTATTTTATCTGACTACAGCATGCATACCAAGAGAGTATTTTAAGGCAAGTATGTAGAGACGTCAAGGATGACTTAGGTCTTCCAAATTTGGCTGCAATTTTATTTTTCATTGTTTCCCAATGCTACATTTCTTTCCCCATCCCCACTTTTTCACCCACCTTTTGTTTTTTCCTGCAGCCAAATTGTCTGTGTCCCTTTAGGAAGGACATCCTCTCAGGCTTCATTTTATACTTGTACATCTTCATAGGCAACTTTAAGTAGGCTAGTCTTCACTGTTCATCTTCATTTTGAAATGTTTTAGGTCTTAAAATATATTGTTTTATTTGTTAATTCTGCAGATTGTCATCTCTTTAAAGGGCAGAATCATCCTCATAGGCTCTGAATTCTGAGGACAGTGACTGTGCTTGTCTTGTTCGCCATTGTATCTTTAACATCTGCCATAGTACTGTGGTACATAGCAGTTATTCAGAAACATATTTAGCTGACTGGAGAAATAACTTTATAATACAGTGGTCTTCATAGGATACATAGAGCATGAATTAGTTACCCTGAATCCATTTTTGGCTGGTTTAAAAAGTTGATTCATATCCAAAAAATTTAGATTCAAAACTTTTTTCCTGATAAATACTATATTTCTCCTATTTGTTTTTGAATATACAGATGTAGTTTATTGCTGGATTTTCCTTTCTTTTTTTGTTTTGTTATTTTTCATAGGTAACTTAAGTATTCTCTATGAAATGAAGTGAGGATTATTAGTTTTAACTGGGCCTTTTGACAGTTAACTTGACTATTTGTATTTTTTAGAGTGCTTGTCCTAATTGGTTTCATTTAATGTTGTATTATACAGTTCAGTCTTTGTATAACTTTTGTACAATATAGCCATCTCATTTTTGTTAATTAGCATTTTAATATAAAATTTAAAACATACATATTAATTTAATAGCATAGTAGTAATTCCAGTGGTAAGGAGAATGAAGAAATCATTAATAGTTAGTTTATCTTAGAATTTTAGCAGTATTTGTCTTTAGTTAATCCAGTGTGAAATACAACTGTATTTTTTCGAAATGAATCACAGCTAAATATTTTTATCATATCATTCCTTTCCTCTTCCTTCCCTTAAACGTGCTCCCTTCTGTGTCCCCTGTGTACCCATTCCCTGCAGCGATCCCTGCTGGCTATGGTGGAGATTGATGTGCTGTGAATTTCATAATCACCCAAATGAGTACCAGAGGAGTCTAAGAAACCTTGGCAACTGGCTACTTGCTTTCACCAGGAATAGGGACCTTTTGTCTGAAATTTCCTGCCCTCAGGTAATAATTCTATTCCCCACGGTTTTGTTTTCTTTCAATAAATGTGAGCACTTATGCCCATCTCAAAGATACTTAGAGAGCAATTTCTTATTATTTTAGTCAGATACCAATTGCATTAAAAAAAACCACAGCAGCGATGTAGCTACAGGCTCGTGCAATTCCTCTCTTAGAATATCTTTTCTAATATATAAGGTTTGGCAATGCATTTATAATCGGCTCTTTCTGATGTTGCCAAAAGAAGAGTTTTATAATTTAGAGTCAGATACTTGAAAATAGTAATTAGCATTCTTTAATGGGTAAGTCTTCATAGTCTGTTTAATTAATGAGGCATGAAGGCTCTTTTGATAAAGAAAATGTTTTGATCAATTCTCTTACTGAAGG
This sequence comes from Myotis daubentonii, assembly GCF_963259705.1. Lineage (NCBI taxonomy): Eukaryota > Metazoa > Chordata > Mammalia > Chiroptera > Vespertilionidae > Myotis > Myotis daubentonii. The sequence goes on from NC_081841.1 coordinate 16,646,573, forward strand.
ATTTAAGAGTTTATTTTGTCTACTTAATGTTCATTATATTCTTTATTAAGGAGATTGAAATAACTCATGAGCAGCAGTGAAAACAGGTTTCATTTTTGAAGACTATAAGGGCTCCCAACCCCATTCTTTTTCTCCTCCGCCCTGTTCCTTTTTAAAAATTCATTATCAGAGAAAGCAGTTAGGTTATAAAACCAGATTCATGTGGAAATGGCGCTGAATTTCTTTCAACTTAGGGTTCTATGAAAATCCTAGAAACTCAATATCAATGACTACTTCTAATGCTTGGAAAATATATCCACATAAATATTTTGAATCTATTCTAAAAGTCTAGTAAGAAATTGACACTTAAAGAATAGCCATGTGTGGAATTGTGCAACTCATTATATACATACCCTATTAGTAATGGGACAGTTGATAAACTTGTTGGCCATATGTTAGCTAGCAATTGTATAGCTTTGATGATAAGTACTGTTTTTCAATATTCTTGTCTGCCTTGATTCCATACTATCGTTTCGGTGTCTGGGTCTCATAATTGCCAAGAGAGAGATGCCATGCTTTAACCTTACTTAGGTAGACCATTAGTGAAACCTTTGAGATTCTCTCTAGGATATCGATGGTTAAGAACATGTTTATAATGGCATTCAAAGATAGTTCTGATTTTGTATATACCTCTAGCAAACCCACTGGGACCTTTGCTCCTGAAGTATAGTCATAACTGTAATCCTCTGCTTTTTCTGGATTGCACCTCCTTATCTATCTTTTTTGGCCTGGCTTGTACTAAGCCTGTTGAGATGTGGTGTTATGATTTCTTTCTGAGTTTAAACCACAGCTATTCATGAGTTTATTCAAGTAACCTACCAAGCTTAATTACTTGGTAATTTCTTTACCTTCTCATTTTAATCAGTTATGATTCCTTTATACTTAAATAATTCTTGAATTTATGTTCTTTCTCCTGAACCTAGCACATAGCCGACTTCTTGGCATAAAGTAGATATCAGTAATATTTGAATATCTCTGTTGTCACTACTCAGATCTAACTCATAATTTCTTGCATCAGTTATTGCAACTAAGTATTTTCGTTCCCTTCTGTTCTCATATTTCATTTTTCATCCTTGGCACTGTTACCAGAAAGATCTTTCCAAAATGCTAATCTTATTTTATTTCCTGATAAAAACTAGGATTTTTGTCCAAAACATATTAAAATAGAATGTCACTGCATAAAATAGACAAAAGTACAGTCCCTCTAGTTGAGTTAGTAATTGGGTCAGCTGTCATAGCCTTTCCCTTTTCTTCCACCTGCGTTGAATCATGAGCAATTTTCTGAAGTGGCACTTTGGGAACAATACTAAAGTGTAGGATGAAACACACATTTCTTGACATGGGATAACAAAGAGTCTTTCATGCTCTGGCTTCAGTCCATCTTTCAAGGCTTATCATTTCTTTCCAAACTGCCTGATGCCTTGTACTTCATCTTTGCTTACTGTGTGTGAGCCTTGAATGTGCTGCTGCTTTGCTTGAAATGTCCTTACTCTTATTCTTAAAAACTCTTACTCTTAAAACAGCTCAAGTGCTGCCTCCTCCTTGAAGCCTTCTTAAAACAGTATTCTTTTTTTTTTTTTTTAAATATTTTTATTGATTTCAGAGAGAAAGGAAGAGGGAGAGAGAGATAGGAACATAAATGATGAGAGAATCATTGATCGGCTGCCTCCTGCACACCTCCCACTGGAGATTAAGTCTACAACCTGGGCATGTGCCCTGCCCAGGAATTGAATCATGACCTCCTGATTTATAGGTCATCGCTCAACCACTGAGCCATGCCGGCCGGGCGCAAAGCAGTATTCTTTCTAACATAATTGATCACCTCTTCCCTTGTGCCTACTTCTTATCCTATTTCATTTTTATGGTAATATCTGTCACACAGTGCCTGGCACATAGTAAGAACTTAATGTACTGCGATAATTTATTTGTGTGCTTGTCTCTAGTGATAAACTCTGATGTCTTTGAAAGCAGTAATTATGCCTTATTTATCTAAGTTTCTCAAGAGCCTAATCAGCACTCAGTTTTTGCCATGAAGGATGTATGTGTCAGATCTTCCAATGTTTCAAAAATTCAGAAACCCAGATTTCAATATAAGGTTCATCCATTTAAAAAAAAATAAATGTTTTTATTGATTTCAGAGAGAGAGAGAAATATCGATCGGTTGCCTCCCCCATGCACCCTGACCTGGGATCAAACATGCCACCTGGGTATGTGCCCTGATCAGGAATCAAACCCGCAACTTTTCGGTGCATGGGATGACGCTCAACCAAATGAGTCACATTGGCCAGGGCAAAGGTCCACCCATTTTAAATATTAGCCACAAAATCAGGTTTTTTAAAGCACACTATGCAGGACAGACAAAACATATCTCTGGGTAAAGCATAGCTCACAGCCTACCAATTTTCAACCTCTTCCATTCTTTACATGTTTTTGTGGAAAAACTGGTTAGGTAAGATTTGATTCTTTACATGCATATTACAAAACTACCCAAGCCAAACAAAGTCTGTAAATTGAGAATGTTAGAAGAAAGGGAATTTATTATGTGTGTACCTTCCTTGATCCTTGTTCCATTATTGACATTGTAGGTTTCATAGTAATAATAGTTATGCCTTAAATATTTAATAAGCCTCACAAATTGAGATCGAGGGTGAAAACTGCCATGTACTCCTATAGTGCGTAATAAATGTTAAGTTGCATTGAAATTTGATCAGTATGATAATGGAAGGGTAATTGATCCTAAAATATTGTTGAATTGAAAATTGGTCAGTATGATAATGGAATTTAACTAAAATACCTTTTAAGTTAAACTTGTACAAATTTGGTTATAGTTCTTTACTATGAAATGAAGACTTTAGATTAGAGGAACTATTTAGGTGCTCCAATTATAAAATTATTTGATATTTTTTTGCTAGCATGAACGCTACCTATGGCTCTACCTATATCAGGATGTACTTATGATAAATTACCCTTTTTTGAGTATTCCCAGGACCCAATATACAGAATTTATTTGGCTTAATTATTTTTATAATATGTAAATAAAGAAAGTAATCCAATCATGTATAATTAGTATATATAGCTACATCTATATATGTCTTATTAAACAGCTTTACTGAAATGTAATTGATTTATAAACAATCAACTGCACATATTTAAGATGTACAATTTGATGACATTTTGACATAGGCCCTCAAGTTTTTTTTTTGTTTTTTTTTTATTTTATTGATTTTTTACAGAGAGGAAGGGAGAAAGATAGAGAGTTAGAAACATCGATGAGAGAGAAACATCGATCAGCTGCCTCCTGCACATCTCCTACCGGGGATGTGCCCACAACCCAGGTACATGCCCTTGACCGGAATCGAACCTGGGACCTTTCAGTCCGCAAGCCGACGCTCTAGCCACTGAGCCAAACCGGTTTCGGCCCCCTCAAGTTTTTTCATACTTCTTTGTAGTCTTCCTTCTCTCCTGCTTTGTCTTTCATTATTATATGATACTAGAGGCCTGGTGCACAAAAATTTGTGCACTCGGTGGGGAGGGCGGGTCCCTCAGCCCAGCCTGTGCCCTCTCTCAGTCTGGGACCCCTCGGGAGATAACGACCTGCTGGCTTAGGCCTGCTCCCGTGTGGCAGAGGGCAGGCCCAATCCCTAAGTGCAGCCCCTGGTCGGGCTCAGAGCAGGGCTGATTGGGGAGTTGGGGTGCCGCCCCCTGTCATGCACAGAGCAGGGCGGATCGGGAAGTTGCGATGCCACCCTCAGTCACGCTCAGGGTAGGGCCGATTGGGGGGTTGGGGCACCGCCCCCTGTCACACTAAAGGCAGGGTCGATGGGGAGGTTGTGGTGCCACCCGCTGTCATGCACAGAGCAGGGCCGATCAGGGGGTTGGGGCGCTGCCCCCTGTCACTCACAGAGCAGGGCCCATCAGGGGGGTTGGGGCGCCTTCCCGTCACGAAAAGAGCAGGGCAGATAGTGAGGTTGTGGCCCCACCCCCTGTCACACACAGAGCCGCAGGGCCATCAGGGAGTTTGGGCGCTGCCCCCTGTCACGCTGATCCCGGTGCCGGGGGGCCTCTCGGCTCCGCTGATCCCGGTGCTGGGAGGCATATTACCCTTTTATTATATAGTATAGAGGCCTGGTGCACAGGTGGGGGCCAGCTGGTTTGCCCTGAATGGTGTCCTGGATCAGGGTGGGGGTCCCCACTGGGGTGCCTGGCCAGCCTGGATGAGGGGATGATGGCTGTTTGCAGCTGGTCACACACCCTTCAGGGTGGGGGTCCCCACTGGGGTGCCTGGCCAGTCTGGGTGAGGGACTGAGGGCTGTTTTCAGGCTGGCGGGTGACTGAAGCTCCCAACTCCTCCTTTTTTTCTTTTTTTTTTTTATTCTGGGCCAGCTTTAGCTCTGAGCCTTGGCTCCAGCTCTAAGGCCTCGGCTGCTGAAAGCAGGTATCTTGTTTGTTTGGGTTCTATAATCGAAACACTGTTTCAACTCCAGCTCTGAGATCCCAGCTGGTGAAAGCAGGTTTCTGAGGTTTTGTTTAGCTTCTATATTTGTAACTGTTTCAAACTGCAAGCTCAGAGGCCGGCAGAGGCAGGCAGGGAACGTTGCTTTCCTCCGTCACTGAAGCAAACAAGCTTCCTGTTCGCTTGAACCTTCCTGGCTGCCGGCTACCATATTGGCTGGCAGTTAATTTGCATATCTCGCTGATTAGCCAATGGGAAGGGTAGCGGAGGTATGGCTAATTACCATGTTTCTCTATTATTAGATAGGATATTTTATTTTGCTTGGATTAGTTTGCATTTTCCAGAATTTTATATAAATGATCATATAGTATACTTTTCCCCCCCAGTCTCTTCCCTGCAGCATAATTATTTTACAATTAATCTATTTTGGTTTTATGCATTCTATATTATTGCTGTGTATATTCCACTGTGGATATACCATAACTTGTTGCTGCTCACCTGTTGACTGTCATTTGGATTATTTCTAGTTTTTAGCTATTAAAATAAAGCTGCTGTGAACGTTCGTATGTAAGTCTTAGTGAGGACATATGCTTTTCATTTCTCTTGGGTAAATATCTAGTAGAATGGTTGGGTTATGTGTGGGTACATATAAATAACTTTTTAAGAAACTACTAAACAGCTTTTCAGAATGACTCCAGTGTACATTTTATATTCTCACTAGCAAGTATATGAGAATTCCACTTGCTTCATATCTTTAACAACAGTCAGTATCATTCCTTCCTCTCCCTACCTCCTCTCCTGATGATGTGTTCACTGATTTTATTTTTTTATTTTTATTTTTATTTTTTTTTATTGCTTAAAGTATTACAAAGGGTATTACATATGTATCCATTTTATCCCCCCGCCCTAGACAGTCCCCTAGCCTCCCCTATCACCCAGTGTCTTATGTCCATTGGTTATGCTTATATGCATGCATACAAGTCCTTTAGTTGATCTCTTACCCCCCTACCTCCTGTCCCCCAACCCTCCCCGGCCTTCCCGCTGCAGCTCGACAATCTGTTTGAGGCAGCTCTGCCTCTGTATCTATTATTGTTCAAAAGTTTATAATGGTCTCTATTGTCCACGAATGAGTGAGATCATGTGGTATTTTTCCTTTATTGACTGGCTTATTTCACTTAGCATAATGCTCTCCAGTTCCATCCATGACGTTGCAAATGGTAAGAGTTCCTTCCTTTTTATAGCAGCATAGTATTCCATCGTGTAGATGTACCACAGTTTTCTAATCCATTCATCTACTGATGGGCACTTAGGCTGTTTCCAGATCTTAGCTATGGTGAATTGTGCTGCTATGAACATAGGGGTGCATATATCCTTTCTGATTGGTGTTGTGTTCACTGATTTTAGAGAAAGATGAAGGGAGAGAGACAGAGAAGATACATAGATGTGAGAGAGAAACATCGATTGGTTGCCTCCCATACCATTCATCCCAACCAGGGATTGAACCCACAACCTTTTGGTATATGGGATGATGCTCCAACCAACTGAGTCACCAGGCTGAGCTGTATGGTCAGTCTTTTTAATTTTACTCATTTTAGTGGATAAGTCAGTGGTTCTCAACCTTCCTAATGCCGTGACCCTTTAATACAGTTCCTCATGTTTTGGTGACCCCCAACCATAAAGTTATTTTTGTTGCTACTTCATAACTGTAATTTTGCTACTGTTATGAATCATAATGTAAATATCTGATATGCAGGATGTATTTTCATTGTTACAAATTGAACATAATTAAAGCATAGTGATTAATCACAAAACAATATGTAATTATATATTGTGAAATATTTATTTCTAATTACAAATAAATGAAATTTTGTCTTGAAGCATGGTTTCGCATGGGTAACAGTCTTAATATAACAACAGTAAACTACATTGCTACATTTTACGACAGTATGCGTAAAAAGCCAACATCAGTGCGAAGGTTGAGATTCCTTCTTTCTCACCAGTTCAGAAATTCTCAGGCAGTCTTTGCAAGAGCACAGCTAAGATCATCTTCCACAACAAGTCTACTTCTGTATTTAGACTTGATAACCAACAAGCTGGAAAACCTGTTTCACAAAGATAAGTTGTTGGAAATGGAAGAAGAAGGCACAACACAGTCTCAGACAGAACAGGATATGACTGCAAACACTTGATCCAGAATTTTGTAACTGGCATTGTAGAGAAATCAGTTCTCACTGCATTGTTGTTAATAAGTTCAATGAACTCCTCTTGTGCCGTCTCAGGAACATCTTCAACTTTGTGAATGGGCTTCTGGCAAGTGCAAATAGGGTGTCAGGTATATTTGGAAAGTACGATGAAATTTCATCTGCAAGCATGTGCAAGTGTTCTTTCACAGAAATTATCATCATAATCCTTTTGTCTGATTCAATGTCATGTTCCTCAAAGAAAGCAGATAAGGTAGGCAAGATGTAAATTTTATTTTCATCCATTTTTTTTTGCCAAAGCTGAAGTTTCATTTAGAATGATTGGATCTTTTCCGACAAATTGAGGCATGTTGCATTTGGTCCTTACAGTGATAAATTTAACTCATTCAAGATGGCAAAGATGTCAACCAAGTAAGCTATTTACTGCAGTTCACTTTTATCGCCCAAAAGTGCTTCGAACTGTGGTCTTGCTTTCTGATTAAAAAACATTTTGAGTTCATCACGAAGCTCAAAAACACGTTTTAAAATTTTTCCTCTCGATAACCATCTCGCTTCAGTGTGAAATAGCAGCTCATCCAACTCGTTACACAGTTGCAAAAACAGTCGACTATTTAAATTGCTCGCCTTTACAAAATTGACACAACTTATGACGCTTTTCATTACTTCTTGTAACTCTTGTGGCAGCGTCTTCGTTCCTAATATTTGCCGATGAATCATACATTGAGTTCCAATGACTTTTGGTGACTCATTCAGTACCAAACGTTAAGATCCAGATCGACATCCTAGCATAGCTGGAACACCATCTGTGCAAATACCACAAACCTTTTCCCAAGAGATCTTATGCTCTTTCAGAAATGAACCAACTGTGTCAAATGCATCACGTGCAGTAGTTGTTGTTTCAAGAGGTTTGCAAAAAAAAGAAACTCATCTTTAAAGTTGCCATCATTAATATACCTCACGTAAACCAGTAACGGTGAACAGTTTGCAACATCTGTAGATTCATCAAGCTGGATACTAAATATTGGAAGTGGAGCAGATTTAATTTCTTGGATTACCTGATCAAAATATCAGCAGACATGTCATCTATTCTTCTGAGGACATTGTCGTTAGATAAGGAAATTGTACTCAATTTCGTAACAAATTAATCTCCAATCATAACTCGAACAATGTCTCTGGCCGCTGGCAACAGTAAATCCTTAGCAGTGGTGTGAGGTTTCATAGCTCTGGTGATTCTGAGTGCCACCAAATATGAAGCTTCAATGGCTGCTAAGTTTTGTTTGTGGTGCTTGCCACCAGTGTCAAGTCTGGCTTTCTTGGGTCCATAAGCTTTGCTTCTAAAATAGTTGGTATCCTTGCCGGCAAAGCTTGGATGCTTGCTATCAAAATGGCGTTTTAGTTTGTTCGGCTTCATAGATTTGGCTGATAGAACTTCGCAACAAATAACACATTGCGGTTTCTCAATTCCTGCTGTGATTATTGAGGTAAAACCATACTGTAAAAAATCCTCACTATATTTTCTTTTCTTAATGTTCTTCTCTACAAGATCCATTGTCATGGGATGGTTTGCTAATGAAAATAATATATAACAATAGCTTTACTAATACAAAAGATGATACATGGCATAGTTCAGTCAATACAATTCATTAAAGTTTCCTATGATTTACCATTCTCTGTTGTTTTTTTTTACATACCTATTACTATCACAAGGGGGCAGTATTCACATCAACCACAGCTAAATATAAAAAGACCGATCAGCTTCCAGATTAAGTTCCCATGATACAGATATTTTTTTATTTTTGCAGTAGTTGATGATTTTACAGTGCATGATTTTACATTTACCCAGTAATTATAATTTATGAAGTGTCATTTTACCTCCAATACCGCTGCTTTCAACACAGTAGCTGCTTTCTACACAGCAGCTGCTCTATACACATATGTGACTGGTCTGAATAAGTACATTATGGCGACAACCCTGTCACATACACCTGTATTTGTACGGGGTGTATGTGATGGGGTTGGTGCGATGATGTCATCACGCCAGGTACTCGTATGTGGGCGTATCTGCATGTGGGCGGACCCGCCTGGAGATGGATAGAGGAGCAATGTCTCGGTTCCTAAGACCATTGAAAATATGTTTTCCGATGGTGTTAGGCGACCCCTGTGAAAGGGTCGTTCGACCCCAAAGGGATCGCAACCCACAGGTTGAGAACCGATGGGATAAGTAGGGGTATCTTAGTGTGGTTTTTAATTTGCAGTTTCCTGTTGATTGGTGGTGATGTACATCTGCCATCAGTATGTCTTCTTTGGTTGAAGGTCTTTTTAAATCTATTGTCTATTTTATTAATGGGTTGTCTTATTTTTGAGTTGTAAGACTTCTTTTTATATTGTAGATTCAAATGCTTTTTCAAACAAGATTTATAAATATATTCTCCTAGTCTGTGGTTTGTCCTTTAGTGATAGGATAGTGTCTTTTGATGGGCACAGTATTTCATTTTGATAAAGTATACTGTATTGATATTTTTCTTTTATTGTTCGCACATTTTTTTGTTACGTTAGAGAAATCTTGGCCAAGCTCAAGATTTTCTCCTATGTATTTTTTCCCCAGAAATTTTAGGTTTTTTTTTTATTGTTTTATTGCTTAAAGTATTACAAAGAGTATTACATATGTCTCTTTTTTCCCCCCTGCCCTTGACAATCCCCTGGTCTCCCCTACCACCCAGTGTCTTATGTCCAAGAAATTTTAGTTTTTAGAGTTCAGTCTGTGATCCATTTAGAGTTGATTTTTTGTTTTTGGTGTGAGGTGTCACAATTCCTCTTTATTTTCAACTTAAATTCTTTATTGTTTAAGTATTACATATGCCCCCTTTTTCCTCCATTGACCTCTCCCAAACTCCCCCGCCCCCTCCTTTTTTTAACATATGGCTATACAATTGTTCCAACACAATTTATTGAAATACTGCCTTTTTCTCATTGAATTGCTTTTGTGCCTTTGTTGAAAATTAGCTGACGATACGTTTGGGTCTGTTTTGGGACTCTATTTTGTTCCATTAACCATAAGTCTTAAAATTGGTTTTATAAGGCACCCAACTCTGTTCAGAGTTATTTTGATATACTAAGTCTTTTGCATTTTTGTATAAACTTTAGAATGATCTTGTCATTTCTACCCAAAAGCCTTCTTGGTGTTTTGCCTGGAATCTATAAATCATTTTTAGGGAGATTTGACATGTTAATATTAAGTTTTCTGATCTATCTATAGTTTTATATTTCTATTTATTTATGTCTTGTTTAATTTCTCTCAGCAACATTTTGTTGTTTTCATTATATAGGTGTTGTACACATTTTGCAGATTTATCCCTAAAAATTTCATCCTTGTTAATGCTAATGTAAATGGTATTTTAACATTTCAGTTTTCAGTTGTTCGTTGCTAGGATATGGAAACACAACTGATACTTTTATTACACTAACTTTTTATTGAGTAAAATTTATATATATATATAGATAGATATATATCTATATATATATATATCTTTCCGTGCAGCTAAATTATTTTTTAAGTAATATTTTTATTTTAGAATACTTTTAGATATACAGAAAAATTTTAAAGATAGTACACAGAGTTTTCATATACCATGCATCCCATCACCCCTATTACTAGTATTATTAATATGGTACAATTGTCACAGTTGTGAACCAGTATTTATACATTATTATTAACTATACCCCATGCTTATTCATATTGCCATAGTTTTTTGCCCAGTGTCCTTTTTCTGCTCTAAGACTCCATTGTAAATACCATATTATATTTAGTCCTCATGTCTTTTTAGACTTCTACTGGCTATGACAGTTTCTCAGACCTTTCTTATTTTTAATGACCTTGAGAGTTTTGCTTAGTATTAGATGTTTTGTTTAGTGTCTCTCAGTCAAGATTTGTCTATTTTTTTTCATGATTAGAATGGGATTATGAATTTTTGGCAGGAAGACCACAGAGGTTAAGTGTATTTTTATTATGTCATATCAGTGGAACATAGTATCAACGGGTCTTAGCGTTGTTGATGTTGACCTTGATCACCTGACGGATGTCGTGTTTGTCAGGTTCTCACTGTAAAGTTATTCTTTACCCCACTTTCATACTGTATGCTTTGGAAGGAAGTGCTATGTGTAGCCCACACCGAAGGAGTGAGGAATTGTGCTCTATATCCCTGAGTATCTAAATAAGTAATTTGGAAATTTTCTGCATGGGAGATTTATATGTCCTCTCCCAGTTATTTGTTTATTTAATCATGTGTTTATATCTGTTCAGACGCATGTATACTTATTTTACAGTTTGGGTTATAACCCAATTATGTTTCGTTTTGTTGCTCAAATTGTTCTAGCCTTGGCTTTTGGGAGATCTTTTATGTGGCTCCTGTGTCTCTTCAGTCTATTTTATTTTTTATACTGGTCCTTTTTTTTTTTTTAAATATATTTTATTGATCTTTTACAGAGAGGAAGGGAAAGAGATAGAGAGTTAGATACATTGATGAGAGAGAAACATCGATCAGCTGCCTTCTGCACATCTTCTGGGGATGTGCCCGCAACCGAGGTACATGCCCTTGACCGGAATCGAACCTGGGACCCTCGAGTCCGCAGGCTGACGCTCTGTCCACTGAGCCAAACCGGTTTCAGCTATACTGGTCTTACACCCTGTAACCTGCTGAACTCATTTATTAGTTCCAGTAGCATAAATATGTATACATATATATTTAATTGATTTCAAGAGGAAGTGAGAGGGAGAGATAGAAACATCAATGGTGGGAGAGAATCATTGATCAACTGCCTCCTGCATGCCCCATACTGGGATGGAACCCGCAACCGGGCATGTGCCCTGACAGGGAATCGAACCATGAAATCTTGGTTCATAGGTCTATGCTCAACTACTGAGCCAAGAAATCAAACCTGCAACCCTTCAGTGTGAGGGGCCAATGCTCTAACCACTGGGCGACATCTGTCAGGGTTGTATTGTACTTCTTATATATTATTTGTTAAACTGCGGGTCATAGCTTGCCTTGTGAAATTATTGTAGTAGGTTGTGATCACCATTTCAAAAGAATGAAATAGAATATAAAATGTCAGACTGTATGAAACTATTTTGTGAAATTTTTTTCAATTATGTATGTGTATTAGATTGTAACAGTGTATTTCTTGACCTACCTCATATTTTTAAATTTAAAAATAATTAATTCACTTTGAGCCTGAAGATAATGAGGCATAAAGTAGGGCAAGAAAGCAGCTAGCCATAAGAGGAGGATGCCAGATGAAAGGAAATACAACTTGGGTGAAAAAAATGGTGTTGGGTAAGGAAGAAAATGAGACATGTGGGTTTCTTTAGAAAAGCCTTCTTTGTTTCTTAGTTTTGATTGGAGGGATTTTTATGGCTGCATGTTGAAGCTCCTGGACTGTGAAAGGGTGTAATTAGTTGCAGATTAATAACTTGATGTTCCTAGCCAAAGGACTTGGCAGGCTATCAGATTTTGGGGAGTATCTCCAAGAACATCCTCTCTTGTATGACTTTAACATGTGGTTGTAAGGTACTTTTCTCTTCTTGAAATATTGTTTTGAATAAAATCAAGCAGAAGTTGTTAAATTTGCTTACACAAAGATATTGCTTCTTGTAATATGTCTTCATATGCAATGAGAAATTTAATCCTTGTAGGGACCCACAGTTCAGAGATGCTTGCTAGTGCTTTCAATTACTTGTTCCTTTCAAGGGTGTTTGAATTGGGCCCAGTTGTGGAGAATGGAACATGATGGGGGAAGAATTTTTTTGGTACCTGTAAGTTCTAAAATGTTGGATCTGTGTTTTTCTCTCAAATGTATTCTTTTATTATTTGTGATCGCCATCCTAAGGTAATGCTTTAGTTTCAAATTTTGAAGCAAAGAATCTGATTAAACAGCCTAGAAGCCTTGTCAAACTCTAGGTCAGCTGTAACCAAGGATGTATGTTAAACTGTCTTAGATTTGGAACTTTCCCTGTCTGTAGCCTTGCTTTGGGAAGATGAAATCACTTATAGCTGGGCAGCCACCCTAAGAAGTGTTTGTTAATTAATAAGTTAATTTAATTTAATGATATTAAAAAAATCAAATTATGAGGTTGGAATCATTTATTTCCTGGATAGTAGTTAAAATTAATTTTCTTTCTTTAAGGCAATAGTTCTTGGCCTTTTTGGTGTCCAAAAACCCTTTTGAAAATATAATAAAATATCCTGAATCCCTTGAATCCCATCCATGAACTTCAGATTAAGAGTGCCTACTTTAAAGGCCTGGGGTGGGGGCGGGGGCTGGCTAGAAGAAGCTAATGGGAGAAAAAAGGGGACATAATGAAATACATTCAACAATAAAAATTAAAAAAAATAAAAAATAAATAAAACCATAGGCAAAATTACTATCTAAAAAAGTGCCTACTTTAAATTTTTTAATTAAACAATTTAAACATGCATTGTTAAATTCTCTAAAATCTAGTTGCTATAGCATGAAATGTCATAGAATAGAAATGATTATTTCTAATTACAACTATTATTTGAGGAAATATTATCAAGTGGCAGAGCTAATTCTTAAGTTTAGGAAAATAGGTCTTGATATGAATCTCTAACAACATGTACAATAATAGAATCCATAAACAATTTCAGGATAAGGTAGATCAAGAAATTTATTATATGATGCAAAGAGGTAAGTGTGGAAGAACGTCAGATAAGGGTTGTTTTTATTTTTTTTATTGATTTCAGAAAGAGGATGGGAGAGGTAGAGATAGAAACAGCTATGATGAGAGAGAAACATGGATCTGTTGCTTCCTGCATGCCGCCTTCTGGAGATTGAGCCTTCTAGGCATGTACCCTGACCAGCAATCAAACCAGCAACCTCCTGGTGCATGGGATGATGCTCAATCCACTGAGTCACACTGGCCGAGCCATACTTAATGTTTTATAAAGTAAAAAAAAAAATATTTTTTAAATATATCTTTATTGATCTCAGAGAGGAAGGGAGAGGGAGAGAGAGATAGAAACATCAATGATGAGAGAGAATCATTGATTGGCTGCCTCCTGCACACCCCCTACTGGGGATCAAGCCCGCAACCTGGGCATGTGCCCTTGTCCGGAATAGAACCTAGGACCCTTCAGCCCGCAGGCTGACGCTCTATCCACTGAGCCAAACTGGCCAGGGCAAAGTCAAAATTTTTTTAAAGAAAATTGTGATCATTAGTTATGTAATGTCTGTCCCTCTATTGTTGATATTCCTGTTTAACCTGTACCTTAATATTAATAGTAGTTAACACTGAGTTTTCCTGTGTGTTAGGGACAGTTCCTAGCATTTTAAGTGTTCTAACTCAGTTAATGCTCAAAACAGCACTATGAGGCAGGTACTATTATTATCACCATTTTACAGATCAGGAAACTGAGATACCGAGATGTTTAGTTAGTGGTATTTGTCTTCTTGCAGAGCTGGAATTCTTTCTTTTTTTCTTTTAAATCTTTATTGTTAAAAGTATTACATATGTCTCCCCCCCCCAGCACATTGACCCCTTCTAGTCCACTCCCACCCCCCACCGCTAGAGAACTGGGTTTCTTGAGTATTCATGCATTTATGCTGTGCTCTCTTAAATTAGGAACCTTGATTATGTGGATTTACTCTCTTGCTTTTGCCCTAAATGTTTATTAGCATAGCACTTAATTTATACTCTAATAATATGTATTGATTGTAAATTGTATATATAAATCAAACCCAAATATTTTTTATTTGCCTGAGAATTTTAGTTAGTTATTTTTATTGTTAATACTGAAAAAAACATTACATTTCTTTTATTATGTGTAATTAAAGAAGGTTTTGGATAAAATGGAAGCATGTTTTCATATATTACGTATGTTTTTAAGTTGTTACATTGTTTAAAATATAAGAAAGTTAACCAACAAAATGTATACATTCACATTGAAGTTTATTTTATATAATACTAATGTTAGAATCAGGGCCACGTTTATTTTAAAACCTCTTTGCATGCCATAATGTACATAGTAATGAAACTGTCGTGTGCATTCTGAATTTTTAAAATGTAAGAGTTGTGCCATTTTTATCTTTCTTATGTGGTATGACTTTCTTCTGTGCAGTTATAATGTTGACATATTTAGGTCAATCATTTTTCTCTTATCTTTGTTTTGAGCCTTTGTTAACATAACTACTTTGGTTTTCTGTAGATTTCATGCTTCCATTCCCCACCCCCACCCTCATCTCCACCAAGTAAGTAGTTATTCAGAGTTTAATTAATTGACCTAAATTTCTACCATTTTTTAAAAGTTCACTTTAAAATGTTTATATACCTTTTTACAGCTTTAAATGATTCTTTAGTCAGCTGGAATGGTTTATTTAAGATATAATTTATTCTTTTTAGGATAAGGCCTAGTGTTATAACACTTCTCAGTTATAATGTTTAGAAGAATAATACAGCTAGTTATCTGGGGAATTCAAGTAGCAATTTAGTCCAAAGAGCTGGCAGCAACACTTGGAAAAAGCATAGGTAGACACATTTCTCTTTTATGCCTTAATGCTCTTTTGTGTATATTATTCACTTTGTTTGCCTAGTATATACTTCATGAAAGACTGCTTTTCCTATATCAATCCTATATAATAAAGGTAATATGCAAATTGACAATTACATATTGTTTTGTGATTAATCACTATGCTTTAATTATGTTCAATTTGTAACAATGAAAATACATCCTGCATATCAGATATTTACATTATGATTCATAACAGTAGCAAAATTACAGTTATGAAGTAGCAACGAAAATAACTTTATGGTTGGGGGTCACCACAACATGAGGAACTGTATTAAAGGGTCGCGCATTAGGAAGGTTGAGATCCACTGGTCTATATAATCAAGTTCTGTTGGCTTTATCTTCAGAATATATCTAAACTTCTCACCACTTCCTACTTGATCCAAGGCAGCAGCTTCTCTTAACTGGATTGTTGCAGTAGCCTCCTGTTTGGGTTCCCTGTTTCTGCCCATGTCTTCCTGTTATATCTTTTCAGTGGAGTGATTCTTTAAAAACAAAAGTCTCCTGTTCTAGTTAAAACCATCTCTAGTCACTCTCATTTTTACTCAGAGCAAAAGCCAGAGTCTTTAGAGTGGCTTAAAAGATCCTGCATGATCTAGCCCCTGTTATTTCTCTAACCTTATTTCCTGTTACTCTTGCCCTTGTTCATGTCCTCCGGTCACATTGGCCTTCTTGTTGTTCCTTAGACATGCTAAGCATGTTTCCACCTCAAGTTTTTGTCCTTGCTTTGCCTCTGCCTGGGGCATTATTTGCATAGCTAGCACCTTACTTCCTTAAGCTCTTTGCCCAAATGTCAAATTTTCAATGAGGCTTTTCCTGCCCACCCTTAAAAAAATTAAAAGGTCCTCTGTTTATACCTCCTATATTACTATTTTGCTTTATATTTTTTATCTCCATATATATCAGAACCTGGCTTAATATATATTTAACTTATTTTTTAGTTCTCTGTATTTTTTAATTCTCCCCCCCTCCCTGCCCCCATTAAGCTCCATGAATACAGAAATTTTTTATCTTGTTAATTGTTAAAATTCCCAGTGCCTATTAAATTATAGGAACAGTAAGACCTCACTTAATGTTGTCAACACGTTCTTGGAACTGTGGCAAAAGAATGTATAATGAAACCAATTTTTCATAGGCTAATGAATATAAACAAGACTTAAGTTCCTGTGGTGTCTCATCAGTGTTCTAACAGAATGACATTATTTGAGGACCTGCTGTATCAATTAAAATTAATTGAATGAATGAGTTAATGAACAAAATGGTCAGGGCCTTGTATAATGGGCCTCCTCTTTGTTCTTCTAGATTTATCTTCTACTGTCCTGTCCTTCTTACTACATTCCAGATGCTGATCTTTTGTTTGTTCTATTTTATACCACGCTCCCTCCTGCCTCAGAACTTTTAGATGCTTTATTTCCTCTGCTTGGAATACTCTTTCTTGCCCTGCCACCTTCTTTTCCTTCTGTAGTGGGTGTCTACTACTCATCCTTTAGATGTCAACTCAAAATTTCTTGTTTCAAAGAAGCTCTGGATTAAGACTCCCTACTGTATGCTCTCTCAGTCATACTATTTGATCTTCCCTCTTTCCAGCTAAACTGAAACCTGCACAAAAGTAGGGACCTTGAGTGTTCTGCTTGCCACTGTATGTGTCTGAATAGTGAGTCCTCAATTAGTTCTTATTGAATGTTCCCTTCTAGCTCTAATGTCCTGCCTTAAGGAAGTGGTAGGTCATTTCTACATAATTAGGAATGGTGGGCTATCAGGAAACTTCATAGTATTAAACTAAGCATGATTGATAGTTAAGTATTATAACCCAGCATTATTGGTCAAATATGGGTTAGATAGGAACTTTGTATTTCTCAATTGACATTCCATGAGAAGATATGACTATAAATAAAATATGGCTCAAGAATTCTGGTTTAGCATAAATGGAGAAGCATGTGCATATCCTATATAATAAAAGCCTAATATGCTGTGTCCGCTCGTCCAGTTGGCCATTCAACCAATCAAAGTGTAATATACTAATGATATGCTAAGGCCGCTCAACTGCTTGCTATGATGTGCACTGACCACCAGGGAGCAGACAGTTGACTGGTCGACCAGTCACTATGAGGTGCACTGACCAGCAGGGGGCAGATGTTCCGACCGGTAGGTTAGCTTACTGCTGGGGTCTGGCTGATTGGGACTGAGAAAGACGGGCTGGACACACCCTGGAGCCCTCCAGCAGCCTCTCCCTGGCTGGCCAACCTCCCATATCCCTCCTCTGCCCCAGTCATGCACTGGTGGGGTCCCTCGGCCTGGCCTGTGCCCTCTTGCAATCTGGGACCTCTTGGGGGATGTCAGAGAGCCAGTTTCAGCATGAAGGCAGAACAACTGGTTGCTATGACACACACTGACCACCAGGGGGCAGACCCTCAATGCAGGAGCTGCCCCCTGGTGGTTAGTGCACTCCCACAGGCGGAGAGCTGCTCAGCTAGAAGCCAGGCTCATGGCTGGCAAGTGCAGCGGTGGTCGCCTCCGCGGCAGCGCTAAGGATGTCCGACTGACGGCTTAGGCCCACTATAGGGAGCAGGCCTAAGCTGTCAGTCGGACATCTCCCAGGGGCTCCCAGACTGTGAGAGGGTGCAGGCTGGAGGAGGGGACTGACCCCCTGAACCGCCCCCCCCCCCACCCCAGTACACAATTTTCATGTACCGGGCCTCTAGTTGATTGATATTCTTGTTGATGTGTAGGGCATGTGAAAACCTGGTACATTTTGCTACTTTATTTAATTTCAGGAAAATGTAAAAGACTAGCTAGTAACTCTTGTTAGCCAGTAAATTTTGTATGTAGTTTCACTTTAAAAAAGTAATTGCTGTGTGAAATTAGCAATTTTATATATTTTAGAGTTGCTTTAAGCATTAAAGTAATGTATATGAAAATACTTTAAAATGTGTGAAATTTATTGTTATTACTGTTATTATCATTTACTTGTGACATTAGGAAAATAAGTTATGCATTATGTTTATTCATGTAAAAAGTGGGGATAAAAGTAGTATTGACCCTAATGGAAGTTAGATGAGGTAGTAGTGAATGCCAACAAAGAGCCTGGTGTACAGTAAACTCGAGTCTCACGTGGAGAACACCAACATCATTTGCTAAATAGAGTTGCATAAGTCCCTACTTCAGAGACCTTTTAGAACAAAATCTCCTATATAATCCTATCTAAGTAAAAGACAAAAAGGGTAATTAACCGTACCTCCACTACGCTTCCCATTGGCTAATCAGCGAGATGTGCAAATTAACTGCCAACAAAGATGGCGGCCAGCAGCCACGCAGCTGAAGCGAGCAGGAGGCATGCTTGCTCCAGTGATGGAGGAAGCCAAGGTTCCCCTCCTGCCGCAGCCTGCTCTAAGCTCCGAAAGCAACAGCTCCAAAAGCAACAAAGTTTCAATTATAGAAGCCAAACAAACTCCAGATACCTGCTTTCAGCCAGCCGCAGCCTCAGAGCTGGGAGCACCAGTGACGGCAAAAGTTTCAATTATAGGGGAGAAACTAAGATGGCGGCATAGATAAACACCGGGAAATTGTCGCCTCACACAACAATTGAAGAATGCCGCAAGGGTCAGAGCAAACATCGTCCAGAACAACAGGAAGGCTGGCTGAGTGTAATTTCTACAACTAGAAGAAACCAGGGGCACGCTGAGAGCCAGCGGAGCTGCGGAGGTGAAGTGCAGAGGTACGGCGGCGGCTCGCGTGCGCGGAAAGGGGGTGGCGCCTGAGGACGCGGCTGTCTTTTTGAATCACAAGCTCCCGACTGCTCTGAACTCTGGTTCCAGCGGGTCTCTGGGGACCCAGGGCTCATACGGGGAGAGGCTGGTCTGTCAGGCGGCAGCGGGCCAACTTGAGGGCGGCTTTCCCTCAGAGGTGCTTGCAGCCGTTACCGGGACACTGAGACGCGCGACTCCGGGCGCGGAGAATCACCATAGCTGCTTTCACCGCCCTTTGACTCCCTGAGACCCCGCCCCACCCAGGCTGCGGCAGAGGCTTTTGCATGTGAATGTACCTAACTACAGCCCAGCCAGGCAGACCTGGAACTTCCAAGAGAAGGCCCAAGGCCCCGCAGCGGCTTGCATTGCTTCACAGCTGAGCCTCTTCGTGGCTCCTGCTGTGTGGCCTCAGGCAGGGGCTGAATTAGCACCTCCTTAGATCCAGGAGCCACTGTACCCAGTGGTGAGAGGGGGACCATTCTCCCACTTCAGACACAGCTGATTCCCACAGCCAATTGGCCTGGAGGTCAATTCCTCCCAGTGATCCTACAACAACCAAGGCACCAAGAGTGCACCAAGAGTGTCTACCCCAGGTAACTGGGGAGGCTGAGCCACTGGGCCCTACAGGACACCTGGCGCGCAGGGCCATTCTATCAACACAGGGAAGCAGCCAAAATGCGGAGACAAAGAAAAAGGTCACAAATGGCAGAAACGGAGGAAAGCCAACGACTGGATATAGAGTTCAAGGCCACGTTTATAAGGTTTTTCAAGAATTTTATGGAAACCGCCGATAAATTTAATGAATCCCTCAAGGAGTATAGTGAGACCATGGAGGACATGAAAAAGGACCAACTAGAAATTAAGCATACACTGACTGAAATAAAGAATAATTTACAGAGATCCAACAGCAGACAAGAGGATCCCAAGAATCAAGTCAAAGATTTGAAATACAAAGAAACAAAAAATACCCAACCGAAAAAGAAAAAAGAAAAGAGATTCCAAAAATATGAAGATAGTGTAAGGAACCTCTGGGACAACTTCAAGCGTACCAACATCAGAATTATAGGGGTACCAGAAGGAGAGAGAGGGCAAGATATTGAAAACCTTTTTGAAGAAATAATGACAGAAAACTTCCCCTACCTGGTGAAAGAAATGGACTTACAAGTCCAGGAAGCGCAGAGAACCCCAAACAAAAGGAATCCAAAGAGGACCACACCAAGACACATCATAATTAAAATGCCAAGAGCAAAAGACAAAGAGAGAATCTTAAAAGCAGCAAGAGAAAGACAGTCAGTTACCTACAAGGGCGTACCCATTCGACTGTCAGCTGATTTCTCAACAGAAACCATGCAGGCCAGAAGAGAGTGGCAAGAAATATTCAAAGAGATGAATAGCAAGAACCTGCAACCAAGATTACTTTATCCAGCAAAGCTATCATTCAGAATGGAAGGTCAGATAAAGAGCTTCACGGATAAGAAAAAGCTAAAGGAGTTCATCACCACCAAACCAGCATTATATGAAATGCTGAAAGGTATTCTTTAAGAAGAGGAAGAAGAAAAAGGAACTCTTACCATTTGCCACAGCATGGATGGAACTGGAGAGCGGATAAATACCACAGGATCTCACTCATTTGTGGAATATAATGAACAACATAAACTGATGAACAAGGACTGATCCAGAGACGGAGAGGCATTGATTGGACTGTCGGGCCTTGGAGGGAAGGTAGGGGAGGGTGGGGGCAAGGGGGAAAGATCAACCAAAGGACTTATATGCAAGCATATAGGCCTAACCAATGGACACGGACAACGGGGGGGTTAGGGGATGAGCGGGGGGGGGGGGGTAAGAGGGTACACATATGTAATATCTTAATCAATAAAAAATATTTAAAAAAAAAGTTTCAATTATAGAAGGTATATAAATTTCAGATTAAAAAAAAAAGAAAAAAAGGAGAGGCTGGGAGCTTCAGTTGCCGGCCAGCCTGAACATGGCCCTCAGCCCCTCACCCAGACTGGCCAGGCACCCCAGTGGGGACCCCCACCCTGATCCAGGACATGCTTCAGGGCAAACCAGCCGGCCCCCACCCGTGCACCAGGCCTCTATCTTATATAGTAAAGGGTAATATGCAAACTGACCCTAACAGCAGAAAGACTGGGAATGACTGGTCACTATGACACACACTGACCACCAGGGGGCAGACACTCAATGCAGGAGCTGCCCTCTGGTGGTCAGTGCACTCACACATGGGGTAGCTCTGCTCAGCCACAAGCCAGGCTGATGGCTGCCAGTACAGCGGTGGTGGTGGGAGCCTCTCCTGCCTCCTCAGCAACGTTAAGGATGTCCAACTGCAGCTTAGGTCTGCTCCCCGCTGGCAAGTGGACATCCCCCGAGGGCTGCCGGGCTGCCAGAGGGATGTCTGATTGCCAGCTTAGGCCCAATCCCCTGGGGAGCAGGCCTAAGCCAGCAGGTGGTCATCCCCCGAGGGGTCCCAGACTGTGAGAGGGCACAGGATGGGCTGAGGGACCCCTCTCCCCGAGTGCACAAAGTTTTGTGCACCGGGCCTCGAGTCCTTCCTATCTAATAAAAGAGAAACATGGTAATTAGCCGTACGTCCTCTACCCTTCCCATTGGCTAATCAGGGCGATATGCAAATTAACTGCCAGCCACGATTGCGGCCGGCAGCCAGGCAGCTTGAAGCGAACATGAGGCTTGCTTGCTTCAGTGATGGAGGACTCCAAGGTTCCCTGCCTGCTGCTGCCGGCCTCTGAGCTTGCATTTTGAAACATTGTTACAAATATAGAAGCTAAACAAAACCCCAGAAACCTGCTTTCAGCCAGCCGGGATCTCAGAGCTGGAGTTGAAGCAGTGTTTCGATTATAGAACCCAAACAAACCAGATATCTGCTTTCAGCAGCGGAGGCCTAAGAGCTGGAACCAAGCCTCAGAGCTAAAGCTGGCCCAGAATAAAAAAGAAAAAAAGAAAAAATGAAAAAAAGGAGCGGTTGGGAGCTTCAGTCACCCGCCAGCCTGAAAACAGCCCTCAGCCCCTCACCCAGGCTGGCCAGGCACCCCATTGGGGACCCCCACCCTCAAGGGTGTGTGACCAGCTGCAAACAGCCATCATCCCCTCATCCAGGCTG